>NW_026046060.1:606731-1213463 GCF_023898315.1 Schistocerca nitens
TTTCTGTGTTTCATCGTCAATGAGAAGGTCCAAGGGATACAGTAAAACTGCACTGGTGCATCGGAATCTAATACTGGTCTCCCAGGAGCCGCTCATAGCACAAATTCTTAGAAGATTCACTCTTCTTGTACTTAAGTCGGCATTGTGCCTTTTATATTCAATACCGATGCGATTTCTGTGTTTCATCGTCAATGTGAAGGTCCAAGGGATACAGTACACCTGCACAAGTGCATCGGAATCCAATACTGGGCTCCAAGAAGCCGCTCAAAGCACAAACTGTTAGACGACTCACTCTTCTTGTACTTTAGTCGGCATTGTGCGTTTTATATTCAATTCCGATGCGATTTCTGTGTTTCATCGTCAATGAGAAGGTCCAAGGGATACAGTAAACCTTCACTGATGCATCGGAATCCAATACTGGTCTCCCAGGAGCCGCTCAAAGCACAAACTGTTAGAAGACTCACTCTTCTTGTACTTAAGTCGGCATTGTGCCTTTTATATTCAATTCCGATGCGATTTCTGTGTTTCATCGTCAATGTGAAGGTCCAAGGGATACAATAAACCTGCACTGGTGCATCGGAATCCAATACTGGTATCCCAGGAGCCGCTCAAGGCACAAACTCTTAGAAGATTCACTCTTCTTGTACTTAAGTCGGCATTGTGCCTTTTATGTTAAATTCCGATGCGATTTCTGTGTTTAATCGTCAATGTGAAGGTCCTAGGGATACAGTAAACCTGCACTGGTGCATCGGAATCCAATACTGGTATCCCAGGAGCCGCTCAAGGCACAAACTCTTAGAAGATTCACTCTTCTTTTATTTAAGTCGGCATTGTGCCTTTTATATTCAATTCCGATGCGATTTCTGTGTTTCATCGTCAATGTGTAGGTCCATGGGATACAGTAAACCTGCACTGGTGCATCGGAACCCAATACTGGTCTCCCAGGAGCCGCTCAAACTACAAACTCTTAGAAGATTCACTCTTCTTGTACTTATGTCGGCTTTGTGCATTTTATATTCAATTCCGATGTGATTTCTGTGCTTCATCGTCAATGTGAAGGTCCAAGGGATACAGTAAACCTGCACTGGTGCATCGGAATACAATACTGGTCTCCCAGGTCCCGCTCAAAGCACAAACTCTTAGAAGATTCACACTTCTTGTACTTAAGTCGGCATTGTGCTTTTGATATTCAATTCCGATGCGATTTCTGTGTTTCATCGTCAATGTGAAGGTCCAAGGAATACAGTAAACCTGCACTGGTGCATCGGAATCCAATACTGGTCTCCCAGGAGCCGCTCTTAGCACAAACTCTTAGAAGATTCACTCTTCTAGTACTTAAGTCGGCATTGTAACTTTTATATTCAATTCAGATGCGATTTCTGTGTTTCAGCCTCAATGTGAAGGTCCAAGGGGTACAGTAAACCTTCACTGGTGCATCGGAATCTAATACTGGTCTCCCAGGAGCCGCTCAAAGCACAAACTCTTAGAAGATTCACTCTTCTTGTACTTAAGTCGGCATTGTTCCCTTTTATATTCAATTCCGATGCGATTTCTGTGTTTCATCTTCAATGTGAAGGTCCAAGGGATACTGTAAACCGGCACTGGTGCATCGGAATCTAATACTGGTCTCCCAGGAGCCGCTCAAACCACAAAGTCTTAGAAGATTCACTCTTCTTGTACTTTAGTCGGCATTGTGCATTTTATATTCAATTCCGATGCGATTTCTGTGTTTCATCGTCAATGTGAAGGTCCAAGGGATACAGTAAAACTGCACTGGTGCATCGGAATCTAATACTGGTCTCCCAGGAGCCGCTCATAGCACAAATTCTTAGAAGATTCACTCTTCTTGCACTTAAGTCGGCATTGTGCCTATTATATTCAATTCCGATGCGATTTCTGTGTTTCATCGTCAATGTGAAGGTCCAAGGGATACAGTACACCTGCACAAGTGGATCGGAATCCAATACTGGGCTCCAAGAAGCCGCTCAAAACACAAACTGTTAGAAGACTCACTCTTCTTGTACTTAAGTCGGCATTGTGCCTTTTATATTCATTTCCGATGCGATTTCTGTGTTTCATCGTCTATGTGATGGTCCAAGAGATACAGTAAACCTACACTGGTGCATCGGAATCCAATCCTTGTCTCCCAGAAGCCGCTCAGACCACAAACTGTCAGAAGACTCTCTCTTCTTGTATTTAAGTCGGCATTGTGCCTTTTATATTCAATTCCGATGCGATTTCTGTGTTTCATCGTCAATGTGAATTCCAAGGGATACAATAAACCTGCACTGGTGCATCGGAATCCAATACTGGTATCCCAGAAGCCGCTCAAGGCACAAACTGTTAGAAGATTCACTCTTCTTGTACTTAAGTCTGCATTGTGCCTTTTATGTTAAATTCCGATGCGATTTCTGTGTTTAATCGTCAATGTGAAGGTCCAAGAGATACAGTAAACCTGCACTGGTGCATCGGAATCCAATACTGGTATCCCAGGAGCCGCTCAAGGCACAAACTCTTAGAAGATTCACTCTTCTTTTATTTAAGTCGGCATTGTGCCTTTTATATTCAATTCCGATGCGATTTCTGTGTTTCATCGTCAATGTGAAGGTCCATGGGATACAGTAAACCTGCACTGGTGCATCGGAACCCAATACTGGTCTCCCAGGAGCCGCTCAAACTACAAACTCTTACAAGATTCACTCTTCTTGTACTTAAGTCGACATTGTGCCTTTTATATTCAATTCCGATGCGATTTCTGTGTTTCATCGTCAATGTGAAGGTACAAGGGATACAGTAAACCTGCACTGGTACATGGAATCCAATACTGGTCTCCCAGGAGCCGCTCAAAGCACAAACTGTTAGAAGATTCACTCTTCAGTTATGTCGGCAATGTGCCTTTTATATTCAATTCCGATGCGATTTCTGTGTTTCATCGTCAATGTGAAGCTCCAAGGGATAAAGTAAACCTGCACTGGTGCATCGCAATCCAATACTGGTCTCCCAGGAACAGCGCAAAGCACAAACTCTTAGAAGATTCACTCTTCTTGTAGTTAAGTCGGCTTTGTGCCTTTTATATTCAATTCCGATCCGATTTCTGTGTTTCATCGTCAATGTGAAGGTCCAAGGGACACAGTAAACCTGCACTGGTGCATCGGAATCCAATACTGGTCTCCCAGGAGCCGCTCAAAGAACAAACTGTTAGAAGACTCACTCTTCTTGTACTTAAGTCGGCATTGTGCCTTTTGTATTCAATTCCGATGCAATTTCTGTGTTTCATCGTCAATGAGAAGTTGCAAGGGATACAGTAAACCTTCACTGGTGCATCGGAATCCAATACTGGTCTATCAGGAGCCGCTCTTAGCACAAACTCTTAGAAGATTAACTCTTCTAGTACTAAAGTCGGCATTGTAACTTTTATATTCAATTCCGATGCGATTTCTGTGTTTCAGCCTCAATGTGAAGGTCCAAGGGGTACAGTAAACCTTCACTGGTGCATCGGAATCTAATACTGGTCTCCCAGGAGCCGCTCAAAGCACAAACTCTTAGAAGATTCACTCTTCTTGTACTTAAGTCGGCATTGTTCCCTTTTATATTCAAATCCGATGCGATTTCTGTGTTTCATCTTCAATGTGAAGGTCCAAGGGATACTGTAAACCGGCACTGGTGCATCGGAATCTAATACTGGTCTCCCAGGAGCCGCTCAAACCACAAAGTCTTAGAAGATTCACTCTTCTTGTACTTTAGTCGGCATTGTGCATTTTATATTCAATTCCGATGCGATTTCTGTGTTTCATCGTCAATGTGAAGGTCCAAGGGATACAGTAAAACTGCACTGGTGCATCGGAATCTAATACTGGTCTCCCAGGAGCCGCTCATAGCACAAATTCTTCGAAGATTCACTCTTCTTGCACTTAAGTCGGCATTGTGCCTTTTATATTCAATTCCGATGCGATTTCTGTGTTTCATCGTCAATATGAAGGTCCAAGGGATACAGTACACCTGCACAAGTGCATCGGAATCCAATACTGGGCTCCAAGAAGCCGCTCAAAGCACAAACTGTTAGAAGACTCACTCTTCTTGTACTTAAGTCGGCATTGTGCCTTTTATATTCAATTCCGATGCGATTTCTGTGTTTCATCGTCAATGTGAAGGTCCAAGAGATACAGTAAACCTACACTGGTGCATCGGAATCCAATCCTGGTCTCCCAGGAGCCGCTCAGACCACAAACTGTCAGAAGACTCTCTCTTCTTGTATTTAAGTCGGCATTGTGCCTTTTATATTCAATTCCGATGCGATTTCTGTGTTTCATCGTCAATGTGAATTCCAAGGGATACAATAAACCTGCACTGGTGCATCGGAATCCAATACGGGTATCCCAGAAGCCGCTCAAGGCACAAAGTCTTAGAAGATTCACTCTTCTTGTACTTAAGTCTGCATTGTGCCTTTCATGTTAAATTCCCATGCGATTTCTGTGTTTAATCGTCAATGTGAAGGTCCAAGGGATACAGTAAACCTGCACTGGTGCATCGGAATCCAATACTGGTATCCCAGGAGCCGCTCAAGGCACAAACTCTTAGAAGATTCACTCTTCTTTTATTTAAGTCGGCATTGTGCCTTTTGTATTCAATTCCGATGCGATTACTGTGTTTCATCGTCAATGTGTAGGTCCATGGGATACAGTAAACCTGCACTGGTGCATCGGAACCCAATACTGGTCTCCCAGGAGCCGCTCAAACTACAAACTCTTACAAGATTCACTCTTCTTGTACTTAAGTCGACATTGTGCCTTTTATATTCAATTCCGATGCGATTTCTGTGTTTCATCGTCAATGTGAAGGTACAAGGGATACAGTCAACCTGCACTGGTACATGGAATCCAATACTGGTCTCCCAGGAGCCGCTCAAAGCACAAACTGTTAGAAGATTCATTCTTCAGTTATGTCGGCATTGTGCCTTTTATATTCAATTCCGATGCGATTTCTGTGTTTCATCGTCAATGTGAAGCTCCAAGGGATAAAGTAAACCTGCACTGGTGCATCGCAATCCAATACTGGTCTCCCAGGAACAGCGCAAAGCACAAACTCTTAGAAGATTCACTCTTCTTGTAGTTAAGTCGACTTTTCGCCTTTTATATTCAATTCCGATCCGATTTCTCTGTTTCATCGTCAATGTGAAGGTCCAAGGAATACAGTAAACCTGCACTGGTGCATCGGAATCCAATACTGGTCTCCCAGGAGCCGCTCAAAGAACAAACTGTTAGAAGACTCACTCTTCTTGTACTTAAGTCGGCATTGTGCCTTTTATATTCAATTCCGATGCAATTTCTGTGTTTCATCGTCAATGAGAAGTTCCAAGGGATACAGTAAACCTGCACTGGTGCATCGGAATCCAATACTGGTCTCCCAGGAGCCGCTCATAGCACAAACTCTTAGAAGATTCACTCTTCTAGTACTTATGTCGGCATTGTATCTTTTATATTCAATTCCGATGCGATTTCTGTGTTTCAGCGTCAATGTGAAGGTCCAAGGGATACAGTACACCTGCACAAGTGGATCGGAATCCAATACTGGGCTCCAAGAAGCCGCTCAAAGCACAAACTGTTAGAAGACTCACTCTTCTTGTACTTAAGTCGGCATTGTGCCTTTTATATTCATTTCCGATGCGATTTCTGTGTTTCATCGTCAATGTGATGGTCCAAGAGATACAGTAAACCTACACTGGTGCATCGGAATCCAATCCTTGTCTCCCAGAAGCCGCTCAGACCACAAACTGTCAGAAGACTCTCTCTTCTTGTATTTAAGTCGGCATTGTGCCTTTTATATTCAATTCCGATGCGATTTCTGTGTTTCATCGTCAATGTGAATTCCAAGGGATACAATAAACCTGCACTGGTGCATCGGAATCCAATACTGGTATCCCAGAAGCCGCTCAAGGCACAAACTCTTAGAAGATTCACTCTTCTTGTACTTAAGTCTGCATTGTGCCTTTTATGTTAAATTCCGATGCGATTTCTGTGTTTAATCGTCAATGTGAAGGTCCAAGGGATACAGTAAACCTGCACTGGTGCATCGGAATCCAATACTGGTATCCCAGGAGCCGCTCAAGGCACAAAATCTTAGAAGATTCACTCTTCTTTTATTTAAGTCGGCATTGTGCCTTTTATATTCAATTCCGATGCGATTTCTGTGTTTCATCGTCAATGTGAAGGTCCATGGGATACAGTAAACCTGCACTGGTGCATCGGAACCCAATACTGGTCTCCCAGGAGCCGCTCAAACTACAAACTCTTACAAGATTCACTCTTTTTGTACTTAAGTCGACATTGTGCCTTTTATATTCAATTCCGATGCGATTTCTGTGTTTCATCGTCAATGTGAAGGTACAAGGGATACAGTAAACCTGCACTGGTACATGGAATCCAATACTGGTCTCCCAGGAGCCGCTCAAAGCACAAACTGTTAGAAGATTCACTCTTCAGTTATGTCGGCAATGTGCCTTTTATATTCAATTCCGGTGCGATTTCTGTGTTTCATCGTCAATGTGAAGCTCCAAGGGATAAAGTAAACCTGCACTGGTGCATCGCAATCCAATACTGGTCTCCCAGGAACAGCGCAAAGCACAAACTCTTAGAAGATTCACTCTTCTTGTAGTTAAGTCGGCTTTGTGCCTTTTATATTCAATTCCGATCCGATTTCTGTGTTTCATCGTCAATGTGAAGGTCCAAGGGACACAGTAAACCTGCACTGGTGCATCGGAATCCAATACTGGTCTCCCAGGAGCCGCTCAAAGAACAAACTGTTAGAAGACTCACTCTTCTTGTACTTAAGTCGGCATTGTGCCTTTTGTATTCAATTCCGATGCAATTTCTGTGTTTCATCGTCAATGAGAAGTTCCAAGGGATACAGTAAACCTTCATTGGTGCATCGGAACCCAATACTGGTCTCCCAGGAGCCGCTCATAGCACAAACTCTTAGAAGATTTACTCTTCTAGTACTTAAGTCGGCATTGTAACTTTTATATTCAATTCCGATGCGATTTCTGTGTTTCAGCGTCAATGTGAAGGTCCAAGGGGTACAGTAAACCTTCACTGGTGCATCGGAATCTAATACTGGTCTCCCAGGAGCCGCTCAAAGCACAAACTCTTAGCAGATTCACTCTTCTTGTACTTAAGTCGGCATTGTTCCCTTTTATATTCAATTCCGATGTGATTTCTGTGTTTCATCTTCAATGTGAAGGTCCAAGGGATACTGTAAACCTGCACTGGTGCATCGGAATCTAATACTGGTCTCCCAGGAGCCGCTCAAACCACAAAGTCTTAGAAGATTCACTCTTCTTGTACTTTAGTCGGCATTGTGCATTTTATATACAATTCCGATGCGATTTCTGTGTTTCATAGTCAATGTGAAGGTCCAAGGGATACAGTAAAACTGCACTGGTGCATCGGAATCTAATACTGGTCTCCCAGGAGCCGCTCATAGCACAAATTCTTAGAAGATTCACTCTTCTTGCACTTAAGTCGGCATTGTGCCTTTTATATTCAATTCCGATGCGATTTCTGTGTTTCATCGTCAATGTGAAGGTCCAAGGGATACAGTACACCTGCACAAGTGCATCGGAATCCAATACTGGGCTCCAAGAAGCCGCTCAAAGCACAAACTGTTAGAAGACTCACTCTTCTTGTACTTAAGTCGGCATTGTGCCTTTTATATTCAATTCCGATGCGATTTCTGTGTTCCGATCCGATTTCTGTGTTTCATCGTCAATGTTAAGGTTCAATGGATACAGTAAACCTGCACTGGTGCATCGGAATCCAATACTGGTCTCCCAGGAGCCGCTCAAAGAACATACTGTTAGCAGACTCACTCTTCTTGTACTTAAGTCGGCATTGTGCCTTTTATATTCAATTCCGATGCAATTTCTGTGTTTCATCGTCAATGCGAAGTTCCAAGGGATACAGTAAACCTGCACTGGTGCATCGGAATCCAATACTGGACTCCCAGGAGCCGCACAAAGCACAAACTGTTAGAAGACTCACTCTTCTTGTACTTAAGTCGGCATTGTGCCTTTTATTTTCAATTCCGATGCGATTTCTGTGTTTCAACGTCAATGTGAAGGTCCAAGTGATACAGTAAACCTGCACTGGTGCATCGGAATCCAATACTGGTCTCCCAGGAACCGCTCAAAGCACGAACTGTTAGAAGACTCACTCTTCTTGTACTTATGTCGGCATTGTGCCTTTTATATTCACTTCCGCTGCGATTTCTGTGTTTAATCGTCAATGTGAAGGTCCAAGGGATACAGTAAACCGGCACTGGTGCATCGGAATGCAATACTGGTCTCCCAGGCGCCGCTCAAAGCACAAACTGTTAGACGACTCACTCTTCTTGTACTTTAGTCGGCATTGTGCTTTTTATATTCAATTCCGATGCGATTTCTGTGTTTCATCGTCAATGAGAAGGTCCAAGGGATACAGTAAAACTGCACTGGTGCATCGGAATCTAATACTGGTCTCCCAGGAGCCGCTCATAGCACAAATTCTTAGAAGATTCACTCTTCTTGTACTTAAGTCGGCATTGTGCCTTTTATATTCAATTCCGATGCGATTTCTGTGTTTCATCGTCAATGTGAAGCTCCAAGGGATAAAGTAAACCTGCACTGGTGCATCGCAATCCAATACTGGTCTCCCAGGAACAGCGCAAAGCACAAACTCTTAGAAGATTCACTCTTCTTGTAGTTAAGTCGGCTTTGTGCCTTTTATATTCAATTCCGATGCGATTTCTGTGTTTAATCGTCAATGTGAAGGTCCTAGGGATACAGTAAACCTGCACTGGTGCATCGGAATTCAATACTGGTATCCCAGGAGCCGCTCAAGGCACAAACTCTTAGAATGATTTACTCTTCTTTTATTTAAGGCGGCATTGTGCCTTTTATATTCAATTCCGATGCGATTTCTGTGTTTCATCGTCAATGTGTAGGTCCATGGGATACAGTAAACCTGCACTGGTGCATCGGAACCCAATACTGGTCTCCCAGGAGCCGCTCAAACTACAAACTCTTAGAAGATTCACTCTTCTTGTACTTATGTCGGCTTTGTGCATTTTATATTCAATTCCGATGTGATTTCTGTGCTACATCGTCAATGTCAAGGTCCAAGGGATACAGTAAACCTACACTGGTGCATCGGAATGCAATACTGGTCTCCCAGGTCCCGCTCAAAGCACAAACTCTTAGAAGATTCACACTTCTTGTACTTAAGTCGGCATTGTGCTTTTGATATTCAATTCCGATGCGATTTCTGTGTTTCTTCGTCAATGTGAAGGTCCAAGGAATACAGTAAACTTGCACTGGTGCATCGGAATCCAATACTGGTCTCCCAGGAGCCGCTCATAGCACAAACTCTTAGAAGATTCACTCTTCTAGTACTTAAGTCGGCATTGTAACTTTTATATTCAATTCCGATGCGATTTCTGTGTTTCAGCGTCAATGTGAAGGTCCAAGGGCTACAGTAAACCTTCACTGGTGCATCGGAATCTAATACTGGTCTCCCAGGAGCCGCTCAAAGCACAAACTCTTAGAAGATTCACTCTTCTTGTACTTAAGTCGGCATTGTTCCCTTTTATATTCAATTCCGATGCGATTTCTGTGTTTCATCGTCAATGTGAAGGTCCAAGAGATACAGTAAACCTGCACTGATGCATCGGAATCCAATACTGGTCTCCCAGGAACAGCGCAAAGCACAAACTCTTAGAAGATTCACTCTTCTAGTGTTTAAGTCGGCATTGTGCCATTTATATTCAATTCCGATGCGATTTCTGTGTTTCATCGTCAATGTGAAGTTCCAAGGGATACAGTAAACCTGCACTGGTGCATCGGAATTCAATACTGGTCTCCCAGGAGCCGCTCAAAACACAAACTCTTAGAAGATTCTCTCTTCTTGTACTTAAGTCGGCATTGTGCCTTTTGTATTCAATTCCGATGCGATTTCTGTGTTTCATCGTCAATGTGAAGGTCCAAGCGATACAGTAAACCTACACTCGTGCATCGGAATCTAATACTGGTCTCCCAGGAGCTGCTCAAAGGACAAACTCTTAGAAGATTCACTCTTCTTGTACTTAAGTCGGCATTGTGCCTTTTGTATTCAATTCCGATGCGATTTCACTGTTTCATCGTCAATGTGAAGGTCCAAGGGATACAGTAAAACTGCACTGGTGCATCGGAATCTAATACTGGTCTCCCAGGAGCCGCTCATAGCACAAAGTCTTAGAAGATTCACTCTTCTTGCACTTAAGTCGGCATTGTGCCTTTTATATTCAATTCCGATGCGATTTCTGTGTTTCATCGTCAATGTGAATTCCAAGGGATACAATAAACCTGCACTGGTGCATCGGAATCCAATACTGGTATCCCAGAAGCCGCTCAAGGCACAAACTCTTAGAAGATTCACTCTTCTTGTACTTAAGTCTGCATTGTGCCTTTTATGTTAAATTCCGATGCGATTTCTGTGTTTAATCGTCAATGTGAAGGTCCAAGAGATACAGTAAACCTGCACTGGTGCATCGGAATCCAATACTGGTATCCCAGGAGCCGCTCAAGGCACAAACTCTTAGAAGATTCACTCTTCTTTTATTTAAGTCGGCATTGTGCCTTTTATATTCAATTCCGATGCGATTTCTGTGCTTCATCGTCAATGTGAAGGTCCATGGGATACAGTAAACCTGCACTGGTGCATCGGAACCCAATACTGGTCTCCCAGGAGCCGCTCAAACTACAAACTCTTACAAGATTCACTCTTCTTGTACTTAAGTCGACATTGTGCCTTTTATATTCAATTCCGATGCGATTTCTGTGTTTCATCGTCAATGTGAAGGTACAAGGGATACAGTAAACCTGCACTGGTACATGGAATCCAATACTGGTCTCCCAGGAGCCGCTCAAAGCACAAACTGTTAGAAGATTCACTCTTCAGTTATGTCGGCAATGTGCCTTTTATATTCAATTCCGATGCGATTTCTGTGTTTCATCGTCAATGTGAAGCTCCAAGGGATAAAGTAAACCTGCACTGGTGCATCGCAATCCAATACTGGTCTCCCAGGAACAGCGCAAAGCACAAACTCTTAGAAGATTCACTCTTCTTGTAGTTAAGTCGGCTTTGTGCCTTTTATATTCAATTCCGATCCGATTTCTGTGTTTCATCGTCAATGTGAAGGTCCAAGGGACACAGTAAACCTGCACTGGTGCATCGGAATCCAATACTGGTCTCCCAGGAGCCGCTCAAAGAACAAACTGTTAGAAGACTCACTCTTCTTGTACTTAAGTCGGCATTGTGCCTTTTGTATTCAATTCCGATGCAATTTCTGTGTTTCATCGTCAATGAGAAGTTGCAAGGGATACAGTAAACCTTCACTGGTGCATCGGAATCCAATACTGGTCTCCCAGGAGCCGCTCTTAGCACAAACTCTTAGAAGATTCACTCTTCTAGTACTTAAGTCGGCATTGTAACTTTTATATTCAATTCCGATGCGATTTCTGTGTTTCAGCCTCAATGTGAAGGTCCAAGGGGTACAGTAAACCTTCACTGGTGCATCGGAATCTAATACTGGTCTCCCAGGAGCCGCTCAAAGCACAAACTCTTAGAAGATTCACTCTTCTTGTACTTAAGTCGGCATTGTTCCCTTTTATATTCAATTCCGATGCGATTTCTGTGTTTCATCTTCAATGTGAAGGTCCAAGGGATACTGTAAACCGGCACTGGTGCATCGGAATCTAATACTGGTCTCCCAGGAGCCGCTCAAACCACAAAGTCTTAGAAGATTCACTCTTCTTGTACTTTAGTCGGCATTGTGCATTTTATATTCAATTCCGATGCGATTTCTGTGTTTCATCGTCAATGTGAAGGTCCAAGGGATACAGTAAAACTGCACTGGTGCATCGGAATCTAATACTGGTCTCCCAGGAGCCGCTCATAGCACAAATTCTTCGAAGATTCACTCTTCTTGCACTTAAGTCGGCATTGTGCCTTTTATATTCAATTCCGATGCGATTTCTGTGTTTCATCGTCAATATGAAGGTCCAAGGGATACAGTACACCTGCACAAGTGCATCGGAATCCAATACTGGGCTCCAAGAAGCCGCTCAAAGCACAAACTGTTAGAAGACTCACTCTTCTTGTACTTAAGTCGGCATTGTGCCTTTTATATTCAATTCCGATGCGATTTCTGTGTTTCATCGTCAATGTGAAGGTCCAAGAGATACAGTAAACCTACACTGGTGCATCGGAATCCAATCCTGGTCTCCCAGGAGCCGCTCAGACCACAAACTGTCAGAAGACTCTCTCTTCTTGTATTTAAGTCGGCATTGTGCCTTTTATATTCAATTCCGATGCGATTTCTGTGTTTCATCGTCAATGTGAATTCCAAGGGATACAATAAACCTGCACTGGTGCATCGGAATCCAATACTGGTATCCCAGAAGCCGCTCAAGGCACAAAGTCTTAGAAGATTCACTCTTCTTGTACTTAAGTCGGCATTGTGCCTTTCATGTTAAATTCCCATGCGATTTCTGTGTTTAATCGTCAATGTGAAGGTCCAAGGGATACAGTAAACCTGCACTGGTGCATCGGAATCCAATACTGGTATCCCAGGAGCCGCTCAAGGCACAAACTCTTAGAAGATTCACTCTTCTTTTATTTAAGTCGGCATTGTGCCTTTTGTATTCAATTCCGATGCGATTACTGTGTTTCATCGTCAATGTGTAGGTCCATGGGATACAGTAAACCTGCACTGGTGCATCGGAACCCAATACTGGTCTCCCAGGAGCCGCTCAAACTACAAACTCTTACAAGATTCACTCTTCTTGTACTTAAGTCGACATTGTGCCTTTTATATTCAATTCCGATGCGATTTCTGTGTTTCATCGTCAATGTGAAGGTACAAGGGATACAGTCAACCTGCACTGGTACATGGAATCCAATACTGGTCTCCCAGGAGCCGCTCAAAGCACAAACTGTTAGAAGATTCATTCTTCAGTTATGTCGGCATTGTGCCTTTTATATTCAATTCCGATGCGATTTCTGTGTTTCATCGTCAATGTGAAGCTCCAAGGGATAAAGTAAACCTGCACTGGTGCATCGCAATCCAATACTGGTCTCCCAGGAACAGCGCAAAGCACAAGCTCTTAGAAGATTCACTCTTCTTGTAGTTAAGTCGACTTTGTGCCTTTTATATTCAATTCCGATCCGATTTCTCTGTTTCATCGTCAATGTGAAGGTCCAAGGAATACAGTAAACCTGCACTGGTGCATCGGAATCCAATACTGGTCTCCCAGGAGCCGCTCAAAGAACAAACTGTTAGAAGACTCACTCTTCTTGTACTTAAGTCGGCATTGTGCCTTTTATATTCAATTCCGATGCAATTTCTGTGTTTCATCGTCAATGAGAAGTTCCAAGGGATACAGTAAACCTGCACTGGTGCATCGGAATCCAATACTGGTCTCCCAGGAGCCGCTCATAGCACAAACTCTTAGAAGATTCACTCTTCTAGTACTTATGTCGGCATTGTATCTTTTATATTCAATTCCGATGCGATTTCTGTGTTTCAGCGTCAATGTGAAGGTCCAAGGGATACAGTACACCTGCACAAGTGGATCGGAATCCAATACTGGGCTCCAAGAAGCCGCTCAAAGCACAAACTGTTAGAAGACTCACTCTTCTTGTACTTAAGTCGGCATTGTGCCTTTTATATTAATTTCCGATGCGATTTCTGTGTTTCATCGTCAATGTGATGGTCCAAGAGATACAGTAAACCTACACTGGTGCATCGGAATCCAATCCTTGTCTCCCAGAAGCCGCTCAGACCACAAACTGTCAGAAGACTCTCTCTTCTTGTATTTAAGTCGGCATTGTGCCTTTTATATTCAATTCCGATGCGATTTCTGTGTTTCATCGTCAATGTGAATTCCAAGGGATACAATAAACCTGCACTGGTGCATCGGAATCCAATACTGGTATCCCAGAAGCCGCTCAAGGCACAAACTCTTAGAAGATTCACTCTTCTTGTACTTAAGTCTGCATTGTGCCTTTTATGTTAAATTCCGATGCGATTTCTATGTTTAATCGTCAATGTGAAGGTCCAAGGGATACAGTAAACCTGCACTGGTGCATCGGAATCCAATACTGGTATCCCAGGAGCCGCTCAAGGCACAAACTCTTAGCAGATTCACTCTTCTTTTATTTAAGTCGGCGTTGTGCCTTTTATATTCAATTCCGATGCGATTTCTGTGTTTCATCGTCAATGTGAAGGTCCATGGGATACAGTAAACCTGCACTGGTGCATCGGAACCCAATACTGGTCTCCCAGGAGCCGCTCAAACTACAAACTCTTACAAGATTCACTCTTCTTGTACTTAAGTCGACATTGTGCCTTTTATATTCAATTCCGATGCGATTTCTGTGTTTCATCGTCAATGTGAAGGTACAAGGGATACAGTAAACCTGCACTGGTACATGGAATCCAATACTGGTCTCCCAGGAGCCGCTCAAAGCACAAACTGTTAGAAGATTCACTCTTAAGTTATGTCGGCAATGTGCCTTTTATATTCAATTCCGATGCGATTTCTGTGTTTCATCGTCAATGTGAAGCTCCAAGGGATAAAGTAAACCTGCACTGGTGCATCGCAATCCAATACTGGTCTCCCAGGAACAGCGCAAAGCACAAACTCTTAGAAGATTCACTCTTCTTGTAGTTAAGTCGGCTTTGTGCCTTTTATATTCAATTCCGATCCGATTTCTGTGTTTCATCGTCAATGTGAAGGTCCAAGGGACACAGTAAACCTGCACTGGTGCATCGGAATCCAATACTGGTCTCCCAGGAGCCGCTCAAAGAACAAACTGTTAGAAGACTCACTCTTCTTGTACTTAAGTCGGCATTGTGCCTTTTGTATTCAATTCCGATGCAATTTCTGTGTTTCATCGTCAATGAGAAATTCCAAGGGATACAGTAAACCTTCATTGGTGCATCGGAATCCAATACTGGTCTCCCAGGAGCCGCTCATAGCACAAACTCTTAGAAGATTTACTCTTCTAGGACTTAAGTCGGCATTGTAACTTTTATATTCAATTCCGATGCGATTTCTGTGTTTCAGCGTCAATGTGAAGGTCCAAGGGGTACAGTAAACCTTCACTGGTGCATCGGAATCTAATACTGGTCTCCCAGGAGCCGCTCAAAGCACAAACTCTTAGAAGATTCACTCTTCTTGTACTTAAGTCGGCATTGTTCCCTTTTATATTCAATTCCGATGTGATTTCTGTGTTTCATCTTCAATGTGAAGGTCCAAGGGATACTGTAAACCTGCACTGGTGCATCGGAATCTAATACTGGTCTCCCAGGAGCCGCTCAAACCACAAAGTCTTAGAAGATTCACTCTTCTTGTACTTTAGTCGGCATTGTGCATTTTATATACAATTCCGATGCGATTTCTGTGTTTCATAGTCAATGTGAAGGTCCAAGGGATACAGTAAAACTGCACTGGTGCATCGGAATCTAATACTGGTCTCCCAGGAGCCGCTCATAGCACAAATTCTTAGAAGATTCACTCTTCTTGCACTTAAGTCGGCATTGTGCCTTTTATATTCAATTCCGATGCGATTTCTGTGTTTCATCGTCAATGTGAAGGTCCAAGGGATACAGTACACCTGCACAAGTGCATCGGAATCCAATACTGGGCTCCAAGAAGCCGCTCAAAGCACAAACTGTTAGAAGACTCACTCTTCTTGTACTTAAGTCGGCATTGTGCCTTTTATATTCAATTCCGATGAGATTTCTGTGTTTCATCGTCAATGTGAAGGTCCAAGAGATACAGTAAACCTACACTGGTGCATCGGAATCCAATCCTGGTCTCCCAGGAGCCGCTCAGACCACAAACTGTCAGAAGACTCTCTCTTCTTGTATTTAAGTCGGCATTGTGCCTTTTATATACAATTCCGATGCGATTTCTGTGTTTCATCGTCAATGTGAATTCCAAGGGATACAATAAACCTGCATTGGTGCATCGGAATCCAATACTGGTATCCCAGAAGCCGCTCATGGCACAAACTCTTAGAAGATTCACTCTTCTTGTACTTAAGTCGGCATTGTGCCTTTTATGTTAAATTCCGATGCGATTTCTGTGTTTCATCGTCAATGTGTAGGTCCATGGGATACAGTAAACCTGCACTGGTGCATCGGATCCCAATACTGGTCTCCCAGGAGCCGCTCAAACTACAAACTCTTACAAGATTCACTCTTCTTGTAGTTAAGTCGGCTTTGTGCCTTTTATATTCAATTCCGATCCGATTTCTGTGTTTCATCGTCAATGTTAAGGTTCAATGGATACAGTAAACCTGCACTGGTGCATCGGCATCCAATACTGGTCTCCCAGGAGCCGCTCAAAGAACAAACTGTTAGCAGACTCACTCTTCTTGTACTTAAGTCGGCATTGTGCCTTTTATATTCAATTCCGATGCAATTTCTGTGTTTCATCGTCAATGAGAAGTTCCAAGGGATACAGTAAACCTGCACTGGTGCATCGGAATCCAATACTGGACTCCCAGGAGCCGCACAAAGCACAAACTGTTAGAAGACTCACTCTTCTTGTACTTAAGTCGGCATTGTGCCTTTTATTTTCAATTCCGATGCGATTTCTGTGTTTCAACGTCAATGTGAAAGTCCAAGTGATACAGTAAACCTGCACTGGTGCATCGGAATCCAATACTGGTCTCCCAGGAACCGCTCAAAGCACGAACTGCTAGAAGACTCACTCTTCTTGTACTTATGTCGGCATTGTGCCTTTTATATTCACTTCCGCTGCGATTTCTGTGTTTAATCGTCAATGTGAAGGTCCAAGGGATACAGTAAACCGGCACTGGTGCATCGGAATGCAATACTGGTCTCCCAGGCGCCGCTCAAAGCACAAACTGTTAGACGACTCACTCTTCTTGTACTTTAGTCGGCATTGTGCTTTTTATATTCAATTCCGATGCGATTTCTGTGTTTCATCGTCAATGAGAAGGTCCAAGGGATACAGTAAAACTGCACTGGTGCATCGGAATCTAATACTGGTCTCCCAGGAGCCGCTCATAGCACAAATTCTTAGAAGATTCACTCTTCTTGTACTTAAGTCGGCATTGTGCCTTTTATATTCAATTCCGATGCGATTTCTGTGTTTCATCGTCAATGTGAAGCTCCAAGGGATAAAGTAAACCTGCACTGGTGCATCGCAATCCAATACTGGTCTCCCAGGAACAGCGCAAAGCACAAACTCTTAGAAGATTCACTCTTCTTGTAGTTAAGTCGGCTTTGTGCCTTTTATATTCAATTCCGATGCGATTTCTGTGTTTAATCGTCAATGTGAAGGTCCTAGGGATACAGTAAACCTGCACTGGTGCATCGGAATTCAATACTGGTATCCCAGGAGCCGCTCAAGGCACAAACTCTTAGAATGATTCACTCTTCTTTTATTTAAGGTGGCATTGTGCCTTTTATATTCAATTCCGATGCGATTTCTGTGTTTCATCGTCAATGTGTAGGTCCATGGGATACAGTAAACCTGCACTGCTGCATCGGAACCCAATACTGGTCTCCCAGGAGCCGCTCAAACTACAAACTCTTAGAAGATTCACTCTTCTTGTACTTATGTCGGCTTTGTGCATTTTATATTCAATTCCGATGTGATTTCTGTGCTACATCGTCAATGTCAAGGTCCAAGGGATACAGTAAACCTACACTGGTGCATCGGAATGCAATACTGGTCTCCCAGGTCCCGCTCAAAGCACAAACTCTTAGAAGATTCACACTTCTTGTACTTAAGTCGGCATTGTGCTTTTGATATTCAATTCCGATGCGATTTCTGTGTTTCTTCGTCAATGTGAAGGTCCAAGGAATACAGTAAACTTGCACTGGTGCATCGGAATCCAATACTGGTCTCCCAGGAGCCGCTCATAGCACAAACTCTTAGAAGATTCACTCTTCTAGTACTTAAGTCGGCATTGTAACTTTTATATTCAATTCCGATGCGATTTCTGTGTTTCAGCGTCAATGTGAAGGTCCAAGGGCTACAGTAAACCTTCACTGGTGCATCGGAATCTAATACTGGTCTCCCAGGAGCCGCTCAAAGCACAAACTCTTAGAAGATTCACTCTTCTTGTACTTAAGTCGGCATTGTTCCCTTTTATATTCAATTCCGATGCGATTTCTGTGTTTCATCGTCAATGTGAAGGTCCAAGAGATACAGTAAACCTGCACTGATGCATCGGAATCCAATACTGGTCTCCCAGGAACAGCGCAAAGCACAAACTCTTAGAAGATTTACTCTTCTAGTGTTTAAGTCGGCATTGTGCCACTTATATTCAATTCCGATGCGATTTCTGTGTTTCATCGTCAATGTGAAGTTCCAAGGGATACAGTAAACCTGCACTGGTGCATCGGAATTCAATACTGGTCTCCCAGGAGCCGCTCAAAACACAAACTCTTAGAAGATTCTCTCTTCTTGTACTTAAGTCGGCATTGTGCCTTTTATATTCAATTCCGATGCGATTTCTGTGTTTCATCGTCAATGTGAAGGTCAAAGCGATACAGTAAACCTACACTCGTGCATCGGAATCTAATACTGGTCTCCCAGGAGCTGCTCAAAGGACAAACTCTTAGAAGATTCACTCTTCTTGTACTTAAGTCGGCATTGTGCCTTTTGTATTCAATTCCGATGCGATTTCACTGTTTCATCGTCAATGTGAAGGTCCAAGGGATACAGTAAAACTGCACTGGTGCATCGGAATCTAATACTGGTCTCCCAGGAGCCGCTCATAGCACAAACACTTACAAGATTCACTCTTCTTGTACCTAAGTCGACATTGTGCCTTTTATATTCAATTCCGATGCGATTTCTGTGTTTCATCGTCAATGTGAAGGTACAATGGATACGGTAAACCTGCACTGGTATATCGGAATCCAATACTGGTCTCCCAGGAGCCGTTCAAAGCACAAACTGTTAGAAGATTCACTCTTCTAGTAGTTAAGTCGGCATTGTGCCTTTTATATTCAATTCCGATGCGATTTCTGTGTTTCATCGTCAATGTGATGCTCCAAGGGATAAAGTAAACCTGCACTGGTGCATCGGAGTCCAATACTGGTATCCCAGGAGTCGCTCAAGGCACAAACTGTTAGAAGACTCACTCTTCTTGTACTTAAGTCGGCATTGTGCCTTTTATATTCAATTCCGATGCGATTTCTGTGTTTCATCGTCAATGTGAAGGTCCAAGGGATACAGTAAACCTGCACTGGTGCATCGGAATCCAATACTGGTATCCCAGGAGCCGCTCAAGGCATAAACTCTTAGAAGATTCACTCTTCTTGTACTTAAGTCGGCATTGTGCCTTTTATGTTAAATTCCGATGCGATTTCTGTGTTTAATCGTCAATGTGAAGGTCCTAGGGATACAGTAAACCTGCACTGGTGCATCGGAATCCAATACTGGTATCCCAGGAGCCGCTCAAGGCACAAACTCTTAGAAGATTCACTCTTCTTTTATTTAAGTCGGCATTGTGCCTTTTATATTCAATTCCGATGCGATTTCTGTGTTTCATCGTCAATGTGTAGGTCCATGGGATACAGTAAACCTGCACTGGTGCATCGGAACCCAATACTGGTCTCCCAGGAGCCGCTCAAACTACAAACTCTTAGAAGATTCACTCTTCTTGTACTTATGTCGGCTTTGTGCATTTTATATTCAATTCCGATGTGATTTCTGTGCTTCATCGTCAATGTGAAGGTCCAAGGGATACAGTAAACCTGCACTGGTGCATCGGAATGCAATACTGGTCTCCCAGGTCCCGCTCAAAGCACAAACTCTTAGAAGATTCACACTTCTTGTACTTAAGTCGGCATTGTGCTTTTGATATTCAATTCCGATGCGATTTCTGTGTTTCATCGTCAATGTGAAGGTCCAAGGAATACAGTAAACCTGCACTGGTGCATCGGAATCCAATACTGGTCTCCCAGGAGCCGCTCTTAGCACAAACTCTTAGAAGATTCACTCTTCTAGTACTTAAGTCGGCATTGTAACTTTTATATTCAATTCCGATGCGATTTCTGTGTTTCAGCCTCAATGTGAAGGTCCAAGGGGTACAGTAAACACTCACTGGTGCATCGGAATCTAATACTGGTCTCCCAGGAGCCGCTCAAAGCACCAACTCTTAGAAGATTCACTCTTCTTGTACTTAAGTCGACATTGTGCCTTTTATATTCAATTCCGATGCGATTTCTGTGTTTCATCGTCAATGTGAAGGTACAAGGGATACAGTAAACCTGCACTGGTACATGGAATCCAATACTGGTCTCCCAGGAGCCGCTCAAAGCACAAACTGTTAGAAGATTCACTCTTCAGTTATGTCGGCATTGTGCCTTTTATATTCAATTCCGATGCGATTTCTGTGTTTCATCGTCAATGTGAAGCTCCAAGGGATAAAGTAAACCTGCACTGGTGCATCGCAATCCAATACTGGTCTCCCAGGAACAGCGCAAAGCACAAACTCTTAGAAGATTCACTCTTCTTGTAGTTAAGTCGGCTTTGTGCCTTTTATATTCAATTCCGATCCGATTTCTGTGTTTCATCGTCAATGTTAAGGTTCAATTGATACAGTAAACCTGCACTGGTGCATCGGAATCCAATACTGGTCTCCCAGGAGCCGCTCAAAGAACAAACTGTTAGCAGACTCACTCTTCTTGTACTTAAGTCGGCATTGTGCCTTTTATATTCAATTCCGATGCAATTTCTGTGTTTCATCGTCAATGAGAAGTTCCAAGGGATACAGTAAACCTGCACTGGTGCATCGGAATCCAATACTGGACTCCCAGGAGCCGCACAAAGCACAAACTGTTAGAAGACTCACTCTTCTTGTACTTAAGTCGGCATTGTGCCTTTTATTTTCAATTCCGATGCGATTTCTGTGTTTCAACGTCAATGTGAAGGTCCAAGTGATACAGTAAACCTGCACTGGTGCATCGGAATCCAATACTGGTCTCCCAGGAACCGATCAAAGCACGAACTGTTAGAAGACTCACTCTTCTTGTACTTATGTCGGCATTGTGCCTTTTATATTCACTTCCGATGCGATTTCTGTGTTTAATCGTCAATGTGAAGGTCCAAGGGATACAGTAAACCGGGACTGGTGCATCGGAATGCAATACTGGTCTCCCAGGAGCCGCTCAAAGCACAAACTGTTAGACGACTCACTCTTCTTGTACTTTAGTCGGCATTGTGCTTTTTATATTCAATTCCGATGCGATTTCTGTGTTTCATCGTCAATGAGAAGGTCCAAGGGATACAGTAAAACTGCACTGGTGCATCTGAATCTAATACTGGTCTCCCAGGAGCCGCTCATAGCACAAATTCTTAGAAGATTCACTCTTCTTGTACTTAAGTCGGCATTGTGCCTTTTATATTCAATTCCGATGCGATTTCTGTGTCTCATCGTCAATGTGAAGCTCCAAGGGATAAAGTAAACCTGCACTGGTGCATCGCAATCCAATACTGGTCTCCCAGGAACAGCGCAAAGCACAAACTCTTAGAAGATTCACTCTTCTTGTAGTTAAGTCGGCTTTGTGCCTTTTATATTCAATTCCGATGCGATTTCTGTGTTTAATCGTCAATGTGAAGGTCCTAGGGATACAGTAAACCTGCACTGGTGCATCGGAATTCAATACTGGTATCCCAGGAGCCGCTCAAGGCACAAACTCTTAGAATGATTCACTCTTCTTTTATTTAAGGCGGCATTGTGCCTTTTATATTCAATTCCGATGCGATTTCTGTGTTTCATCGTCAATGTGTAGGTCCATGGGATACAGTAAACCTGCACTGGTGCATCGGAACCCAATACTGGTCTCCCAGGAGCCGCTCAAACTACAAACTCTTAGAAGATTCACTCTTCTTGTACTTATGTCGGCTTTGTGCATTTTATATTCAATTCCGATGTGATTTCTGTGCTACATCGTCAATGTCAAGGTCCAAGGGATACAGTAAACCTACACTGGTGCATCGGAATGCAATACTGGTCTCCCAGGTCCCGCTCAAAGCACAAACTCTTAGAAGATTCACACTTCTTGTACTTAAGTCGGCATTGTGCTTTTGATATTCAATTCCGATGCGATTTCTGTGTTTCTTCGTCAATGTGAAGGTCCAAGGAATACAGTAAACTTGCACTGGTGCTTCGGAATCCAATACTGGTCTCCCAGGAGCCGCTCATAGCACAAACTCTTAGAAGATTCACTCTTCTAGTACTTAAGACGGCATTGTAACTTTTATATTCAATTCCGATGCGATTTCTGTGTTTCAGCGTCAATGTGAAGGTCCAAGGGGTACAGTAAACCTTCACTGGTGCATCGGAATCTAATACTGGTCTCCCAGGAGCCGCTCAAAGCACAAACTCTTAGAAGATTCACTCTTCTTGTACTTAAGTCGGCATTGTTCCCTTTTATGTTCAATTCCGATGCGATTTCTGTGTTTCATCGTCAATGTGAAGGTCAAAGAGATACAGTAAACCTGCACTGATGCATCGGAATCCAATACTGGTCTCCCAGGAACAGCGCAAAGCACAAACTCTTAGAAGATTCACTCTTCTAGTGTTTAAGTCGGCATTGTGCCATTTATATTCAATTCCGATGCGATTTCTGTGTTTCATCGTCAATGTGAAGTTCCAAGGGATACAGTAAACCTGCACTGGTGCATCGGAATCCAATACTGGTCTCCCAGGAGCCGCTCAAAGAACAAACTGTTAGAAGACTCACTCTTCTTGTACTTAAGTCGGCATTGTGCCTTTTATATTCAATTCCGATGCAATTTCTGTGTTTCATCGTCAATGAGAAGTTCCAAGGGATACAGTAAACCTGCACTGGTGCATCGGAATCCAATACTGGTCTCCCAGGAGCCGCTCATAGCACAAACTCTTAGAAGATTCACTCTTCTAGTACTTATGTCGGCATTGTATCTTTTATATTCAATTCCGATGCGATTTCTGTGTTTCAGCGTCAATGTGAAGGTCCAAGGGGTACAGTAAACCTTCACTGGTGCATCGGAATCAAATACTGGTCTCCCAGGAGCCGCTCAAAGCACAAACTCTTAGAAGATTCACTCTTCTTGTACTTAAGTCGGCATTGTTCCCTTTTATATTCAATTCCGATGCGATTTCTGTGTTTCATCTTCATTGTGAAGGTCCAAGGGATACTGTAAACCTGCACTGGTGGATCGGAATCTAATACTGGTCTCCCAGGAGCCGCTCAAACCACAAAGTCTTAGAAGATTCACTCTTCTTGTACTTTAGTCGGCATTGTGCATTTTATATTCAATTCCGATGCGATTTCTGTGTTTCATCGTCAATGTGAAGGTCCAAGGGATACAGTAAAACAGCACTGGTGCATCGGAATCTAATACTGGTCTCCCAGGAGCCGCTCATAGCACAAATTCTTAGAAGATTCACTCTTCTTGCACTTAAGTCGGCATTGTGCCTTTTATATTCAATTCCGATGCGATTTCTGTGTTTCATCGTCAATGTGAAGGTCCAAGAGATACAGTAACCCTGCACTGATGCATCGGAATCCAATACTGGTCTCCCAGGAACAGCGCAAAGCACAAACTCTTAGAAGATTCACTCTTCTAGTGTTTAAGTCGGCATTGTGCCATTTATATTCAATTCCGATGCGATTTCTGTGTTTCATCGTCAATGTGAAGTTCCAAGGGATACAGTAAACCTGCACTGGTGCATCGGAATTCAATACTGGTCTCCCAGGAGCCGCTCAAAACACAAACTCTTAGAAGATTCTCTCTTCTTGTACTTAAGTCGGCATTGTGCCTTTTATATTCAATTCTGATGCGATTTCTGTGTTTCATCGTCAATGTGAAGGTCCAAGCGATACAGTAAACCTACACTCGTGCATCGGAATCTAATACTGGTCTCCCAGGAGCTGCTCAAAGGACAAACTCTTAGAAGATTCACTCTTCTTGTACTTAAGTCGGCATTGTGCATTTTGTATTCAATTCCGATGCGATTTCACTGTTTCATCGTCAATGTGAAGGTCCAAGGGATACAGTAAAACTGCACTGGTGCATCGGAATCTAATACTGGTCTCCCAGGAGCCGCTCATAGCACAAACTCTTACAAGATTCACTCTTCTTGTACTTAAGTCGACATTGTGCCTTTTATATTCAATTCCGATGCGATTTCTGTGTTTCATCGTCAATGTGAAGGTACAATGAATACGGTAAACCTGCACTGGTATATCGGAGTCCAATACTGGTCTCCCAGGAGCCGCTCAAAGCACAAACTGTTAGAAGATTCACTCTTCTAGTAGTTAAGTCGGCATTGTGCCTTTTATATTCAATTCCGATGCGATTTCTGTGTTTCATCGTCAATGTGATGCTCCAAGGGATAAAGTAAACCTGCACTGGTGCATCGGAATCCAATACTGGTATCCCAGGAGCCGCTCAAGGCACAAACTGTTAGAAGACTCACTCTTCTTGTACTTAAGTCGGCATTGTGCCTTTTATATTCAATTCCGATGCGATTTCTGTGTTTCATCGTCAATGTGAAGGTCCAAGGGATACAGTAAACCTGCACTGGTGCATCGGAATCCAATACTGGTATCCCAGGAGCCGCTCAAGGCACAAACTCTTAGAAGATTCACTCTTCTTGTACTTAAGTCGGCATTGTGCCTTTTATGTTAAATTCCGATGCGATTTCTGTCTTTAATCGTCAATGTGAAGGTCCTAGGGATACAGTAAACCTGCACTGGTGCATCGGAATCCAATACTGGTATCCCAGGAGCCGCTCAAGGCACAAACTCTTAGAAGATTCACTCTTCTTTTATTTAAGTCGGCATTGTGCCTTTTATATTCAATTCCGATGCGATTTCTGTGTTTCATCGTCAATGTGTAGGTCCATGGGATACAGTAAACCTGCACTGGTGCATCGGAACCCAATACTGGTCTCCCAGGAGCCGCTCAAACTACAAACTCTTAGAAGATTCACTCTTCTTGTACTTATGTCGGCTTTGTGCATTTTATATTCAATTCCGATGTGATTTCTGTGCTTCATCGTCAATGTGAAGGTCCAAGGGATACAGTAAACCTGCACTGGTGCATCGGAATGCAATACTGGTCTCCCAGGTCCCGCTCAAAGCACAAACTCTTAGAAGATTCACACTTCTTGTACTTAAGTCGGCATTGTGCTTTTGATATTCAATTCCGATGCGATTTCTGTGTTTCATCGTCAATGTGAAGGTCCAAGGAATACAGTAAACCTGCACTGGTGCATCGGAATCCAATACTGGTCTCCCAGGAGCCGCTCTTAGCACAAACTCTTAGAAGATTCACTCTTCTAGTACTTAAGTCGGCATTGTAACTTTTATATTCAATTCCGATGCGATTTCTGTGTTTCAGCCTCAATGTGAAGGTCCAAGGGGTACAGTAAACCTTCACTGGTGCATCGGAATCTAATACTGGTCTCCCAGGAGCCGCTCAAAGCACAAACTCTTAGAAGATTCACTCTTCTTGTACTTAAGTCGGCATTGTTCCCTTTTATATTCAATTCCGATGCGATTTCTGTGTTTCATCTTCAATGTGAAGGTCCAAGGGATACTGTAAACCTACACTGGTGCATCGGAATCCAATCCTGGTCTCCCAGGAGCGGCTCAGACCACAAACTGTCAGAAGATTCACTCTTCTAGTAGTTAAGTCGGCATTGTGCCTTTTATATTCAATTCCGATGCGATTTCTGTGTTTCATCTTCAATGTGAAGGTCCAAGGGATACTGTAAACCTGCACTGGTGCATCGGAATCTGATACTGGTCTCCCAGGAGCCTCTCAAACCACAAAGTCTTAGAAGATTCACTCTTCTTGTACTTTAGTCGGCATTGTGCATTTTATATTCAATTCCGATGCGATTTCTGTGTTTCATCGTCAATGAGAAGGTCCAAGGGATACAGTAAAACTGCACTGGTGCATCGGAGTCTAATACTGGTCTCCCAGGAGCCGCTCATAGCACAAATTCTTAGAAGATTCACTCTTCTTGCACTTAAGTCGGCATTGTGCCTTTTATATTCAATTCCGATGCGATTTCTGTGTTTCATCGTCAATATGAAGGTCCAAGGGATACAGTACACCTGCACAAGTGCATCGGAATCCAATACTGGGCTCCAAGAAGCCGCTCAAAGCACAAACTGTTAGAAGACTCACTCTTCTTGTACTTAAGTCGGCATTGTGCCTTTTATATTCAATTCCGATGCGATTTCTGTGTTTCATCGTCAATGTGAAGGTCCAAGAGATACAGTAAACCTACACTGGTGCATCGGAATCTAATCCTGGTCTCCCAGGAGCCGCTCAGACCACAAACTGTCAGAAGACTCTCTCTTCGTGTATTTAAGTCGGCATTGTGCCTTTTATATTCAATTCCGATGCGATTTCTGTGTTTCATCATCAATGTGAATTCCAAGGGATACAATAAACCTGCACTGGTGCATCGGAATCCAATACTGGTATCCCAGAAGCCGCTCAAGGCACAAAGTCTTAGAAGATTCACTCTTCTTGTACTTAAGTCGGCATTGTGCCTTTTATGTTAAATTCCCATGCGATTTCTGTGTTTAATCGTCAATGTGAAGGTCCAAGGGATACAGTAAACCTGCACTGGTGCATCGGAATCCAATACTGGTATCCCAGGAGCCGCTCAAGGCACAAACTCTTAGAAGATTCACTCTTCTTTTATTTAAGTCGGCATTGTGAATTTTATATTCAATTCCGATGCGATTTCTGTGTTTCATCGTCAATGTGTAGGTCCATGGGATACAGTAAACCTGCACTGGTGCATCGGAACCCAATACTGGTCTCCCAGGAGCCGCTCAAACTACAAACTCTTACAAGATTCACTCTTCTTGTACTTAAGTCGACATTGTGCCTTTTATATTCAATTCCGATGCGATTTCTGTGTTTCATCGTCAATGTGAAGGTACAAGGGATACAGTAAACCTGCACTGGTACATGGAATCCAATACTGGTCTCCCAGGAGCCGCTCAAAGCACAAACTGTTAGAAGATTCATTCTTCAGTTATGTCGGCATTGTGCCTTTTATATTTAATTCCGATGCGATTTCTGTGTTTCATCGTCAATCTGAAGCTCCAAGGGATAAAGTAAACCTGCACTGGTGCATCGCAATCCAATACTGGTCTCCCAGGAACAGCGCAAAGCACAAACTCTTAGAAGATTCACTCTTCTTGTAGTTAAGTCGACTTTGTGCCTTTTATATTCAATTCCGATCCGATTTCTGTGTTTCATCGTCAATGTGAAGGTCCAAGGGATACAGTAAACCTGCACTGGTGCATCGGAATCCAATACTGGTCTCCCAGGAGCCGCTCAAAGAACAAACTGTTAGAAGACTCACTCTTCTTGTACTTAAGCCGGCATTGTGCCTTTTATATTCAATTCCGATGCAATTTCTGTGTTTCATCGTCAATGAGAAGTTCCAAGGGATACAGTAAACCTGCACTGGTGCATCGGAATCCAATACTGGTCTCCCAGGAGCCGCTCATAGCACAAACTCTTAGAAGATTCACTCTTCTAGTACTTATGTCGGCATTGTATCTTTTATATTCAATTCCGATGCGATTTCTGTGTTTCAGCGTCAATGTGAAGGTCCAAGGGCTACAGTAAACCTTCACTGGTGCATCGGAATCTAATACTGGTCTCCCAGGAGCCGCTCAAAGCACAAACTCTTAGAAGATTCACTCTTCTTGTACTTAAGTCGGCATTGTTCCCTTTTATATTCAATTCCGATGCGATTTCTGTGTTTCATCTTCAATGTGAAGGTCCAAGGGATACTGTAAACCTGCACTGGTGCATCGGAATCTAATACTGGTCTCCCAGGAGCCGCTCAAACCACAAAGTCTTAGAAGATTCACTCTTCTTGTACTTTAGTCGGCATTGTGCATTTTATATTCAATTCCGATGCGATTTCTGTGTTTCATCGTCAATGTGAAGGTCCAAGGGATACAGTAAAACAGCACTGGTGCATCGGAATCTAATACTGGTCTCCCAGGAGCCGCTCATAACACAAATTCTTAGAAGATTCACTCTTCTTGCACTTAAGTCGGCATTGTGCCTTTTATATTCAATTCCGATGCGATTTCTGTGTTTCATCGTCAATGTGAAGGTCCAAGGGATACAGTACACCTGCACAAGTGGATCGGAATCCAATACTGGGCTCCAAGAAGCCGCTCAAAGCACAAACTGTTAGAAGACTCACTCTTCTTGTACTTAAGTCGGCATTGTGCCTTTTATATTCAATTCCGATGCGATTTCTGTGTTTCATCGTCAATGTGATGGTCCAAGAGATACAGTAAACCTACACTGGTGCATCGGAATCCAATCCTGGTCTCCCAGAAGCCGCTCAGACCACAAACTGTCAGAAGACTCTCTCTTCTTGTATTTAAGTCGGCATTGTGCCTTTTATATTCAATTCCGATGCGATTTCTGTGTTTCATCGTCAATGTGAATTCCAAGGGATACAATAAACCTGCAATGGTGCATCGGAATCCAATACTGGTATCCCAGAAGCCGCTCAAGGCACAAACTCTTAGAAGATTCACTCTTCTTGTACTTAAGTCTGCATTGTGCCTTTTATGTTAAATTCCGATGCGATTTCTGTGTTTAATCGTCAATGTGAAGGTCCAAGGGATACAGTAAACCTGCACTGGTGCATCGGAATCCAATACTGGTATCCCAGGAGCCGCTCCAGGCACAAACTCTTAGAAGATTCACCCTTCTTTTATTTAAGTCGGCATTGTGCCTTTTATATTCAATTCCGAAGCGATTTCTGTGTTTCATCGTCAATGTGAAGGTCCATGGGATACAGTAAACCTGCACTGGGGCATCGGAACCCAATACTGGTCTCCCAGGAGCCGCTCAAACTACAAACTCTTACAAGATTCACTCTTCTTGTACTTAAGTCGACATTGTGCCTTTTATATTCAATTCCGATGCGATTTCTGTGTTTCATCGTCAATGTGAAGGTACAAGGGATACAGTAAACCTGCACTGGTACATGGAATCCAATACTGGTCTCCCAGGAGCCGCTCAAAGCACAAACTGTTAGAAGATTCACTCTTCAGTTATGTCGGCAATGTGCCTTTTATATTCAATTCCGATGCGATTTCTGTGTTTCATCGTCAATGTGAAGCTCCAAGGGATAAAGTAAACCTGCACTGGTGCATCGCAATCCAATACTGGTCTCCCAGGAACAGCGCAAAGCACAAACTCTTAGAAGATTCACTCTTCTTGTACTTAAGTCGGCATTGTGCCTTTTGTATTCAATTCCGATGCGATTTCACTGTTTCATCGTCAATGTGAAGGTCCAAGGGATACAGTAAAACTGCACTGGTGCATCGGAATCTAATACTGGTCTCCCAGGAGCCGCTCATAGCACAAACTCTTACAAGATTCACTCTTCTTGTACTTAAGTCGACATTGTGCCTTTTATATTCAATTCCGATGCGATTTCTGTGTTTCATCGTCAATGTGAAGGTACAATGGATACGGTAAACCTGCACTGGTATATCAGAATCCAATACTGGTCTCCCAGGAGCCGCTCAAAGCACAAACTGTTAGAAGATTCACTCTTCTAGTAGTTAAGTCGGCATTGTGCCTTTTATATTCAATTCCGATGCGATTTCTGTGTTTCATCGTCAATGTGATGCTCCAAGGGATAAAGTAAACCTGCACTGGTGCATCGGAATCCAATACTGGTATCCCAGGAGCCGCTCAAGGCACAAACTGTTAGAAGACTAACTCTTCTTGTACTTAAGTCGGCATTGTGCCTTTTATATTCAATTCCGATGCGATTTCTGTGTTTCATCGTCAATGTGAAGGTCCAAGGGATACAGAAAACCTGCACTGGTGCATCGGAATCCAATACTGGTATCCCAGGAGCCGCTCAAGGCACAAACTCTTAGAAGATTCACTCTTCTTGTACTTAAGTCGGCATTGTGCCTTTTATGTTAAATTCCGATGCGATTTCTGTGTTTAATCGTCAATGTGAAGGTCCTAGGGATACAGTAAACCTGCACTGGTGCATCGGAATCCAATACTGGTATCCCAGGAGCCGCTCAAGGCACAAACTCTTAGAAGATTCACTCTTCTTTTATTTAAGTCGCCATTGTGCCTTTTATATTCAATTCCGATGCGATTTCTGTGTTTCATCGTCAATGTGTAGGTCCATGGGATACAGTAAACCTGCACTGGTGCATCGGAACCCAATACTGGTCTCCCAGGAGCCGCTCAAACTACAAACTCTTAGAAGATTCACTCTTCTTGTACTTATGTCGGCTTTGTGCATTTTATATTCAATTCCGATGTGATTTCTGTGCTTCATCGTCAATGTGAAGGTCCAAGGGATACAGTAAATTCGCACTGGTGCATCGGAATGCAATACTGGTCTCCCAGGTCCCGCTCAAAGCACAAACTCTTAGAAGATTCACACTTCTTGTACTTAAGTCGGCATTGTGCTTTTGATATTCAATTCCGATGCGATTTCTGTGTTTCATCGTCAATGTGAAGGTCCAAGGAATACAGTAAACCTGCACTGGTGCATCGGAATCCAATACTGGTCTCCCAGGAGCCGCTCTTAGCACGAACTCTTAGAAGATTCACTCTTCTAGTACTTAAGTCGGCATTGTAACTTTTATATTCAATTCCGATGCGATTTCTGTGTTTCAGCCTCAATGTGAAGGTCCAAGGGGTACAGTAAACCTTCACTGGTGCATCGGAATCTAATACTGGTCTCCCAGGAGCCGCTCAAAGCACAAACTCTTAGAAGATTCACTCTTCTTGTACTTAAGTCGGCATTGTTCCCTTTTATATTCAATTACGATGCGATTTCTGTGTTTCATCTTCAATGTGAAGGTCCAAGGGATACTGTAAACCTGCACTGGTGCATCGGAATCTAATACTGGTCTCCCAGGAGCCGCTCAAACCACAAAGTCTTAGAAGATTCACTCTTCTTGTACTTTAGTCGGCATTGTGCATTTTATATTCAATTCCGATGCGATTTCTGTGTTTCATCGTCAATGAGAAGGTCCAAGGGATACAGTAAAACTGCACTGGTGCATCGGAATCTAATACTGGTCTCCCAGGAGCCGCTCATAGCACAAATTCTTAGAAGATTCACTCTTGTTGCACTTAAGTCGGCATTGTGCCTTTTATATTCAATTCCGATGCGATTTCTGTGTTTCATCGTCAATATGAAGGTCCAAGGGATACAGTACACCTGCACAAGTGCATCGGAATCCAATACTGGGCTCCAAGAAGCCGCTCAAAGCACAAACTGTTAGAAGACTCACTCTTCTTGTACTTAAGTCGGCATTGTGCCTTTTATATTCAATTCCGATGCGATTTCTGTGTTTCATCGTCAATGTGAAGGTCTAAGAGATACAGTAAACCTACACTGGTGCATCGGAATCCAATCCTGGTCTCCAAGGAGCCGCTCGGACCACAAACTGTCAGAAGACTCTCTCTTCTTGTATTTAAGTCGGCATTGTGCCTTTTATATTCAATTCCGATGCGATTTCTGTGTTTCATCGTCAATGTGAATTCCAAGGGATACAATAAACCTGCACTGGTGCATCGGAATCCAATACTGGTATCCCAGAAGCCGCTCAAGGCACAAAGTCTTAGAAGATTCACTCTTCTTGTACTTAAGTCGGCATTGTGCCTTTTATGTTAAATTCCCATGCGATTTCTGTGTTTAATCGTCAATGTGAAGGTCCAAGGGATACAGTAAACCTGCACTGATGCATCGGAATCCAATACTCGTATCCCAGGAGCCGCTCAAGGCACAAACTCTTAGAAGATTCACTCTTCTTTTATTTAAGTCGGCATTGTGCCTTTTATATTCAATTCCGATGCGATTTCTGTGTTTCATCGTCAATGTGTAGGTCCGTGGGATACAGTAAACCTGCACTGGTGCATCGGAACCCAATACTGGTCTCCCAGGAGCCGCTCAAACTACAAACTCTTACAAGATTCACTCTTCTTGTACTTAAGTCGACATTGTGCCTTTTATATTCAATTCCGATGCGATTTCTGTGTTTCATCGTCAATGTGAAGGTACAAGGGATACAGTAAACCTGCACTGGTACATGGAATCCAATACTGGTCTCCCAGGAGCCGCTCAAGGCACAAACTGTTAGAAGATTCATTCTTCAGTTATGTCGGCATTGTGCCTTTTATATTTAATTCCGATGCGATTTCTGTGTTTCATCGTCAATGTGAAGCTCCAAGGGATAAAGTAAACCTGCACTGGTGCATCGCAATCCAATACTGGTCTCCCAGGAGCAGCGCAAAGCACAAACTCTTAGAAGATTCACTCTTCTTGTAGTTAAGTCGACTTTGTGCCTTTTATATTCAATTCCGATCCGATTTCTGTGTTTCATCGTCAATGTGAAGGTCCAAGGGATACAGTAAACCTGCACTGGTGCATCGGAATCCAATACTGGTCTCCCAGGAGCCGCTCAAAGAACAAACTGTTAGAAGACTCACTCTTCTTGTACTTAAGTCGGCATTGTGCCTTTTATATTCAATTCCGATGCAATTTCTGTGTTTCATCGTCAATAAGAAGTTCCAAGGGATACAGTAAACCTGCACTGGTGCATCGGAATCCAATACTGGTCTCCCAGGAGCCGCTCATAGCACAAACTCTTAGAAGATTCACTCTTCTAGTACTTATGTCGGCATTGTATCTTTTATATTCAATTCCTATGCGATTTCTGTGTTTCAGCGTCAATGTGAAGGTCCAAGGGGTACAGTAAACCTTCACTGGTGCATCGGAATCTAATACTGGTCTCCCAGGAGCCGCTCAAAGCACAAACTCTTAGAAGATTCACTCTTCTTGTACTTAAGTCGGCATTGTTCCCTTTTATATTCAATTCCGATGCGATTTCTGTGTTTCATCTTCAATGTGAAGGTCCAAGGGATACTGTAAACCTGCACTGGTGCATCGGAATCTAATACTGGTCTCCCAGGAGCCGCTCAAACCACAAAGTCTTAGAAGATTCACTCTTCTTGTACTTTAGTCGGCATTGTGCATTTTATATTCAATTCCGATGCGATTTCTGTGTTTCATCGTCAATGTGAAGGTCCAAGGGATACAGTAAAGCAGCACTGGTGCATCGGAATCTAATACTGGTCTCCCAGGAGCCGCTCATAGCACAAATTCTTAGAAGATTCACTCTTCTTGCACTTAAGTCGGCATTGTGCCTTTTATATTCAATTCCGATGCGATTTCTGTGTTTCATCGTCAATGTGAAGGTCCAAGGGATACAGTACACCTGCACAAGTGGATCGGAATCCAATACTGGGCTCCAAGAAGCCGCTCAAAGCACAAACTGTTAGAAGACTCACTCTTCTTGTACTTAAGTCGGCATTGTGCCTTTTATATTCAATTCCGATGCGATTTCTGTGTTTCATCGTCAATGTGATGGTCCAAGAGATACAGTAAACCTACACTGGTGCATCGGAATCCAATCCTGGTCTCCCAGAAGCCGCTCAGACCACAAACTGTCAGAAGACTCTCTCTTCTTGTATTTAAGTCGGCATTGTGCCTTTTATATTCAATTCCGATGCGATTTCTGTGTTTCATCGTCAATGTGAATTCCAAGGGATACAATAAACCTGCACTGGTGCATCGGAATCCAATACTGGTATCCCAGAAGCCGCTCAAGTCACAAACTCTTAGAAGATTCACTCTTCTTGTACTTAAGTCTGCATTGTGCCTTTTATGTTAAATTCCGATGCGATTTCTGTGTTTAATCGTCAATGTGAAGGTCCAAGGGATACAGTAAACCTGCACTGGTGCATCGGAATCCAATACTGGTATCCCAGGAGCCGCTCCAGGCACAAACTCTTAGAAGATTCACTCTTCTTTTATTTAAGTCGGCATTGTGCCTTTTATATTCAATTCCGATGCGATTTCTGTGTTTCAACGTCAATGTGAAGGTCCATGGGATACAGTAAACCTGCACTGGTGCATCGGAACCCAATACTGGTCTCCCAGGAGCCGCTCAAACTACAAACTCTTACAAGATTCACTCTTCTTGTACTTAAGTCGACATTGTGCCTTTTATATTCAATTCCGATGCGATTTCTGTGTTTCATCGTCAATGTGAAGGTACAAGGGATACAGTAAATCTGCACTGGTACATGGAATACAATACTGGTCTCCCAGGAGCCGCTCAAAGCACAAACTGTTAGAAGATTCACTCTTCAGTTATGTCGGCAATGTGCCTTTTATATTCAATTCCGATGCGATTTCTGTGTTTCATCGTCAATGTGAAGCTCCAAGGGATAAAGTAAACCTGCACTGGTGCATCGCAATCCAATACTGGTCTCCCAGGAACAGCGCAAAGCACAAACTCTTAGAAGATTCACTCTTCTTGTAGTTAAGTCGGCTTTGTGCCTTTTATATTCAATTCCGATCCGATTTCTGGGTTTCATCGTCAATGTGAAGGTCCAAGGGACACAGTAAACCTGCACTGGTGCATCGGAATCCAATACTGGTCTCCCAGGAGCCGCTCATAGCACAAACTCTTAGAAGATTTACTCTTCTAGTACTTAAGTCGGCATTGTAGCTTTTATATTCAATTCCGATGCGATTTCTGTGTTTCAGCGTCAATGTGAAGGTCCAAGGGGTACAGTAAACCTTCACTGGTGCATCGGAATCTAATACTGGTCTCCCAGGAGCCGCTCAAAGCACAAACTCTTAGAAGATTCACTCTTCTTGTACTTAAGTCGGCATTGTTCCCTTTTATATTCAATTCCGATGTGATTTCTGTGTTTCATCTTCAATGTGAAGGTCCAACGGATACTGTAAACCTGCACTGGTGCATCGGAATCTAATACTGGTCTCCCAGGAGCCGCTCAAACCACAAAGTCTTAGAAGATTCACTCTTCTTGTACTTTAGTCGGCATTGTGCATTTTATATTCAATTCCGATGCGATTTCTGTGTTTCATCGTCAATGTGAAGGTCGAAGGGATACAGTAAAACTGCACTGGTGCATCGGAATCTAATACTGGTCTCCCAGGAGCCGCTCATAGCACAAATTCTTAGAAGATTCACTCTTCTTGCACTTAAGTCGGCATTGTGCCTTTTATATTCAATTCCGATGCGATTTCTGTGTTTCATCGTCAATGTGAAGTTCCAAGGGATACAGTACACCTGCACAAGTGCATCGGAATCCAATACTGGGCTCCAAGAAGCCGCTCAAAGCACAAACTGTTAGAAGACTCACTCTTCTTGTACTTAAGTCGGCATTGTGCCTTTTATATTCAATTCCGATGCGATTTCTGTGTTTCATCGTCAATGTGAAGGTCCAAGAGATACACTAAACCTACACTGGTGCATCGGAATCCAATCCTGGTCTCCCAGGAGCCGCTCAGACCACAAACTGTCAGAAGACTCTCTCTTCTTGTATTGAAGTCGGCATTGTGCCTTTTATATACAATTCCGATGCGATTTCTGTGTTTCATCGTCAATGTGAATTCAAAGGGATACAATAAACCTGCACTGGTGCATCGGAATCCAATACTGGTATCCCAGAAGCCGCTCAAGGCACAAACTCTTAGAAGATTCACTCTTCTTGTACTTAAGTCGGCATTGTGCCTTTTATGTTAAATTCCGATGCGATTTCTGTGTTTCATCGTCAATGTGTAGGTCCATGGGATACAGTAAACCTGCACTGGTGCATCGGAACCCAATACTGGTCTCCCAGGAGCCGCTCAAAGCACAAACTCTTACAAGATTCACTCTTCTTGTACTTAAGTCGACATTGTGCCTTTTATATTCAATTCCGATGCGATTTCTGTGTTTCATCGTCAATGTGAAGGTACAAGGGATACAGTAAGCCTGCACTGGTACATGGAATCCAATACTGGTCTCCCAGGAGCCGCTCAAAGCACAAACTGTTAGAAGATTCACTCTTCAGTTATGTCGGCATTGTGCCTTTTATATTCAATTCCGATGCGATTTCTGTGTTTCATCGTCAATGTTAAGCTCCAAGGGATAAAGTAAACCTGCACTGGTGCATCGCAATCCAATACTGGTCTCCCAGGAACAGCGCAAGGCACTAACTCTTAGAAGATTCACTCTTCTTGTGGTTAAGTCGGCTTTGTGCCTTTTATATTCAATTCCGATCCGATTTCTGTGTTTCATCGTCAATGTTAAGGTCCAAGGGATACAGTAAACCTGCACTGGTGCATCGGAAATCAATACTGGTCTCCCAGGAGCCGCTCAAAGAACAAACTGTTAGCAGGCTCACTCTTCTTGTACTTAAGTCGGCATTGTGCCTTTTATATTCAATTCCGATGCAATTTCTGTGTTTCATCGTCAATGAGAAGTTCCAAGGGATACAGTAAACCTGCACTGGTGCATCGGAATCCAATACTGGACTCCCAGGAGCCGCACAAAGCACAAACTGTTAGAAGACTCACTCTTCTTGTACTTAAGTCGGCATTGTGCCTTTTATTTTCAATTCCGATGCGATTTCTGTGTTTCAACGTCAATGTGAAGGTCCAAGTGATACAGTAAACCTGCACTGGTGCATCGGAATCCAATACTGGTCTCCCAGGAACCGCTCAAAGCACGAACTGTTAGAAGACTCATTCTTCTTGTACTTATGTCGGCATTGTGCCTTTTATATTCACTTCCGATGCGATTTCTGTGTTTAATCGTCAATGTGAAGGTCAAAGGGATACAGTAAACCGGCACTGGTGCATCGGAATGCAATACTGGTCTCCCAGGAGCCGCTCAAAGCCAAACTGTTAGACGACTCACTCTTCTTGTACTTTAGTCGGCATTGTGCTTTTTATATTCAATTCCGATGCGATTTCTGTGTTTCATCGTCAATGAGAAGGTCCAAGGGATACAGTAAAACTGCACTGGTGCATCGGAATCTAATACTGGTCTCCCAGGAGCCGCTCATAGCACAAATTCTTAGAAGATTCACTCTTCTTGTACTTAAGTCGGCATTGTGCCTTTTATATTCAATTCCGATGCGATTTCTGTGTTTCATCGTCAATGTGAAGGTCCAAGGGATACAGTACACCTGCACAAGTGCATCGGAATCCAATACTGGGCTCCAAGAAGCCGCTCAAAGCACAAACTCTTAGAAGATTCATTCTTCTTGTACTTAAGTCGGCATTGTGCCTTTTATATTCAATTCCGATGCGATTTCTGTGTTTCATCGTCAATGTGAAGCTCCAAGGGATAAAGAAAACCTGCACTGGTGCATCGCAATCCAATACTGGTCTCCCAGGAACAGCGCAAAGCACAAACTCTTAGAAGATTCACTCTTCTTGTAGTTAAGTCGGCTTTGTGCCTTTTATATTCAATTCCGATGCGATTTCTGTGTTTAATTGTCAATGTGAAGGTCCTAGGGATACAGTAAACCTGCACTGGTGCATCGGAATTCAATACTGGTATCCCAGGAGCCGCTCAAGGCACAAACTCTTAGAATGATTCACTCTTCTTTTATTTAAGTCGGCATTGTGCCTTTTATATTCAATTCCGATGCGATTTCTGTGTTTCATCGTCAATGTGAAGGTCCAAGAGATACAGTAAACCTACACTGGTGCATCGGAATCCAATCCTGGTCTCCCAGGAGCCGCTCAGACCACAAACTGTCAGAAGACTCTCTCTTCTTGTATTGAAGTCGGCATTGTGCCTTTTATATACAATTCCGATGCGATTTCTGTGTTTCATCGTCAATGTGAATTCCAAGGGATACAATAAACCTGCACTGGTGCATCGGAATCCAATACTGGTATCCCAGAAGCCGCTCAAGGCACAAACTCTTAGAAGATTCACTCTTCTTGTACTTAAGTCGGCATTGTGCCTTTTATGTTAAATTCCGATGCGATTTCTGTGTTTCATCGTCAATGTGTAGGTCCATGGGATACAGTAAACCTGCACTGGTGCATCGGAACCCAATACTGGTCTCCCAGGAGCCGCTCAAGGCACAAACTCTTACAAGATTCACTCTTCTTGTACTTAAGTCGACATTGTGCCTTTTATATTCAATTCCGATGCGATTTCTGTGTTTCATCGTCAATGTGATGGTACAAGGGATACAGTAAGCCTGCACTGGTACATGGAATCCAATACTGGTCTCCCAGGAGCCGCTCAAAGCACAAACTGTTAGAAGATTCACTCTTCAGTTATGTCGGCATTGTGCCTTTTATATTCAATTCCGATGCGATTTCTGTGTTTCATCGTCAATGTGAAGCTCCAAGGGATAAAGTAAACCTGCACTGGTGCATCGCAATCCAATACTGGTCTCCCAGGAACAGCGCAAAGCACTAACTCTTAGAAGATTCACTCTTCTTGTAGTTAAGTCGGCTTTGTGCCTTTTATATTCAATTCCGATCCGATTTCTGTGTTTCATCGTCAATGTTAAGGTCCAAGGGATACAGTAAACCTGCACTGGTGCATCGGAATCCAATACTGGTCTCCCAGGAGCCGCTCAAAGAACAAACTGTTAGCAGGCTCACTCTTCTTGTACTTAAGTCGGCATTGTGCCTTTTATATTCAATTCCGATGCAATTTCTGTGTTTCATCGTCAATGAGAAGTTCCAAGGGATACAGTAAACCTGCACTGGTGCATCGGAATCCAATACTGGACTCCCAGGAGCCGCACAAAGCAAAAACTGTTAGAAGATTCACTCTTCTTGTAGTTAAGTCGGCATTGTGCCTTTTATATTCAATTCCGATGCAATTTCTGTGTTTCATCGTCAATGAGAAGTTCCAAGGGATACAGTAAACCTGCACTGGTGCATCGGAATCCAATACTGGACTCCCAGGAGCCGCACAAAGCACAAACTGTTAGAAGACTCACTCTTCTTGTACTTAAGTCGACATTGTGCCTTTTATATTCAATTCCGATGCGATTTCAGTGTTTCATCGTCAATGTGAAGGTACAATGGATACGGTAAACCTGCACTGGTATATCGGAATCCAATACTGGTCTCCCAGGAGCCGCGCAAAGCACAAACTGTTAGAAGATTCACTCTTCTAGTAGTTAAGTCGGCATTGTGCCTTTTATATTCAATTCCGATGCGATTTCTGTGTTTCATCGTCAATGTGAAGCTCCAAGGGATAAAGTAAACCTGCACTGGTGCATCGGAATCCAATACTGGTCTCCCAGGAACAGCGCAAAGCACAATCTCTTAGAAGATTCACTCTTCTTGTAGCTAAGTCGGCATTGTGCCTTTTATATTCAATTCCGATGCGATTTCTGTGTTTCATCGTCAATGTGAAGGTCCAAGGGATACAGTAAACCTGCACTGGTGCATCGGAATGCAATACTGGTCTCCCAGGAGCCGCTCAAAGCACAAACTGTTAGAAGACTCACTCTTCTTGTACTTTAGTCGGCATTGTGCTTTTTATATTCAATTCCAATGCGATTTCTGTGTTTCATCGTCAATGTGAAGGTCCAAGCGATACAGTAAATCTGCACTGTTGCATCGGAATCTAATACTGGTCTCCCAGGAGCCGCTCATAGCACAAATTCTTAGAAGATTCACTCTTCTTGTACTTAAGTCGGCATTGTGCCTTTTATATTCAATTCCGATGCGATTTCTGTGTTTCATCGTCAATGTGAAGTTCCAAGGGATACAGTAAACCTGCACTGGTGCATCGGAATCCAATACTGGACTCCCAGGAGCCGCACAAAGCACAAACTGTTAGAAGACTCACTCTTCTTGTACTTAAGTCGGCATTGTGCCTTGTATTTTCAATTCCGATGCGATTTCTGTGTTTCAACGTCAATGTGAAGGTCCAAGTGATACAGTAAACCTGCACTGGTGCATCGGAATCCAATACTGGTCTCCCAGGAACCGCTCAAAGCACGAACTGTTAGAAGACTCATTCTTCTTGTACTTATGTCGGCATTGTGCCTTTTATATTCACTTCCGATGCGATTTCTGTGTTTAATCGTCAATGTGAAGGTAAAAGGGATACAGTAAACCGGCACTGGTGCATCGGAATGCAATACTGGTCTCCCAGGAGCCGCTCAAAGCACAAACTGTTAGACGACTCACTCTTCTTGTACTTTAGTCGGCATTGTGCTTTTTATATTCAATTCCGATGCGATTTCTGTGTTTCATCGTCAATGAGAAGGTCCAAGGGATACAGTAAAACTGCACTGGTGCATCGGAATCTAATACTGGTCTCCCAGGAGCCGCTCATAGCACAAATTCGTAGAAGATTCACTCTTCTTGTACTTAAGTCGGCATTGTGCCTTTTATATTCAATTCCGATGCGATTTCTGTGTTTCATCGTCAATGTGAAGGTCCAAGGGATACAGTACACCTGCACAAGTGCATCGGAATCCAATTCTGGGCTCCAAGAAGCCGCTCAAAGAACAAACTCTTAGAAGATTCATTCTTCTTGTACTTAAGTCGGCATTGTGCCTTTTATATTCAATTCCGATGCGATTTCTGTGTTTCATCGTCAATGTGAAGCTCCAAGGGATAAAGAAAACCTGCACTGGTGCATCGCAATCCAATACTAGTCTCCCAGGAACAGCGCAAAGCACAAACTCTTAGAAGATTCACTCTTCTTGTAGTTAAGTCGGCTTTGTGCCTTTTATATTCAATTCCGATGCGATTTCTGTGTTTAATCGTCAATGTGAAGGTCCTAGGGATACAGTAAACCTGCACTGGTGCATCGGAATTCAATACTGGTATCCCAGGAGCCGCTCAAGGCACAAACTCTTAGAATGATTCACTCTTCTTTTATTTAAGTCGGCATTGTGCCTTTTATATTCAATTCCGATGCGATTTCTGTGTTTCATCGTCAATGTGTAGGTCCATGGGATACAGTAAACCTGCACTGGTGCATCGGAAACCAATACTGGTCTCCCAGGAGCCGCTCAAACTACAAACTCTTAGAAGATTCACTCTTCTTGTACTTATGTCGGCTTTGTGCATTTTATATTCAATTCCGATGTGATTTCTGTGCTACATCGTCAATGTGAAGGTCCAAGAGATACAGAAAAACCTGCACTGATGCATCGGAATCCAATACTGGTCTCCCAGGAACAGCGCAAAGCACAAATTCTTAGAAGATTCACTCTTCTAGTATTTAAGTCGGCATTGTGCCATTTATATTCAATTCCGATGCGATTTCTGTGTTTCATCGTCAATGTGAAGTTCCAAGGGATACAGTAAACCTGCACTGGTGCATCGGAATTCAATACTGGTCTCCCAGGAGCCGCTCAAAACACAAACTCTTAGAAGATTCTCTCTTCTTGTACTTAAGTCGGCATTGTGCCTTTTATATTCAATTCCGATGCGATTTCTGTGTTTCATCGTCAATGTGAAGGTCCAAGCGATACAGTAAACCTACACTCGTGCATCGGAATCTAATACTGGTCTCCCAGGAGCTGCTCAAAGGACAAACTCTTAGAAGATTCACTCTTCTTGTACTTAAGTCGGCATTGTGCCTTTTGTATTCAATTCCGATGCGATTTCACTGTCTCATCGTCAATGTGAAGGTCCAAGGTATACAGTAAAAGTGCACTGGTGCATCGGAATCTAATACTGGTCTCCCAGGAGCCGCTCAAAACACAAACTCTCAGAAGATTCACTCTTCTTGTACTTAAGTCGTCATTGTGCTTCTTATGTTCAATTCCGATGCGATTTCTGTCTTTCATCGTCAATGTGAAGGTCCAAGGGATACAGTAAATCTGCACTGGTGCATCGGAATCTAATACTGGTCTCCCAGGAGCCGCTCAAAGCACACTCTCTTAGAAGATTCACTCTTCTTGTACTTAAGTCGGCATTGTGCCTTTTATTTTCAATTCCGATGCGATTTCTGTGTTTCATCGTCAATGTGAAGCTCCAAGGGATAAAGTAAACCTGCACTGGTGCATCGGAATCCAATACTGGTCTCCCAGGAACAGCGCAAAGCACAAACTCTTAGAAGATTCACTCTTCTTGTAGCTAAGTCGGCATTGTGCCTTTTATATTCAATTCCGATGCGATTTCTGTGTTTCATCGTCAATTCGAAGGTCCAAGGGATACAGTAAACCTGCACTGGTGCATCGGAATGCAATACTGGTCTCCCAGGAGCCGCTCAAAGCACAAACTGTTAGAAGACTCACTCTTCTTGTACTTTAGTCGGCATTGTGCTTTTTATATTCAATTCCGATGCGATTTCTGTGTTTCATCGTCAATGTGAAGGTCCAAGCGATACAGTAAATCTGCACTGTTGCATCGGAATCTAATACTGGTCTCCCAGGAGCCGCTCATAGCACAAATTCTTAGAAGATTCACTCTTCTTGTACTTAAGTCGGCATTGTGCCTTTTATATTCAATTCCGATGCGATTTCTGTGTTTCATCGTCAATGTGAAGTTCCAAGGGATACAGTAAACCTGCACTGGTGCATCGGAATCCAATACTGGACTCCCAGGAGCCGCACAAAGCACAAACTGTTAGAAGACTCACTCTTCTTGTACTTAAGTCGGCATTGTGCCTTTTATTTTCAATTCCGATGCGATTTCTGTGTTTCAACGTCAATGTGAAGGTCCAAGTGATACAGTAAACCTGCACTGGTGCATCGGAATCCAATACTGGTCTCCCAGGAACCGCTCAAAGCACGAACTGTTAGAAGACTCATTCTTCTTGTACTTATGTCGGCATTGTGCCTTTTATATTCACTTCCGATGCGATTTCTGTGTTTAATCGTCAATGTGAAGGTAAAAGGGATACAGTAAACCGGCACTGGTGCATCGGAATGCAATACTGGTCTCCCAGTTAGACGACTCACTCTTCTTGTACTTTAGTCGGCATTGTGCTTTTTATATTCAATTCCGATGCGATTTCTGTGTTTCATCGTCAATGAGAAGGTCCAAGGGATACAGTAAAACTGCACTGGTGCATCGGAATCTAATACTGGTCTCCCAGGAGCCGCTCATAGCACCAATTCTTAGAAGATTCACTCTTCTTGTACTTAAGTCGGCATTGTGCCTTTTATATTCAATTCCGATGCGATTTCTGTGTTTCATCGTCAATGTGAAGGTCCAAGGGATACAGTACACCTGCACAAGTGCATCGGAATCCAATACTGGGCTCCAAGAAGCCGCTCAAAGAACAAACTCTTAGAAGATTCATTCTTCTTGTACTTAAGTCGGCATTGTGCCTTTTATATTCAATTCCGATGCGATTTCTGTGTTTCATCGTCAATGTGAAGCTCCAAGGGATAAAGAAAACCTGCACTGGTGCATCGCAATCCAATACTAGTCTCCCAGGAACAGCGCAAAGCACAAACTCTTAGAAGATTCACTCTTCTTGTAGTTAAGTCGGCTTTGTGCCTTTTATATTCAATTCCGATGCGATTTCTGTGTTTAATCGTCAATGTGAAGGTCCTAGGGATACAGTAAACCTGCACTGGTGCATCGGAATTCAATACTGGTATCCCAGGAGCCGCTCAAGGCACAAACTCTCAGAATGATTCACTCTTCTTTTATTTAAGTCGGCATTGTGCCTTTTATATTCAATTCCGATGCGATTTCTGTGTTTCATCGTCAATGTGTAGGTCCATGGGATACAGTAAACCTGCACTGGTGCATCGGAACCCAATACTGGTCTCCCAGGAGCCGCTCAAACTACAAACTCTTAGAAGATTCACTCTTCTTGTACTGATGTCGGCTTTGTGCATTTTATATTCAATTCCGATGTGATTTCTGTGCTACATCGTCAATGTGAAGGTCCAAGGGATACAGTAAACCTGCACTGGTGCATCGGAATGCAATACTGGTCTCCCAGGTCCCGCTCAAAGCACAAACTCTTAGAAGATTCACACTTCTTGTACTTAAGTCGGCATTGTGCTTTTGATATTCAATTCCGATGCGATTTCTGTGTTTCTTCGTCAATGTGAAGGTCCAAGGAATACAGTAAACTTGCACTGGTGCATCGGAATCCAATACTGGTCTCCCAGGAGCCGCTCATAGCACAAACTCTTAGAAGATTCACTCTTCTAGTACTTAAGTCGGCATTGTAACTTTTATATTCAATTCCGATGCGATTTCTGTGTTTCAGCGTCAATGTGAAGGTCCAATGGGTACAGTAAACCTTCACTGGTGCATCGGAATCTAATACTGGTCTCCCAGGAGCCGCTCAAAGCACAAACTCTTAGAAGATTCACTCTTCTTGTACTTAAGTCGGCATTGTTCCCTTTTATATTCAATTCCGATGCGATTTCTGTGTTTCATCGTCAATGTGAAGGTCCACGAGATACAGAAAAACCTGCACTGATGCATCGGAATCCAATACTGGTCTCCCAGGAACAGCGCAAAGCACAAACTCTTAGAAGATTCACTCTTCTAGTATTTAAGTCGGCATTGTGCCATTTATATTCAATTCCGATGCGATTTCTGTGTTTCATCGTCAATGTGAAGTTCCAAGGGATACAGTAAACCTGCACTGGTGCATCGGAATTCAATACTGGTCTCCCAGGAGCCGCTCAAAACACAAACTCTTAGAAGATTCTCTCTTCTTGTACTTAAGTCGGCATTGTGCCTTTTATATTCAATTCCGATGCGATTTCTGTGTTTCATCGTCAATGTGAAGGTCCAAGCGATACAGTAAATCTACACTCGTGCATCGGAATCTAATACTGATCTCCCAGGAGCTGCTCAAAGGACAAACTCTTAGAAGATTCACTCTTCTTGTACTTAAGTCGGCATTGTGCCTTTTGTATTCAATTCCGATGCGATTTCACTGTTTCATCGTCAATGTGAAGGTCCAAGGGATACAGTAAAACTGCACTGGTGCATCGGAATCTAATACTGGTCTCCCAAGAGCCGCTCATAGCACAAACTCTTACAAGATTCACTCTTCTTGTACTTAAGTCGACATTGTGCCTTTTATATTCAATTCCGATGTGATTTCTGTGTTTCATCGTCAATGTGAAGGTACAATGGATACGGTAAACCTGCACTGGTATATCGGAATCCAATACTGGTCTCCCAGGAGCCGCTCAAAGCACAAACTGTTAGAAGATTCACTCTTCTAGTAGTTAAGTCGGCATTGTGCCTTTTATATTCAATTCCGATGCGATTTCTGTGTTTCATCGTCAATGTGAAGCTCCAAGGGATAAAGTAAACCTGCACTGGTGCATCGGAATCCAATACTGGTCTCCCAGGAACAGCGCAAAGCACAAACTCTTAGAAGATTCACTCTTCTTGTAGCTAAGTCGGCATTGTGCCTTTTATATTCAATTCCGATGCGATTTCTGTGTTTCATCGTCAATGTGAAGGTCCAAGGGATACAGTAAACCTGCACTGGTGCATCGGAATCTAATACTGGTCTCCCAGGAGCCGCTCAAAGCACAAACTGTTAGAAGACTCACTCTTCTTGTACTTTAGTCGGCATTGTGCTTTTTATATTCAATTCCGATGCGATTTCTGTGTTTCATCGTCAATGTGAAGGTCCAAGGGATACAGTAAATCTGCACTGTTGCATCGGAATCTAATACTGGTCTCCCAGGAGCCGCTCATAGCACAAATTCTTAGAAGATTCACTCTTCTTGTACTTAAGTCGGCATTGTGCCTTTTATATTCAATTCCGATGCGATTTCTGTGTTTCATCGTCAATGTGAAGGTCCAAGGGATACAGTAAACCAGCACAAGTGCATCGGAATCCAATACTGGGCTCCAAGGAGGCGCTCAAAGCACAAACTCTTAGAAGATTCACTCTTCTTGTACTTAAGTCGGCATTCTGCCTTTTATATTCAATTCCGATGCGATTTCTGTGTTTCATCGTCAATGTGAAGGTCCAAGGGATACAGTAAACCTGCACTCGTGCATCGCAATCCAATACTGGTCTCACAGGAACAGCGCAAAGCACAAACTCTTAGAAGATTCTTTCTTCTTGTACTTAAGTCGGCATTGGGCCTTTTCTATTCAATTCCGATGCGATTTCTGTGTTTCATCGTCAATGTGAAGGTCCAAGAGATACAGTAAACCTACACTGGTGCATCGGAATCCAATACTGGTCTCCCAGGAGCCGCTCAGACCACAAACTGTCAGAAGGCACACTCTTCTTGTATTTAAGTCGGCATTGTGCCTTTTATATTCAATTCCGATGCGATTTCTGTGTTTCATCGTCAATGTGAAGGTCCAAGGGATACAGTAAACCTGCACTGGTGCATCGGAATCCAATACTGGTCTCCCAGGAGCCGCTCAGACCACAAACTGTCAGAAGACTCACTCTTCTTGTATTTAAGTCGGCATTTTGCCTTTTATATTCAATTCCGATGCGATTTCTGTGTTTCATCGTCAATGTGAAGGTCCAAGGGATACAATAAACCTGCACTGGTGCATCAGAATCCAATACTGGTCTCCCAGGAGCCGCTCAAAGCATAAATTGTTAGAAGACTCACTCTTCTTGTACTTAAGTTGGCATTGTGCCTTTTATAATCAATTCCGATGCGATTTCTGTGTTTCATCGTCAATGTGAAGGTCCAATGGATACAGTAAAAATGCACTGGTGCATCGGAATCTAATACTGGTCTCCCAGGAGCCGCTCATAGCACAAACTCTTAGAAGATTCACTCTTCTTGTACTTAAGTCGGCATTCTGCCTTTTATATTAAATTCCGATGCGATTTCTGTGTTTCACCGTCAATGTGAAGGTCCAAGGGATGCAGTAAACCTGCACTGGTGCATCTGAATCCAATACTTGTCTCCCAGGAACAGCGCAAAGCACAAACTCTTAGAAGATTCAATCTTATTGTAGTTAAGTCGGCATTGTCCCTTTTATATTCAATTCCGATGCGATTTCTGTGTTTCATCGTCAATGTGAAGGTCCAAGGGATACAGTAAACCTGCACTGGTGCATCGCAATCCAATACTGGTCTCACAGGAACAGCGCAAAGCACAAACTCTTAGAAGATTCTTTCTTCTTGTACTTAAGTCGGCATTGGGCTTTTTCTATTCAATTCCGATGCGATTTCTGTGTTTCATCGTCAATGTGAAGGTCCAAGAGATACAGTAAACCTACACTGGTGCATCGGAATCCAATACTCTTCTCTCAGGAGCCGCTCAAAGCACAAACTGTTAGAGGACTCACCATTCTTGTACTTAAGTCTGCATTGTGCCTTTTATATTCAATTCCGATGCGATTTCTGTGTTTCATCGTCAATGTGAATGTCCAAGAGATACAGTAAACCTGCACTGGTGCATCGGAATCCAATCCTGGTTTCCCAGGAGCCGCTCAGACCACAAACTGTCAGAAGACTCACTCTTCTTGTATGTAAGTCGGCATTGCGCCTTTTATATTCAATTCCGATGCGATTTCTGTGTTTCATCGTCAATGTGAAGGTCCAAGGGATACAGTAAAACCTGAACTGGTGCGTCGGAATCTAATACTGGTCTCCCAGGAGCCGCTGAAGGCACAAACTCTTAGAAGATTCACTCTTCTTGTACTTAAGTCTGCATTGTGCCTTTTATGTTAATTTCCGATGCGATTTCTGTGTTTCATCGTCAATGTGAAGGCCCAAGGGATACAGTAAACCTGCACTGGTGCATCGGAATCCAATACTGGTATCCCGGGTGCCGCACAAGGCACAAACTCTTAGAAGATTCACTCTTCTTGTACTTAAGTCGGCATTGTGCCTTTTATATTCAATTCCGATGCGACTTCTGTGTTTCATCGTCAATGTGAAGGTCCAAGGGATACAGTAAACCTGCACTGGTGCATCGCAATCCAATACTGGTCTCACAGGAACAGCGCAAAGCACAAACTCTTAGAAGATAAATTCTTCTTGTAGTTAGGTCGGCATTGTGCCTTTTATATTCTATTCCGATGCGATTTCTGTGTTTCATCGTCAGTGTGAAGGTCCAAGGGATACAGTAAACCTTCACTGGTGCATCGGAATTCAATACTGGTCTCCCAGGAGCCGTTCAAAGCACAAACTGTTAGAAGACTCACTCTTCTTGTACTTAAGTCGGCATTGTGCCTTTTATATTCAATTCCGATGCGATTTCTGTGTTTCATCGTCAATGTGAAGGTCCAAGAGATACTGTAAACCTACACTGGTGCATCGGAATCCAATACTGGTCTCCCAGGAGCCGCTCAGACCACAAACTGTCGGAAGACTCACTCTTCTTGTATTTAAGTCGGCATTGTGCATTTTATATTCAATTCCGATGCGATTTCTGTGTTTCATCGTCAATGTGAAGGTCCAAGGGATACAGTAAACCTGCACTGGTGCATCGGAATCCAATACTGGTATCCCAGGAGCCGCTCAAGGCACAAACTCTTAGAAGATTCACTCTTCTTGTACTTAATTGGCATTGTGCCTTTTATGTTAAATTCCGTTGCGATTTCTGTGTTTCACCGTCAATGTGAAGGTCCAAGGGATACAGTAAACCTGCACTGGTGCATCGGAATCCAATACTGGTATCCCAGGAGCCGCTCAAGGCACAAACTCTTAGAAGATTCACTCTTCTTTTATTTAAGTCGGCATTGTGCATTTTATATTCAATTCCGATGCGATTTCTGTGTTTCATCGTCAATGTGTAGGTCCATGGGATAAAGTAAACCTGCACTGGTGCATCGGAATCCAATACTGGTCTCCCAGGAGCCGCTCAAACCACAAACTCTTAGAAGATTCACTCTTCTTGTACTTATGTCGGCTTTGTGCATTTTATATTCCATTCCGATGTGATTTCTGAGTTTCATCGTCAATGTGAAGGTCCAAGGGATACAGTAAACCTGCACTGGTGCATCGGAATGCAATACTGGTCTCCCAGGTGCCGCTCAAATGACAAACTCTTAGAAGATTCACACTTCTTGTACTTAAGTCGGCATTGTGCTTTTGATATTCAATTCCGATGCGATTTCTGTGTTTCATCGCCAATGTGAAGGTCCAAGGGATACAGTAAACCTGCACTGGTGCATCAGAATCCAATACTGGTCTCCCAGGAGCCGCTCAAAGCATAAACTGTTAGAACACTCACTCTTCTTGTACTTAAGTCGGCATTGTTTCCTTTTATATTCAATTCCGATGCGATTTCTGTGTTTCATCGTCAATGTGAAGGTCCAATGGATACAGTAAAAATGCACTGGTGCATCGGAATCTAATACTGGTCTCCCAGGAGCCCCTCATAGCACAAACTCTTAGAAGATTCACTCTTCTTGTACTTAAGTCGGCATTCTGCCTTTTATATTCAATTCCGACGCGATTTCTGTGTTTCATCGTCAATGTGAATGTCCAAGGGATACAGTAAACCTGCACTGGTGCATCGGAATCCAATACTGGTCTCCCAGGAGCCGCTCATAGCACAAACTCTTAGAAGATTCACTCTTCTAGTACTTAAGTCGGCATTGTAACTTTTATATTCAATTCCGATGCGATTACTGTGTTTCAGCGTCAATGTGAAGGTCCAAGGGATACAGTAAACCTGCACTGGTGCATCGGAATCTAATACTGGTCTCCCAGGAGCCGCTCAAAGCACAAACTCTTAGAAGATTCACTCTTCTTGTACTTAAGTCGGCATTGTTCCCTTTTATATTCAATTCCGATGCGATTTCTGTGTTTCATCTTCAATGTGAAGGTCCAAGGGATACTGTAAACCTGCACTGGTGCATCGGAATCTAATAATGGTCTCCCAGGAGCCGCTCAAACCACAAACTCTCAGAAGATTCTCTCTTCTTGTACTTAAGTCGGCATTGTGCATTTTATATTCAATTCCTAAGCGATTTCTGTGTTTCATCGTCAATGTGAAGGTCCAAGGGATACAGTAAACCTACACTCGTGCATCGGAATCTAATACTGGTCTCCCAGCAGCTGCTCAAAGGACAAACTCTTAGAAGATTCACCCTTCTTGTACTTAAGTCGGCATTGTGCATTTTATATTCAATTCCGATGCGATTTCACTGTTTCATCGTCAATGTGAAGGTCCAAGGGATACAGTAAACCGACATTGGTGCATCGGAATGTAATACTGGTATCCCAGGAGCCGCTCAAAGCACAAACTCTTAGAAGATTCACTCTTCTTGTACATAAGTCGGCATTGTGCATTTTATATTCAATTCCGATGCGATTTCTGTGTTTCACCGTCAATGTGAAGGTCCAAGGGATACAGTAAACCTGCACTGGTGCATCGGAATCCAATACTTGTCTCCCAGGAACAGCGCAAAGCACAAACTCTTAGAAGATTCAATCTTCTTGTAGTTAAATCGGCATTGTGCCTTTTATATTCAATTCCGATGCGATTTCTGTGTTTCATCGTCAATGTGAAGGTCCAAGAGATACAGTAAACTTGCACTGGTGCATCGGAATCCAATCCTGGTCTCCCAGGAGCCGCTCAGACCACAAACTGTCAGGAGACTCTCTCTTCTTGTATTTAAATCGGCATTGCGCCTTTTATATTCAATTCCGATGCGATTTCTGTGTTTCATCGTCAATGAGAAGGTCCAAGGGATACAGTAAAACCTGCACTGGTGCGTCGGAATCTAATACTGGTCTCCCAGGAGCCGCTGAAGGCACAAACTCTTAGAAGATTCACTCTTCTTGTAATTAAGTCGGAATTGTTCCTTTTATGTTAATTTCCGATGCGATTTCTGTGTTTCATCGTCAATGTGAAGGTCCAAGGGATACAGTAAACCTGCACTGGTGCATCGGAATCCAATACTGGTATCCCAGGTGCCGCTCAAACCACAAACTCTTAGAAGATTCACTCTTCTTGTATTTAAGTCGGCATTGTGCCATTTATATTCAATTCCGATGCGATTTCTGTGTTTCATCGTCACTGTGAAGGTGCAAGGGATACAGTAAACCTGCACTGGTGCATCGGAATTCAATACTGTTCTCCCAGGAGCCGCTCAAAGCACAAACTCTTAGAAGATTCACTCTACTTGTACTTAAGTCAGCATTGTGCCTTTTATATTCAATTCCGATACGATGTCTGTGTTTCATCGTCAATGTGCAGGTCCACGGGATACAGTAAACCTACACTGGTGCATCGGAATCCAATACTGGTCTTCCAGGAGCCGCTCAAAGCACAATCTCTTACAAGATACACTCTTCTTGTACTTAAGTCAGCATTGGGCATTTTATATTCAATTCCGATTCGATTTCTGTGTTTCATCGTCAATGTGAAGGTCCAAGGGATACAGTAAACCTGCACTGGTGCATCGGAATCCAATACTGGTCTCCCAGGAGACGCTCAAACCACAAACTCTTAGAAGATTCACTCTTCTTTTAGTTAAGTCGGCATTGTGCCTTTTATATTCAATTCCGATGCGATTTCTGTGTTTCATCGTCTATGTGAAGGTCCTAGGGATACAGTAAACCTGCACTGGTGCATCGGAATTCAATACTGGTCTCCCAGGTCCCGCTCAAAACACAAACTCTTAGAAGATTCACACTTCTTGTACTTAAGTCGGCATTGTGCTTTTGATATTCAATTCCGATGCGATTTCTGTGTTTCATCGTCAATGTGAAGGTCCAAGGAATACAGTAAACCTGCACTGGTGCATCGGAATCCAATACTGGTCTCCCAGGAGCCGCTCTTAGCACGAACTCTTAGAAGATTCACTCTTCTAGTACTTAAGTCGGCATTGTGCCTTTTATATTCAATTCCGATGCGATTTCTGTGTTTCATCGTCAATGTGAAGCTCCAAGAGATAAAGTAAACCTGCACTGGTGCATCGCAAGCCAATACTGGTCTCCCAGGAACAGCGCAAAGCACAAACTCTTAGAAGATTCACTCTTCTTGTAGCTAAGTCGGCATTGTGCCTTTTATATTCAATTCCAAAGCGATTTCTGTGTTTCATCGTCAATGTGAAGGTCCAAGGGATACAGTAAACCTGCACTGGTGCATCGGAATGCAATACTGGTCTCCCAGGAGCCGCTCAAAGCACAAACTGTTAGAAGACTCACTCTTCTTGTACTTTAGTCGGCAGTGTGCCTTTTATATTCAATTCCGATGCGATTTCTGTGTTTCATCGTCAATGTGAAGGTCCAAGGGATACAGTAAAACTGCACTGGTGCATCGGAATCTAATAGTGGTCTCCCAGGAGCCGCTCATAGCACAAATTCTTAGAAGATTCACTCTTCTTGTACTTAAGTCGGCATTGTGCCTTTTATATTCAATTCCGATGCGATTTCTGTGTTTCATCGTCAATGTGAAGGTCCAAGGGATACAGTAAACCTGCACAAATGCATCGGAATCCAATACTGGGCTGCAAGGAGCCGCTCAAAGCACAAACTCTTAGAAGATTCACTCTTCTTGTACTTAAGTCGGCATTGGGCCTTTTATATTCAATTCCGATGCGATTTCTGTGTTTCATCGTCAATGTGAAGGTCCAAAGGATACAGTAAACCTGCACTGTTGCATCGCAATCCAATACTGGTCTCACAGGAACAGCGCAAAACACAAACTCTTAGAAGATTCACTCTTCTTGTAGTTAAGTCGGCATTGTGCCTTTTATATTCAATTCCGATGCGATTTCTGTGTTTCATCGTCAATGTGAAGGTCCAAGAGATACAGTAAACCTACCCTGGTGCATCGGAATCCAATACTGGTCTCCCAGGAGCCGCTCAGACCTCAAACTGTCAGAAGACTCACTCTTCTTGTATTTAAGTCGGCATTGTGCATTTTATATTCAATTCCGATGCGATTTCTGTGTTTCATCGTCAATCTGAAGGTCCAAGGGATACAGTAAACCTGCACTGGTGCATCGGAATCCAATACTGGTATCTCAGGAGCCGCTCAAAGCACAAACTGTTAGAGGACTCGCTCTTCTTGTACTTAAGTCGGCATTGTGCCTTTTATATTCAATTCCGATGCGATTTCTGTGTTTCATCGTCAATGTGAAGGTCCAAGAGATACAGTAAACCTGCACTGGTGCATCGGAATCCAATCCTGGTCTCCCAGGAGCCACTCAGACCACAAACTGTCAGAAGACTCTCTCTTCTTGTATTTAAGTCGGCATTGCGCCTTTTATATTCGATTCCGATGCGATTTCTGTGTTTCATCGTCAATGTGAAGGTCCAAGGGATACAGTAAACCTGCACTGGTGCATCGGAATTCAATACTGGTCTCCCAGGAGCCCCTCAAAACACAAACTCTTAGAAGATTCACTCTTCTTGTACTTAAGTCGGCATTGTGCCTTTTATATTCAATTCAGATGCGATTTCTGTGTTTCATCGTCAATGTGAAGGTTCAAGGGATACAGTAAACCTACACTCGTGCATCGGAATCCAATACTGGTATCCCAGGAGCCGCTCAAGGCACAAACTCTTAGAAGATTCACTCTTCTTGTACTTAAGTCGGCATTGTGCCTTTTATGTTAAATTCCGATGCGATTTCACTGTTTCATCGTCAATGTGAAGGTCCAAGGGATACAGTAAACCTGCACTGGTGCATCGGAATCCAATACTGGTCTCCCAGGAGACGCTCAAACCACAACCTCTTAGAAGATTCACTCTTCTTGTAGTTAAGTCGGCATTGTGCCTTTTATATTCAATTCCGATGCGATTTCTGTGTTTCAGCGTCAATGTGAAGGTCCAAGGGATACAGTAAACCTGCACTGGTGCATCGGAATTCAATACTGGTCTCCCAGGAGCCCCTCAAAACACAAACTCTTAGAAGATTCACTCTTCTTGTACTTAAGTCGGCATTGTGCCTTTTATATTCAATTCAGATGCGATTTCTGTGTTTCATCGTCAATGTGAAGGTTCAAGGGATACAGTAAACCTACACTCGTGCATCGGAATCTAATACTGGTCTCCCAGGAGCTGCTCAAAGGAAAAACTCTTAGAAGATTCACTCTTCTTGTACTTAAGTCGGCATTGTGCCTTTTGTATTCAATTCCGATGCGATTTCACTGTTTCATCGTCAATGTGAAGGTCCAAGGGATACAGTAAAACTGCACTGGTGCATCGGAATCTAATACTGGTCTCCCAGGAGCCGCTCATAGCACAAACTCTTACAAGATTCATTCTTCTTGTACTTAAGTCGACATTGTGCCTTTTATATTCAATTCCGATGCGATTTCTGTGTTTCATCGTCAATGTGAAGGTACAAGGGATACAGTAAACCTGCACTGGTACATCGGAATCCAATACTGGTCTCCCAGGAGCCGCTCAAAGCACAAACTGTTAGAAGATTCACTCTTCTAGTAGTTAAGTCGGCATTGTGCCTTTTATATTCAATTCCGAAGCGATTTCTGTGTTTCATCGTCAATGTGAAGATCCAAGAGATAAAGTAAACCTGCACTGGTGCATCGGAATCCAATACTGGACTCCGAGGAGCCGCTCAAAGCACAAACTGTTAGAAGACTCACTCTTCTTGTACTTAAGTCGGCATTGTGCCTTTAATATTCAATTCCGATGCGATTTCTGTGTTTCATCGTCAATGTGAAAGTCCAAGTGATACAGTAAACCCGCACTGGTGCATCGGAATCCAATACTGGTCTCCCAGGAACCGCTCAAAGCACAAACTGTTAGAAGACTCACTCTTCTTGTAGCATTGTGTCTTTTATATTCACTTCCGATGCGATTTCTGTGTTTAATCGTCAATGTGTAGGTCCAAGGGATACAGTAAACCTGCACTGGTGCATCGGAATGCAATACTGGTCTCCCAGGAGCCGGTCAAAGCACAAACTGTTAGAAGACTCACTCTTCTTGTACTTTAGTCGGCATTGTGCTTTTTATATTCAATTCCGATGCGATTTCTGTGTTTCATCGTCAATGTGAAGGACCAAGGGATACAGTAAAACTGCACTGGTGCATCGGAATCTAATAGTGGTCTCCCAGGAGCCGCTCATAGCACAAATTCTTAGAAGATTCACTCTTCTTGTACTTAAGTCGGCATTGTGCCTTTTATATTCAATTCCGATGCGATTTCTGTGTTTCATCGTCAATGTGAAGGACCAAGGGATACAGTAAACCTGCACAAGTGCATCGGAATCCAATACTGGGCTCCAAGGAGCCTCTCAAAGCACAAACTCTTAGAAGATTCACTCTTCTTGTACTTAAGTCGGCATTGTGCCTTTTATATTCAATTCCGATGCGATTTCTGTGTTTCATCGTCAATGTGAAGGTCCAAGGGATACAGTAAACCTGCACTGTTGCATCGCAATCCAATACTGGTCTCACAGGAACAGCGCAAAGCACAAACTCTTAGAAGATTCACTCTTCTTCTAGTTAAGTCCCCATTGTGCCTTTTATATTCAATTCCGATGCAATTTCTGTGTTTCATCGTCAATGTGTAGGTCCATGGGATACAGTAAACCTGCACTGGTGCATCGGAATCCAATACTGGTCTCCCAGGAGCCGCTCAAACCACAAACTCTTAGAAGATTCACTCTGCTTGTACTTATGTCGGCTTTGTGCATTTTATATTCAATTCCGATGTGATTTCTGTGTTTCATCGTCAATGTGAAGGTCCAAGGGATACAGTAAACCTGCACTGGTGCATCGGAATGCAATACTGGTCTCCCAGGTGCCGCTCAAAGCACAAACTCTTAGAAGATTCACACTTCTTGTACTTAAGTAGGCATTGTGCTTTTGATATTCAATTCCGATGCGATTTCTGTGTTTCATCATCAATGTGAAGGTCCAAGGGATACAGTAAACCTACACTGGTGCGTCAGAATCTTATACTGGTCTCCCAGGAGCCGCTCAAAGCATAAACTGTTAGAAGACTCACTCTTCTTGTACTTAAGTCGGCATTGTGCCTTTTATGTTCAATTCCGATGCGATTTCTGTGTTTCATCGTCAATGTGAAGGTCCAATGGATACAGTAAAAATGCACTGGTGCATCGGAATCTAATACTGGTCTCCCAGGAGCCGCTCAAGGCACAAACTCTTAGAAGATTCACTCTTCTTGTACTTAAGTCGGCATTGTGCCTTTTATATTAAATTCCAATGCGATTTCTGTGTTTCATCGTCAATGTGAAGGTCCAAGGGATACAGTGAACCTGCACTGGTGTATCGGAATCCAATACTGGTCTCCCAGGAGCCGCTCAAAGCACAAACTCTTAGAAGATTCACTCTTCTTGTACTTAAATCGGCATTCTGCCTTTTATATTCAATTTCGATGCGATTTCCGTGTTTCACCGTCAATGTGAAGGTCCAAGGGATACAGTAAACCTGCACTGGTGCATCGGAATCCAATACTTGTCTTCCAGGAACAGCGCAAAGCACAAACTCTTAGAAGATTCAATCTTCTTGTAGTTAAGTCGGCATTGTGCCTTTTATATTCAATTCCGATGCGATTTCTGTGTTTCATCGTCAATGTGAAGGTCCAAGGGATACAGCAAACCTGCACTGGTGCATCGGAATCCAATACGGGTCTCTCAGGAGCCGCTCAAAGCACAAACTGTTAGAGGACTCACTCTTCTTGTACTTAAGTCGGCATTGTGCCTTTTATATTCAATTCCGATGCGATTTCTGTGTTTCATCGTCAATGTGAAGGTCCAAGAGATACAGTAAACCTGCACTGGTGCATCGGAATCCAATCCTGGTCTCCCAGGAGCCGCTCAGACCACAAACTGTCAGAAGACTCACTCTTCTTGTATTTAAGTCGGCATTGCGCCTTTTATATTCAATTCCGATGCGATTTCTGTGTTTCATCGTCAATGTGAAGGTCCAAGGGATACAGTAAAACCTGCACTGGTGCGTCGGAATCTAATACTGGTCTCCCAGGAGCCGCTGAAGGCACAAACTCATAGAAGATTCACTCTTCTTGTAATTAAGTCGGCATTGTGCTTTTTATATTCAATTCCGATGCGATTTCTGTGTTTCATCGTCAATGTGAAGGTCCAAGGGATGCAGTAAACCTGCACAAGTGCATCGGAATCCAATACTGGGCTCCAAGGAGCCGCTCAAAGCACAAACTCTTAGAAGATTCACTCTTCTTGTACTTAAGTCGGCATTGTGCCTTTTATATTCAAATCCGATGCGATTTCTGTGTTTCATCGTCAATGTGAAGGTCCAAGGGGTACAGTAAACCTGCACTGGTGCATCGGAATCCAATACTGGTATCCCAGGAGCCGCTCAAGGCACAAACTCTTAGAAGATTCACTCTTCTTGTACTTAAGTCGGCATTGTGCCTTTTATGTTAAATTCCGATGCGAATTCTGTGTTTCATCGTCAATGTGAAGGTCCAAGGGATACAGTAAACCTGCACTGGTGCATCGGAATCCAATACTGGTATCCCAGGAGCCGCTCAAGGCACAAACTGTTAGAAGATTCACTCTTCTAGTAGTTAAGTCGGCATTGTGCCCTTTATATTCAATTCCGATGCGATTTCTGTGTTTCATCGTCAATGTGAAGCTCCAAGAGATAAAGTAAACCTGCACTGGTGCATCGGAATCCAATACTGGTCTCCCAGGAACAGCGCAAAGCACAAACTCTTAGAAGATTCACTCTTCTTGTAGCCAAGTCGGCATTGTGTCTTTTATATTGAAATCCGGAGCGATTTCTGTGTTTCATCGTCAATGTGAAGGTCCAAGGGATACAGTAAACCTGCACTGGTGCATCGGAATGCAATACTGGTCTCCCAGGAGCCGCTCAAAGCACAAACTGTTAGAAGACTCACTCTTCTTGTACTTTAGTCGGCATTGTGCTTTTTATATTCAATTCCGATGCGATTTCTGTGTTTCATCGTCAATGTGAAGGTCCAAGGGATACAGTAAAACTGCACTGGTGCATCGGAATCTAATAGTGGTCTCCCAGGAGCCGCTCATAGCACAAATTCTTAGAAGATTCACTCTTCTTGTACTTAAGTCGGCATTGTGCCTTTTATATTCAATTCCGATGCGATTTCTGTGTTTAATCGTCAATGTGAAGGTCCAAGGGATACAGTAAACCTGCACAAGTGCATCGGAATCCAATACTGGGCTCCAAGGAGCCGCTCAAAGCACAAACTCTTAGAAGATTCACTCTTCTTGTACTTAAGTCGGCATTGTGCCTTTTATATTCAATTCCGATGCGATTTCTGTGTTTCATCGTCAATGTGAAGGTCCAAGGGATACAGTAAACTTGCACTGTTGCATCGCAATCCAATACTGGTCTCACAGGAACAGCGCAAAGCACAAACTCTTAGAAGATTCACTCATCTTGTAGTTATGTCGGCATTGTGCCTTTTATATTCAATTCCGATGCGATTTCTGTGTTTCATCGTCAGTGTGAAGGTCCAAGGGATACAGTAAACCTTCACTGGTGCATCGGAATCCAATACTGGTCTCCCAGCAGCCGCTCAAAGCACAAACTGTTAGAAGACTCACTATTCTTGTACTTAAGTCGGCATTGTGCCTTTTATATTCAATTCCGATGCGATTTCTGTGTTTCATCGTCAATGTGAAGGTCCAAGGGATACAGTAAACCTGCACTGGTGCATCGGAATCTAATACTGGTCTCCCAGGAGCCGCTCAAAGAACAAACTGTTAGAAGACTCACTCTTGTTGTACTTGAGTCGGCATTGTGCCTTTTATATTCAATTCCGATGCGATTTCTGTGTTTCATCGTCAATGTGAAGGTCCAAGGGATACAGTAAACCTGCACTGTTGCATCGCAATCCAATACTGGTCTCACAGGAACAGCGCAAAGCGCAAAATCTTAGAAGATTCACTCTTCTTGTAGTTAAGTCGGCATTTTGCATTTTATATTTAATTCCGATGCGATTTCTGTGTTTCATCGTCAGTGTGAAGGTCCAAGGGATACAGTAAACCTTCACTGGTGCATCGGAATCCAATACTGGTCTCCCAGCAGCCGCTCAATGCATAAACTGTTAGAAGACTCACTATTCTTGTACTTAAGTCGGCATTGTGCCTTTTATATTCAATTCCGATGCGATTTCTGTGTATCATCGTCAATGTGAAGGTCCAAGAGATACAGTAAACCTACACTGGTGCATTGGAATCCAATACTGGTATCCCAGGAGCCGCTCAGACCACAAACTGTCAGAAGACTCACGCTTCTTGTATTTAAGTCGGCATTGTGCCTTTTATAATCAATTCCGATGCGATTTCTGTGTTTCATCGTCAATGTGAAGGTCCAAGGGATACAGTAAACCTGCACTGGTGCATCGGAATCCAATACTGGTATCCCAGGAGCCGCTCAAGGCACAAACTCTTAGAAGATTCACTCTTCTTGTACTTTAGTCGGCATTGTGCCTTTTATGTTAAATTCCGATGCGATTTCTGTGTTTCATCGTCAATGTGAAGGTCCAAGGGATACAGTAAACCTGCACTGGTGCATCGGAATCCAATACTGGTATCCCAGGAGCCGCTCAAGGCACAAACTCTTAGAAGATTCACTCTTCTTGTACTTAAGTCGGCATTGTGCCTTTTATGTTAAATTCCGATGCGATTTCTGTGTTTCATCGTCAATGTGTAGGTCCATGGGATACAGTAAACCTGCACTGGTGCATCGGAATCCAATACTGGTCTCCCAGGAGCCGCTCAAACCACAAACTCTTAGAAGATTCACTCTGCTTGTACTTATGTCGGCTTTGTGCATTTTATATTCAATTCCGATGTGATTTCTGTGTTTCATCGTCAATGTGAAGGTCCAAGGGATACAGTAAACCTGCACTGGTGCATCGGAATGCAATACTGGTCTCCCAGGTGCCGCTCAAAGCACAAACTCTTAGAAGATTCACACTTCTTGTACTTAAGTCGGCATTGTGCTTTTGATACTCAATTCCGATGCGATTTCTGTGTTTCATCATCAATTTGAAGGTCCAAGGGATACAGTAAACCTACACTGGTGCATCAGAATCCAATACTGGTCTCCCAGGAGCCGCTCAAAGCATAAACTGTTAGAAGACTCACTCTTCTTGTACTTAAGTCGGCATTGTGCCTTTTATGTTCAATTCCGATGCGATTTCTGTGTTTCATCGTCAATGTGAAGGTCCAATGGATACAGTAAAAATGCACTGGTGCATCGGAATCTAATACTGGTCTCCCAGGAGCCGCTCAAGGCACAAACTCTTAGAAGATTCACTCTTCTTGTAGTTAAGTCGGCATTGTGCCTTTTATATTAAATTCCGATGCGATTTCTGTGTTTCATCGTCAATGTGAAGGTCCAAGGGATACAGTGAACCTGCACTGGTGTATCGGAATCCAATACTGGTCTCCCAGGAGCCGCTCAAAGCACAAACTCTTAGAAGATTCACTCTTCTTGTACTTAAGTCGGCATTCTGCCTTTTATATTCAATTCCGATGCGATTTCTGTGTTTCACCGTCAATGTGAAAGTCCAAGGGATACAGTAAACCTGCACTGGTGCATCGGAATCCAATACTTGTCTCCCAGGAACAGCGCAAAGCACAAACTCTTAGAAGATTCAATCTTCTTGTAGTTAAGTCGGCATTGTGCCTTTTATATTCAATTCCGATGCGATTTCTGTGTTTCATCGTCAATGTGAAGGTCCAAGGGATACAGCAAACCTGCACTGGTGCATCGGAATCCAATATGGGTCTCTCAGGAGCCGCTCAAAGCACAAACTGTTAGAGGACTCACTCTTCTTGTACTTAAGTCGGCATTGTGCCTTTTATATTCAATTCCGATGCGATTTCTGTGTTTCATCGTCAATGTGAATGTCCAAGAGATACAGTAAACCTTCACTGGTGCATCGGAATCCAATCCTGGTCTCCCAGGAGCCGCTCAGACCACAAACTGTCAGAAGACTCACTCTTCTTGTATTTAAGTCGGCATTGCGCCTTTTATATTCAATTCCGATGCGATTTCTGTGTTTCATCGTCAATGTGAAGGTCCAAGGGATACAGTAAAACCTGCACTGGTGCGTCGGAATCTAATACTGGTCTCCCAGGAGCCGCTGAAGGCACAAACTCATAGAAGATTCACTCTTCTTGTACTTAAGTCGGCATTGTGCCTTTTATATTCAATTCCGATGCGATTTCTGTGTTTCATCGTCAATGTGAAGGTCCATAGGATGCAGTAAACCTGCACAAGTGCATCGGAATCCAATACTGGGCTCCAAGGAGCCGCTCAAAGCACAAACTCTTAGAAGATTCACTCTTCTTGTACTTAAGTCGGCATTGTTCCTTTTATATTCAAATCCGATGCGATTTCTGTGTTTCATCGTCAATGTGAAGGTCCAAGGGATACAGTAAACCTGCACTGGTGCATCGCAATCCAATACTGGTCTCACAGGAACAGCGCAAAGCACAAACTCTTAGAAGATTCACTCTTCTTGTAGTTAAGTCGGCATTGGGCATTTTATATTCAATTCCGATGCGATTTCTGTGTTTCATTGTCAGTGTGAAGGTCCAAGGGATACAGTAAACCTTCACTGGTGCATCGGAATCCAATACTGGTCTCCCAGCAGCCGCTCAATGCACAAACTGTTAGAAGACTCACTCTTCTTGCACTTAAGTCGGCATTGTGCCTTTTATATTCAATTCCGATGCGATTTCTGTGTTTCATCGTCAATGTGATCGTCCAAGGGATACAGTAAACCTACACTGGTGCATCGGAATCCAATACTGGTCTCCCAGGAGCCGCTCAGACCACAAACTGACAGAAGACTCACTCTTCTTGTATTTAAGTCGGCATTGTGCCTTTTATATTCAATTCCGATGCGATTTCTGTGTTTCATCGTCAATGTGAAGGTCCAAGGGGTACAGTAAACCTGCACTGGTGCATCGGAATCCAATACTGGTATCCCAGGAGCCGCTCAAGGCACAAACTCTTAGAAGATTCACTCTTCTTGTACTTAAGTCGGCATTGTGCCTTTTATGTTAAATTACGATGCGATTTCTGTGTTTCATCGTCAATGTGATCGTCCAAGGGATACAGTAAACCTGCACTGGTGCATCGGAATCCAATACTGGTCTCCCAGGAGCCGCTCAAGGCACAAACTGTTAGAAGATTCACTCTTCTAGTAGTTAAGTCGGCATTGTGCCTTTTATATTCAATTCCGATGCGATTTCTGTGTTTCATCGTCAATGTGAAGCTCCAAGAGATAAAGTAAACCTGCACTGGTGCATCGGAATCCAATACTGGTCTCCCAGGAACAGCGCAAAGCACAAACTCTTAGAAGATTCACTCTTCTTGTAGCTAAGTCGGCATTGTGTCTTTTATATTCAAATCCGAAGCGATTTCTGTGTTTCATCGTGAATGTGAAGGACCAAGGGATACAGTAAACCTGCACTGGTTCATCGGATTCCAATACTGGTATCCCAGGAGCCGCTCAATGCACAAACTCTTATAAGATTCACTCTTCTTTTATTTAAGTCGGCATTGTGCCTTTTATATTCAATTCCGATGCGATTTCTGTGTTTCATCGTCAATGTGTAGGTCCATGGGATACAGTAAACCTGCACTGGTGCATCGGAATCCAATACTGGTCTCCCAGGAGCCGCTCAAACCACAAACTCTTAGAAGATTCACTCTGCTTGTACTTATGTCGGCTTTGTGCATTTTATATTCAATTCCGATGTGATTTCTGTGTTTCATCGTCAATGTGAAGGTCCAATGGATACAGTAAAAATGCACTGGTGCATCGGAATCTAATACTGGTCTCCCAGGAGCCGCTCATAGCACAAACTCTTAAGAGATTCACTCTTCTTGTACTTAAGTCGACATTGTGCCTTTTATATTAAATTCCGATGCGATTTCTGTGTTTCATCGTCAATGTGATGGTCCAAGGGATACAGTGAACCTGCACTGGTGTATCGGAATCCAATACTGGTCTCCCAGGAGCCGCTCAAAGCACAAACTCTTAGAAGATTCACTCTTCTTGTACTTAAGTCGGCATTCTGCCTTTTATATTCAATTCCGATGCGATTTCTGTGTTTCACCGTCAATGTGAAGGTCCAAGGGATATAGTAAACCTGCACTGGTGCATCGGAATCCAATACTTGTCTCCCAGGAACAGCGCAAAGCACAAACTCTTAGAAGATTCAATCTTCTTGTAGTTAAGTCGGTATTGTGCCTTTTATATTCAATTCCGATGCGATTTCTGTGTTTCATCGTCAATGTGAAGGTCCAAGGTATACAGCAAACCTGCACTGGTGCATCGGAATCCAATACGGGTCTCTCAGGAGCCGCTCAAAGCACAAACTGTTAGAGGACTCACTCTTCTTGTACTTAAGTCGGCATTGTGCCTCTTATATTCAATTCCGATGCGATTTCTGTGTTTCATCGTCAATGTGAAGGTCCAAGAGATACAGTAAACCTGCACTGGTGCATCGGAATCCAATCCTGGTCTCCCAGGAGCCGCTCAGACCACAAACTGTCAGAAGACTCACTCTTCTTGTATTTAAGTCGGCATTGCGCCTTTTATATTCAATTCCGATGCGATTTCTGTGTTTCATCGTCAATGTGAAGGTCCAAGGGATACAGTAAAACCTGCACTGGTGCGTCGGAATCTAATACTGGTCTCCCAGGAGCCGCTGAAGGCACAAACTCATAGAAGATTCACTCTTCTTGTACATAAGTCGGCATTGTGCCTTTTATATTCAATTCCGATGCGATTTCTGTGTTTCATCGTCAATGTGAAGGTCCAAGGGATGCAGTAAACCTGCACAAGTGCATCGGAATCCAATACTGGGCTCCAAGGAGCCGCTCAAAGCACAAACTCTTAGAAGATTCACTCTTCTTGTACTTAAGTCGGCATTGTGCCTTTTATATTCAAATCCGATGCGATTTCTGTGTTTCATCGTCAATGTGAAGGTCCAAGGGATACAGTAAACCTGCACTGGTGCATCGCAATCCAATACTGGTCTCACAGGAACAGCGCAAAGCACAAACTCTTAGAAGATTCACTCTTCTTGTAGTTAAGTCGGCATTGTGCCTTTTATATTCAATTCCGATGCGATTTCTGTGTTTCATTGTCAGTGTGAAGGTCCAAGGGATACAGTAAACCTTCACTGGTGCATCGGAATCCAATACTGGTCCCCCAGGAGCCGCTCAAAGCACAAACTGTTAGAAGACTCACTCTTCTTGTACTTAAGTCGGCATTGTGCCTTTTATATTCAATTCCGATGCGATTTCTGTGTTTCATCGTCAATGTGTAGGTCCATAGGATACAGTAAACCTGCACTGGTGCATCGGAATCCAATACTGGTCTCCCAGGAGCCGCTCAAACCACAAACTCTTAGAAGATTCACTCTGCTTGTACTTATGTCGGCTTTGTGCATTTTATATTCAATTCCGATGTGATTTCTGTGTTTCATCGTCAATGTGAAGGTCCAATGGATACAGTAAAAATGCACTGGTGCATCGGAATCTAATACTGGTCTCCCAGGAGCCGCTCATAGCACAAACTCTTAAGAGATTCACTCTTCTTGTACTTAAGTCGGCATTGTGCCTTTTATATTAAATTCCGATGCGATTTCTGTGTTTCATCGTCAATGTGAAGGTCCAAGGGATACAGTGAACTTGCACTGGTGTATCGGATTCCAATACTGGTCTCCCAGGAGCCGCTCAAAGCACAAACTCTTAGAAGATTCACTCTTCTTGTACTTAAGTCGGCATTCTGCCTTTTATATTCAATTCCGATGCGATTTCTGTGTTTCACCGTCAATGTGAAGGTCCAAGGGATACAGTAAACCTGCACTGGTGCATCGGAAACCAATACTTGTCTACCAGGAACAGCGCAAAGCACAAACTCTTAGAAGATTCAATCTTCTTGTAGTTAAGTCGGCATTGTGCCTTTTATATTCAAATCCGATGCGATTTCTGTGTTTCATCGTCAATGTGAAGGTCCAAGGGATACAGTAAACCTGCACTGGTGCATCGGAGTCCAATACTGGTCTCACAGGAACAGCGCAAAGCACAAACTCTTAGAAGATTCACTCTTCTTGTAGTTAAGTCGGCATTGTGCCTTTTATATTCAATTCCGATGCGATTTCTGTGTTTCATTGTCAGTGTGAAGGTCCAAGGGATACAGTAAACCTTCACTGGTGCATCGGAATCCAATACTGCTCCCCCAGGAGCCGCTCAAAGCACAAACTGTTAGAAGACTCACTCTTCTTGTACTTAAGTCGGCATTGTGCCTTTTATATTCAATTCCGATGCGATTTCTGTGCTTCATCGTCTATGTGAACGTCCAAGAGATACAGTAAACCTACACTGGTGCATCGGAATCCAATACTGGTCTCCCAGGAGCCGCTCAGACCACAAACTAACAGAAGACTCACTCTTCTTGTATTTAAGTCGGCATTGTGCCTTTTATATTCATATCCGATGCGATTTCTGTGTTTCATCGTCAATGTGAAAGTCCAAGGGGTACAGTAAACCTGCACTGGTGCATCGGAATCCAATACTGGTATCCCAGGAGCCGCTCATGGCACAAACTGTTAGAAGATTCACTCTTCTAGTTGTTAAGTCGGCATTGTGCCTTTTATATTCAATTCCGATGCGATTTCTGTGTTTCATCGTCAATGTGAAGCTCCAAGAGATAAAGTAAACCTGCACTGGTGCATCGGAATCCAATACTGGTCTCCCAGGAACAGCGCAAAGCACAAACTCTTAGAAGATTCACACTTCTTGTAGCTAAGTCAGCATTGTGTCTTTTATATTCAAATCCGAAGCGATTTCTGTGTTTCATCGTCAATGTGAAGGTCCAAGGGATACAGTAAACCTGCACTGGTGCATCGGAATCCAATACTGGTATCCCAGGAGCCGCTCAATGCACAAACTCTTATAAGATTCACTCATCTTTTATTTAAGTCGGCATTGTGCCTTTTATATTCAATTCCGATGCGATTTCTGTGTTTCATCGTCAATGTGTAGGTCCATGGGATACAGTAAACCTGCACTGGTGCATCGGAATCCAATACTGGTCTCCCAGGAGCCGCTCAAACCACAAACTCTTAGAAGATTCACTCTGCTTGTACTTATGTCGGCTTTGTGCATTTTATATTCAATTCCGATGTGATTTCTGTGTTTCATCGTCAATGTGATGGTCCAATGGATACAGTAAAAATGCACTGGTGCATCGGAATCTAATACTGGTCTCCCAGGAGCCGCTCATAGCACAAACTCTTAAGAGATTCACTCTTCTTGTACTTAAGTCGGCATTGTGCCATTTATATTAAATTCCGATGCGATTTCTGTGTTTCATCGTCAATGTGAAGGTCCAAGGGATACAGTGAACCTGCACTGGTGTATCGGAATCCAATACTGGTATCCCAGGAGCCGCTGAAGGCACAAACTCTTAGAAGATTCACTCTTCTTGTACTTAAGTCGGCATTCTGCCTTTTATGTTCAATTCCGATGCGATTTCTGTGTTTCACCGTCAATGTGAAGGTTCAAGGGATACAGTAAACCTGCACTGGTGCATCGGAAACCAATACTTGTCTACCAGGAACAGCGCAAGGCACAAACTCTTAGACGATTCAATCTTCTTGTAGTTAAGTCGGCATTGTGCCTTTTATATTCAATTCCGATGCGATTTCTGTGTTTCATCGTCAATGTGAAGGTCCAAGGGATACAGTAAACCTGCACTGGTGCATCGGAATCCAATACGGGTCTCTCAGGAGCCGCTCAAAGCACAAACTGTTAGAGGACTCACTCTTCTTGTACTTAAGTCGGCATTGTGCCTTTTATATTCAATTCCGATGCGATTTCTGTGTTTCATCGTCAATGTGAAGGTCCAAGAGATACAGTAAACCTGCACTGGTGCAACGGAATCCAATCCTGGTCTCCCAGGAGCCGATCAGGCCACAAACTGTCAGAAGACTCACTCTTCTTGTATTTAAGTCGGCATTGCGCCTTTTATATTCAATTCCGATGCGATTTCACTGTTTCATCGTCAATGTGAAGGTCCAAGGGATACAGTAAACCGACACTGGTGCATCGGAATGTAATACTGGTATCCCAGGAGCCGCTCAAAGCACAAACTCTTACAAGATTCACTCTTCTTGTACATAAGTCGGCATTGTGCCTTTTATATTCAATTCCGATGCGAATTCTGTATTTCACCGTCAATGTGAAGGTCCAAGGGATACAGTAAACCTGCACTGGTGCATCGGAATCCAATACTTGTCTCCCAGGAGCCGCTGAAGGCACAAACTCTTAGAAGATTCACTCTTCTTTTACTTAAGTCGGCATTGTGCTTTTTATGTTAATTTCCGATGCGATTTCTGTGTTTCATCGTCAATGTGAAGGTCCAAGGGATACAGTAAACCTGCACTGGTGCATCGGAATCCAATACTGGTATCCCAGGTGCCGCACAAGGCACAAACTCTTAGAAGATTCACTCTTCTTGTATTTAAGTCGGCATTGTGCCATTTATATTTAATTCCGATGCGATTTCTGTGTTTCATCGTCAATATGAAAGTCCAAGGGATACAGTAAAAATGCACTGGTGCATCGGAGTTCAATACTGGTCTCCCAGGAGCCGCTCAAAGCACAAACTCTTAGAAGATTCCCTCTACTTGTACTTAAGTCAGCATTGTGCCTTTTATATTCAATTCCGATGCGATTTCTGTGTTTCATCGTCAATGTGAAGGTCCAAGGGATACAGTAAACCTGCACTGATGCATCGGAATTCAATACTGGTCTCCCAGGAGCCGCTCAAAACACAAACTCTTAGAAGATTCACTCTTCTTGTACTTAAGTCGGCATTGTGCTTTTATATTCAATTCCGATGCGATTTCTGTGTTTCATCGTCAATGTGAAGATCCAAGGGATACAGTAAACCCACACTCGTGCATCGGAATCTAATACTGGTCTCCCAGGAGCTGCTCAAAGGACAAACTCTTAGAAGATTCACGCTTCTTGTAGTTAAGTCGGCATTGTGCCTTTTATATTCAATTCCGATGCGATTTCACTGTTTCATCGTCAATGTGAAGGTCCAAGGGATACAGTAAACCGACACTGGTGCATCGGAATGTAATACTGGTATCCCACGAGCCGCTCAAATCACAAACTCTTAGAAGATTCACTCTTCTTGTACATAAGTCGGCATTGTGCTTTTATATTCAATTCTGATGCGATTTCTGTGTTTCAGCGTAAATGTGAAGGTCCAAGGGATACAGTAAACCTGCACTGGTGCATCGGAATCCAATACTGGTCTCCCAGGAGCCGCTCAAAGCACAAACTGTTAGAAGACTCACTCTTCGTCTGCTTAAGTCGGCATTGTGCCTTTTATATTCAATTCCGATGCGATTTCTGTGTTTCATCGTCAATGTAAAGGTCCAAGAGATACAGTAAACCTGCACTGGTGCATCGGAATCCAATACTGGTCTCCCAGGAGCCGCTCAGACCACAAACTGTCAGAAGACTTACTCTTCTTGTATTGAAGTCGGCATTGCGCCTTTTATATTCAATTCCGATGCGATTTCTGTGTTTCATCGTCAATGTGAAGGTCCAAGGGATACAGTAAAACCTGCACTGGTGCGTCGGAATCTAATACTGGTCTCCCAGGAGCCGCTGAAGGCACAAACTCATAGAAGATTCACTCTTCTTGTACATAAGTCGGCATTGTGCCTTTTATATTCAATTCCGATGCGATTTCTGTGTTTCATCGTCAATGTGAAGGTCCAAGGGATGCAGTAAACCTGCACAAGTGCATCGGAATCCAATACTGGGCTCCAAGGAGCCGCTCAAAGCACAAACTCTTAGAAGATTCACTCTTCTTGTACTTAAGTCGGCATTGTGCCTTTTATATTCAAATCCGATGCGATTTCTGTGTTTCATCGTCAATGTGAAGGTCCAAGGGATACAGTAAACCTGCACTGGTGCATCGCAATCCAATACTGGTCTCACAGGAACAGCGCAAAGCACAAACTCTTAGAAGATTCACTCTTCTTGTAGTTAAGTCGGCATTGTGCCTTTTATATTCAATTCCGATGCGATTTCTGTGTTTCATTGTCAGTGTGAAGGTCCAAGGGATACAGTAAACCTTCACTGGTGCATCGGAATCCAATACTGGTCCCCCAGGAGCCGCTCAAAGCACAAACTGTTAGAAGACTCACTCTTCTTGTACTTAAGTCGGCATTGTGCCTTTTATATTCAATTCCGATGCGATTTCTGTGTTTCATCGTCAATGTGTAGGTCCATAGGATACAGTAAACCTGCACTGGTGCATCGGAATCCAATACTGGTCTCCCAGGAGCCGCTCAAACCACAAACTCTTAGAAGATTCACTCTGCTTGTACTTATGTCGGCTTTGTGCATTTTATATTCAATTCCGATGTGATTTCTGTGTTTCATCGTCAATGTGAAGGTCCAATGGATACAGTAAAAATGCACTGGTGCATCGGAATCTAATACTGGTCTCCCAGGAGCCGCTCATAGCACAAACTCTTAAGAGATTCACTCTTCTTGTACTTAAGTCGGCATTGTGCCTTTTATATTAAATTCCGATGCGATTTCTGTGTTTCATCGTCAATGTGAAGGTCCAAGGGATACAGTGAACTTGCACTGGTGTATCGGATTCCAATACTGGTCTCCCAGGAGCCGCTCAAAGCACAAACTCTTAGAAGATTCACTCTTCTTGTACTTAAGTCGGCATTCTGCCTTTTATATTCAATTCCGATGCGATTTCTGTGTTTCACCGTCAATGTGAAGGTCCAAGGGATACAGTAAACCTGCACTGGTGCATCGGAAACCAATACTTGTCTACCAGGAACAGCGCAAAGCACAAACTCTTAGAAGATTCAATCTTCTTGTAGTTAAGTCGGCATTGTGCCTTTTATATTCAAATCCGATGCGATTTCTGTGTTTCATCGTCAATGTGAAGGTCCAAGGGATACAGTAAACCTGCACTGGTGCATCGGAGTCCAATACTGGTCTCACAGGAACAGCGCAAAGCACAAACTCTTAGAAGATTCACTCTTCTTGTAGTTAAGTCGGCATTGTGCCTTTTATATTCAATTCCGATGCGATTTCTGTGTTTCATTGTCAGTGTGAAGGTCCAAGGGATACAGTAAACCTTCACTGGTGCATCGGAATCCAATACTGCTCCCCCAGGAGCCGCTCAAAGCACAAACTGTTAGAAGACTCACTCTTCTTGTACTTAAGTCGGCATTGTGCCTTTTATATTCAATTCCGATGCGATTTCTGTGCTTCATCGTCTATGTGAACGTCCAAGAGATACAGTAAACCTACACTGGTGCATCGGAATCCAATACTGGTCTCCCAGGAGCCGCTCAGACCACAAACTAACAGAAGACTCACTCTTCTTGTATTTAAGTCGGCATTGTGCCTTTTATATTCATATCCGATGCGATTTCTGTGTTTCATCGTCAATGTGAAAGTCCAAGGGGTACAGTAAACCTGCACTGGTGCATCGGAATCCAATACTGGTATCCCAGGAGCCGCTCATGGCACAAACTGTTAGAAGATTCACTCTTCTAGTTGTTAAGTCGGCATTGTGCCTTTTATATTCAATTCCGATGCGATTTCTGTGTTTCATCGTCAATGTGAAGCTCCAAGAGATAAAGTAAACCTGCACTGGTGCATCGGAATCCAATACTGGTCTCCCAGGAACAGCGCAAAGCACAAACTCTTAGAAGATTCACACTTCTTGTAGCTAAGTCAGCATTGTGTCTTTTATATTCAAATCCGAAGCGATTTCTGTGTTTCATCGTCAATGTGAAGGTCCAAGGGATACAGTAAACCTGCACTGGTGCATCGGAATCCAATACTGGTATCCCAGGAGCCGCTCAATGCACAAACTCTTATAAGATTCACTCATCTTTTATTTAAGTCGGCATTGTGCCTTTTATATTCAATTCCGATGCGATTTCTGTGTTTCATCGTCAATGTGTAGGTCCATGGGATACAGTAAACCTGCACTGGTGCATCGGAATCCAATACTGGTCTCCCAGGAGCCGCTCAAACCACAAACTCTTAGAAGATTCACTCTGCTTGTACTTATGTCGGCTTTGTGCATTTTATATTCAATTCCGATGTGATTTCTGTGTTTCATCGTCAATGTGATGGTCCAATGGATACAGTAAAAATGCACTGGTGCATCGGAATCTAATACTGGTCTCCCAGGAGCCGCTCATAGCACAAACTCTTAAGAGATTCACTCTTCTTGTACTTAAGTCGGCATTGTGCCATTTATATTAAATTCCGATGCGATTTCTGTGTTTCATCGTCAATGTGAAGGTCCAAGGGATACAGTGAACCTGCACTGGTGTATCGGAATCCAATACTGGTATCCCAGGAGCCGCTGAAGGCACAAACTCTTAGAAGATTCACTCTTCTTGTACTTAAGTCGGCATTCTGCCTTTTATGTTCAATTCCGATGCGATTTCTGTGTTTCACCGTCAATGTGAAGGTTCAAGGGATACAGTAAACCTGCACTGGTGCATCGGAAACCAATACTTGTCTACCAGGAACAGCGCAAGGCACAAACTCTTAGACGATTCAATCTTCTTGTAGTTAAGTCGGCATTGTGCCTTTTATATTCAATTCCGATGCGATTTCTGTGTTTCATCGTCAATGTGAAGGTCCAAGGGATACAGTAAACCTGCACTGGTGCATCGGAATCCAATACGGGTCTCTCAGGAGCCGCTCAAAGCACAAACTGTTAGAGGACTCACTCTTCTTGTACTTAAGTCGGCATTGTGCCTTTTATATTCAATTCCGATGCGATTTCTGTGTTTCATCGTCAATGTGAAGGTCCAAGAGATACAGTAAACCTGCACTGGTGCAACGGAATCCAATCCTGGTCTCCCAGGAGCCGATCAGGCCACAAACTGTCAGAAGACTCACTCTTCTTGTATTTAAGTCGGCATTGCGCCTTTTATATTCAATTCCGATGCGATTTCACTGTTTCATCGTCAATGTGAAGGTCCAAGGGATACAGTAAACCGACACTGGTGCATCGGAATGTAATACTGGTATCCCAGGAGCCGCTCAAAGCACAAACTCTTACAAGATTCACTCTTCTTGTACATAAGTCGGCATTGTGCCTTTTATATTCAATTCCGATGCGAATTCTGTATTTCACCGTCAATGTGAAGGTCCAAGGGATACAGTAAACCTGCACTGGTGCATCGGAATCCAATACTTGTCTCCCAGGAGCCGCTGAAGGCACAAACTCTTAGAAGATTCACTCTTCTTTTACTTAAGTCGGCATTGTGCTTTTTATGTTAATTTCCGATGCGATTTCTGTGTTTCATCGTCAATGTGAAGGTCCAAGGGATACAGTAAACCTGCACTGGTGCATCGGAATCCAATACTGGTATCCCAGGTGCCGCACAAGGCACAAACTCTTAGAAGATTCACTCTTCTTGTATTTAAGTCGGCATTGTGCCATTTATATTTAATTCCGATGCGATTTCTGTGTTTCATCGTCAATATGAAAGTCCAAGGGATACAGTAAAAATGCACTGGTGCATCGGAGTTCAATACTGGTCTCCCAGGAGCCGCTCAAAGCACAAACTCTTAGAAGATTCCCTCTACTTGTACTTAAGTCAGCATTGTGCCTTTTATATTCAATTCCGATGCGATTTCTGTGTTTCATCGTCAATGTGAAGGTCCAAGGGATACAGTAAACCTGCACTGATGCATCGGAATTCAATACTGGTCTCCCAGGAGCCGCTCAAAACACAAACTCTTAGAAGATTCACTCTTCTTGTACTTAAGTCGGCATTGTGCTTTTATATTCAATTCCGATGCGATTTCTGTGTTTCATCGTCAATGTGAAGATCCAAGGGATACAGTAAACCCACACTCGTGCATCGGAATCTAATACTGGTCTCCCAGGAGCTGCTCAAAGGACAAACTCTTAGAAGATTCACGCTTCTTGTAGTTAAGTCGGCATTGTGCCTTTTATATTCAATTCCGATGCGATTTCACTGTTTCATCGTCAATGTGAAGGTCCAAGGGATACAGTAAACCGACACTGGTGCATCGGAATGTAATACTGGTATCCCACGAGCCGCTCAAATCACAAACTCTTAGAAGATTCACTCTTCTTGTACATAAGTCGGCATTGTGCTTTTATATTCAATTCTGATGCGATTTCTGTGTTTCAGCGTAAATGTGAAGGTCCAAGGGATACAGTAAACCTGCACTGGTGCATCGGAATCCAATACTGGTCTCCCAGGAGCCGCTCAAAGCACAAACTGTTAGAAGACTCACTCTTCGTCTGCTTAAGTCGGCATTGTGCCTTTTATATTCAATTCCGATGCGATTTCTGTGTTTCATCGTCAATGTAAAGGTCCAAGAGATACAGTAAACCTGCACTGGTGCATCGGAATCCAATACTGGTCTCCCAGGAGCCGCTCAGACCACAAACTGTCAGAAGACTTACTCTTCTTGTATTTAAGTCGTCATTGCGCCTTTTATATTCAATTCCGATGCGATTTCTGTGTTTCATCGTCAATGTGAAGGTCCAAGGGATACAGTAAACCTGCACTGGTGCGTCGGAATCCAATACTGGTCTCCCAGGAGCCGCTCAAGGCACAAACTCTTAGAAGATTCACTCTTCTTGCATTTAAGTCGGCATTGTGCCATTTATATTCAATTCCGATGCGATTTCTGTGTTTCATCGTCAATGTGAAGGTCCAAGGGATACAGTAAACCTGCACTGGTGCATCGGAATTCAATACTGGTCTCCCAGGAGCCGCTCAAAACACAAACTCTAGGAAGATTCACTCTTCTTGTACTTAAGTCGGCATTGTGCCTTTTATATTCAATTCCGATGCGATTTCTGTGTTTCATCGTCAATGTGAAGGTCCAAGGGATACAGTAAACCTACACTCGTGCATCGGAATCCAATACTGGTCTCCCAGGAACAGCGCAAAGCACAAACTCTTAGAAAATTCAATCTTCTTGTACTTAAGTCGGCATTGTGCCTTTTATATTCTATTCCGATGCGATTTCTGTGTTTCATCGTCAATGTGAAGGTGCAAGGGATACAGTAAACCTGCACTGGTACATCGGAATCTAATCCTGGTCTCCCAGGAGCCGCTCAGACCACAAACTGTCAGAAGAATCACTCTTCTTGTATTTAAGTCGTCATTGCGCCTTTTATATTCTATTCCGATGCGATATCTGTGTTTCATCGTCAATGTGAAGGTCCAAGGGATACAGTAAACCGGCACTGGTGGGTCGGAATCCAATACTGGTCTCCCAGGAGCCGCTCAAGGCACAAACTCTTAGAAGATTCACTCTAATTGTACTTAAGTCGGCATTGTGCATTTTATATTCAATTCCGATGCGATTTCTGTGTTTCATCGTCAATGTGAAGATCCAAGGGATACAGTAAACCTACACTCGTGCATCGGAATCTAATACTGGTCTCCCAGGAGCTGCTCAAAGGACAAACTCTTAGAAGATTCACGCTTCTTGTAGTTAAGTCGGCATTGTGCCTTTTATATTCAATTCCGATGCGATTTCACTGTTTCATCGTCAATGTGAAGGTCCAAGGGATACAGTAAACCGACACTGGTGCATCGGAATGTAATACTGGTATCCCAGGAGCCGCTCAAATCACAAACTCTTAGAAGATTCACTCTTCTTGTACATAAGTCGGCATTGTGCTTTTATATTCAATTCTGATGCGATTTCTGTGTTTCAGCGTAAATGTGAAGGTCCAAGGGATACAGTAAACCTGCACTGGTGCATCGGAATCCAATACTGGTCTCCCAGGAGCCGCTCAAAGCACAAACTGTTAGAAGACTCACTCTTCTTCTGCTTAAGTCGGCATTGTGCCTTTTATATTCAATTCCGATGCGATTTCTGTGTTTCATCGTCAATGTAAAGGTCCAAGAGATACAGTAAACCTGCACTGGTGCATCGGAATCCAATACTGGTCTCCCAGGAGCCGCTCAGACCACAAACTGTCAGAAGACTTACTCTTCTTGTATTTAAGTCGTCATTGCGCCTTTTATATTCAATTCCGATGCGATTTCTGTGTTTCATCGTCAATGTGAAGGTCCAAGGGATACAGTAAACCTGCACTGGTGCGTCGGAATCCAATACTGGTCTCCTAGGAGCCGCTCAAGGCACAAACTCTTAGAAGATTCACTCTTCTTGCATTTAAGTCAACATTGTGCCATTTATATTCAATTCCGATGCGATTTCTGTGTTTCATCGTCAATGTGAAGGTCCAAGGGATACAGTAAACCTGCACTGGTGCATCGGAATTCAATACTGGTCTCCCAGGAGCCGCTCAAAGCACAAACTCTTAGAAGATTCACTCTACTTGTACTTAAGTCAGCATTGTGCCTTTTATATTCACTTCCGATGCGATTTCTATGTTTCATCGTCAATGTGAAGGTCCAAGGGATACAGTAAACCTACACTCGTGCATCGGAATCTAATACTGGTCTCCCAGGTGTCGCTCAAAGCACAAACTCTTAGAAGATTCACTCTTCTTGTAGTTAAGTCGGCATTGTGCCTTTTATATTCAATTCCGATGCGATTTCTGTGTTTCATCGTCAATGTGAAGGTCCAAGGGATACAGTAAACCTGCACTGGTGCATCGGAATTCAATACTGGTTTCCCAGGAGCCGCTCAAAACACAAACTCTAGGAAGATTCACTATTCTTGTACTTAAGTCGGCATTGTGCCTTTTATATTCCATTCCGATGCGATTTCTGTGTTTCATCGTCAATGTGAAGGTCCAAGGGATACAGTAAACCTACACTCGTGCATCGGAATCCAATACTGGTCTCCCAGGAACAGCGCAAAGCACAAACTCTTAGAAAATTCAATCTTCTTGTACTTAAGTCGGCATTGTGCCTTTTATATTCTATTCCGATGCGATTTCTGTGTTTCATCGTCAATGTGAAGGTGCAAGGGATACAGTAAACCTGCACTGGTACATCGGAATCTAATCCTGGTCTCCCAGGAGCCGCTCAGACCACAAACTGTCAGAAGAATCACTCTTCTTGTATTTAAGTCGTCATTGCGCCTTTTATATTCTATTCCGATGCGATATCTGTGTTTCATCGTCAATGTGAAGGTCCAAGGGATACAGTAAACCGGCACTGGTGGGTCGGAATCCAATACTGGTCTCCCAGGAGCCGCTCAAGGCACAAACTCTTAGAAGATTCACTCTAATTGTACTTAAGTCGGCATTGTGCATTTTATATTCAATTCCGATGCGATTTCACTGTTTCATCGTCAATGTGAAGGTCCAAGGGATACAGTAAACCGACACTGGTGCATCGGAATGTAATACTGGTATCCCAGGAGCCGCTCAAAGCACAAACTCTTACAAGATTCACTCTTCTTGTACATAAGTCGGCATTGTGCCTTTTATATTCAATTCCGATGCGAATTCTGTATTTCACCGTCAATGTGAAGGTCCAAGGGATACAGTAAACCTGCACTGGTGCATCGGAATCCAATACTTGTCTCCCAGGAACAGCGCAAAGCACAAACTCTTAGAAGATTCAATCTTCTTGTAGTTAAGTCGGCATTGTGCCTTTTATATTCAATTCCGATGCGATTTCTGTGTTTCATCGTCAATGTGAAGGTCCAAGGGATACAGTAAACCTGCACTGGTGCATCGGAATCCAATACTGGTCTCTCAGGAGCCGCTCAAAGCACAAACTGTTAGAGGACTCACTCTTCTTGTACTTAAGTCGGCATTGTGCCTTTTATATTCAATTCCGATGCGATTTCTGTGTTTCATCGTCAATGTGAAGGTCCAAGAGATACAGTAAACCTGCACTGGTGCATCGGAATCCAATACTGGTCTCTCAACTGCCGCTCAAAGCACAAACTGTTAGAGGACTCACTCTTCTTGTACTTAAGTTGGCATTGTGCCTTTTATATTCAATTCCGATGCGATTTCTGTGTTTCATCGTCAATGTGAAGGTCCAAGGGATACAGTAAAACCTGCACTGGTGCGTCGGAATCTAATACTGGTCTCCCAGGAGCCGCTGAAGGCACAAACTCTTAGAAGATTCACTCTTCTTTTACTTAAGTCGGCATTGTGCTTTTTATGTTAATTTCCGATGCGATTTCTGTGTTTCATCGTCAATGTGAAGGTCCAAGGGATACAGTAAACCTGCACTGGTGCATCGGAATCCAATACTGGTATCCCAGGTGCCGCACAAGGCACAAACTCTTAGAAGATTCACTCTTCTTGTATTTAAGTCGGCATTGTGCCATTTATATTTAATTCCGATGCGATTTCTGTGTTTCATCGTCAATGTGAAAGTCCAAGGGATACAGTAAAAATGCACTGGTGCATCGGAGTTCAATACTGGTCTCCCAGGAGCCGCTCAAAGCACAAACTCTTAGAAGAATCCCTCTACTTGTACTTAAGTCAGCATTGTGCCTTTTATATTCAATTCCGATGCGATTTCTGTGTTTCATCGTCAATGTGAAGGTCCAAGGGATACAGTAAACCTACACTCGTGCATCGGAATCTAATACTGGTCTCCCAGGAGTCGCTCAAAGCACAAACTCTTAGAAGATTCACTCTTCTTGTAGTTAAGTCGGCATTGTGCCTTTTATATACAATCCCGATGCGATTTCTGTGTTTCATCGTCAATGTGAAGGTCCAAGGGATACAGTAAACCTGCACTGGTGCATCGGAATACAATACTGGTCTCCCAGGAGCCGCTCAAAACACAAACTCTTAGAAGATTCACTCTTCTTGTACTTAAGTCGGCATTGTGCTTTTATATTCAATTCCGATGCGATTTCTGTGTTTCATCGTCAATGTGAAGATCCAAGGGATACAGTAAACCTACACTCGTGCATCGGAATCTAATACTGGTCTCCCAGGAGCTGCTCAAAGGACAAACTCTTAGAAGATTCACTCTTCTTGTAGTTAAGTCGGCATTGTGCCTTTTATATTCAATTCCGATGCGATTTCTGTGTTTCATCGTCAATGTGAAGGTCCAAGGGATACAGTAAACCGACACTGGTGCATCGGAATGTAATACTGGTATCCCAGGAGCCGCTCAAATCACAATCTCTTAGAAGATTCACTCTTCTTGTACATAAGTCGGCATTGTGCCTTTTATATTCAATTCCGATGCGATTTCTGTGTTTCAGCGTAAATGTGAAGGTCCAAGGGATACAGTAAACCTGCACTGGTGCATCGGAATCCAATACTGGTCTCCCAGGAACAGCGCAAAGCACAAACTCTTAGAAGATTCAATCTTCTTGTAGTTTAGTCGGCATTGTGCCTTTTATATTCTATTCCGATGCGATTTCTGTGTTTCATCGTCAATGTGAAGGTCCAAGGGATACAGTAAACCTGCACTGGTGCATCGGAATCCAATACTGGTCTCCCAGGAGCCGCTCAAAGCACAAACTGTTAGAAGACTCACTCTTCTTCTGCTTAAGTCGGCATTGTGCCTTTTATATTCAATTCCGATGCGATTTCTGTGTTTCATCGTCGATGTAAAGGTCCAAGAGATACAGTAAACCTGCACTGGTGCATCGGAATCCAATCCTGGTCTCCCAGGAGCCGCTCAGACCACAAACTGTCAGAAGACTCACTCTTCTTGTATTTAAGTCGTCATTGCGCCTTTTATATTCAATTCCGATGCGATTTCTGTGTTTCATCGTCAATGTGAAGGTCCAAGGGATACAGTAAACCTGCACTGGTGCGTCGGAATCCAATACTGGTCTCCTAGGAGCCGCTCAAGGCACAAACTCTTAGAAGATTCACTCTTCTTGCATTTAAGTCGGCATTGTGCCATTTATATTCAATTCCGATGCGATTTCTGTGTTTCATCGTCAATGTGAAGGTCCAAGGGATACAGTAAACCTGCACTGGTGCATCGGAATTCAATACTGGTCTCCCAGGAGCCGCTCAAAGCACAAACTCTTAGAAGATTCACTCTACTTGTACTTAAGTCAGCATTGTGCCTTTTATATTCAATTCCGATGCGATTTCTATGTTTCATCGTCAATGTGAAGGTCCAAGGGATACAGTAAACCTACACTCGTGCATTGGAATCTAATACTGGTCTCCCAGGTGTCGCTCAAAGCACAAACTCTTAGAAGATTCACTCTTCTTGTAGTTAAGTCGGCATTGTGCCTTTTATATTCAATTCCGATGCGATTTCTGTGTTTCATCGTCAATGTGAAGGTCCAAGGGATACAGTAAACCTGCACTGGTGCATCGGAATTCAATACTGGTCTCCCAGGAGCCGCTCAAAACACAAACTCTTAGAAGATTCACTCTTCTTGTACTTAAGTCGGCATTGTGCCTTTTATATTCAATTCCGATGCGATTTCTGTGTTTCATCGTCAATGTGAAGGTCCAAGGGATACAGTAAACCTACACTCGTGCATCGGAATCCAATACTGGTCTCCCAGGAACAGCGCAAAGCACAAACTCTTAGAAAATTCAATCTTCTTGTACTTAAGTCGGCATTGTGCCTTTTATATTCAATTCCGATGCGATTTCTGTGTTTCATCGTCAATGTGAAGGTGCAAGGGATACAGTAAACCTGCACTGGTGCATCGGAATCCAATACTGGTCTCTCAACTGCCGCTCAAAGCACAAACTGTTAGAGGACTCACTCTTCTTGTACTTAAGTCGGCATTGTGCCTTTTATATTCAATTCCGATGCGATTTCTGTGTTTCATCGTCAATGTGAAGGTCCAAGGGATACAGTACCTGCACTGGTGCATCGGAATCCAATACTGGTCTCTCAACTGCCGCTCAAACCACAAACTGTTAGAGGACTCACTCTTCTTGTACTTAAGTTGGCATTGTGCCTTTTATATTCAATTCCGATGCGATTTCTGTGTTTCATCGTCAATGTGAAGGTCCAAGGGATACAGTAAAACCTGCACTGGTGCGTCGGAATCTAATACTGGTCTCCCAGGAGCCGCTGAAGGCACAAACTCTTAGAAGATTCACTCTTCTTTTACTTAAGTCGGCATTGTGCTTTTTATGTTAATTTCCGATGCGATTTCTGTGTTTCATCGTCAATGTGAAGGTCCAAGGGATACAGTAAACCTGCACTGGTGCATCGGAATCCAATACTGGTATCCCAGGTGCCGCACAAGGCACAAACTCTTAGAAGATTCACTCTTCTTGTATTTAAGTCGGCATTGTGCCATTTATATTTAATTCCGATGCGATTTCTGTGTTTCATCGTCAATGTGAAAGTCCAAGGGATACAGTAAAAATGCACTGGTGCATCGGAGTTCAATACTGGTCTCCCAGGAGCCGCTCAAATCACAAACTCTTAGAAGATTCACTCTTCTTGTACATAAGTCGGCATTGTGCTTTTATATTCAATTCTGATGCGATTTCTGTGTTTCAGCGTAAATGTGAAGGTCCAAGGGATACAGTAAACCTGCACTGGTGCATCGGAATCCAATACTGGTCTCCCAGGAGCCGCTCAAAGCACAAACTGTTAGAAGACTCACTCTTCTTCTGCTTAAGTCGGCATTGTGCCTTTTATATTCAATTCCGATGCGATTTCTGTGTTTCATCGTCAATGTAAAGGTCCAAGAGATACAGTAAACCTGCACTGGTGCATCGGAATCCAATACTGGTCTCCCAGGAGCCGCTCAGACCACAAACTGTCAGAAGACTTACTCTTCTTGTATTTAAGTCGTCATTGCGCCTTTTATATTCAATTCCGATGCGATTTCTGTGTTTCATCGTCAATGTGAAGGTCCAAGGGATACAGTAAACCTGCACTGGTGCGTCGGAATCCAATACTGGTCTCCTAGGAGCCGCTCAAGGCACAAACTCTTAGAAGATTCACTCTTCTTGCATTTAAGTCGGCATTGTGCCATTTATATTCAATTCCGATGCGATTTCTGTGTTTCATCGTCAATGTGAAGGTCCAAGGGATACAGTAAACCTGCACTGGTGCATCGGAATTCAATACTGGTCTCCCAGGAGCCGCTCAAAGCACAAACTCTTAGAAGATTCACTCTACTTGTACTTAAGTCAGCATTGTGCCTTTTATATTCACTTCCGATGCGATTTCTATGTTTCATCGTCAATGTGAAGGTCCAAGGGATACAGTAAACCTACACTCGTGCATCGGAATCTAATACTGGTCTCCCAGGTGTCGCTCAAAGCACAAACTCTTAGAAGATTCACTCTTCTTGTAGTTAAGTCGGCATTGTGCCTTTTATATTCAATTCCGATGCGATTTCTGTGTTTCATCGTCAATGTGAAGGTCCAAGGGATACAGTAAACCTGCACTGGTGCATCGGAATTCAATACTGGTCTCCCAGGAGCCGCTCAAAACACAAACTCTAGGAAGATTCACTATTCTTGTACTTAAGTCGGCATTGTGCCTTTTATATTCAATTCCGATGCGATTTCTGTGTTTCATCGTCAATGTGAAGGTCCAAGGGATACAGTAAACCTACACTCGTGCATCGGAATCCAATACTGGTCTCCCAGGAACAGCGCAAAGCACAAACTCTTAGAAAATTCAATCTTCTTGTACTTAAGTCGGCATTGTGCCTTTTATATTCTATTCCGATGCGATTTCTGTGTTTCATCGTCAATGTGAAGGTGCAAGGGATACAGTAAACCTGCACTGGTACATCGGAATCTAATCCTGGTCTCCCAGGAGCCGCTCAGACCACAAACTGTCAGAAGAATCACTCTTCTTGTATTTAAGTCGTCATTGCGCCTTTTATATTCTATTCCGATGCGATATCTGTGTTTCATCGTCAATGTGAAGGTCCAAGGGATACAGTAAACCGGCACTGGTGGGTCGGAATCCAATACTGGTCTCCCAGGAGCCGCTCAAGGCACAAACTCTTAGAAGATTCACTCTAATTGTACTTAAGTCGGCATTGTGCATTTTATATTCAATTCCGATGCGATTTCACTGTTTCATCGTCAATGTGAAGGTCCAAGGGATACAGTAAACCTGCACTGGTGCATCGGAATTCAATACTGGTCTCCCAGGAGCCGCTCAAAACACAAACTCTTAGAAGATTCACTCTTCTTGTACATAAGTCGGCATTGTGCCTTTTATATTCAATTCCGATGCGATTTCTGTGTTTCATCGTCAATGTGAAGGTCCAAGGGATACAGTAAACCTACACTCGTGCATCGGAATCCAATACTGGTCTCCCAGGAACAGCGCAAAGCACAAACTCTTAGAAAATTCAATCTTCTTGTACTTAAGTCGGCATTGTGCCTTTTATATTCAATTCCGATGCGATTTCTGTGTTTCATCGTCAATGTGAAGGTGCAAGGGATACAGTAAACCTGCACTGGTGCATCGGAATCCAATACTGGTCTCTCAACTGCCGCTCAAAGCACAAACTGTTAGAGGACTCACTCTTCTTGTACTTAAGTCGGCATTGTGCCTTTTATATTCAATTCCGATGCGATTTCTGTGTTTCATCGTCAATGTGAAGGTCCAAGGGATACAGTACCTGCACTGGTGCATCGGAATCCAATACTGGTCTCTCAACTGCCGCTCAAAGCACAAACTGTTAGAGGACTCACTCTTCTTGTACTTAAGTTGGCATTGTGCCTTTTATATTCAATTCCGATGCGATTTCTGTGTTTCATCGTCAATGTGAAGGTCCAAGGGATACAGTAAAACCTGCACTGGTGCGTCGGAATCTAATACTGGTCTCCCAGGAGCCGCTGAAGGCACAAACTCTTAGAAGATTCACTCTTCTTTTACTTAAGTCGGCATTGTGCTTTTTATGTTAATTTCCGATGCGATTTCTGTGTTTCATCGTCAATGTGAAGGTCCAAGGGATACAGTAAACCTGCACTGGTGCATCGGAATCCAATACTGGTATCCCAGGTGCCGCACAAGGCACAAACTCTTAGAAGATTCACTCTTCTTGTATTTAAGTCGGCATTGTGCCATTTATATTTAATTCCGATGCGATTTCTGTGTTTCATCGTCAATGTGAAAGTCCAAGGGATACAGTAAAAATGCACTGGTGCAAGGGATACAGTAAAACCTGCACTGGTGCGTCGGAATCTAATACTGGTCTCCCAGGAGCCGCTGAAGGCACAAACTCTTAGAAGATTCACTCTTCTTTTACTTAAGTCGGCATTGTGCTTTTTATGTTAATTTCCGATGCGATTTCTGTGTTTCATCGTCAATGTGAAGGTCCAAGGGATACAGTAAACCTGCACTGGTGCATCGGAATCCAATACTGGTATCCCAGGTGCCGCACAAGGCACAAACTCTTAGAAGATTCACTCTTCTTGTATTTAAGTCGGCATTGTGCCATTTATATTTAATTCCGATGCGATTTCTGTGTTTCATCGTCAATGTGAAAGTCCAAGGGATACAGTAAAAATGCACTGGTGCATCGGAGTTCAATACTGGTCTCCCAGGAGCCGCTCAAAGCACAAACTCTTAGAAGATTCACTCTACTTGTACTTAAGTCAGCATTGTGCCTTTTATATTCAATTCCGATGCGATTTCTGTGTTTCATCGTCAATGTGAAGGTCCAAGGGATACAGTAAACCTACACTCGTGCATCGGAATCTAATACTGGTCTCCCAGGAGTCGCTCAAAGCACAAACTCTTAGAAGATTCACTCTTCTTGTAGTTAAGTCGGCATTGTGCCTTTTATATTCAATTCCGATGCGATTTCTGTGTTTCATCGTCAATGTGAAGGTCCAAGGGATACAGTAAACCTGCACTGGTGCATCGGAATTCAATACTGGTCTCCCAGGAGCCGCTCAAAACACAAACTCTTAGAAGATTCACTCTTCTTGTACTTAAGTCGGCATTGTGCCTTTTATATTCAATTCCGATGCGATTTCTGTGTTTCATCGTCAATGTGAAGATCCAAGGGATACAGTAAACTTACACTCGTGCATCGGAATCTAATACTGGTCTCCCAGGAGCTGCTTAAAGGACAAACTCTTAGAAGATTCACTCTTCTTGTACTTAAGTCGGCATTGTGCCTTTTATATTCAATTCCGATGCGATTTCACTGTTTCATCGTCAATGTGAAGGTCCAAGGGATACAGTAAACCGACACTGGTGCATCGGAATGTAATACTGGTATCCCAGGAGCCGCTCAAATCACAAACTCTTAGAAGATTCACTCTTCTTGTACATAAGTCGGCATTGTGCCTTTTATATTCAATTCCGATGCGATTTCTGTGTTTCAGCGAAAATGTGAAGGTCCAAGGGATACAGTAAACCTGCACTGGTGCATCGGAATCCAATACTGGTCTCCCAGGAACAGCGCAAAGCACAAACTCTTAGAAGATTCAATCTTCTTGTAGTTAAGTCGGCATTGTGCCTTTTATATTCAATTCCGATGCGATTTCTGTGTTTCATCGTCAAAGTAAAGGTCCAAGAGATACAGTAAACCTGCACTGGTGCATCGGAATCCAATCCTGGTCTCCCAGGAGCCGCTCAGACCACAAACTGTCAGAAGACTCACTCTTCTTGTATTTAAGTCGTCATTGCGCCTTTTATATTCAATTCCGATGCGATTTCTGTGTTTCATCGTCAATGTGAAGGTCCAAGGGATACAGTAAACCTGCACTGGTGCGTCGGAATCCAATACTGGTCTCCCAGGAGCCGCTCAAAGCACAAACTCTTAGAAGATTTACTCTTCTTGCATTTAAGTCGGCGTTGTGCCATTTATATTCAATTCCGATGCGATTTCTGTGTTTCATCGTCAATGTGAAGGTCCAAGGGATACAGTAAACCTGCACTGGTGCATCGGAATTCAATACTGGTCTCCTAGGAGCCGCTCAAAGCACAAACTCTTAGAAGATTCACTCTACTTGTACTTAAGTCAGCATTGTGCCTTTTATATTCAATTCCGATGCGATTTCTATGTTTCATCGTCAATGTGAAGGTCCAAGGGATACAGTAAACCTACACTCGTCCATCGGAATCTAATACTGGTCTCCCAGGTGTCGCTCAAAGCACAAACTCTTAGAAGATTCACTCTTCTTGTAGTTAAGTCGGCATTGTGCCTTTTATATTCAATTCCGATGCGATTTCTGTGTTTCATCGTCAATGTGAAGGTCCAAGGGATACAGTAAACCTGCACTGGTGCATCGGAATTCAATACTGGTCTCCCAGGAGCCGCTCATAACACAAACTCTTAGAAGATTCACTCTAATTGTAGTTAAGTCGGCATTGTGCCTTTTATGTTAAATTCCGATGCGATTTCTGTGTTTCATCGTCAATGTGAAGGTCCAAGAGATACAGTAAACCTACACTCGTGCATCGGAATCCAATACTGGTCTCCCAGGAACAGCGCAATGCACAAACTCTTAGAAAATTCAATCTTCTTGTACTTAAGTCGGCATTGTGCCTTTTATATTCTATTCCGATGCGATTTCTGTGTTTCATCGTCAATGTGAAGGTCCAAGGGATACAGTAAACCTGCACTGGTACATCGGAATCTAATCCTGGTCTCCCAGGAGCCGCTCAGACCACAAACTGTCAGAAGAATCACTCTTGTTGTATTTAAGTCGTCATTGCGCCTTTTATATTCTATTCCGATGCGATTCCTGTGTTTCATCGTCAATGTGAAGGTCCAAGGGATACAGTAAACCGGCACTGGTGCGTCGGAATCCAATACTGGTCTCCCAGGAGCCGCTCAAGGCACAAACTCTTAGAAGATTCACTCTAATTGTAGTTAAGTCGGCATTGTGCCTTTTATGTTAAATTCCGATGCGATTTCTGTGTTTCATCGTCAATGTGAAGGTCCAAGGGATACAGTAAACCTACACTCGTGCATCGGAATCTAATACTGGTCTCCCAGGAGTCGCTCAAAGCACAAACTCTTAGAAGATTCACTCTTCTTGTAGTTAAGTCGGCATTGTGCCTTTTATATTCAATTCCGATGCGATTTCTGTGTTTCATCGTCAATGTGAAGGTCCAAGGGATACAGTAAACCTACACTCGTGCATCGGAATCTAATACTGGTCTCCCAGGAGTCGCTCAAAGCACAAACTCTTAGAAGATTCACTCTTCTTGTAGTTAAGTCGGCATTGTGCCTTTTATATTCAATTCCGATGCGATTTCTGTGTTTCATCGTCAATGTGAAGGTCCAAGGGATACAGTAAACCTGCACTGGTGCATCGGAATTCAATACTGGTCTCCCAGGAGCCGCTCAAAACACAAACTCTTAGAAGATTCACTCTTCTTGTACTTAAGTCGGCATTGTGCCTTTTATATTCAATTCCGATGCGATTTCTGTGTTTCATCGTCAATGTGAAGATCCAAGGGATACAGTAAACCTACACTCGTGCATCGGAATCTAATACTGGTCTCCCAGGAGCTGCTTAAAGGACAAACTCTTAGAAGATTCACTCTTCTTGTACTTAAGTCGGCATTGTGCCTTTTATATTCAATTCCGATGCGATTTCACTGTTTCATCGTCAATGTGAAGGTCCAAGGGATACAGTAAACCGACACTGGTGCATCGGAATGTAATACTGGTATCCCAGGAGCCGCTCAAATCACAAACTCTTAGAAGATTCACTCTTCTTGTACATAAGTCGGCATTGTGCCTTTTATATTCAATTCCGATGCGATTTCTGTGTTTCAGCGTAAATGTGAAGGTCCAAGGGATACAGTAAACCTGCACTGGTGCATCGGAATCCAATACTGGTCTCCCAGGAACAGCGCAAAGCACAAACTCTTAGAAGATTCAATCTTCTTGTAGTTAAGTCGGCATTGTGCCTTTTATATTCAATTCCGATGCGATTTCTGTGTTTCATCGTCAATGTAAAGGTCCAAGAGATACAGTAAACCTGCACTGGTGCATCGGAATCCAATCCTGGTCTCCCAGGAGCCGCTCAGACCACAAACTGTCAGAAGACTCACTCTTCTTGTATTTAAGTCGTCATTGCGCCTTTTATATTCAATTCCGATGCGATTTCTGTGTTTCATCGTCAATGTGAAGGTCCAAGGGATACAGTAAACCTGCACTGGTGCGTCGGAATCCAATACTGGTCTCCCAGGAGCCGGTCAAAGCACAAACTCTTAGAAGATTTACTCTTCTTGCATTTAAGTCGGCGTTGTGCCATTTATATTCAATTCCGATGCGATTTCTGTGTTTCATCGTCAATGTGAAGGTCCAAGGGATACAGTAAACCTGCACTGGTGCATCGGAATTCAATACTGGTCTCCCAGGAGCCGCTCAAAACACAAACTCTTAGAAGATTCACTCTTCTTGTACTTAAGTCGGCATTGTGCCTTTTATATTCAATTCCGATGCGATTTCTGTGTTTCATCGTCAATGTGAAGGTCCAAGAGATACAGTAAACCTACACTCGTGCATCGGAATCCAATACTGGTCTCCCAGGAACAGCGAAAAGCACAAACTCTTAGAAAATTCAATCTTCTTGTACTTAAGTCGGCATTGTGCCTTTTATATTCTATTCCGATGCGATTTCTGTGTTTCATCGTCAATGTGAAGGTCCAAGGGATACAGTAAACCTGCACTGGTACATCGGAATCTAATCCTGGTCTCCCAGGAGCCGCTCAGACCACAAACTGTCAGAAGAATCACTCTTGTTGTATTTAAGTCGTCATTGCGCCTTTTATATTCTATTCCGATGCGATTCCTGTGTTTCATCGTCAATGTGAAGGTCCAAGGGATACAGTAAACCGGCACTGGTGCGTCGGAATCCAATACTGGTCTCCCAGGAGCCGCTCAAGGCACAAACTCTTAGAAGATTCACTCTAATTGTAGTTAAGTCGGCATTGTGCCTTTTATGTTAAATTCCGATGCGATTTCTGTGTTTCATCGTCAATGTGAAGGTCCAAGGGATACAGTAAACCTGCACTGGTGCATCGGAATCCAATACTGGTATCCCAGGAGCCGCTCAAGGAACAATCTCTTAGAAGATTCACTCTTCTTGTATTTAAGTCGGCATTGTGCCATTTATATTCAATTCAGATGCGATTTCTGTGTTTCATCGTCAATGTGAAGGTCCAAGGGATACAGTAAACCTGCACTGGTGCATCGGAATTCAATACTGGTCTTCCAGGAGCCGCTCATAGCACAAACTCTTAAAAGATACACTCTTCTTGTACTTAAGTCGTCATTGGGCATCTTATATTCAATTCTGATTCGACCTCTGTGTTTCATCGTCAATGTGAAGGTCCAAGGGATACAGTAAACCTGCACTGGTGCATCGGAATCCAATCCTGGTCTCCCAGGAGCCGTTCAAACCACAAACTCTTAGAAGATTCACTCTTCTTGTAGTTAAGTCGGCATTGTGCCTTTTATATTCAATTCCGATGCGATTTCTGTGTTTCATCGTCAATGTGAAGGTCCAAGGGATACAGTAAACCTGCACTGGTGCATCGGAATTCAATACTGGTCTCCCAGGAGCCGCTCAAAACACAAACTCTTTGTAGATTCACTCTTCTTGTACTTAAGTCGGCATTGTGCCTTTTATATTCAATTCCGATGCGATTTCTGTGTTTCATCGTCAATGTGAAGGTCCAAGGGGTACAGTAAACCTACACTCGTGCATCAGAATCTAATACTGGTCTCCCAGGAGCTGCTCAAAGGACAAACTCTTAGAAGATTCACTCTTCTTGTACTTAAGTCGGCATTGTGCCATTTATATTCAATTCCGATGCGATTTCACTGTTTCATCGTCAATGTGAAGGACCAAGGGATACAGTAAACCGACACTGGTGCATCGGAATGTAATACTGGTATCCCAGGAGCCGCTCAAATCACAAACTCTTAGAAGATTCACTCTTCTTGTACATAAGTCGGCATTGTGCCTTATATATTCAATTCCGATGCGATTTCTGTGTTTCACCGTAAATGTGAAGGTCCAAGGGATACAGTAAACCCGCACTGGTGCATCGGAATCCAATACTGGTCTCCCAGGAACAGCGCAAAGCACAAACTCTTAGAAGATTCAATCTTCTTGTAGTTAAGTCGGCATTGTGCCTTTTATATTCTATTCCGATGCGATTTCTGTGTTTCATCGTCAATGTGAAGGTCCAAGGGATACAGTAAACCTGCACTGGTGCATCGGATTCCAATACTGGTCTCCCAGGAGCCGCTCAAAGCACAAACTGTTAGAAGACTCACTCTTCTTCTACTTAAGTCGGCATTGTGCCTTTTATATTCAATTCCGATGCGATTTCTGTGTTTCATCGTCAATGTGAAGGTCCAAGGGATACAGTAAACCTGCACTGGTACATCGGAATCTAATCCTGGTCTCCCAGGAGCCGCTCAGACCACAAACTGTCAGAAGAATCACTCTTCTTGTATTTAAGTCGTCATTGCGCCTTTTATATATTCTATTCCGATGCGATTTCTGTGTTTCATCGTCAATGTGAAGGTCCAAGGGATACAGTAAACCGGCACTGGTGCGTCGGAATCCAATACTGGTCTCCCAGGAGCCGCTCAAGGCACAAACTCTTAGAAGATTCACTCTAATTGTAGTTAAGTCGGCATTGTGCCTTTTATGTTAAATTCCGATGCGATTTCTGTGTTTCATCGTCAATGTGAAGGTCCGAGGGATACAGTAAACCTGCACTGGTGCATCGGAATCCAATACTGGTATCCCAGGAGCCGCTCAAGGAACAATCTCTTAGAAGATTCACTCTTCTTGTATTTAAGTCGGCATTGTGCCATTTATATTCAATTCCGATGCGATTTCTGTGTTTCATCGTCAATGTGAAGGTCCAAGGGATACAGTAAACCTGCACTGGTGCATCGGAATTCAATACTGGTCTTCCAGGAGCCGCTCATAGCACAAACTCTTAAAAGATACACTCTTCTTGTACTTAAGTCGTCATTGGGCATTTTATATTCAATTCCGATTCGACCTCTGTGTTTCATCGTCAATGTGAAGGTCCAAGGGATACAGTAAACCTGCACTGGTGCATCGGAATCCAATACTGGTCTCCCAGGAGCCGCTCAAACCACAAACTCTTAGAAGATTCACTCTTCTTGTAGTTAAGTCGGCATTGTGCCTTTTATATTCAATTCCGATGCGATTTCTGTGTTTCATCGTCAATGTGAAGGTCCAAGGGATACAGAAAACCTGCACTGGTGCATCGGAATCCAATACTGGTCTCCCAGGAGCCGCTCAAACCACAAATTCTTAGAAGATTCACTCTACTTGTTCTTAAGTCAGCATTGTGCCTTTTATATTCAATTCCGATGCGATTTCTATGTTTCATCGTCAATGTGAAGGTCCAAGGGATACAGTAAACCTACACACGTGCATCGGAATCTAATACTGGTCTCCCAGGTGTCGCTCAAAGCACAAACTCTTAGATGATTCACTCTTCTTGTAGTTAAGTCGGCATTGTGCCTTTTATATTCAATTCCGATGCGATTTCTGTGTTTCATCGTCAATGTGAAGGTCCAAGGGATACTGTAAACCTGCACTGGTGCATCGGAATTCAATACTGGTCTCCCAGGAGCCGCTCAAAACACAAACTCTTAGAAGATTCACTCTTCTTGTACTTAAGTCGGCATTGTGCCTTTTATATTCAATTCCGATGCGATTTCTGTGTTTCATCGTCAATGTGAAGGTCCAAGGGATACAGTAAACCTACACTCGTGCATCGGAATCCAATACTGGTCTCCCAGGAACAGCGCAAAGCACAAACTCTTAGAAAATTCAATCTTCTTGTACTTAAGTCGGCATTGTGCCTTTTATATTCTATTCCGATGCGATTTCTGTGTTTCATCGTCAATGTGAAGGTCCAAGGGATACAGTAAACCTGCACTGGTACATCGGAATGTAATCCTGGTCTCCCAGGAGCCGCTCAGACCACAAACTGTCAGAAGAATCACTCTTCTTGTATTTAAGTCGTCATTGCGCCTTTTATATTCTATTCCGATGCGATTTCTGTGTTTCATCGTCAATGTGAAGGTCCAAGGGATACAGTAAACCGGCACTGGTGCGTCGGAATCCAATACTGGTCTCCCAGGAGCCGCTCAAGGCACAAACTCTTAGAAGATTCACTCTAATTGTAGTTAAGTCGGCATTGTGCCTTTTATGTTAAATTCCGATGCGATTTCTGTGTTTCATCGTCAATGTGAAGGTCCAAGGGATACAGTAAACCTGCACTGGTGCATCGGAATCCAATACTGGTATCCCAGGAGCCGCTCAAGGAACAATCTCTTAGAAGATTCACTCTTCTTGTATTTAAGTCGGCATTGTGCCATTTATATTCAATTCCGATGCGATTTCTGTGTTTCATCGTCAATGTGAAGGTCCAAGGGATACAGTAAACCTGCACTGGTGCATCGGAATTCAATACTGGTCTCCCAGGAGCCGCTCAAAGCACAAACTCTTAGAAGATTCACTCTACTTGTACTTAAGTCAGCATTGTGCCTTTTATATTCAATTCCGATGCGATTTCTATGTTTCATAGTCAATGTGAATGTCCAAGGGATACAGTAAACCTACACTCGTGCATCGGAATCTAATACTGGTCTCCCAGGTGTCGCTCAAAGCACAAACTCTTAGATGATTCACTCTTCTTGTAGTTAAGTCGGCATTGTGCCTTTTATATTCTATTCCGATGCGATTTCTGTGTTTCATCGTCAATGTGAAGGTCCAAGGGATACAGTAAACCTGCACTGGTACATCGGAATCTAATCCTGGTCTCCCAGGAGCCGCTCAGACCACAAACTGTCAGAAGAATCACTCTTCTTGTATTTAAGTCGTCATTGCGCCTTTTATATTCTATTCCGATGCGATTTCTGTGTTTCATCGTCAATGTGAAGGTCCAAGGGATACAGTAAACCGGCACTGGTGCGTCGGAATCCAATACTGGTCTCCCAGGAGCCGCTCAAGGCACAAACTCTTAGAAGATTCACTCTAATTGTAGTTAAGTCGGCATTGTGCCTTTTATGTTAAATTCCGATGCGATTTCTGTGTTTCATCGTCAATGTGAAGGTCCAAGGGATACAGTAAACCTGCACTGGTGCATCGGAATCCAATACTGGTATCCCAGGAGCCGCTCAAGGAACAATCTCTTAGAAGATTCACTCTTCTTGTATTTAAGTCGGCATTGTGCCATTTATATTCAATTCCGATGCGATTTCTGTGTTTCATCGTCAATGTGAAGGTCCAAGGGATACAGTAAACCTGCACTGGTGCATCGGAATTCAATACTGGTCTCCCAGGAGCCGCTCAAAGCACAAACTCTTAGAAGATTCACTCTACTTGTACTTAAGTCAGCATTGTGCCTTTTATATTCAATTCCGATGCGATTTCTATGTTTCATAGTCAATGTGAATGTCCAAGGGATACAGTAAACCTACACTCGTGCATCGGAATCTAATACTGGTCTCCCAGGTGTCGCTCAAAGCACAAACTCTTAGATGATTCACTCTTCTTGTAGTTAAGTCGGCATTGTGCCTTTTATATTCTATTCCGATGCGATTTCTGTGTTTCATCGTCAATGTGAAGGTCCAAGGGATACAGTAAACCTGCACTGGTACATCGGAATCTAATCCTGGTCTCCCAGGAGCCGCTCAGACCACAAACTGTCAGAAGAATCACTGTTCTTGTATTTAAGTCGTCATTGCGCCTTTTATGTTCTATTCTGATGCGATTTCTGTGTTTCATCGTCAATGTGAAGGTCCAAGGGATACAGTAAACCGGCACTGGTGCGTCGGAATCCAATACTGGTCTCCCAGGAGCCGCTCAAGGCACAAACTCTTAGAAGATTCACTCTAATTGTAGTTAAGTCGGCATTGTGCCTTTTATGTTAAATTCCGATGCGATTTCTGTGTTTCATCGTCAATGTGAAGGTCCAAGGGATACAGTAAACCTGCACTGGTGCATCGGAATCCAATACTGGTATCCCAGGAGCCGCTCAAGGAACAATCTCTTAGAAGATTCACTCTTCTTGTATTTAAGTCGGCATTGTGCCATTTATATTCAATTCCGATGCGATTTCTGTGTTTCATCGTCAATGTGAAGGTCCAAGGGATACAGTAAACCTGCACTGGTGCATCGGAATCCAATACTGGTCTCCCAGGAGCCGCTCAAACCACAAACTCTTAGAAGATTCACTCTTCTTGTAGTTAAGTCGGCATTGTGCCTTTTATATTCAATTCCGATGCGATTTCTGTGTTTCATCGTCAATGTGAAGGTCCAAGGGATACAGTAAATCTACACTGGTGCATCGGAATCCAATACTGGTCTCCCAGGAGCCGCTCAAACCACAAATTCTTAGAAGATTCACTCTACTTGTACTTAAGTCAGCATTGTGCCTTTTATATTCAATTCCGATGCGATTTCTATGTTTCATCGTCAATGTGAAGGTCCAAGGGATACAGTAAACCTACACTCGTGCATCGGAATCTAATACTGGTCTCCCAGGTGTCGCTCAAAGCACAAACTCTTTGATGATTCACTCTTCTTGTAGTTAAGTCGGCATTGTGCCTTTTATATTCAATTCCGATGCGATTTCTGTGTTTCATCGTCAATGTGAAGGTCCAAGGGATACTGTAATCCTGCACTGGTGCATCCGAATTCAATACTGGTATCCCAGGAGCCGCTCAAAACACAAACTCTTAGAAGATTCACTCTTCTTGTACTTAAGTCGGCATTGTGCCTTTTATATTCAATTCCGATGCGATTTCTGTGTTTCATCGTCAATGTGAAGGTCCAAGGGATACAGTAAACCTACACTCGTGCATCGGAATCCAATACTGGTCTCCCAGGAACAGCGCAAAGCACAAACTCTTAGAAAATTCAATCTTCTTGTACTTAAGTCGGCATTGTGCCTTTTATATTCTATTCCGATGCGATTTCTGTGTTTCATCGTCAATGTGAAGGTCCAAGGGATACAGTAAACCTGCACTGGTACATCGGAATCTAATCCTGGTCTCCCAGGAGCCGCTCAGACCACAAACTGTCAGAAGAATCACTCTTCTTGTATTTAAGTCGTCATTGCGCCTTTTATATTCTATTCCGATGCGATTTCTGTGTTTCATCGTCAATGTGAAGGTCCAAGGGATACAGTAAACCGGCACTGGTGCGTCGGAATCCAATACTGATCTCCCAGGAGCCGCTCAAGGCACAAACTCTTAGAAGATTCACTCTAATTGTAGTTAAGTCGGCATTGTGCCTTTTATGTTAAATTCCGATGCGATTTCTGTGTTTCATCGTCAATGTGAAGGTCCAAGGGATACAGTAAACCTGCACTGGTGCATCGGAATCCAATACTGGTATCCCAGGAGCCGCTCAAGGAACAATCTCTTAGAAGATTCACTCTTCTTGTATTTAAGTCGGCATTGTGCCATTTATATTCAATTCCGATGCGATTTCTGTGTTTCATCGTCAATGTGAAGGTCCAAGGGATACAGTAAACCTGCACTGGTGCATCGGAATTCAATACTGGTCTTCCAGGAGCCGCTCATAGCACAAACTCTTAAAAGATACACTCTTCTTGTACTTAAGTCGTCATTGGGCATTTTATATTCAATTCCGATTCGACCTCTGTGTTTCATCGTCAATGTGAAGGTCCAAGGGATACAGTAAACCTGCACTGGTGCATCGGAATCCAATACTGGCTCTCCCAGGAGCCGCTCAAACCACAAACTCTTAGAAGATTCACTCTTCTTGTAGTTAAGTCGGCATTGTGCCTTTTATATTCAATTCCGATGCGATTTCTGTGTTTCATCGTCAATGTGAAGGTCCAAGGGATACAGTAAACCTGCACTGGTGCATCGGAATCCAATACTGGTCTCCCAGGAGCCGCTCAAAGCACAAACTGTTAGAAGACTCACTCTTCTTCTGCTTAAGTCGGCATTGTGCCTTTTATATTCAATTCCGATGCGATTTCTGTGTTTCATCGTCAATGTAAAGGTCCAAGAGATACAGTAAACCTGCACTGGTGCATCGGAATCCAATCCTGGTCTCCCAGGAGCCGCTCAGACCACAAACTGTCAGAAGACTCACTCTTCTTGTATTTAAGTCGTCATTGCGCCTTTTATATTCAATTCCGATGCGATTTCTGTGTTTCATCGTCAATGTGAAGCTCCAAGGGATACAGTAAACCTGCACTGGTGCGTCGGAATCCAATACTGGTCTCCCAGGAGCCGCTCAAAGCACAAACTCTTAGAAGATTCACTCTTCTTGCATATAAGTCGGCATTGTGCCATTTATATTCAATTCCGATGGGATTTCTGTGTTTCATCGTCAATGTGAAGGTCCAAGGGATACAGTAAACCTGCACTGGTGCATCGGAATTCAATACTGGTCTCCCAGGAGCCGCTCAAAGCACAAACTCTTAGAAGATTCACTCTACTTGTACTTAAGTCAGCATTGTGCCTTTTATATTCAATTCCGATGCGATTTCTATGTTTCATCGTCAATGTGAATGTCCAAGGGATACAGTAAACCTACACTCGTGCATCGGAATCTAATACTGGTCTCCCAGGTGTCGCTCAAAGCACAAACTCTTAGATGATTCACTCTTCTTGTAGTTAAGTCGGCATTGTGCCTTTTATATTCTATTCCGATGCGATTTCTGTGTTTCATCGTCAATGTGAAGGTCCAAGGGATACAGTAAACCTGCACTGGTACATCGGAATCTAATCCTGGTCTCCCAGGAGCCGCTCAGACCACAAACTGTCAGAAGAATCACTGTTCTTGTATTTAAGTCGTCATTGCGCCTTTTATATTCTATTCTGATGCGATTTCTGTGTTTCATCGTCAATGTGAAGGTCCAAGGGATACAGTAAACCTGCACTGGTGCATCGGAATCCAATACTGGTATCCCAGGAGCCGCTCAAGGAACAATCTCTTAGAAGATTCACTCTTCTTGTATTTAAGTCGGCATTGTGCCATTTATATTCAATTCCGATGCGATTTCTGTGTTTCATCGTCAATGTGAAGGTCCAAGGGATACAGTAAACCTGCACTGGTGCATCGGAATTCAATACTGGTCTTCCAGGAGCCGCTCATAGCACAAACTCTTAAAAGATACACTCTTCTTGTACTTAAGTCGTCATTGGGCATTTTATATTCAATTCCGATTCGACTTCTGTGTTTCATCGTCAATGTGAAGGCCCAAGGGATACAGTAAACCTGCACTGGTGCATTGGAATCCAATACTTGTCTCCCAGGAGCCGCTCAAACCACAAACTCTTAGAAGATTCACTCTTCTTGTAGTTAAGTCGGCATTGTGCCTTTTATATTCAATTCCGATGCGATTTCTGTGTTTCATCGTCAATGTGAAGGTCCAAGGGATACAGTAAACCTGCACTGGTGCATCGGAATTCAATACTGGTCTCCCAGGAGCCGCTCAAAACACAAACTCTTAGAAGATTCACTCTTCTTGTACTTAAGTCGGCATTGTGCCTTTTATATTCAATTCCGATGCGATTTCTGTGTTTCATCGTCAATGTGAAGGTCCAAGGGATACAGTAAACCTGCACTGGTGCATCGGAATTCAATACTGGTCTTCCAGGAGCCGCTCATAGCACAAACTCTTAAAAGATACACTCTTCTTGTACTTAAGTCGTCATTGGGCATTTTATATTCAATTCCGATTCGACTTCTGTGTTTCATCGTCAATGTGAAGGTCCAAGGGATACAGTAAACCTGCACTGGTGCATCGGAATCCAATACTGGTCTCCCAGGAGCCGCTCAAACCACAAACTCTTAGAAGATTCACTCTTCTTGTAGTTAAGTCGGCATTGTGCCTTTTATATTTAATTCCGATGCGATTTCTGTGTTTCATCGTCAATGTGAAGGTCCAAGGGATACAGTAAACCTGCACTGGTGCATCGGAATTCAATACTGGTCTCCCAGGAGCCGCTCAAAACACAAACTCTTAGAAGATTCACTCTTCTTGTACTTAAGTCGGCATTGTGCCTTTTATATTCAATTCCGATGCGATTTCTGTGTTTCATCGTCAATGTGAAGGTCCAAGGGATACAGTAAACCTACACTCGTGCATCGGAATCTAATACTGGTCTCCCAGGAGCTGCTCAAATGACAAACTCTTAGAAGATTCACTCTTCTTGTACTTAAGTCGGCATTGTGCCATTTATATTCAATTCCGATGCGATTTCACTGTTTCATCGTCAATGTGAAGGACCAAGGGATACAGTAAACCGACACTGGTGCATCGGAATGTAATACTGGTATCCCAGGAGCCGCTCAAATCACAAACTCTTAGAAGATTCACTCTTCTTGTACATAAGTCGGCATTGTGCCTTATATATTCAATTCCGATGCGATTTCTGTGTTTCATCGTCAATGTGAAGGTCCAAGGGATACAGTAAACCTGCACTGGTGCATCGGAATCCAATACTGGTCTCCCAGGAACAGCGCAAAGCACAAACTCTTAGAAGATTCAATCTTCTAGTAGTTAAGTCGGCATTGTGCCTTTTATATTCTATTCCGATGCGATTTCTGTGTTTCATCGTCAATGTGAAGGTCCAAGGGATACAGTAAACCTGCACTGGTGCATCGGATTCCAATACTGGTCTCCCAGGAGCCGCTCAAAGCACAAACTGTTAGAAGACTCACTCTTCTTCTACTTAAGTCGGCATTGTGCCTTTTATATTCAATTCCGATGCGATTTCTGTGTTTCATCGTCAATGTGAAGGTCCAAGAGATACAGTAAACCTGCACTGGTGCATCGGAATCCAATACTGGTATCCCAGGAGCCGCTCAAGGCACAAACTCTTAGAAGATTCACTCTTCTTGTATTTAAGTCGGCATTGTGCCATTTATATTCAATTCCGATGCGATTTCTGTGTTTCATCGTCAATGTGTAGGTCCATGGGATACAGTAAACCTGCAATGGTGCATCGGAATCCAACACTGGTCTCCCAGGAGCCGCTCAAACACAAACTGTTAGAAGACTCACTCTTCTTGTACTTAAGTCGGCATTGTGCCTTTTATATTCAATTCCGATGCGATTTCTGTGTTTCATCGTCAATGTGAAGGTCCAAGGGATACAGTAAACCTGCACTGGTGCATCGGAATCCAATACTGGTATCCCAGGAGCCGCTCAAGGAACAATCTCTTAGAAGATTCACTCTTCTTGTATTTAAGTCGGCATTGTGCCATTTATATTCAATTCCGATGCGATTTCTGTGTTTCATCGTCAATGTGAAGGTCCAAGGGATACAGTAAACCTGCACTGGTGCATCGGAATTCAATACTGGTCTTCCAGGAGCCGCTCATAGCACAAACTCTTAAAAGATACACTCTTCTTGTACTTAAGTCGTCATTGGGCATTTTATATTCAATTCCGATTCGACTTCTGTGTTTCATCGTCAATGTGAAGGTCCAAGGGATACAGTAAACCTGCACTGGTGCATCGGAATCCAATACTGGTCTCCCAGGAGCCGCTCAAACCACAAACTCTTAGAAGATTCACTCTTCTTGTAGTTAAGTCGGCATTGTGCCTTTTATATTCAATTCCGATGCGATTTCTGTGTTTCATCGTCAATGTGAAGGTCCAAGGGATACAGTAAACCTGCACTGGTGCATCGGAATTCAATACTGGTCTCCCAGGAGCCGCTCAAAGCACAAACTCTTAGAAGATTCACTCTTCTTGTACTTAAGTCGGCATTGTGCCTTTTATATTCAACTCGGATGCGATTTCTGTGTTTCATCGTCAATGTGAAGGTCCAAGGGATACAGTAAACCTGCACTGGTGCATCGGAATTCAATACTGGTCTTCCAGGAGCCGCTCATAGCACAAACTCTTAAAAGATACACTCTTCTTGTACTTAAGTCGTCATTGGGCATTTTATATTCAATTCCGATTCGACTTCTGTGTTTCATCGTCAATGTGAAGGTCCAAGGGATACAGTAAACCTGCACTGGTGCATCGGAATCCAATACTGGTCTCCCAGGAGCCGCTCAAACCACAAACTCTTAGAAGATTCACTCTTCTTGTAGTTAAGTCGGCATTGTGCCTTTTATATTCAATTCCGATGCGATTTCTGTGTTTCATCGTCAATGTGAAGGTCCAAGGGATACAGTAAACCTGCACTGGTGCATCGGAATTCAATACTGGTCTCCCAGGAGCCGCTCAAAACACAAACTCTTAGAAGATTCACTCTTCTTGTACTTAAGTCGGCATTGTGCCTTTTATATTCAATTCCGATGCGATTTCTGTGTTTCATCGTCAATGTGAAGGTCCAAGGGATACAGTAAACCTACACTCGTGCATCGGAATCTAATACTGGTCTCCCAGGAGCTGCTCAAATGACAAACTCTTAGAAGATTCACTCTTCTTGTACTTAAGTCGGCATTGTGCCATTTATATTCAATTCCGATGCGATTTCACTGTTTCATCGTCAATGTGAAGGACCAAGGGATACAGTAAACCGACACTGGTGCATCGGAATGTAATACTGGTATCCCAGGAGCCACTCAAATCACAAACTCTTAGAAGATTCACTCTTCTTGTACATAAGTCGGCATTGTGCCTTATATATTCAATTCCGATGCGATTTCTGTGTTTCATCGTCAATGTGAAGGTCCAAGGGATACAGTAAACCTGCACTGGTGCATCGGAATCCAATACTGGTCTCCCAGGAACAGCGCAAAGCACAAACTCTTAGAAGATTCAATCTTCTTGTAGTTAAGTCGGCATTGTGCCTTTTATATTCTATTCCGATGCGATTTCTGTGTTTCATCGTCAATGTGAAGGTCCAAGGGATACAGTAAACCTGCACTGGTGCATCGGATTCCAATACTGGTCTCCCAGGAGCCGCTCAAAGCACAAACTGTTAGAAGACTCACTCTTCTTCTACTTAAGTCGGCATTGTGCCTTTTATATTCAATTCCGATGCGATTTCTGTGTTTCATCGTCAATGTGAAGGTCCAAGAGATACAGTAAACCTGCACTGGTGCATCGGAATCCAATACTGGTATCCCAGGAGCCGCTCAAGGCACAAACTCTTAGAAGATTCACTCTTCTTGTATTTAAGTCGGCATTGTGCCATTTATATTCAATTCCGATGCGATTTCTGTGTTTCATCGTCAATGTGTAGGTCCATGGGATACAGTAAACCTGCAATGGTGCATCGGAATCCAACACTGGTCTCCCAGGAGCCGCTCAAACACAAACTGTTAGAAGACTCACTCTTCTTGTATTTAAGTCGGCATTGTGCCTTTTATATTCAATTCCGATGCGATTTCTGTGTTTCATCGTCAATGTGAAGGTCCAAGAGATACAGTAAACCTGCACTGGTGCATCGGAATCCAATCCTGGTATCCCAGGAGCCGCTCAGACCACAAACTGTCAGAAGACTCACTCTTCTTGTATTGAAGTCGGCATTGTGCCATTTGTATTCAATTCCGACGCGATTTCTGTGTTTCATCGTCAATGTGAAGGTCCAAGAGATATAGTAAACCTGCACTGGTGCATCGGAATCCAATACTGGTCTGCCAGGAGCCGCTCAGAAGACAAGCTGTCAGAAGACTCACTCTTCTTGTATTTAAGTCGGCATTGTGCCTTTTATATTCAATTCCGATGCGATTTCTGTGTTTCATCGTCAATGTGTAGGTCCATGGGATACAGTAAACCTGCACTGGTTCATCGGAATCCAATACTGGTCTCCCAGGAGCCGCTCAAACCACAAACTCTTAGAAGATTCACTCTTCTTGTACTTAAGTAGGCATTGTGCCTTTTATATTCAATTCCGATCCGATTTCTGTGTTTCATCGTCAATGTGAAAGTCCAAGGGATACAGTTAAGCTGCACTGGTGCATCGGAATCCAATACTGGTCTCTCAGGAGCCGCTCAAAGCACAAACTGTTAGAAGACTCACTCTTCTTGTACTTAAGTCGGCATTGTGCCTTTTATATTCAATTCCGATGCGATTTCTGTGTTTCATCGTCAATGTGAAGGTCCAAGAGATACAGTAAACCTGCACTGGTGCATCGGAATCCAATCCTGGTATCCCAGGAGCCGCTCAGACCACAAACTGTCAGAAGACTCACTCTTCTTGTATTTAAGTCGGCATTGCGCCTTTTATATTCAATTCCGATGCGATTTCTGTGTTTCATCGCCATTGTGAAGGTCCAAAGGATACAGTAAACCTGCACTGGTGCGTCGGAATCCAATACTGGTCTCCCAGGAGCCGCTCAAGTCACAAACTCTTAGAAGATTCACTCTTCTTGTACCTAAGTCGGCATTGTGCCTTTTATGTTAAATTCCGATGCGATTTCTGTGTTTCATCGGCAATGTGAAGGTCCAAGGGATACAGTAAACCTGCAGTGGTGCATCGGAATCCAATACTGGTATCCCAGGAGCCGCTCAAGGCACAAACTCTTAGAAGATTCACTCTTCTTGTATTTAAGTCGGCATTGTGCAATTTATATTCAATTCCGACGCGATTTCTGTGCTTCATCGTCAATGTGAAGGTCCAAGGGATACAGTAAACCTGCACTCGTGCATCGGAATCCAATACTGGTCTCCCAGGAGCCGCTCAAAGCACAAACTCTTAGAAGATTCACTCTTCTTGTACTTAAGTCGGCATTGTGCATTTTATGTTAAATTCCGATGCGATTTCTGTGTTTCATCGTCAATGTGAAGGTCCAAGGGATACAGTAAACCTTCACTGGTGCATCGGAATCCAATACTGGTATCCCAGGAGCCGCTCAAGTCACAAACTCTTAGAAGATTGAATCTTCTTGTACTTAAGTCGGCATTGTGCCTTTTATATTCAATTCCGATGCGATTTCTGTGTTTCATCTTCAATGTGAAGGTCCAAGGGATACAGTAAACCTACACGCGTGCATCGGAATCTAATACTGGTCTCCCAGGAGCCGCTCAAAGCACAAACTCCAAGAAGATTCACTCTTCTTGTACTTAAGTCTGCATTGTGCCTTTTATATTCAATTCCGATGCGATTTCTGTGTTTCATCGTCAATGTGAAGGTCCAAGGGATACAGTAAACCTACACGCGTGCATCGGAATCTAATACTGGTCTCCCAGGAGCCGCTCAAAGCACAAACTCCAAGAAGATTCACTCTTCTTGTACTTAAGTCGGCATTGTGCCTTTTATATTCAATTCCGATGCGATTTCTGTGTTTCATCGTCATTGTGAAATTCCAAGGGATACAGTAAACTGACACTGGTACATCGGAATCCAATACTGGTCTCCCAGGAGCCGCTCAAAGCACAAACTCTTAGAAGATTCACTCTTCTTGTACATAAGTCGGCATTGTGCCTTTTATAATCAATTCCGTTGCGATTTCTGTGTTTCATCGACAATGTGAAAGTCCAAGGGATACAGTAAACCTGCACTGGTGCATCGGAATCTAATACTGGTCTCCCAGGAGCCGCTCAAAGCACAAACTCTTAGAAGATTCACTCTTCTTCTACTTAAGTCGGCATTGTGCCATTTTATATTCAATTCCGATGCGATTTCTGTGTTTCATCGTCAATTTGAAGGTCCAAGGGATACTGTAAACCTGCACTGGTGCATCGGAATCTAATTCTGGTCTCCCAGGAACAGCGCAAAGCACAAACTCTTAGAAGATTCACTCTTCTTGTAGTTAAGTCGGCTTTGTGCCTTTTATATTCAATTCCGATGCGATTTCTGTGTTTCATCGTCAATGTGAAGGTCCAAGGGATACAGTAAATCTGCATTGGGGCATCGGAATCCAATACTGGTCTCTCAGGAACCGCTCAAAGCACAAACTGTTAGAAGACTCACTCTTCTTGTACTGAAGTCGGCATTGTGCCTTTTATATTCAATTCCGATGCGATTTCTGTGTTTCGTCGTCAATGTGAAGGTCCAAGAGATATAGTAAACCTGCACTGGTGCATCGGAATCCAATACTGGTCTGCCAGGAGCCGCTCAGAACACAAACTGTCAGAAGACTCACTCTTCTTGTATTTAAGTCGGCATTGTGCCTTTTATATTCAATTCCGATGCGATTTCTGTGTTTCATCGTCAATGTGTAGGTCCATGGGATACAGTAAACCTGCACTGGTGCATCGGAATCCAATCCTGGTATCCCAGGAGCCGCTCAGACCACAAACTGTCAGAAGACTCACTCTTCTTGTATTTAAGTCGGCATTGCGCCTTTTATACTCAATTCCGATGCGATTTCTGTGTTTCACCGCCAATGTGAAGGTCCAAAGGATACAGTAAACCTGCACTGGTGCGTCGGAATCCAATACTGGTCTCCCAGGAGCCGCTCAAGTCACAAACTCTTAGAAGATTCACTCTTCTTGTACCTAAGTCGGCATTGTGCCTTTTATGTTAAATTCCGATGCGATTTCTGTGTTTCATCGGCAATGTGAAGGTCCAAGGGATACAGTAAACCTGCAGTGTTGCATCGGAATCCAATACTGGTATCCCAGGAGCCGCTCAAGGCACAAACTCTTAGAAGATTCACTCTTCTTGTATTTAAGTCGGCATTGTGCAATTTATATTCAATTCCGACGCGATTTCTGTGTTTCATCGTCAATGTGAAGGTCCAAGGGATACAGTAAACCTGCACTGGTGCATCGGAATCCAATACTGGTCTCCCAGGAGCCGCTCAAAGCACAAACTCTTAGGAGATTCACTCTTCTTGTACTTAAGTCGGCATTGTGCATTTTATGTTAAATTCCGATGCGATTTCTGTGTTTCATCGTCAATGTGAAGGTCCAAGGGATACAGTAAACCTTCACTGGTGCATCGGAATCCAATACTGGTATCCCAGGAGCCGCTCAAGTCACAAACTCTTAGAAGATTCAATCTTCTTGTACTTAAGTCGGCATTGTGCCTTTTATATTCAATTCCGATGCGATTTCTGTGTTTCATCTTCAATGTGAAGGTCCAAGGGATACAGTAAACCTACACGCGTGCATCGGAATCTAATACTGGTCTCCCAGGAGCCGCTCAAAGCACAAACTCCAAGAAGATTCACTCTTCTTGTACTTAAGTCGGCATTGTGCTTTTATATTCAATTCCGATGCGATTTCTGTGTTTCATCGTCAATGTGAAGGTCCAAGGGATACAGTAAACCTACACGCGTGCATCGGAATCTAATACTGCTCTCCCAGGAGCCGCTCAAAGCACAAACTCCAAGAAGATTCACTCTTCTTGTACTTAAGTCGGCATTGTGCCTTTTATATTCAATTCCGATGCGATTTCTGTGTTTCATCGTCATTGTGAAATTCCAAGGGATACAGTAAACTGACACTGGTACATCGGAATCCAATACTGGTCTCCCAGGAGCCGCTCAAAGCACAAACTCTTAGAAGATTCACTCTTCTTGTACATAAGTCGGCATTGTGCCTTTTATAATCAATTCCGTTGCGATTTCTGTGTTTCATCGACAATGTGAAAGTCCAAGGGATACAGTAAACCTGCACTGGTGCATCGGAATCTAATACTGGTCTCCCAGGAGCCGCTCAAAGCACAAACTATTAGAAGATTCACTCTTCTTGTACTTAAGTCGGCATTGTGCCCTTTTATATTCAATTACGATGCGATTTCTGTGTTTCATCGTCAATGTGAAGGTCCAAGGGATACAGTAAATCGGCACTGGTGCATCGGAATCCAATACTGGTCTCCCAGGAACAGCGCAAAGCACAAACTCTTAGAAGATTCACTCTTCTTGTAGTTAAGTCGGCTTTGTGCCTTTTATATTCAATTCCGATGCGATTTCTGTGTTTCATCGTCAATGTGAAGGTCCAAGGGATACAGTAAATCTGCATTGGGGCATCGGAATCCAATACTGGTCTCTCAGGAACCGCTCAAAGCACAAACTGTTAGAAGACTCACTCTTCTTGTACTTAAGTCGGCATTGTGCCTTTTATATTCAATTCCGATGCGATTTCTGTGTTTCATCGTCAATGTGAAGGTCCAAGAGATATAGTAAACCTGCACTGGTGCATCGGAATCCAATACTGGTCTGCCAGGAGCCGCTCAAAGCACAAACTCTTAGAAGATTCACTCTTCTTGTACATAAGTCGGCATTGTGCCTTTTATAATCAATTCCGTTGCGATTTCTGTGTTTCATCGACAATGTGAAAGTCCAAGGGATACAGTAAACCTGCACTGGTGCATCGGAATCCAATCCTGGTATCCCAGGAGCCGCTCAGACCACAAACTGTCAGAAGACTCACTCTTCTTGTATTTAAGTCGGCATTGCGCCTTTTATATTCAATTGCGATGCGATTTCTGTGTTTCATCGCAATTGTGAAGGTCCAAAGGATACAGTAAACCTGCACTGGTGCGTCGGAATCCAATACTGGTCTCCCAGGAGCCGCTCAAGTCACAAACTCTTAGAAGATTCACTCTTCTTGTACCTAAGTCGGCATTGTGCCTTTTATGTTAAATTCCGATGCGATTTCTGTGTTTCATCGGCAATGTGAAGGTCCAAGGGATACAGTAAACCTGCAGTGGTGCATCGGAATCCAATACTGGTATCCCAGGAGCCGCTCAAGGCACAAACTCTTAGAAGATTCACTCTTCTTGTATTTAAGTCGGCATTGTGCAATTTATATTCAATTCCGACGCGATTTCTGTGTTTCATCGTCAATGTGAAGGTCCAAGGGATACAGTAAACCTGCACTGGTGCATCGGAATCCAATACTGGTCTCCCAGGAGCCGCTCAAAGCACAAACTCTTAGAAGATTCACTCTTCTTGTACTTAAGTCGGCATTGTGCATTTTATGTTAAATTCCGATGCGATTTCTGTGTTTCATCGTCAATGTGAAGGTCCAAGGGATACAGTAAACCTTCACTGGTGCATCGGAATCCAATACTGGTATCCCAGGAGCCGCTCAAGTCACAAACTCTTAGAAGATTCAATCTTCTTGTACTTAAGTCGGCATTGTGCCTTTTATATTCAATTCCGATGCGATTTCTGTGTTTCATCTTCAATGTGAAGGTCCAAGGGATACAGTAAACCTACACGCGTGCATCGGAATCTAATACTGGTCTCCCAGGAGCCGCTCAAAGCACAAACTCCAAGAAGATTCACTCTTCTTGTACTTAAGTCGGCATTGTGCCTTTTATATTCAATTCCGATGCGATTTCTGTGTTTCATCGTCAATGTGAAGGTCCAAGGGATACAGTAAACCTACACGCGTGCATCGGAATCTAATACTGGTCTCCCAGGAGCCGTTCAAAGCACAAACTCCAAGAAGATTCACTCTTCTTGTACTTAAGTCGGCATTGTGCCTTTTATATTCAATTCCGATGCGATTTCTGTGTTTCATCGTCATTGTGAAATTCCAAGGGATACAGTAAACTGACACTGGTACATCGGAATCCAATACTGGTCTCCCAGGAGCCGCTCAAAGCACAAACTCTTAGAAGATTCACTCTTCTTGTACATAAGTCGGCATTGTGCCTTTTATAATCAATTCCGTTGCGATTTCTGTGTTTCATCGACAATGTGAAAGTCCAAGGGATACAGTAAACCTGCACTGGTGCATCGGAATCTAATACTGGTCTCCCAGGAGCCGCTCAAAGCACAAACTATTAGAAGATTCACTCTTTTTCTACTTAAGTCGGCATTGTGCCATTTTATATTCAATTCCGATGCGATTTCTGTGTTTCATCGTCAATTTGAAGGTCCAAGGGATACTGTAAACCTGCACTGGTGCATCGGAATCTAATTCTGGTCTCCCAGGAACAGCGCAAAGCACAAACTCTTAGAAGATTCACTCTTCTTGTAGTTAAGTCGGCTTTGTGCCTTTTATATTCAATTCCGATGCGATTTCTGTGTTTCATCGTCAATGTGAAGGTCCAAGGGATACAGTAAATCTGCATTGGGGCATCGGAATCCAATACTGGTCTCTCAGGAACCGCTCAAAGCACAAACTGTTAGAAGACTCACTCTTCTTGTACTTAAGTCGGCATTGTGCCTTTTATATTCAATTCTGATGCGATTTCTGTGTTTCATCGTCAATGTGAAGGTCCAAGAGATATAGTAAACCTGCACTGGTGCATCGGAATCCAATACTGGTCTGCCAGGAGCCGCTCAGAACACAAACTGTCAGAAGACTGACTCTTCTTGTATTTAAGTCGGCATTGTGCCTTTTATATTCAATTCCGATGCGATTTCTGTGTTTCATCGTCAATGTGTAGGTCCATGGGATACAGTAAACCTGCACTGGTTCATCGGAATCCAATACAGGTCTCCCAGGAGCCGCTCAAACCACAAACTCTTAGAAGATTCACTCTTCTTGTACTTAAGTAGGCATTGTGCCTTTTATATTCAATTCCGATCCGATTTCTGTGTTTCATCGTCAATGTGAAAGTCCAAGGGATACAGTTAACCTGCACTGGTGCATCGGAATCCAATACTGGTCTCTCAGGAGCCGCTCAAAGCACAAACTGTTAGAAGACTCACTCTTCTTGTACTTAAGTCGGCATTGTGCCTTTTATATTCAATTCCGATGCGATTTCTGTGTTTCATCGTCAATGTGAAGGTCCAAGAGATACAGTAAACCTGCACTGGTGCATCGGAATCCAATCCTGGTATCCCAGGAGCCGCTCAGACCACAAACTGTCAGAAGACTCACTCTTCTTGTATTTAAGTCGGCATTGCGCCTTTTATATTCAATTCCGATGCGATTTCTGTGTTTCATCGCCAATGTGAAGGTCCAAAGGATACAGTAAACCTGCACTGGTGCGTCGGAATCCAATACTGGTCTCCCAGGAGCCGCTCAAGTCACAAACTCTTAGAAGATTCACTCTTCTTGTACCTAAGTCGGCATTGTGCCTTTTATGTTAAATTCCGATGCGATTTCTGTGTTTCATCGGCAATGTGAAGGTCCAAGGGATACAGTAAACCTGCAGTGGTGCATCGGAATCCAATACTGGTATCCCAGGAGCCGCTCAAGGCACAAACTCTTAGAAGATTCACTCTTCTTGTATTTAAGTCGGCATTGTGCAATTTATATTCAATTCCGACGCGATTTCTGTGTTTCATCGTCAATGTGAAGGTCCAAGGGATACAGTAAACCTGCACTGGTGCATCGGAATCCAATACTGGTCTCCCAGGAGCCGCTCAAAGCACAAACTCTTAGAAGATTCACTCTTCTTGTACTTAAGTCGGCATTGTGCATTTTATGTTAAATTCCGATGCGATTTCTGTGTTTCATCGTCAATGTGAAGGTCCAAGGGATACAGTAAACCTTCACTGGTGCATCGGAATCCAATACTGGTATCCCAGGAGCCGCTCAAGTCACAAACTCTTAGAAGATTCAATCTTCTTGTACTTAAGTCGGCATTGTGCCTTTTATATTCAATTCCGATGCGATTTCTGTGTTTCATCTTCAATGTGAAGGTCCAAGGGTTACAGTAAACCTACACGCGTGCATCGGAATCTAATACTGGTCTCCCAGGAGCCGCTCAAAGCACAAACTCCAAGAAGATTCACTCTTCTTGTACTTAAGTCGGCATTGTGCCTTTTATATTCAATTCCGATGCGATTTCTGTGTTTCATCGTCCATGTGAAGGTCCAAGGGATACAGTAAACCTACACGGGTGCATCGGAATCTAATACTGCTCTCCCAGGAGCCGCTCAAAGCACAAACTCCAAGAAGATTCACTCTTCTTGTACTTAAGTCGGCATTGTGCCTTTTATATTCAATTCCGATGCGATTTCTGTGTTTCATCGTCATTGTGAAATTCCAAGGGATACAGTAAACTGACACTGGTACATCGGAATCCAATACTGGTCTCCCAGGAGCCGCTCAAAGCACAAACTCTTAGAAGATTCACTCTTCTTGTACATAAGTCGGCATTGTGCCTTTTATAATCATTTCCGTTGCGATTTCTGTGTTTCATCGACAATGTGAAAGTCCAAGGGATACAGTAAACCTGCACTGGTGCATCGGAATCTAATACTGGTCTCCCAGGAGTCGCTCAAAGCACAAACTATTAGAAGATTCACTCTTCTTCTACTTAAGTCGGCATTGTGCCATTTTATATTCAATTCCGATGCGATTTCTGTGTTTCATCGTCAATTTGAAGGTCCAAGGGATACTGTAAACCTGCACTGGTGCATCGGAATCTAATTCTGGTCTCCCAGGAGCCGCTCAAACCACAAACTCTTAGAAGATTCACTCTTCTTGTAATTAAGTCGGCATTGTGCATTTTATATTCAATTCCGATGCGATTTCTGTGTCTCATCGTCAATGTAAAGGTCCAAGGGATACAGTAAAACTGCACTGGTGCATCGGAATCCAATACTGGTCTCCCAGGAGCCGCTCAAACCACAAACTCCTAGAAGATTCACTCTTCTTGTACTTAAGTCGGCATTGTGCCTTTTATATTCAATTCCGATGCGATTTCTGTGTTTCATCGTCAATGTGAAGGCCCAAGGGATACAGTAAACCTACACTCGTGCATCGGAATTCTGATACTGGTCTCCCAGGAGCCGCTCAAAGCACAAACTCTTAGAAGATTCACTCTTCTTGTACTTAAGTCGGCATTGTGCCCTTTTATATTCAATTACTATGCGATTTCTGTGTTTCATCGTCAATGTGAAGGTCCAAGGGATACAGTTAACCTGCACTGGTACATCGGAATCGAATACTGGTCTCCCAGGAACAGCACAAAGCACAAACTCTTAGAAGATTCACTCTTCTTGTAGTTAAGTCGGCATTGTGCCATTTATATTCAATTCCGATGCGATTTCTGTGTTTCATCGTCAATGTGAAGGTCCAAGGGATACAGTAAACCTGCACTGGTGCATCGGAATCCAATAGTGGTCTCCCAGGAGCCGCTCAAAGCACAAACTCCAAGAAGATTCACTCTTCTTGTACTTAAGTCGGCATTGTGCCTTTTATATTCAATTCCGATGCGATTTCTGTGTTTCATCGTCAATGTGAAGGTCCAAGGGATACAGTAAACCTACACATGTGCATCGGAATCTAATACTGGTCTCCCAGGAGCCGCTCAAAGCACAAACTCCAAGAAGATTCACTCTTCTTGTACTTAAGTCGGCATTGTGCCTTTTATATTCAATTCCGATGCGATTTCTGTGTTTCATCGTCAATGTGAAGGTCCAAGGGATACAGTAAACTGACACTGGTAGATCGGAATCCAATACTGGTCTCCCAGGAGCCGCTCAAAGCACAAACTCTTAGAAGATTCACTCTTCTTGTACATAAGTCGGTATTGTGCCTTTTATATTCAATTCCGATGCGATTTCTGTGTTTCATCGTCAATGTGAAACTCCAAGGGATACAGTAAACCTGCACTGGTGCATCGGAATCTAATACTGGTCTCCCAGGAGCCGCTCAAAGCACAAACTATTAGAAGATTCACTCTTCTTCTACTTAAGTCGGCATTGTGCCATTTTATATTCAATTCCGATGCGATTTCTGTGTTTCATCGTCAATTTGAAGGTCCAAGAGATACAGTAAACCTGCACTGGTGCATCGGAATCCAATACTGGTCTGCCAGGAGCCGCTCAGAACACAAACTGTCAGAAGACTCACTCTTCTTGTATTTAAGTCGGCATTGTGCCTTTTATATTCAATTCCGATGCGATTTCTGTGTTTCATCGTCAATCTGAAGGTCCAAGGGATACAGTAAACCTGCACTGGTGCGCCGGAATCCAATACTGGTCTCCCAAGAGCCGCTCCACTCACAAACTCTTAGAAGATTCACTCTTCTTGTATTTAAGTCGGCATTGTGCCTTTTATATTCAATTCCGATGCGATTTCTGTGTTTCATCGTCAATGTGTAGGTCCATGGGATACAGTAAACCTGCACTGGTGCATCGGAATCCAATACTGGTCTCCCAGGAGACGCTCAAACCACAAACTCTTAGAAGATTCACTCTTCTTGTACTTAAGTAGGCATTGTGCCTTTTATATTCAATTCCGATCCGATTTGTGTGTTTCATCGTCAATGTGAAGGTCCAAGGGATACAGTAAACCTGCACTGGGGCATCGGAACCCAATACTGGTCTCTCAGGAGCCGCTCAAAGCACAAACTGTCATAAGACTCACTCTTGTTGTACTTAAGTCGGCATTGTGCCTTTTATATTCAATTCCGATGCGATTTCTGTGTTTCATCGCCAATGTGAAGGTCCAAAGGATACAGTAAACCTGCACTGGTGCGTCGGAATCCAATACTGGTCTCCCAGGAGCCGCTCAAGTCACAAACTCTTAGAAGATTCACTCTTCTTGTACCTAAGCCGGCATTGTGCCTTTTATGTTAAATTCCGATGCGATTTCTGTGTTTCATCGGCAATGTGAAGGTCCAAGGGATACAGTAAACCTGCACTGGTGCATCGGAATCCAATACTGGTATCCCAGGAGCCGCTCAAGGCACAAACTCTTAGAAGATTCACTCTTCTTGTATTTAAGTCGGCATTGTGCAATTTATATTCAATTCCGACGCGATTTCTGTGTTTCATCGTCAATGTGAAGGTCCAAGGGATACAGTAAACCTGCACTGGTGCATCGGAATCCAATACTGGTCTCCCAGGAGCCGCTCAAAGCACAAACTCTTAGAAGATTCACTCTTCTTGTACTTAAGTCGGCATTGTGCATTTTATGTTAAATTCCGATGCGATTTCTGTGTTTCATCGTCAATGTGAAGGTCCAAGGGATACAGTAAATCTGCACTGGTGCATCGGAATCCAATACTGGTATCCCAGGAGCCGCTCAAGTCACAAACTCTTAGAAGATTCACTCTTCTTGTACTTAAGTCGGCATTGTGCCTTTAATATTCAATTCCGATGCGATTTCTGTGTTTCATCGTCATTGTGAAATTCCAAGGGATACAGTAAACTGACACTGGTACATCGGAATCCAATACTGGTATCCCAGGAGCCGCTCAAAGCACAAACTATTAGAAGATTCACTCTTCTTCTACTTAAGTCGACATTGTGCCATTTTATATTCAATTCCGATGCGATTTCTCTGTTTCATCGTCAATTTGAAGGTCCAAGGGATACTGTAAACCTGCACTGGTGCATCGGAATCTAATTCTGGTCTCCCAGGAGCCGCTCAAACCACAAACTCTTAGAAGATTCACTCTTCTTGTACTTAAGTCGGCATTGTGCATTTTATATTCAATTCCGATGCGATTTCTGTGTCTCATCGTCAATGTGAAGGTCCAAGGGATACAGTAAAACTGCACTGGTGCATCGGAATGCAATACTGGTCTCCCAGGAGCCGCTCAAACCACAAACTCTTAAAAGATTCACTCTTCTTGTCCTTAATTCGGCATTGTGCCTTTTATATTCAATTCCGATGCGATATCTGTGTTTCATCGTCAATGTGAAGGCCCAAGGGATACAGAAAACCTACACTCGTGCATCGGAATTCTGATACTGGTCTCCCAGGAGCCGCTCAAAGCACAAACTCTTAGAAGTTTCACTCTTCTTGTACTTAAGTCGGCATTGTGCCCTTTTATATTCAATTACGATGCGATTTCTGTGTTTCATCGTCATTGTGAAATTCCAAGGGATACAGTAAACTGACACTGGTACATCGGAATCCAATACTGGTCTCCCAGGAGCCGCTCAAAGAACAAACTCTTAGAAGATTCACTCTTCTTGTACATAAGTCGGCATTGTGCCTTTTATATTCAATTCCGATGCGATTTCTGTGTTTCATCGTCAATGTGAAGGTCCAAGGGATACAGTAAACCTGCACTGGTGCATCGGAATCTAATACTGGTCTCCCAGGAGCCGCTCAAAGCACAAACTATTAGAAGATTCACTCTTCTTCTACTTAAGTCGGCATTGTGCCATTTTATATTCAATTCCGATGCGATTTCTGTGTTTCATCGTCAATTTGAAGGTCCAAGAGATACAGTAAACCTGCACTGGTGCATCGGAATCCAATACTGGTCTGCCAGGAGCCGCTCAGAACAGAAACTGTCAGAAGACTCACTCTTCTTGTATTTAAGTCGGCATTGTGCCTTCTATATTCAATTCCGATGCGATTTCTGTGTTTCATTGTCAATCTGAAGGTCCAAGGGATACAGTAAACCTGCACTGGTGCGCCGGAATCCAATACTGGTCTCCCAAGAGCCGCTCCAGGCACAAACTCTTAGAAGATTCACTCTTCTTGTATTTAAGTCGGCATTGTGCCTTTTATATTCAATTCCGATGCGATTTCTGTGTTTCATCGTCAATGTGTAGGTCCATGGGATACAGTAAACCTGCACTGGTGCATCGGAATCCAATACTGGTCTCCCAGGAGCCGCTCAAACCACAAACTCTTAGAAGATTCACTCTTCTTGTACTTAAGTAGGCATTGTGCCTTTTATATTCAATTCCGATCCGATTTCTGTGTTTCATCGTCAATGTGAAGGTCCAAGGGATACAGTAAACCTGCACTGGGGCATCGGAATCTAATACTGGTCTCTCAGGAGCCGCTCAAAGCACAAACTGTCAGAAGACTCACTCTTCTTGTACTTAAGTCGGCATTGTGCCTTTTATATTCAATTCCGAAGCGATTTCTGTGTTTCATCGTCAATGTGAAGGTCCAAGAGATACAGTAAACCTGCACTGGTGCATCGGAATCCAATCCTGGTACCCCAGGAGCCGCTCAGACCACAAACTGTCAGAAGACTCACTCTTCTTGTATTTAAGTCGGCATTGCGCCTTTTATATTCAATTCCGATGCGATTTCTGTGTTTCATCGCCAATGTGAAGGTCCAAAGGATACAGTAAACCTGCACTGGTGCGTCGGAATCCAATACTGGTCTCCCAGGAGCCGCTCAAGTCACAAACTGTCAGAAGACTCACTCTTCTTGTATTTAAGTCGGCATTGCGCCTTTTATATTCAATTCCGATGCGATTTCTGTGTTTCATCGCCATTGTGAAGGTCCAAAGGATACAGTAAACCTGCACTGGTGCGTCGGAATCCAATACTGGTCTCCCAGGAGCCGCTCAAGTCACAAACTCTTAGAAGATTCACTCTTCTTGTACCTAAGCCGGCATTGTGCCTTTTATGTTAAATTCCGATGCGATTTCTGTGTTTCATCGTCAATGTGAAGGTCCAAGGGATACAGTAAACCTGCACTGGTGCATCGGAATTCAATACTGGTCTCCCAGGAGCCGCTCAAAACACAAACTCTTTGTAGATTCACTCTTCTTGTACTTAAGTCGGCATTGTGCCTTTTATATTCAATTCCGATGCGATTTCTGTGTTTCATCGTCAATGTGAAGGTCCAAGGGGTACAGTAAACCTACACTCGTGCATCAGAATCTAATACTGGTCTCCCAGGAGCTGCTCAAAGGACAAACTCTTAGAAGATTCACTCTTCTTGTACTTAAGTCGGCATTGTGCCATTTATATTCAATTCCGATGCGATTTCACTGTTTCATCGTCAATGTGAAGGACCAAGGGATACAGTAAACCGACACTGGTGCATCGGAATGTAATACTGGTATCCCAGGAGCCGCTCAAATCACAAACTCTTAGAAGATTCACTCTTCTTGTACATAAGTCGGCATTGTGCCTTATATATTCAATTCCGATGCGATTTCTGTGTTTCACCGTAAATGTGAAGGTCCAAGGGATACAGTAAACCCGCACTGGTGCATCGGAATCCAATACTGGTCTCCCAGGAACAGCGCAAAGCACAAACTCTTAGAAGATTCAATCTTCTTGTAGTTAAGTCGGCATTGTGCCTTTTATATTCTATTCCGATGCGATTTCTGTGTTTCATCGTCAATGTGAAGGTCCAAGGGATACAGTAAACCTGCACTGGTGCATCGGATTCCAATACTGGTCTCCCAGGAGCCGCTCAAAGCACAAACTGTTAGAAGACTCACTCTTCTTCTACTTAAGTCGGCATTGTGCCTTTTATATTCAATTCCGATGCGATTTCTGTGTTTCATCGTCAATGTGAAGGTCCAAGGGATACAGTAAACCTGCACTGGTACATCGGAATCTAATCCTGGTCTCCCAGGAGCCGCTCAGACCACAAACTGTCAGAAGAATCACTCTTCTTGTATTTAAGTCGTCATTGCGCCTTTTATATATTCTATTCCGATGCGATTTCTGTGTTTCATCGTCAATGTGAAGGTCCAAGGGATACAGTAAACCGGCACTGGTGCGTCGGAATCCAATACTGGTCTCCCAGGAGCCGCTCAAGGCACAAACTCTTAGAAGATTCACTCTAATTGTAGTTAAGTCGGCATTGTGCCTTTTATGTTAAATTCCGATGCGATTTCTGTGTTTCATCGTCAATGTGAAGGTCCGAGGGATACAGTAAACCTGCACTGGTGCATCGGAATCCAATACTGGTATCCCAGGAGCCGCTCAAGGAACAATCTCTTAGAAGATTCACTCTTCTTGTATTTAAGTCGGCATTGTGCCATTTATATTCAATTCCGATGCGATTTCTGTGTTTCATCGTCAATGTGAAGGTCCAAGGGATACAGTAAACCTGCACTGGTGCATCGGAATTCAATACTGGTCTTCCAGGAGCCGCTCATAGCACAAACTCTTAAAAGATACACTCTTCTTGTACTTAAGTCGTCATTGGGCATTTTATATTCAATTCCGATTCGACCTCTGTGTTTCATCGTCAATGTGAAGGTCCAAGGGATACAGTAAACCTGCACTGGTGCATCGGAATCCAATACTGGTCTCCCAGGAGCCGCTCAAACCACAAACTCTTAGAAGATTCACTCTTCTTGTAGTTAAGTCGGCATTGTGCCTTTTATATTCAATTCCGATGCGATTTCTGTGTTTCATCGTCAATGTGAAGGTCCAAGGGATACAGAAAACCTGCACTGGTGCATCGGAATCCAATACTGGTCTCCCAGGAGCCGCTCAAACCACAAATTCTTAGAAGATTCACTCTACTTGTTCTTAAGTCAGCATTGTGCCTTTTATATTCAATTCCGATGCGATTTCTATGTTTCATCGTCAATGTGAAGGTCCAAGGGATACAGTAAACCTACACACGTGCATCGGAATCTAATACTGGTCTCCCAGGTGTCGCTCAAAGCACAAACTCTTAGATGATTCACTCTTCTTGTAGTTAAGTCGGCATTGTGCCTTTTATATTCAATTCCGATGCGATTTCTGTGTTTCATCGTCAATGTGAAGGTCCAAGGGATACTGTAAACCTGCACTGGTGCATCGGAATTCAATACTGGTCTCCCAGGAGCCGCTCAAAACACAAACTCTTAGAAGATTCACTCTTCTTGTACTTAAGTCGGCATTGTGCCTTTTATATTCAATTCCGATGCGATTTCTGTGTTTCATCGTCAATGTGAAGGTCCAAGGGATACAGTAAACCTACACTCGTGCATCGGAATCCAATACTGGTCTCCCAGGAACAGCGCAAAGCACAAACTCTTAGAAAATTCAATCTTCTTGTACTTAAGTCGGCATTGTGCCTTTTATATTCTATTCCGATGCGATTTCTGTGTTTCATCGTCAATGTGAAGGTCCAAGGGATACAGTAAACCTGCACTGGTACATCGGAATGTAATCCTGGTCTCCCAGGAGCCGCTCAGACCACAAACTGTCAGAAGAATCACTCTTCTTGTATTTAAGTCGTCATTGCGCCTTTTATATTCTATTCCGATGCGATTTCTGTGTTTCATCGTCAATGTGAAGGTCCAAGGGATACAGTAAACCGGCACTGGTGCGTCGGAATCCAATACTGGTCTCCCAGGAGCCGCTCAAGGCACAAACTCTTAGAAGATTCACTCTAATTGTAGTTAAGTCGGCATTGTGCCTTTTATGTTAAATTCCGATGCGATTTCTGTGTTTCATCGTCAATGTGAAGGTCCAAGGGATACAGTAAACCTGCACTGGTGCATCGGAATCCAATACTGGTATCCCAGGAGCCGCTCAAGGAACAATCTCTTAGAAGATTCACTCTTCTTGTATTTAAGTCGGCATTGTGCCATTTATATTCAATTCCGATGCGATTTCTGTGTTTCATCGTCAATGTGAAGGTCCAAGGGATACAGTAAACCTGCACTGGTGCATCGGAATTCAATACTGGTCTCCCAGGAGCCGCTCAAAGCACAAACTCTTAGAAGATTCACTCTACTTGTACTTAAGTCAGCATTGTGCCTTTTATATTCAATTCCGATGCGATTTCTATGTTTCATAGTCAATGTGAATGTCCAAGGGATACAGTAAACCTACACTCGTGCATCGGAATCTAATACTGGTCTCCCAGGTGTCGCTCAAAGCACAAACTCTTAGATGATTCACTCTTCTTGTAGTTAAGTCGGCATTGTGCCTTTTATATTCTATTCCGATGCGATTTCTGTGTTTCATCGTCAATGTGAAGGTCCAAGGGATACAGTAAACCTGCACTGGTACATCGGAATCTAATCCTGGTCTCCCAGGAGCCGCTCAGACCACAAACTGTCAGAAGAATCACTCTTCTTGTATTTAAGTCGTCATTGCGCCTTTTATATTCTATTCCGATGCGATTTCTGTGTTTCATCGTCAATGTGAAGGTCCAAGGGATACAGTAAACCGGCACTGGTGCGTCGGAATCCAATACTGGTCTCCCAGGAGCCGCTCAAGGCACAAACTCTTAGAAGATTCACTCTAATTGTAGTTAAGTCGGCATTGTGCCTTTTATGTTAAATTCCGATGCGATTTCTGTGTTTCATCGTCAATGTGAAGGTCCAAGGGATACAGTAAACCTGCACTGGTGCATCGGAATCCAATACTGGTATCCCAGGAGCCGCTCAAGGAACAATCTCTTAGAAGATTCACTCTTCTTGTATTTAAGTCGGCATTGTGCCATTTATATTCAATTCCGATGCGATTTCTGTGTTTCATCGTCAATGTGAAGGTCCAAGGGATACAGTAAACCTGCACTGGTGCATCGGAATTCAATACTGGTCTCCCAGGAGCCGCTCAAAGCACAAACTCTTAGAAGATTCACTCTACTTGTACTTAAGTCAGCATTGTGCCTTTTATATTCAATTCCGATGCGATTTCTATGTTTCATAGTCAATGTGAATGTCCAAGGGATACAGTAAACCTACACTCGTGCATCGGAATCTAATACTGGTCTCCCAGGTGTCGCTCAAAGCACAAACTCTTAGATGATTCACTCTTCTTGTAGTTAAGTCGGCATTGTGCCTTTTATATTCTATTCCGATGCGATTTCTGTGTTTCATCGTCAATGTGAAGGTCCAAGGGATACAGTAAACCTGCACTGGTACATCGGAATCTAATCCTGGTCTCCCAGGAGCCGCTCAGACCACAAACTGTCAGAAGAATCACTGTTCTTGTATTTAAGTCGTCATTGCGCCTTTTATGTTCTATTCTGATGCGATTTCTGTGTTTCATCGTCAATGTGAAGGTCCAAGGGATACAGTAAACCGGCACTGGTGCGTCGGAATCCAATACTGGTCTCCCAGGAGCCGCTCAAGGCACAAACTCTTAGAAGATTCACTCTAATTGTAGTTAAGTCGGCATTGTGCCTTTTATGTTAAATTCCGATGCGATTTCTGTGTTTCATCGTCAATGTGAAGGTCCAAGGGATACAGTAAACCTGCACTGGTGCATCGGAATCCAATACTGGTATCCCAGGAGCCGCTCAAGGAACAATCTCTTAGAAGATTCACTCTTCTTGTATTTAAGTCGGCATTGTGCCATTTATATTCAATTCCGATGCGATTTCTGTGTTTCATCGTCAATGTGAAGGTCCAAGGGATACAGTAAACCTGCACTGGTGCATCGGAATCCAATACTGGTCTCCCAGGAGCCGCTCAAACCACAAACTCTTAGAAGATTCACTCTTCTTGTAGTTAAGTCGGCATTGTGCCTTTTATATTCAATTCCGATGCGATTTCTGTGTTTCATCGTCAATGTGAAGGTCCAAGGGATACAGTAAATCTACACTGGTGCATCGGAATCCAATACTGGTCTCCCAGGAGCCGCTCAAACCACAAATTCTTAGAAGATTCACTCTACTTGTACTTAAGTCAGCATTGTGCCTTTTATATTCAATTCCGATGCGATTTCTATGTTTCATCGTCAATGTGAAGGTCCAAGGGATACAGTAAACCTACACTCGTGCATCGGAATCTAATACTGGTCTCCCAGGTGTCGCTCAAAGCACAAACTCTTTGATGATTCACTCTTCTTGTAGTTAAGTCGGCATTGTGCCTTTTATATTCAATTCCGATGCGATTTCTGTGTTTCATCGTCAATGTGAAGGTCCAAGGGATACTGTAATCCTGCACTGGTGCATCCGAATTCAATACTGGTATCCCAGGAGCCGCTCAAAACACAAACTCTTAGAAGATTCACTCTTCTTGTACTTAAGTCGGCATTGTGCCTTTTATATTCAATTCCGATGCGATTTCTGTGTTTCATCGTCAATGTGAAGGTCCAAGGGATACAGTAAACCTACACTCGTGCATCGGAATCCAATACTGGTCTCCCAGGAACAGCGCAAAGCACAAACTCTTAGAAAATTCAATCTTCTTGTACTTAAGTCGGCATTGTGCCTTTTATATTCTATTCCGATGCGATTTCTGTGTTTCATCGTCAATGTGAAGGTCCAAGGGATACAGTAAACCTGCACTGGTACATCGGAATCTAATCCTGGTCTCCCAGGAGCCGCTCAGACCACAAACTGTCAGAAGAATCACTCTTCTTGTATTTAAGTCGTCATTGCGCCTTTTATATTCTATTCCGATGCGATTTCTGTGTTTCATCGTCAATGTGAAGGTCCAAGGGATACAGTAAACCGGCACTGGTGCGTCGGAATCCAATACTGATCTCCCAGGAGCCGCTCAAGGCACAAACTCTTAGAAGATTCACTCTAATTGTAGTTAAGTCGGCATTGTGCCTTTTATGTTAAATTCCGATGCGATTTCTGTGTTTCATCGTCAATGTGAAGGTCCAAGGGATACAGTAAACCTGCACTGGTGCATCGGAATCCAATACTGGTATCCCAGGAGCCGCTCAAGGAACAATCTCTTAGAAGATTCACTCTTCTTGTATTTAAGTCGGCATTGTGCCATTTATATTCAATTCCGATGCGATTTCTGTGTTTCATCGTCAATGTGAAGGTCCAAGGGATACAGTAAACCTGCACTGGTGCATCGGAATTCAATACTGGTCTTCCAGGAGCCGCTCATAGCACAAACTCTTAAAAGATACACTCTTCTTGTACTTAAGTCGTCATTGGGCATTTTATATTCAATTCCGATTCGACCTCTGTGTTTCATCGTCAATGTGAAGGTCCAAGGGATACAGTAAACCTGCACTGGTGCATCGGAATCCAATACTGGCTCTCCCAGGAGCCGCTCAAACCACAAACTCTTAGAAGATTCACTCTTCTTGTAGTTAAGTCGGCATTGTGCCTTTTATATTCAATTCCGATGCGATTTCTGTGTTTCATCGTCAATGTGAAGGTCCAAGGGATACAGTAAACCTGCACTGGTGCATCGGAATCCAATACTGGTCTCCCAGGAGCCGCTCAAAGCACAAACTGTTAGAAGACTCACTCTTCTTCTGCTTAAGTCGGCATTGTGCCTTTTATATTCAATTCCGATGCGATTTCTGTGTTTCATCGTCAATGTAAAGGTCCAAGAGATACAGTAAACCTGCACTGGTGCATCGGAATCCAATCCTGGTCTCCCAGGAGCCGCTCAGACCACAAACTGTCAGAAGACTCACTCTTCTTGTATTTAAGTCGTCATTGCGCCTTTTATATTCAATTCCGATGCGATTTCTGTGTTTCATCGTCAATGTGAAGCTCCAAGGGATACAGTAAACCTGCACTGGTGCGTCGGAATCCAATACTGGTCTCCCAGGAGCCGCTCAAAGCACAAACTCTTAGAAGATTCACTCTTCTTGCATATAAGTCGGCATTGTGCCATTTATATTCAATTCCGATGGGATTTCTGTGTTTCATCGTCAATGTGAAGGTCCAAGGGATACAGTAAACCTGCACTGGTGCATCGGAATTCAATACTGGTCTCCCAGGAGCCGCTCAAAGCACAAACTCTTAGAAGATTCACTCTACTTGTACTTAAGTCAGCATTGTGCCTTTTATATTCAATTCCGATGCGATTTCTATGTTTCATCGTCAATGTGAATGTCCAAGGGATACAGTAAACCTACACTCGTGCATCGGAATCTAATACTGGTCTCCCAGGTGTCGCTCAAAGCACAAACTCTTAGATGATTCACTCTTCTTGTAGTTAAGTCGGCATTGTGCCTTTTATATTCTATTCCGATGCGATTTCTGTGTTTCATCGTCAATGTGAAGGTCCAAGGGATACAGTAAACCTGCACTGGTACATCGGAATCTAATCCTGGTCTCCCAGGAGCCGCTCAGACCACAAACTGTCAGAAGAATCACTGTTCTTGTATTTAAGTCGTCATTGCGCCTTTTATATTCTATTCTGATGCGATTTCTGTGTTTCATCGTCAATGTGAAGGTCCAAGGGATACAGTAAACCTGCACTGGTGCATCGGAATCCAATACTGGTATCCCAGGAGCCGCTCAAGGAACAATCTCTTAGAAGATTCACTCTTCTTGTATTTAAGTCGGCATTGTGCCATTTATATTCAATTCCGATGCGATTTCTGTGTTTCATCGTCAATGTGAAGGTCCAAGGGATACAGTAAACCTGCACTGGTGCATCGGAATTCAATACTGGTCTTCCAGGAGCCGCTCATAGCACAAACTCTTAAAAGATACACTCTTCTTGTACTTAAGTCGTCATTGGGCATTTTATATTCAATTCCGATTCGACTTCTGTGTTTCATCGTCAATGTGAAGGCCCAAGGGATACAGTAAACCTGCACTGGTGCATTGGAATCCAATACTTGTCTCCCAGGAGCCGCTCAAACCACAAACTCTTAGAAGATTCACTCTTCTTGTAGTTAAGTCGGCATTGTGCCTTTTATATTCAATTCCGATGCGATTTCTGTGTTTCATCGTCAATGTGAAGGTCCAAGGGATACAGTAAACCTGCACTGGTGCATCGGAATTCAATACTGGTCTCCCAGGAGCCGCTCAAAACACAAACTCTTAGAAGATTCACTCTTCTTGTACTTAAGTCGGCATTGTGCCTTTTATATTCAATTCCGATGCGATTTCTGTGTTTCATCGTCAATGTGAAGGTCCAAGGGATACAGTAAACCTGCACTGGTGCATCGGAATTCAATACTGGTCTTCCAGGAGCCGCTCATAGCACAAACTCTTAAAAGATACACTCTTCTTGTACTTAAGTCGTCATTGGGCATTTTATATTCAATTCCGATTCGACTTCTGTGTTTCATCGTCAATGTGAAGGTCCAAGGGATACAGTAAACCTGCACTGGTGCATCGGAATCCAATACTGGTCTCCCAGGAGCCGCTCAAACCACAAACTCTTAGAAGATTCACTCTTCTTGTAGTTAAGTCGGCATTGTGCCTTTTATATTTAATTCCGATGCGATTTCTGTGTTTCATCGTCAATGTGAAGGTCCAAGGGATACAGTAAACCTGCACTGGTGCATCGGAATTCAATACTGGTCTCCCAGGAGCCGCTCAAAACACAAACTCTTAGAAGATTCACTCTTCTTGTACTTAAGTCGGCATTGTGCCTTTTATATTCAATTCCGATGCGATTTCTGTGTTTCATCGTCAATGTGAAGGTCCAAGGGATACAGTAAACCTACACTCGTGCATCGGAATCTAATACTGGTCTCCCAGGAGCTGCTCAAATGACAAACTCTTAGAAGATTCACTCTTCTTGTACTTAAGTCGGCATTGTGCCATTTATATTCAATTCCGATGCGATTTCACTGTTTCATCGTCAATGTGAAGGACCAAGGGATACAGTAAACCGACACTGGTGCATCGGAATGTAATACTGGTATCCCAGGAGCCGCTCAAATCACAAACTCTTAGAAGATTCACTCTTCTTGTACATAAGTCGGCATTGTGCCTTATATATTCAATTCCGATGCGATTTCTGTGTTTCATCGTCAATGTGAAGGTCCAAGGGATACAGTAAACCTGCACTGGTGCATCGGAATCCAATACTGGTCTCCCAGGAACAGCGCAAAGCACAAACTCTTAGAAGATTCAATCTTCTAGTAGTTAAGTCGGCATTGTGCCTTTTATATTCTATTCCGATGCGATTTCTGTGTTTCATCGTCAATGTGAAGGTCCAAGGGATACAGTAAACCTGCACTGGTGCATCGGATTCCAATACTGGTCTCCCAGGAGCCGCTCAAAGCACAAACTGTTAGAAGACTCACTCTTCTTCTACTTAAGTCGGCATTGTGCCTTTTATATTCAATTCCGATGCGATTTCTGTGTTTCATCGTCAATGTGAAGGTCCAAGAGATACAGTAAACCTGCACTGGTGCATCGGAATCCAATACTGGTATCCCAGGAGCCGCTCAAGGCACAAACTCTTAGAAGATTCACTCTTCTTGTATTTAAGTCGGCATTGTGCCATTTATATTCAATTCCGATGCGATTTCTGTGTTTCATCGTCAATGTGTAGGTCCATGGGATACAGTAAACCTGCAATGGTGCATCGGAATCCAACACTGGTCTCCCAGGAGCCGCTCAAACACAAACTGTTAGAAGACTCACTCTTCTTGTACTTAAGTCGGCATTGTGCCTTTTATATTCAATTCCGATGCGATTTCTGTGTTTCATCGTCAATGTGAAGGTCCAAGGGATACAGTAAACCTGCACTGGTGCATCGGAATCCAATACTGGTATCCCAGGAGCCGCTCAAGGAACAATCTCTTAGAAGATTCACTCTTCTTGTATTTAAGTCGGCATTGTGCCATTTATATTCAATTCCGATGCGATTTCTGTGTTTCATCGTCAATGTGAAGGTCCAAGGGATACAGTAAACCTGCACTGGTGCATCGGAATTCAATACTGGTCTTCCAGGAGCCGCTCATAGCACAAACTCTTAAAAGATACACTCTTCTTGTACTTAAGTCGTCATTGGGCATTTTATATTCAATTCCGATTCGACTTCTGTGTTTCATCGTCAATGTGAAGGTCCAAGGGATACAGTAAACCTGCACTGGTGCATCGGAATCCAATACTGGTCTCCCAGGAGCCGCTCAAACCACAAACTCTTAGAAGATTCACTCTTCTTGTAGTTAAGTCGGCATTGTGCCTTTTATATTCAATTCCGATGCGATTTCTGTGTTTCATCGTCAATGTGAAGGTCCAAGGGATACAGTAAACCTGCACTGGTGCATCGGAATTCAATACTGGTCTCCCAGGAGCCGCTCAAAGCACAAACTCTTAGAAGATTCACTCTTCTTGTACTTAAGTCGGCATTGTGCCTTTTATATTCAACTCGGATGCGATTTCTGTGTTTCATCGTCAATGTGAAGGTCCAAGGGATACAGTAAACCTGCACTGGTGCATCGGAATTCAATACTGGTCTTCCAGGAGCCGCTCATAGCACAAACTCTTAAAAGATACACTCTTCTTGTACTTAAGTCGTCATTGGGCATTTTATATTCAATTCCGATTCGACTTCTGTGTTTCATCGTCAATGTGAAGGTCCAAGGGATACAGTAAACCTGCACTGGTGCATCGGAATCCAATACTGGTCTCCCAGGAGCCGCTCAAACCACAAACTCTTAGAAGATTCACTCTTCTTGTAGTTAAGTCGGCATTGTGCCTTTTATATTCAATTCCGATGCGATTTCTGTGTTTCATCGTCAATGTGAAGGTCCAAGGGATACAGTAAACCTGCACTGGTGCATCGGAATTCAATACTGGTCTCCCAGGAGCCGCTCAAAACACAAACTCTTAGAAGATTCACTCTTCTTGTACTTAAGTCGGCATTGTGCCTTTTATATTCAATTCCGATGCGATTTCTGTGTTTCATCGTCAATGTGAAGGTCCAAGGGATACAGTAAACCTACACTCGTGCATCGGAATCTAATACTGGTCTCCCAGGAGCTGCTCAAATGACAAACTCTTAGAAGATTCACTCTTCTTGTACTTAAGTCGGCATTGTGCCATTTATATTCAATTCCGATGCGATTTCACTGTTTCATCGTCAATGTGAAGGACCAAGGGATACAGTAAACCGACACTGGTGCATCGGAATGTAATACTGGTATCCCAGGAGCCACTCAAATCACAAACTCTTAGAAGATTCACTCTTCTTGTACATAAGTCGGCATTGTGCCTTATATATTCAATTCCGATGCGATTTCTGTGTTTCATCGTCAATGTGAAGGTCCAAGGGATACAGTAAACCTGCACTGGTGCATCGGAATCCAATACTGGTCTCCCAGGAACAGCGCAAAGCACAAACTCTTAGAAGATTCAATCTTCTTGTAGTTAAGTCGGCATTGTGCCTTTTATATTCTATTCCGATGCGATTTCTGTGTTTCATCGTCAATGTGAAGGTCCAAGGGATACAGTAAACCTGCACTGGTGCATCGGATTCCAATACTGGTCTCCCAGGAGCCGCTCAAAGCACAAACTGTTAGAAGACTCACTCTTCTTCTACTTAAGTCGGCATTGTGCCTTTTATATTCAATTCCGATGCGATTTCTGTGTTTCATCGTCAATGTGAAGGTCCAAGAGATACAGTAAACCTGCACTGGTGCATCGGAATCCAATACTGGTATCCCAGGAGCCGCTCAAGGCACAAACTCTTAGAAGATTCACTCTTCTTGTATTTAAGTCGGCATTGTGCCATTTATATTCAATTCCGATGCGATTTCTGTGTTTCATCGTCAATGTGTAGGTCCATGGGATACAGTAAACCTGCAATGGTGCATCGGAATCCAACACTGGTCTCCCAGGAGCCGCTCAAACACAAACTGTTAGAAGACTCACTCTTCTTGTATTTAAGTCGGCATTGTGCCTTTTATATTCAATTCCGATGCGATTTCTGTGTTTCATCGTCAATGTGAAGGTCCAAGAGATACAGTAAACCTGCACTGGTGCATCGGAATCCAATCCTGGTATCCCAGGAGCCGCTCAGACCACAAACTGTCAGAAGACTCACTCTTCTTGTATTGAAGTCGGCATTGTGCCATTTGTATTCAATTCCGACGCGATTTCTGTGTTTCATCGTCAATGTGAAGGTCCAAGAGATATAGTAAACCTGCACTGGTGCATCGGAATCCAATACTGGTCTGCCAGGAGCCGCTCAGAAGACAAGCTGTCAGAAGACTCACTCTTCTTGTATTTAAGTCGGCATTGTGCCTTTTATATTCAATTCCGATGCGATTTCTGTGTTTCATCGTCAATGTGTAGGTCCATGGGATACAGTAAACCTGCACTGGTTCATCGGAATCCAATACTGGTCTCCCAGGAGCCGCTCAAACCACAAACTCTTAGAAGATTCACTCTTCTTGTACTTAAGTAGGCATTGTGCCTTTTATATTCAATTCCGATCCGATTTCTGTGTTTCATCGTCAATGTGAAAGTCCAAGGGATACAGTTAAGCTGCACTGGTGCATCGGAATCCAATACTGGTCTCTCAGGAGCCGCTCAAAGCACAAACTGTTAGAAGACTCACTCTTCTTGTACTTAAGTCGGCATTGTGCCTTTTATATTCAATTCCGATGCGATTTCTGTGTTTCATCGTCAATGTGAAGGTCCAAGAGATACAGTAAACCTGCACTGGTGCATCGGAATCCAATCCTGGTATCCCAGGAGCCGCTCAGACCACAAACTGTCAGAAGACTCACTCTTCTTGTATTTAAGTCGGCATTGCGCCTTTTATATTCAATTCCGATGCGATTTCTGTGTTTCATCGCCATTGTGAAGGTCCAAAGGATACAGTAAACCTGCACTGGTGCGTCGGAATCCAATACTGGTCTCCCAGGAGCCGCTCAAGTCACAAACTCTTAGAAGATTCACTCTTCTTGTACCTAAGTCGGCATTGTGCCTTTTATGTTAAATTCCGATGCGATTTCTGTGTTTCATCGGCAATGTGAAGGTCCAAGGGATACAGTAAACCTGCAGTGGTGCATCGGAATCCAATACTGGTATCCCAGGAGCCGCTCAAGGCACAAACTCTTAGAAGATTCACTCTTCTTGTATTTAAGTCGGCATTGTGCAATTTATATTCAATTCCGACGCGATTTCTGTGCTTCATCGTCAATGTGAAGGTCCAAGGGATACAGTAAACCTGCACTCGTGCATCGGAATCCAATACTGGTCTCCCAGGAGCCGCTCAAAGCACAAACTCTTAGAAGATTCACTCTTCTTGTACTTAAGTCGGCATTGTGCATTTTATGTTAAATTCCGATGCGATTTCTGTGTTTCATCGTCAATGTGAAGGTCCAAGGGATACAGTAAACCTTCACTGGTGCATCGGAATCCAATACTGGTATCCCAGGAGCCGCTCAAGTCACAAACTCTTAGAAGATTGAATCTTCTTGTACTTAAGTCGGCATTGTGCCTTTTATATTCAATTCCGATGCGATTTCTGTGTTTCATCTTCAATGTGAAGGTCCAAGGGATACAGTAAACCTACACGCGTGCATCGGAATCTAATACTGGTCTCCCAGGAGCCGCTCAAAGCACAAACTCCAAGAAGATTCACTCTTCTTGTACTTAAGTCTGCATTGTGCCTTTTATATTCAATTCCGATGCGATTTCTGTGTTTCATCGTCAATGTGAAGGTCCAAGGGATACAGTAAACCTACACGCGTGCATCGGAATCTAATACTGGTCTCCCAGGAGCCGCTCAAAGCACAAACTCCAAGAAGATTCACTCTTCTTGTACTTAAGTCGGCATTGTGCCTTTTATATTCAATTCCGATGCGATTTCTGTGTTTCATCGTCATTGTGAAATTCCAAGGGATACAGTAAACTGACACTGGTACATCGGAATCCAATACTGGTCTCCCAGGAGCCGCTCAAAGCACAAACTCTTAGAAGATTCACTCTTCTTGTACATAAGTCGGCATTGTGCCTTTTATAATCAATTCCGTTGCGATTTCTGTGTTTCATCGACAATGTGAAAGTCCAAGGGATACAGTAAACCTGCACTGGTGCATCGGAATCTAATACTGGTCTCCCAGGAGCCGCTCAAAGCACAAACTCTTAGAAGATTCACTCTTCTTCTACTTAAGTCGGCATTGTGCCATTTTATATTCAATTCCGATGCGATTTCTGTGTTTCATCGTCAATTTGAAGGTCCAAGGGATACTGTAAACCTGCACTGGTGCATCGGAATCTAATTCTGGTCTCCCAGGAACAGCGCAAAGCACAAACTCTTAGAAGATTCACTCTTCTTGTAGTTAAGTCGGCTTTGTGCCTTTTATATTCAATTCCGATGCGATTTCTGTGTTTCATCGTCAATGTGAAGGTCCAAGGGATACAGTAAATCTGCATTGGGGCATCGGAATCCAATACTGGTCTCTCAGGAACCGCTCAAAGCACAAACTGTTAGAAGACTCACTCTTCTTGTACTGAAGTCGGCATTGTGCCTTTTATATTCAATTCCGATGCGATTTCTGTGTTTCGTCGTCAATGTGAAGGTCCAAGAGATATAGTAAACCTGCACTGGTGCATCGGAATCCAATACTGGTCTGCCAGGAGCCGCTCAGAACACAAACTGTCAGAAGACTCACTCTTCTTGTATTTAAGTCGGCATTGTGCCTTTTATATTCAATTCCGATGCGATTTCTGTGTTTCATCGTCAATGTGTAGGTCCATGGGATACAGTAAACCTGCACTGGTGCATCGGAATCCAATCCTGGTATCCCAGGAGCCGCTCAGACCACAAACTGTCAGAAGACTCACTCTTCTTGTATTTAAGTCGGCATTGCGCCTTTTATACTCAATTCCGATGCGATTTCTGTGTTTCACCGCCAATGTGAAGGTCCAAAGGATACAGTAAACCTGCACTGGTGCGTCGGAATCCAATACTGGTCTCCCAGGAGCCGCTCAAGTCACAAACTCTTAGAAGATTCACTCTTCTTGTACCTAAGTCGGCATTGTGCCTTTTATGTTAAATTCCGATGCGATTTCTGTGTTTCATCGGCAATGTGAAGGTCCAAGGGATACAGTAAACCTGCAGTGTTGCATCGGAATCCAATACTGGTATCCCAGGAGCCGCTCAAGGCACAAACTCTTAGAAGATTCACTCTTCTTGTATTTAAGTCGGCATTGTGCAATTTATATTCAATTCCGACGCGATTTCTGTGTTTCATCGTCAATGTGAAGGTCCAAGGGATACAGTAAACCTGCACTGGTGCATCGGAATCCAATACTGGTCTCCCAGGAGCCGCTCAAAGCACAAACTCTTAGGAGATTCACTCTTCTTGTACTTAAGTCGGCATTGTGCATTTTATGTTAAATTCCGATGCGATTTCTGTGTTTCATCGTCAATGTGAAGGTCCAAGGGATACAGTAAACCTTCACTGGTGCATCGGAATCCAATACTGGTATCCCAGGAGCCGCTCAAGTCACAAACTCTTAGAAGATTCAATCTTCTTGTACTTAAGTCGGCATTGTGCCTTTTATATTCAATTCCGATGCGATTTCTGTGTTTCATCTTCAATGTGAAGGTCCAAGGGATACAGTAAACCTACACGCGTGCATCGGAATCTAATACTGGTCTCCCAGGAGCCGCTCAAAGCACAAACTCCAAGAAGATTCACTCTTCTTGTACTTAAGTCGGCATTGTGCTTTTATATTCAATTCCGATGCGATTTCTGTGTTTCATCGTCAATGTGAAGGTCCAAGGGATACAGTAAACCTACACGCGTGCATCGGAATCTAATACTGCTCTCCCAGGAGCCGCTCAAAGCACAAACTCCAAGAAGATTCACTCTTCTTGTACTTAAGTCGGCATTGTGCCTTTTATATTCAATTCCGATGCGATTTCTGTGTTTCATCGTCATTGTGAAATTCCAAGGGATACAGTAAACTGACACTGGTACATCGGAATCCAATACTGGTCTCCCAGGAGCCGCTCAAAGCACAAACTCTTAGAAGATTCACTCTTCTTGTACATAAGTCGGCATTGTGCCTTTTATAATCAATTCCGTTGCGATTTCTGTGTTTCATCGACAATGTGAAAGTCCAAGGGATACAGTAAACCTGCACTGGTGCATCGGAATCTAATACTGGTCTCCCAGGAGCCGCTCAAAGCACAAACTATTAGAAGATTCACTCTTCTTGTACTTAAGTCGGCATTGTGCCCTTTTATATTCAATTACGATGCGATTTCTGTGTTTCATCGTCAATGTGAAGGTCCAAGGGATACAGTAAATCGGCACTGGTGCATCGGAATCCAATACTGGTCTCCCAGGAACAGCGCAAAGCACAAACTCTTAGAAGATTCACTCTTCTTGTAGTTAAGTCGGCTTTGTGCCTTTTATATTCAATTCCGATGCGATTTCTGTGTTTCATCGTCAATGTGAAGGTCCAAGGGATACAGTAAATCTGCATTGGGGCATCGGAATCCAATACTGGTCTCTCAGGAACCGCTCAAAGCACAAACTGTTAGAAGACTCACTCTTCTTGTACTTAAGTCGGCATTGTGCCTTTTATATTCAATTCCGATGCGATTTCTGTGTTTCATCGTCAATGTGAAGGTCCAAGAGATATAGTAAACCTGCACTGGTGCATCGGAATCCAATACTGGTCTGCCAGGAGCCGCTCAAAGCACAAACTCTTAGAAGATTCACTCTTCTTGTACATAAGTCGGCATTGTGCCTTTTATAATCAATTCCGTTGCGATTTCTGTGTTTCATCGACAATGTGAAAGTCCAAGGGATACAGTAAACCTGCACTGGTGCATCGGAATCCAATCCTGGTATCCCAGGAGCCGCTCAGACCACAAACTGTCAGAAGACTCACTCTTCTTGTATTTAAGTCGGCATTGCGCCTTTTATATTCAATTGCGATGCGATTTCTGTGTTTCATCGCAATTGTGAAGGTCCAAAGGATACAGTAAACCTGCACTGGTGCGTCGGAATCCAATACTGGTCTCCCAGGAGCCGCTCAAGTCACAAACTCTTAGAAGATTCACTCTTCTTGTACCTAAGTCGGCATTGTGCCTTTTATGTTAAATTCCGATGCGATTTCTGTGTTTCATCGGCAATGTGAAGGTCCAAGGGATACAGTAAACCTGCAGTGGTGCATCGGAATCCAATACTGGTATCCCAGGAGCCGCTCAAGGCACAAACTCTTAGAAGATTCACTCTTCTTGTATTTAAGTCGGCATTGTGCAATTTATATTCAATTCCGACGCGATTTCTGTGTTTCATCGTCAATGTGAAGGTCCAAGGGATACAGTAAACCTGCACTGGTGCATCGGAATCCAATACTGGTCTCCCAGGAGCCGCTCAAAGCACAAACTCTTAGAAGATTCACTCTTCTTGTACTTAAGTCGGCATTGTGCATTTTATGTTAAATTCCGATGCGATTTCTGTGTTTCATCGTCAATGTGAAGGTCCAAGGGATACAGTAAACCTTCACTGGTGCATCGGAATCCAATACTGGTATCCCAGGAGCCGCTCAAGTCACAAACTCTTAGAAGATTCAATCTTCTTGTACTTAAGTCGGCATTGTGCCTTTTATATTCAATTCCGATGCGATTTCTGTGTTTCATCTTCAATGTGAAGGTCCAAGGGATACAGTAAACCTACACGCGTGCATCGGAATCTAATACTGGTCTCCCAGGAGCCGCTCAAAGCACAAACTCCAAGAAGATTCACTCTTCTTGTACTTAAGTCGGCATTGTGCCTTTTATATTCAATTCCGATGCGATTTCTGTGTTTCATCGTCAATGTGAAGGTCCAAGGGATACAGTAAACCTACACGCGTGCATCGGAATCTAATACTGGTCTCCCAGGAGCCGTTCAAAGCACAAACTCCAAGAAGATTCACTCTTCTTGTACTTAAGTCGGCATTGTGCCTTTTATATTCAATTCCGATGCGATTTCTGTGTTTCATCGTCATTGTGAAATTCCAAGGGATACAGTAAACTGACACTGGTACATCGGAATCCAATACTGGTCTCCCAGGAGCCGCTCAAAGCACAAACTCTTAGAAGATTCACTCTTCTTGTACATAAGTCGGCATTGTGCCTTTTATAATCAATTCCGTTGCGATTTCTGTGTTTCATCGACAATGTGAAAGTCCAAGGGATACAGTAAACCTGCACTGGTGCATCGGAATCTAATACTGGTCTCCCAGGAGCCGCTCAAAGCACAAACTATTAGAAGATTCACTCTTTTTCTACTTAAGTCGGCATTGTGCCATTTTATATTCAATTCCGATGCGATTTCTGTGTTTCATCGTCAATTTGAAGGTCCAAGGGATACTGTAAACCTGCACTGGTGCATCGGAATCTAATTCTGGTCTCCCAGGAACAGCGCAAAGCACAAACTCTTAGAAGATTCACTCTTCTTGTAGTTAAGTCGGCTTTGTGCCTTTTATATTCAATTCCGATGCGATTTCTGTGTTTCATCGTCAATGTGAAGGTCCAAGGGATACAGTAAATCTGCATTGGGGCATCGGAATCCAATACTGGTCTCTCAGGAACCGCTCAAAGCACAAACTGTTAGAAGACTCACTCTTCTTGTACTTAAGTCGGCATTGTGCCTTTTATATTCAATTCTGATGCGATTTCTGTGTTTCATCGTCAATGTGAAGGTCCAAGAGATATAGTAAACCTGCACTGGTGCATCGGAATCCAATACTGGTCTGCCAGGAGCCGCTCAGAACACAAACTGTCAGAAGACTGACTCTTCTTGTATTTAAGTCGGCATTGTGCCTTTTATATTCAATTCCGATGCGATTTCTGTGTTTCATCGTCAATGTGTAGGTCCATGGGATACAGTAAACCTGCACTGGTTCATCGGAATCCAATACAGGTCTCCCAGGAGCCGCTCAAACCACAAACTCTTAGAAGATTCACTCTTCTTGTACTTAAGTAGGCATTGTGCCTTTTATATTCAATTCCGATCCGATTTCTGTGTTTCATCGTCAATGTGAAAGTCCAAGGGATACAGTTAACCTGCACTGGTGCATCGGAATCCAATACTGGTCTCTCAGGAGCCGCTCAAAGCACAAACTGTTAGAAGACTCACTCTTCTTGTACTTAAGTCGGCATTGTGCCTTTTATATTCAATTCCGATGCGATTTCTGTGTTTCATCGTCAATGTGAAGGTCCAAGAGATACAGTAAACCTGCACTGGTGCATCGGAATCCAATCCTGGTATCCCAGGAGCCGCTCAGACCACAAACTGTCAGAAGACTCACTCTTCTTGTATTTAAGTCGGCATTGCGCCTTTTATATTCAATTCCGATGCGATTTCTGTGTTTCATCGCCAATGTGAAGGTCCAAAGGATACAGTAAACCTGCACTGGTGCGTCGGAATCCAATACTGGTCTCCCAGGAGCCGCTCAAGTCACAAACTCTTAGAAGATTCACTCTTCTTGTACCTAAGTCGGCATTGTGCCTTTTATGTTAAATTCCGATGCGATTTCTGTGTTTCATCGGCAATGTGAAGGTCCAAGGGATACAGTAAACCTGCAGTGGTGCATCGGAATCCAATACTGGTATCCCAGGAGCCGCTCAAGGCACAAACTCTTAGAAGATTCACTCTTCTTGTATTTAAGTCGGCATTGTGCAATTTATATTCAATTCCGACGCGATTTCTGTGTTTCATCGTCAATGTGAAGGTCCAAGGGATACAGTAAACCTGCACTGGTGCATCGGAATCCAATACTGGTCTCCCAGGAGCCGCTCAAAGCACAAACTCTTAGAAGATTCACTCTTCTTGTACTTAAGTCGGCATTGTGCATTTTATGTTAAATTCCGATGCGATTTCTGTGTTTCATCGTCAATGTGAAGGTCCAAGGGATACAGTAAACCTTCACTGGTGCATCGGAATCCAATACTGGTATCCCAGGAGCCGCTCAAGTCACAAACTCTTAGAAGATTCAATCTTCTTGTACTTAAGTCGGCATTGTGCCTTTTATATTCAATTCCGATGCGATTTCTGTGTTTCATCTTCAATGTGAAGGTCCAAGGGTTACAGTAAACCTACACGCGTGCATCGGAATCTAATACTGGTCTCCCAGGAGCCGCTCAAAGCACAAACTCCAAGAAGATTCACTCTTCTTGTACTTAAGTCGGCATTGTGCCTTTTATATTCAATTCCGATGCGATTTCTGTGTTTCATCGTCCATGTGAAGGTCCAAGGGATACAGTAAACCTACACGGGTGCATCGGAATCTAATACTGCTCTCCCAGGAGCCGCTCAAAGCACAAACTCCAAGAAGATTCACTCTTCTTGTACTTAAGTCGGCATTGTGCCTTTTATATTCAATTCCGATGCGATTTCTGTGTTTCATCGTCATTGTGAAATTCCAAGGGATACAGTAAACTGACACTGGTACATCGGAATCCAATACTGGTCTCCCAGGAGCCGCTCAAAGCACAAACTCTTAGAAGATTCACTCTTCTTGTACATAAGTCGGCATTGTGCCTTTTATAATCATTTCCGTTGCGATTTCTGTGTTTCATCGACAATGTGAAAGTCCAAGGGATACAGTAAACCTGCACTGGTGCATCGGAATCTAATACTGGTCTCCCAGGAGTCGCTCAAAGCACAAACTATTAGAAGATTCACTCTTCTTCTACTTAAGTCGGCATTGTGCCATTTTATATTCAATTCCGATGCGATTTCTGTGTTTCATCGTCAATTTGAAGGTCCAAGGGATACTGTAAACCTGCACTGGTGCATCGGAATCTAATTCTGGTCTCCCAGGAGCCGCTCAAACCACAAACTCTTAGAAGATTCACTCTTCTTGTAATTAAGTCGGCATTGTGCATTTTATATTCAATTCCGATGCGATTTCTGTGTCTCATCGTCAATGTAAAGGTCCAAGGGATACAGTAAAACTGCACTGGTGCATCGGAATCCAATACTGGTCTCCCAGGAGCCGCTCAAACCACAAACTCCTAGAAGATTCACTCTTCTTGTACTTAAGTCGGCATTGTGCCTTTTATATTCAATTCCGATGCGATTTCTGTGTTTCATCGTCAATGTGAAGGCCCAAGGGATACAGTAAACCTACACTCGTGCATCGGAATTCTGATACTGGTCTCCCAGGAGCCGCTCAAAGCACAAACTCTTAGAAGATTCACTCTTCTTGTACTTAAGTCGGCATTGTGCCCTTTTATATTCAATTACTATGCGATTTCTGTGTTTCATCGTCAATGTGAAGGTCCAAGGGATACAGTTAACCTGCACTGGTACATCGGAATCGAATACTGGTCTCCCAGGAACAGCACAAAGCACAAACTCTTAGAAGATTCACTCTTCTTGTAGTTAAGTCGGCATTGTGCCATTTATATTCAATTCCGATGCGATTTCTGTGTTTCATCGTCAATGTGAAGGTCCAAGGGATACAGTAAACCTGCACTGGTGCATCGGAATCCAATAGTGGTCTCCCAGGAGCCGCTCAAAGCACAAACTCCAAGAAGATTCACTCTTCTTGTACTTAAGTCGGCATTGTGCCTTTTATATTCAATTCCGATGCGATTTCTGTGTTTCATCGTCAATGTGAAGGTCCAAGGGATACAGTAAACCTACACATGTGCATCGGAATCTAATACTGGTCTCCCAGGAGCCGCTCAAAGCACAAACTCCAAGAAGATTCACTCTTCTTGTACTTAAGTCGGCATTGTGCCTTTTATATTCAATTCCGATGCGATTTCTGTGTTTCATCGTCAATGTGAAGGTCCAAGGGATACAGTAAACTGACACTGGTAGATCGGAATCCAATACTGGTCTCCCAGGAGCCGCTCAAAGCACAAACTCTTAGAAGATTCACTCTTCTTGTACATAAGTCGGTATTGTGCCTTTTATATTCAATTCCGATGCGATTTCTGTGTTTCATCGTCAATGTGAAACTCCAAGGGATACAGTAAACCTGCACTGGTGCATCGGAATCTAATACTGGTCTCCCAGGAGCCGCTCAAAGCACAAACTATTAGAAGATTCACTCTTCTTCTACTTAAGTCGGCATTGTGCCATTTTATATTCAATTCCGATGCGATTTCTGTGTTTCATCGTCAATTTGAAGGTCCAAGAGATACAGTAAACCTGCACTGGTGCATCGGAATCCAATACTGGTCTGCCAGGAGCCGCTCAGAACACAAACTGTCAGAAGACTCACTCTTCTTGTATTTAAGTCGGCATTGTGCCTTTTATATTCAATTCCGATGCGATTTCTGTGTTTCATCGTCAATCTGAAGGTCCAAGGGATACAGTAAACCTGCACTGGTGCGCCGGAATCCAATACTGGTCTCCCAAGAGCCGCTCCACTCACAAACTCTTAGAAGATTCACTCTTCTTGTATTTAAGTCGGCATTGTGCCTTTTATATTCAATTCCGATGCGATTTCTGTGTTTCATCGTCAATGTGTAGGTCCATGGGATACAGTAAACCTGCACTGGTGCATCGGAATCCAATACTGGTCTCCCAGGAGACGCTCAAACCACAAACTCTTAGAAGATTCACTCTTCTTGTACTTAAGTAGGCATTGTGCCTTTTATATTCAATTCCGATCCGATTTGTGTGTTTCATCGTCAATGTGAAGGTCCAAGGGATACAGTAAACCTGCACTGGGGCATCGGAACCCAATACTGGTCTCTCAGGAGCCGCTCAAAGCACAAACTGTCATAAGACTCACTCTTGTTGTACTTAAGTCGGCATTGTGCCTTTTATATTCAATTCCGATGCGATTTCTGTGTTTCATCGCCAATGTGAAGGTCCAAAGGATACAGTAAACCTGCACTGGTGCGTCGGAATCCAATACTGGTCTCCCAGGAGCCGCTCAAGTCACAAACTCTTAGAAGATTCACTCTTCTTGTACCTAAGCCGGCATTGTGCCTTTTATGTTAAATTCCGATGCGATTTCTGTGTTTCATCGGCAATGTGAAGGTCCAAGGGATACAGTAAACCTGCACTGGTGCATCGGAATCCAATACTGGTATCCCAGGAGCCGCTCAAGGCACAAACTCTTAGAAGATTCACTCTTCTTGTATTTAAGTCGGCATTGTGCAATTTATATTCAATTCCGACGCGATTTCTGTGTTTCATCGTCAATGTGAAGGTCCAAGGGATACAGTAAACCTGCACTGGTGCATCGGAATCCAATACTGGTCTCCCAGGAGCCGCTCAAAGCACAAACTCTTAGAAGATTCACTCTTCTTGTACTTAAGTCGGCATTGTGCATTTTATGTTAAATTCCGATGCGATTTCTGTGTTTCATCGTCAATGTGAAGGTCCAAGGGATACAGTAAATCTGCACTGGTGCATCGGAATCCAATACTGGTATCCCAGGAGCCGCTCAAGTCACAAACTCTTAGAAGATTCACTCTTCTTGTACTTAAGTCGGCATTGTGCCTTTAATATTCAATTCCGATGCGATTTCTGTGTTTCATCGTCATTGTGAAATTCCAAGGGATACAGTAAACTGACACTGGTACATCGGAATCCAATACTGGTATCCCAGGAGCCGCTCAAAGCACAAACTATTAGAAGATTCACTCTTCTTCTACTTAAGTCGACATTGTGCCATTTTATATTCAATTCCGATGCGATTTCTCTGTTTCATCGTCAATTTGAAGGTCCAAGGGATACTGTAAACCTGCACTGGTGCATCGGAATCTAATTCTGGTCTCCCAGGAGCCGCTCAAACCACAAACTCTTAGAAGATTCACTCTTCTTGTACTTAAGTCGGCATTGTGCATTTTATATTCAATTCCGATGCGATTTCTGTGTCTCATCGTCAATGTGAAGGTCCAAGGGATACAGTAAAACTGCACTGGTGCATCGGAATGCAATACTGGTCTCCCAGGAGCCGCTCAAACCACAAACTCTTAAAAGATTCACTCTTCTTGTCCTTAATTCGGCATTGTGCCTTTTATATTCAATTCCGATGCGATATCTGTGTTTCATCGTCAATGTGAAGGCCCAAGGGATACAGAAAACCTACACTCGTGCATCGGAATTCTGATACTGGTCTCCCAGGAGCCGCTCAAAGCACAAACTCTTAGAAGTTTCACTCTTCTTGTACTTAAGTCGGCATTGTGCCCTTTTATATTCAATTACGATGCGATTTCTGTGTTTCATCGTCATTGTGAAATTCCAAGGGATACAGTAAACTGACACTGGTACATCGGAATCCAATACTGGTCTCCCAGGAGCCGCTCAAAGAACAAACTCTTAGAAGATTCACTCTTCTTGTACATAAGTCGGCATTGTGCCTTTTATATTCAATTCCGATGCGATTTCTGTGTTTCATCGTCAATGTGAAGGTCCAAGGGATACAGTAAACCTGCACTGGTGCATCGGAATCTAATACTGGTCTCCCAGGAGCCGCTCAAAGCACAAACTATTAGAAGATTCACTCTTCTTCTACTTAAGTCGGCATTGTGCCATTTTATATTCAATTCCGATGCGATTTCTGTGTTTCATCGTCAATTTGAAGGTCCAAGAGATACAGTAAACCTGCACTGGTGCATCGGAATCCAATACTGGTCTGCCAGGAGCCGCTCAGAACAGAAACTGTCAGAAGACTCACTCTTCTTGTATTTAAGTCGGCATTGTGCCTTCTATATTCAATTCCGATGCGATTTCTGTGTTTCATTGTCAATCTGAAGGTCCAAGGGATACAGTAAACCTGCACTGGTGCGCCGGAATCCAATACTGGTCTCCCAAGAGCCGCTCCAGGCACAAACTCTTAGAAGATTCACTCTTCTTGTATTTAAGTCGGCATTGTGCCTTTTATATTCAATTCCGATGCGATTTCTGTGTTTCATCGTCAATGTGTAGGTCCATGGGATACAGTAAACCTGCACTGGTGCATCGGAATCCAATACTGGTCTCCCAGGAGCCGCTCAAACCACAAACTCTTAGAAGATTCACTCTTCTTGTACTTAAGTAGGCATTGTGCCTTTTATATTCAATTCCGATCCGATTTCTGTGTTTCATCGTCAATGTGAAGGTCCAAGGGATACAGTAAACCTGCACTGGGGCATCGGAATCTAATACTGGTCTCTCAGGAGCCGCTCAAAGCACAAACTGTCAGAAGACTCACTCTTCTTGTACTTAAGTCGGCATTGTGCCTTTTATATTCAATTCCGAAGCGATTTCTGTGTTTCATCGTCAATGTGAAGGTCCAAGAGATACAGTAAACCTGCACTGGTGCATCGGAATCCAATCCTGGTACCCCAGGAGCCGCTCAGACCACAAACTGTCAGAAGACTCACTCTTCTTGTATTTAAGTCGGCATTGCGCCTTTTATATTCAATTCCGATGCGATTTCTGTGTTTCATCGCCAATGTGAAGGTCCAAAGGATACAGTAAACCTGCACTGGTGCGTCGGAATCCAATACTGGTCTCCCAGGAGCCGCTCAAGTCACAAACTCTTAGAAGATTCACTCTTCTTGTACCTAAGCCGGCATTGTGCCTTTTATGTTAAATTCCGATGCGATTTCTGTGTTTCATCGGCAATGTGAAGGTCCAAGGGATACAGTAAACCTGCACTGGTGCATCGGAATCCAATACTGGTATCCCAGGAGCCGCTCAGGGCACAAACTCTTAGAAGATTCACTCTTCTTGTATTTAAGTCGGCATTGTGCAATTTATATTCAATTCCGACGCGATTTCTGTGTTTCATCGTCAATGTGAAGGTCCAAGGGATACAGTAAACCTGCACTGGTGCATCGGAATCCAATACTGGTCTCCCAGGAGCCGCTCAAAGCACAAACTCTTAGAAGATTCACTCTTCTTGTACTTAAGTCGGCATTGTGCATTTTATGTTAAATTCCGATGCGTTTTCTGTGTTTCATCGTCAATGTGAAGGTCCAAGGGATACAGTAAACCTGCACTGGTGCATCGGAATCCAATACTGGTATCCCAGGAGCCGCTCAAGTCACAAACTCTTAGAAGATTCACTCTTCTTGTACTTAAGTCGGCATTGTGCCTTTTATATTCAATTCCGATGCGATTTCTGTGTTTCATCGTCATTGTGAAATTCCAAGGGATACAGTAAACTGACACTGGTACATCGGAATCCAATACTGGTATCCCAGGAGCCGCTCAAAGCACAAACTATTAGAAGATTCACTCTTCTTCTACTTAAGTCGGCATTGTGCCATTTTATATTCAATTCCGATGCGATTTCTGTGTTTCATCGTCAATTTGAAGGTCCAAGAGATACTGTAAACCTGCACTGGTGCATCGGAATCTAAATCTGGTCTCCCAGGAGCCGCTCAAACCACAAACTCTTAGAAGATTCACTCTTCTTGTACTTAAGTCGGCATTGTGCATTTTATATTCAATTCCGATGCGATTTCTGTGTCTCATCGTCAATGTAAAGGTCCAAGGGATACAGTAAAACTGCACTGGTGCATCGGAATCCAATACTGGTCTCCCAGGAGCCGCTCAAACCACAAACTCTTAGAAGATTCACTCTTCTTGTCCTTAAGTCGGCATTGTGCCTTTGATATTCAATTCCGATGCGATTTCTGTGTTTCATCGTCAATGTGAAGGCCCAAGGGATACAGTAAACCTACACTCGTGCATCGGAATTCTGATACTGGTCTCCCAGGAGCCGCTCAAAGCACAAACTCTTAGAAGTTTCACTCTTCTTGTACTTAAGTCGGCATTGTGCCCTTTTATATTCAATTACGATGCGATTTCTGTGTTTCATCGTCAATGTGAAGGTCCAAGGGATACAGTAAACCTGCACTGGTGCATCGGAATCGAATACTGGTCTCTCAGGAACAGCGCAAAGCACAAACTGTTAGAAGATTCACTCTTCTTGTAGTTAAGTCGACATTGTGCCATTTATATTCAATTCCGATGCGATTTCTGTGTTTCATCGTCAATGTGAAGGTCCCAGGGATACAGTAAATCTGCATTGGGGCATCGGAATCCAATACTGGACTCTCAGGAGACGCTCAAAGCACAAACTGTTACAAGACAAACTCTTCTTGTACTTAAGTCGGCATTGTGCCTTTTATATTCAATTCCGATGCGATTTCTGTGTTTCATCGTCAATGTGAAGGTCCAAGAGTTACAGTAAACCTGCACTGGTCCGCCGGAATCCAATACTGGTCTCCCAGGAGCCGCTCAAGGCACAAACTCTTAGAAGATTCACTCTTCTTGTATTTAAGTCGGCATTGTGCCTTTTATAAAATCAATTCCGATACGATTTCTGTGTTTCATCGTCAATGTGTAGGTCCATGGGATACAGTAAACCTGCACTGGAGTATCGGAATCCAATACTGGTCTCCCAGGAGCCGCTCAAACCACAAACTCTTAGAAGATTCACTCTTCTTGTACTTAAGTAGGCATTCTGCATTTTATATTCAATTCCGATCCGATTTCTGTGTTTCATCGTCAATGTGAAGGTCCAAGGGATACAGTAAACCTGCACTGGGGCATCGGAATCCAATACTGGTCTCTCAGGAGCCGCTCAAAGCACAAACTGTCAGAAGACTCACTCTTCTTGTATTTAAGTCGGCATTGCGCCTTTTATATTCAATTCCGATGCGATTTCTGTGTTTCATCGCCAATGTGAAGGTCCAAAGGATACAGTAAACCTGCACTGGTGCGTCGGAATCGAATACTGGTCTCCCAGGAGCCGCTCAAGTCACAAACTCTTAGAAGATTCACTCTTCTTGTACCTAAGTCGGCATTGTGCCTTTTATGTTAAATTCCGATGCGATTTCTGTGTTTCATCGTCAATGTGAAGGTCCAAGGGATACAGTAAACCTGCACTGGTGCATCGGAATCCAATACTGGTCTCCCAGGAGCCGCTCAAAGCACGAACTCTTAGAAGATTCACTCTTCTTGTACTTAAGTCGGCATTGTGCCTTTTATGTTAAATTCCGATGCGATTTCTGTGTTTCATCGTCAATGTGAAGGTCCAAGGGATACAGTAAACCTGCACTGGTGCATCGGAATCCAATACTGGTATCCCAGGAGCCGCTCAAGGCACAAACTCTTAGAAGATTCACTCTTCTTGTACTTAAGTCGGCATTGTGCCTTTTATATTCAATTCCGATGCGATTTCTGTGTTTCATCGTCAATGTGAAGGTCCAAGGGATACAGTAAACCTGCACTGGTTCATCGGAATCCAATACTGGTCTCCCAGGAGCCGCTCAAAGCACAAAGTCTTAGAAGATTCACTCTTCTTGCACTTAAGTCGGCATTGTGCCTCTTATATTCAATTCCGATGTGATTTCTGTGTTTCGTCAATGTGAAGGTCCAAGGGATACAGTAAACCTACACGCGTGCATCAGAATCTAATACTGGTCTCCCAGGAGCCGCTCAAAGCACAAACTCCAAGAAGATTCACTCTTCTTGTACTTAAGTCGGCATTGTGCCTTTTATATTCAATTCCGATGCGATTTCTGTGTTTCATCGTCAATGTGAAGGTCCAAGGGATACAGTAAACCTACACGCGTGCATCGGAATCTAATACTGGTCTCCCAGGAGCCGCTCAAAGCACAAACTCCAAGAAGATTCACTCTTCTTGTACTTAAGTCGGCATTGTGCCTTTTATATTCAATTCCGATGCGATTTCTGTGTCTCATCGTCAATGTAAAGGTCCAAGGGATACAGTAAAACTGCACTGGTGCATCGGAATCCAATACTGGTCTCCCAGGAGCCGCTCAAACCACAAACTCTTAGAAGATTCACTCTTCTTGTACTTAAGTCGGCATTGTGCCTTTTATAATCAATTCCGATGCGATTTCTCTGTTTCATCGTCAATGTGAAGGCCCAAGGGATACAGTAAACCTACACTCGTGCATCGGAATTCTGATACTGGTCTCCCAGGAGCCGCTCAAAGCACAAACTCTTAGAAGTTTCTCTCTTCTTGTACATAAGTCGGCATTGTGCCTTTTATATTCAATTCCGATGCGATTTCTGTGTTTCATCGTCAATGTGAAAGTCCAAGGGATACAGTAAACCTGCACTGGTGCATCGGAATCTAATACTGGTCTCCCAGGAGCCGCTCAAAGCACAAACTATTAGAAGATACACTCTTCTTCTACTTAAGTCGGCATTGTGCCATTTTATATTCAATTCCGATGCGATTTCTGTGTTTCATCGTCAATTTGAAGGTCCAAGGGATACTGTAAACCTGCACTGGTGCATCGGAATCTAATTCTGGTCTCCCAGGAGCCGCTCAAACCACAAACTCTTAGAAGATTCACTCTTCTTGTACTTAAGTCGGCATTGTGCATTTTATATTCAATTCCGATGCGATTTCTGTGTCTCATCGTCAATGTAAAGGTCCAAGGGATACAGTAAATCTGCATTGGGGCATCGGAATCTAATACTGGACTCTCAGGAGACGCTCAAAGCACAAACTGTTACAAGACTCACTCTTCTTGTACTTAAGTCGGCATTGTGCCTTTTATATTCAATTCCGATGCGATTTCTGTGTTTCATCGTCAATGTGAAGGTCCAAGAGTTACAGTAAACCTGCACTGGTGCGCCGGAATCCAATACTGGTCTCCCAGGAGCCGCCCAAGGCACAAACTCTTAGAAGATTCACTCTTCTTGTATTTAAGTCGGCATTGTGCCTTTTATAAAATCAATTCCGATGCGATTTCTGTGTTTCATCGTCAATGTGTAGGTCCATGGGATACAGTAAACCTGCACTGGAGCATCGGAATCCAATACTGGTCTCCCAGGAACCGCTCAAACCACAAACTCTTAGAAGATTCACTCTTCTTGTACTTAAGTAGGCATTGTGCATTTTACTTTCAATTCCGATCCGATTTCTGTGTTTCATCGTCAATGTGAAGGTCCAAGGGATACAGTAAACCTGCACTGGTGCATCGGAATCCAATACTGGTATCCCAGGAGCCGCTAAAGGCTCAAACTCTTAGAAGATTCACTCTTCTTGTACTTAAGTCGGCATTGTGCCTTTTATATTCAATTCCGATGCGATTTCTGTGTTTCATCGTCAATGTGAAGGTCCAAGGGATACAGTAAACCTGCACTGGTTCATCGGAATCCAATACTGGTCTCCCAGGAGCCGCTCAAAGCACAAAGTCTTAGAAGATTCACTCTTCTTGTACTTAAGTCGGCTTTGTGCCTTTTATATTCAATTCCGATGCGATTTCTGTGTTTCATCGTCAATGTGAAGGTCCAAGGGATACAGTAAACCTACACGCGTGCATCGGAATCTAATACTGGTCTCCCAGGAGCCGCTCAAAGCACAAACTCCAAGAAGATTCACTCTTCTTGTACTTAAGTCGGCATTGTGCCTTTTATATTCAATTCCGATGCGATTTCTGTGTTTCATCGTCAATGTGAAGGTCCAAGGGATACAGTAAACCTGCACTGGTGCATCGGAATCTAATACTGGTCTCCCAGGAGCCGCTCAAAGCACAAACTATTAGAAGATTCACTCTTCTTCTACTTAAGTCGGCATTGTGCCATTTTATATTCAATTCCGATGCGATTTCTGTGTTTCATCGTCAATGTGAAGGTCCAAGAGTTACAGTAAACCTGCACTGGTGAATCGGAATCCAATACTGGTCTCCCAGGAGCCGCTCAGACCACAAACTGTCAGAAGACTCACTCTTCTTGTATTTAAGTTGGCATTGTGCCTTTTATATTCAATTCCGATGCGATTTCTGTGTTTCATCGTCAATCTGAAGGTCCAAGGGATACAGTAAACCTGCACTGGTGCGCCGGAATCCAATACTGGTCTCCCAGGAGCCGCTCAAGGCACAAACTCTTAGAAGATTCACTCTTCTTGTACTTAAGTAGGCATTGTGCCTTTTATATTCAATTCCGATGCGATTTCTGTGTTTCATCGTCAATGTGAAGGTCCAAGGGATACAGTAAACCGGCACTGGTGCGCCGGAATCCAATACTGGTCTCCCAGGAGCCGCTCAAGGCACAAACTCTTAGAAGATTCACTCTTCTTGTATTTAAGTCGGCATTGTGCCTTTTATAAAATCAATTCCGATGCGATTTCTGTGTTTCATCGTCAATGTGTAGGTCCATGGGATACAGTAAACCGGCTCTGGTGTATCGGAATCCTATACTGGTCTCCCAGGAGCCGCTCAAACCACAAACTCTTAGAAGATTCACTCTTCTTGTACTTAAGTAGGCATTGTGCCTTTTATATTCAATTCCGATGCGATTTCTGTGTTTCATCGTCAATGTGAAGGTCCAAAGGATACAGTAAACCTGCACTGGTGCGTCGGAATCGAATACTGGTCTCCCAGGAGCCGCTCAAGTTACAAACTCTTAGAAGATTCACTCTTCTTGTACCTAAGTCTTCATTGTGCCTTTTATGTTAAATACCGATGCGATTTCTGTGTTTCATCGTCAATGTGAAGGTCCAAGGGATACAGTAAACCTGCACTGGTGCATCGGAATCCAATACTGGTCTCCCAGGAGCCGCTCAAGGCACAAACTCTTAGAAGATTCACTCTTCTTGTACTTAAGTCGGCATTGTGCCTTTTATATTCAATTCCGATGCTATTTCTGTGTTTCATCGTCAATGTGAAGGTCCAAGGGATACAGTAAACCTGCACTGGTGCATCGGAATCCAATACTGGTCTCCCAGGAGCCGCTCAAAGCACAAAGTCTTAGAAGATTCACTCTTCTTGTACTTTAGTCGGCATTGTGCCTTTTATATTCAATTCCGATGCGATTTCTGTGTTTCATCGTCAATGTGAAGCTCCAAGGGATACAGTAAACCTACACGCGTACATCGGAATCTAATACTGGTCTCCCAGGAGCCGCTCAAAGCACAAACTCCAAGAAGATTCATTCTTCTTGTACTTAAGTCGGCATTGTGCCTTTTATATTCAATTCCGATGCGATTTCTGTGTTTCATCGTCAATGTGAAGGTCCAAGGGATACAGTAAACCTACACGCGTGCATCGGAATCTAATACTGGTCTCCCAGGAGCCGCTCAAAGCGCAAACTCCAAGAAGATTCACTCTTCTTGTACTTAAGTCGGCATTGTGCCTTTTATATTCAATTCCGATGCGTTATCTGTGTTTCATCGTCGTTGTGAAATTCCAAGGGATACAGTAAACTGACACTGGTACATCGGAATCCAATACTGGTCTCCCAGGAGCCGCTCAAAGCACAAACTCTTAGAAGATTCACTCTTCTTGTACATAAGTCGGCATTGTGCCTTTTATATTCAATTCCGATGCGATTTCTGTGTTTCATCGTCAGTGTGAAAGTCCAAGGGATACAGTAAACCTGCACTGGTGCATCGAAATCTAATACTGGTCTCCCAGGAGCCGCTCAAAGCACAAACTATTAGACGATTCACTCTTCTTCTACTTAAGTCGGCATTGTGTCCTTTTATATTCAATTCCGATGCGATTTCTGTGTTTCATCGTCAATGTGAAGGTCCAAGGGATACTGTAAACCTGCACTGGTGCATCGGAATCTAATACTGGTCTCCCAGGAGCCGCTCAAACCCCAAACTCTTAGAAGATTCACTCTTCTTGTACTTAAGTCGGCATTGTGCCTTTTATATTCAATTCCGATGCGATTTCTGTGTTTCATCGTCAATGTGAAGGCCCAAGGGATACAGTAAACCTACACTCGTGCATCGGAATTCTGATACTGGTCTCCCAGGAGCCGCTCAAAGCACAAACTCTTAGAAGTTTCACTCTTCTTGTACTTAAGTCGGCATTGTGCCTTTTATATTCAATTCCGATGCGATTTCTGTGTTTCATCTTCAATGTGCAGGTCCAAGGGATACAGTAAACCTGCACTGGTGCATCGGAATCCAATACTGGTCTCCCAGGAGCCGCTCAAAGCACAAAATCTTAGAAGATTCACTCTTCTTGTACTTAAGTCGGCATTGTGCCTTTTATATTCAATTCCGATGCGATTTCTGTGTTTCATCGGCAATGTGAAGGTCCAAGGGATGCAGTAAACCTGCACGCGTGCATCGGAATCTAATACTGGTCTCCCAGGAGCCGCTCAAAGCACAAACTCCAAGAAGATTCACTCTTCTTGTACTTAAGTCGGCATTGTGCCTTTTATATTCAATTCCGACGCGATTTCTGTGTTTCATCGTCAATGTGAAGGTCCAAGGGATACTGTAAACCTACACGCGTGCATCGTAATCTAATACTGGTCTCCCAGGAGCCGCTCAAAGAACAAACTCCAAGAAGATACACTTTTCTTGTACTTAAGTCGGCATTGTGCCTTTTATATTCAATTCCGGTGCGATTTCTGTGTTTCATCGTCATTGTGAAATTCCAAGGGATACAGTAAACTGACACTGGTACATCGGAATCCAATACTGGTCTCCCAGGAGCCGCTCAAAGCACAAACTCTTAGAAGATTCACTCTTCTTGTACATAAGTCGGCATTGTGCCTTTTATATTCAATTCCGATGCGATTTCTGTGTTTCATCGTCAATGTGAAAGTCCAAGGGATACAGTAAACCTGCACTGGTGCATCGGAATCTAATACTGGTCTCCCAGGAGCCGCTCAAAGCACAAACTATTAGAAGAGTCACTCTTCTTCTACTTAAGTCGGCATTGTGCCCTTTTATATTCAATTCCGATGCGAATTCTGTGTTTCATCGTCAATGTGAAGGTCCAAGGGATACTGTAAACCTGCACTGGTGCATCGGAATCTAATACTGGTCTCCCAGGAGCCGCTCAAACCACAAACTCTTAGAAGATTCACTCTTCTTGTACTAAAGTCGGCATTGTGCATTTTATATTCAATTCTGATGCGATTTCTGTGTCTCATAGTCAATGTAAAGGTGCAAGGGATACAGTAAAACTGCACTGGTGCATCGGAATCCAATACTGGTCTCCCAGGAGCCGCTCAAAGCACAAACTCTTAGAAGATTCACTCTTCTTGTACTTAAGTCGGCATTGTGCCTGTTATATTCAATTCCGATGCGATTTCTGTGTTTCATCGTCAATGTGAAGGCCCAAGGGATACAGTAAACCTACACTCGTGCATCGGAATTCTGATACTGGTCTCCCAGGAGCCGCTCAAAGCACAAACTCTTAGATGTTTCACTCTTCTTGTACTTAAGTCGGCATTGTGCCTTTTATATTGAATTCCGATGCGATTTCTGTGTTTCATCTTCAATGTGCAGGTCCAAGGGATACAGGAAACCTGCACTGGTGCATCGGAATCCAATACTGGTCTCCCAGGAGCCGCTCAAAGCACAACGTCTTAGAAGATTCACTCTTCTTGTACTTAAGTCGGCATTGCGCCTTTTATATTCAATTCCGATGCGATTTCTGTGTTTCATCGTCAATTTGAAGGTCCAAGGGATACAGTAAACCTGCACTGGTGCATCGGAATCCAATACTGGTCTCCCAGGAGCCGCTCAAAGCACAAACTCTTAGAAGATTCATTCTTCTTGTACTTAAGTCGGCATTGTGCCCTTTTATATTCAATTAAGATGCGATTTCTGTGTTTCATCGTCAATGTGAAGGTCCAAGGGATACAGTAAACCTGCACTGATGCATCGGAATCCAATACTGGTCTCCCAGGAACAGCGCAAAGCACAAACTCTTAGAAGATTCACTCTTCTTGTAGTTAAGTCGGCATTGTGCCTTTTATATTCAATTCCGATGCGATTTGTGTGTTTCATCGTCAATGTGAAGGTCCAAGGGATACAGTAAACCTGCAATGGTGCATCGGAATCCAATCCTGGTATCCCAGGAGCCGCTCAGACCACAAACTGTCAGAAGACTCACTCTTCTTGTATTTAAGTCGGCATTGCGTCTTTTATATTCAATTCCGATGCGATTTCTGTGTTTCACCGTCAATGTGAAGGTCCAAAGGATACAGTAAACCTGCACTGGTGCGTCGGAATCGAATACTGGTCTCCCAGGAGCCGCTCAAGTTACAAACTCTTAGAAGATTCACTCTTCTTGTACCTAAGTCTTCATTGTGCCTTTTATGTTAAATACCGATGCGATTTCTGTGTTTCATCGTCAATGTGAAGGTCCAAGGGATACAGTAAACCTGCACTGGTGCATCGGAATCCAATACTGGTCTCCCAGGAGCCGCTCAAGGCACAAACTCTTAGAAGATTCACTCTTCTTGTACTTAAGTCGGCATTGTGCCTTTTATATTCAATTCCGATGCTATTTCTGTGTTTCATCGTCAATGTGAAGGTCCAAGGGATACAGTAAACCTGCACTGGTGCATCGGAATACAATACTGGTCTCCCAGGAGCCGCTCAAAGCACAAAGTCTTAGAAGATTCACTCTTCTTGTACTTTAGTCGGCATTGTGCCTTTTATATTCAATTCCGATGCGATTTCTGTGTTTCATCGTCAATGTGAAGCTCCAAGGGATACAGTAAACCTACACGCGTACATCGGAATCTAATACTGGTCTCCCAGGAGCCGCTCAAAGCACAAACTCCAAGAAGATTCATTCTTCTTGTACTTAAGTCGGCATTGTGCCTTTTATATTCAATTCCGATGCTATTTCTGTGTTTCATCGTCAATGTGAAGGTCCAAGGGATACAGTAAACCTACACGCGTGCATCGGAATCTAATACTGGTCTCCCAGGAGCCGCTCAAAGCGCAAACTCCAAGAAGATTCACTCTTCTTGTACTTAAGTCGGCATTGTGCCTTTTATATTCAATTCCGATGCGTTATCTGTGTTTCATCGTCGTTGTGAAATTCCAAGGGATACAGTAAACTGACACTGGTACATCGGAATCCAATACTGGTCTCCCAGGAGCCGCTCAAAGCACAAACTCTTAGAAGATTCACTCTTCTTGTACATAAGTCGGCATTGTGCCTTTTATATTCAATTCCGATGCGATTTCTGTGTTTCATCGTCAGTGTGAAAGTCCAAGGGATACAGTAAACCTGCACTGGTGCATCGAAATCTAATACTGGTCTCCCAGGAGCCGCTCAAAGCACAAACTATTAGACGATTCACTCTTCTTCTACTTAAGTCGGCATTGTGTCCTTTTATATTCAATTCCGATGCGATTTCTGTGTTTCATCGTCAATGTGAAGGTCCAAGGGATACTGTAAACCTGCACTGGTGCATCGGAATCTAATACTGGTCTCCCAGGAGCCGCTCAAACCCCAAACTCTTAGAAGATTCACTCTTCTTGTACTTAAGTCGGCATTGTGCCTTTTATATTCAATTCCGATGCGATTTCTGTGTTTCATCGTCAATGTGAAGGCCCAAGGGATACAGTAAACCTACACTCGTGCATCGGAATTCTGATACTGGTCTCCCAGGAGCCGCTCAAAGCACAAACTCTTAGAAGTTTCACTCTTCTTGTACTTAAGTCGGCATTGTGCCTTTTATATTCAATTCCGATGCGATTTCTGTGTTTCATCTTCAATGTGCAGGTCCAAGGGATACAGTAAACCTGCACTGGTGCATCGGAATCCAATACTGGTCTCCCAGGAGCCGCTCAAAGCACAAAATCTTAGAAGATTCACTCTTCTTGTACTTAAGTCGGCATTGTGCCTTTTATATTCAATTCCGATGCGATTTCTGTGTTTCATCGGCAATGTGAAGGTCCAAGGGATGCAGTAAACCTGCACGCGTGCATCGGAATCTAATACTGGTCTCCCAGGAGCCGCTCAAAGCACAAACTCCAAGAAGATTCACTCTTCTTGTACTTAAGTCGGCATTGTGCCTTTTATATTCAATTCCGACGCGATTTCTGTGTTTCATCGTCAATGTGAAGGTCCAAGGGATACAGTAAACCTACACGCGTGCATCGTAATCTAATACTGGTCTCCCAGGAGCCGCTCAAAGAACAAACTCCAAGAAGATACACTTTTCTTGTACTTAAGTCGGCATTGTGCCTTTTATATTCAATTCCGGTGCGATTTCTGTGTTTCATCGTCATTGTGAAATTCCAAGGGATACAGTAAACTGACACTGGTACATCGGAATCCAATACTGGTCTCCCAGGAGCCGCTCAAAGCACAAACTCTTAGAAGATTCACTCTTCTTGTACATAAGTCGGCATTGTGCCTTTTATATTCAATTCCGATGCGATTTCTGTGTTTCATCGTCAATGTGAAAGTCCAAGGGATACAGTAAACCTGCACTGGTGCATCGGAATCTAATACTGGTCTCCCAGGAGCCGCTCAAAGCACAAACTATTAGAAGAGTCACTCTTCTTCTACTTAAGTCGGCATTGTGCCCTTTTATATTCAATTCCGATGCGAATTCTGTGTTTCATCGTCAATGTGAAGGTCCAAGGGATACTGTAAACCTGCACTGGTGCATCGGAATCTAATACTGGTCTCCCAGGAGCCGCTCAAACCACAAACTCTTAGAAGATTCACTCTTCTTGTACTAAAGTCGGCATTGTGCATTTTATATTCAATTCTGATGCGATTTCTGTGTCTCATAGTCAATGTAAAGGTGCTAGGGATACAGTAAAACTGCACTGGTGCATCGGAATCCAATACTGGTCTCCCAGGAGCCGCTCAAAGCACAAACTCTTAGAAGATTCACTCTTCTTGTACTTAAGTCGGCATTGTGCCTGTTATATTCAATTCCGATGCGATTTCTGTGTTTCATCGTCAATGTGAAGGCCCAAGGGATACAGTAAACCTACACTCGTGCATCGGAATTCTGATACTGGTCTCCCAGGAGCCGCTCAAAGCACAAACTCTTAGATGTTTCACTCTTCTTGTACTTAAGTCGGCATTGTGCCTTTTATATTGAATTCCGATGCGATTTCTGTGTTTCATCTTCAATGTGCAGGTCCAAGGGATACAGGAAACCTGCACTGGTGCATCGGAATCCAATACTGGTCTCCCAGGAGCCGCTCAAAGCACAACGTCTTAGAAGATTCACTCTTCTTGTACTTAAGTCGGCATTGCGCCTTTTATATTCAATTCCGATGCGATTTCTGTGTTTCATCGTCAATTTGAAGGTCCAAGGGATACAGTAAACCTGCACTGGTGCATCGGAATCCAATACTGGTCTCCCAGGAGCCGCTCAAAGCACAAACTCTTAGAAGATTCATTCTTCTTGTACTTAAGTCGGCATTGTGCCCTTTTATATTCAATTAAGATGCGATTTCTGTGTTTCATCGTCAATGTGAAGGTCCAAGGGATACAGTAAACCTGCACTGATGCATCGGAATCCAATACTGGTCTCCCAGGAACAGCGCAAAGCACAAACTCTTAGAAGATTCACTCTTCTTGTAGTTAAGTCGGCATTGTGCCTTTTATATTCAATTCCGATGCGATTTGTGTGTTTCATCGTCAATGTGAAGGTCCAAGGGATACAGTAAATCTGCATTGGGGCATCGGAATCCAATTCTGGTCTCCCAGGAGCCGCTCAAAGCACAAACTGTTAGAAGACTCACTCTTCTTGTACTCAATTGGGCATTGTGCCTTTTATATTCAATTCCGATGCGATTTCTGTGTTTCATCGTCAATGTGAAGGTCCAAGAGATACAGTAAACCTGCACTGGTGCATCGGAATCCAATACTGGTCTCCCAGGAGCCGCTCAAAGCGCAAACTCCAAGAAGATTCACTCTTCTTGTACTTAAGTCGGCATTGTGCCTTTTATATTCAATTCCGATGCGATATCTGTGTTTCATCGTCGTTGTGAAATTCCAAGGGATACAGTAAACTGACACTGGTACATCGGAATCCAATACTGGTCTCCCAGGAGCCGCTCAAAGCACAAACTCTTAGAAGATTCACTCTTCTTGTACTTAAGTCGGCATTGTGCCTTTTATATTCAATTCCGATGCGATTTCTGTGTTTCATCGTCAATGTGAAAGTCCAAGGGATACAGTAAACCTGCACTGGTGCATCGGAATCTAATACTGGTCTCCCAGGAGCCGCTCAAAGCACAAATTATTAGACGATTCACTCTTCTTCTACTTAAGTCGGCATTGTGTCCTTTTATATTCAATTCCGATGCGATTTCTGTGTTTCATCGTCAATGTGAAGGTCCAAGGGATACTGTAAACCTGCACTGGTGCATCGGAATCTAATACTGGTCTCCCAGGAGCCGCTCAAACCACAAACTCTCAGAAGATTCACTCTTCTTGTACTTAAGTCGGCATTGTGCATTTTATATTCAATTCCGATGTGATTTCTGTGTCTCATCGTCAATGTAAAGGTCCAAGGGATACAGTAAAACTGCACTGGTGCATCGGAATCCAATACTGGACTCCTAGGAGCCGCTCAAACCACAAACTCTTAGAAGATTCACTCTTCTTGTACTTAAGTCGGCATTGTGCCTTTTATATTCAATTCCGATGCGATTTCTGTGTTTCATCGTCAATGTGAAGGCCCAAGGGATACAGTAAACCTACACTCGTGCATCGGAATTCTGATACTGGTCTCCCAGGAGCCGCTCAAAGCACAAACTCTTAGAAGTTTCACTCTTCTTGTACTTAAGTCGTCATTGTGCCTTTTATATTCAATTCCGATGCGATTTCTGTGTTTCATCTTCAAAGTGCAGGTCCAAGGGATAAAGTAAACCTGCACTGGTGCATCGGAATCCAATACTGGTCTCCCAGGAGCCGCTCAAAGCACAAAATCTTAGAAGATTCACTCTTCTTGTACTTAAGTCGGCATTGTGCCTTTTATATTCAATACCGATGCGATTTCTGTGTTTCATCAGCAATGTGAAGGTCCAAGGGATACAGTAAGCCTGCACGCGTGCATCGGAATCTAATACTGGTCTCCCAGGAGCCGCTCAAAGCACAAACTCCAAGAAGATTCACTCTTCTTGTACTTAAGTCGGCATTGTGCCTTTTATATTCAATTCCGACGCGATTTCTGTGTTTCATCGTCAATGTGAAGGTCCAAGGGATACAGTAAACCTACACGCATGCATCGGAATCTAATACTGGTCTCCCAGGAGCCGCTCAAAGCACAAACTCCAAGAATAATTCACTCTTCTTGTACTTAAGTCTGCATTGTGCCTTTTATATTCAATTCCGGTGCGATTTCTGTGTTTCATCGTCATTGTGAAATTCCAAGGGATACAGTAAACTGACACTGGTACATCGGAATCCAATACTGGTCTCCCAGGAGCCGCTCAAAGCACAAACTCTTAGAAGATTCACTCTTCTTGTACATAAGTCGGCATTGTGCCTTTTATATTCAATTCCGATGCGATTTCTGTGTTTCATCGTCAATGTGAAGGCCCAAGGGATACAGTAAACCTACACTCGTGCATCGGAATTCTGATACTGGTCTCCCAGGAGCCGCTCAAAGCACAAACTATTAGAAGATTCACTCTTCTTCTACTTAAGTCGGCATTGTGCCCTTTTATATTCAATTCCGATGCGATTTCTGTGTTTCATCGTCAATGTGAAGGTCCAAGGGATACTGTAAACCTGCACTGGTGCATCGGAATCTAATACTGGTCTCCCAGGAGCCGCTCAAACCACATACTCTTAGAAGATTCACTCTTCTTGTACTAAAGTCGGCATTGTGCATTTTATATTCAATTCCGATGCGATTTCTGTGTCTCATAGTCAATGTAAAGGTTCAAGGGATACAGTAAAACTGCACTGGTGCATCGGAATCCAATACTGGTCTCCCAGGAGCCGCTCAAACCACAAACTCTTAGAAGATTCACTCTTCTTGTACTTAAGTCGGCATTGTGCCTGTTATATTCAATTCCGATGCGATTTCTGTGTTTCATCGTCAATGTGAAGGCCCAAGGGATACAGTAAACCTACACTCGTGCATCGGAATTCTGATACTGGTCTCCCAGGAGCCGCTCAAAGCACAAACTCTTAGAAGTTTCACTCTTCTTGTACTTAAGTCGGCATTGTGCCTTTTATATTCAATTCCGATGCGATTTCTGTGTTTCATCCTCTATGTGCAGGTCCAAGGGATACAGTAAACCTGCACTGGTGCATCGGAATCTAATACTGGTCTCCCAGGAGCCGCTCAAAGCACAAAGTCTTAGAAGATTCACTCTTTTTGTACTTAAGTCGGCATTGCGCCTTTTATATTCAATTCCGATGCGATTACTGTGTTTCATCGTCAATTTGAAGGTCCAAGGGATACAGTAAACCTGCACTGGTGCATCGGAATCCAATACTGGTCTCCCAGGAGCCGCTCAAAGCACAAACTCTTAGAAGATTCATTCTTCTTGTACTTAAGTCGGCATTGTGCCCTTTTATATTGAATTAAGATGCGATTTCTGTGTCTCATCGTCAATGTGAAGGTCCAAGGGATACAGTAAACCTGCACTGGTGCATCGGAATCCAATACTGGTCTCCCAGGAACAGCGCAAAGCACAAACTCTTAGAAGATTCACTCTTCTTGTAGTTAAGTCGGCATTGTGCCTTTTATATTCAATTCCGATGCGATTTGTGTGTTTCATCGTCAATGTGAAGGTCCAAGGGATACAGTAAATCTGCATTGGGGCATCGGAATCCAATTCTGGTCTCCCAGGAGCCGCTCAAAGCACAAACTGTTAGAAGACTCACTCTTCTTGTACTCAAGTGGGCATTGTGCCTTTTATATTCAATTCCGATGCGATTTCTGTGTTTCATCGTCAATGTGAAGGTCCAAGAGATACAGTAAACCTGCACTGGTGCATCGGAATCCATTACTGGTGTCCCAGGAGCCGCTCAGACCACAAACTGTCAGAAGACTCACTCTTCTTGTATTTAAGTCGGCATTGTACCTTTTATATTCAATTCCGATGCGATTTCTGTGTTTCAGCGTCAATGTGAAAGTACAAGGGATACAGTAAACCTGCACTGGTGCGCCGGAATCCAATACTGGTCTCCCAGGAGCCGCTCAAGGCTCAAACTCTTAGAAGATTCACTCTTCTTGTACTTAAGTCGGCATTGCGCCTTTTATGTTAAATTCCGATGCGATTTCTGTGTTTCATCGTCAATGTGAAGGTCCAAGGGATACAGTTAACCTCCACTGGTGCATCGGAATCCAATACTAGTATCCCAGGAGCCGCTCAAGGCACAAACTCTTAGAAGATTCACTCTTCTTGTATTTAAGTCGGCATTGTGCCTTTTATATTCAATTCCGATGCGATTTCTGTGTTTCATCGTCAATGTGTAGGTCCATGGGATATAGTAAACCTGCACTGGTGCATCGGAATCCAATACTGGTCTCCCAGGAGCCGCTCAAACCACTAACTCTTAGAAGATTCACAATTCTTGTACTTAAGTCGGCATTGTGCCTTTTATATTCAATTCCGATGTGATTTCTGTGTTTCATCGTCAATGTGAAGGTCCAAGGGATACAGTAAACCTGCACTGGTGAATCGCAATGCAATACTGGTCTCCCAGGAGCCGCTCAAAGCACAGACTGTTAGAAGACTCACTCTTCTTGTACTTAAGTCGGCATTGTGCCTTTTATATTCAATTCCGATGCGATTTCTGTGTTTCATCGTCAATTTGAAGGTACAAGGGATACAGTAAAACTGTACTGGTGCATCGGAATCTAATACTGGTCTCCCAGGAGCCGCTCATAGCACAAACTCATAGAAGATTCACTCTTGTTGTACTTAAGTCGGCATTGTGCTTTTTATATTAAATTCCGATGCGATTTCTGTGTTTCATCGTCAATGTGAAGGTCCAAGGGATACTGTAAACCTGCACTGGTGCATCGGAATCCAATACTGGTCTCCCAGGAGCCGCTCAAAGCACAAACTCTTAGAAGCTAGACTCTTCTTGTACTTAAGTCGGCATTGTGCTCTTTATATTCAATTCCGATGCGATTTCTGTGTTTCATCGTCAATGTGAAGGTTCAAGGGATACAGTAAACCTACACTCGTGCATCAGAATCTAATACTGGTCTCCCAGGAGCCGCTAAAACACAAACTCTTAGAAGATTCACTCTTCCTGTACTTAAGTCGGCATTGTGCCTTTTATATTCAATTCCGATGCGATTTGTGTGATTCATAGTCAATGTGAAGGTCCAAGTGATACAGTAAACCTGCACTGGTGCATCGGAATCCAATACTGGTCTCCCAGGAGTCGCACAAAGCACAAAGTCTTAGAAGATTCACTCTTCTTGTACTTAAGTCGGCATTGGGAATTTTATATTCAATTCCGATGTGATTTCTGTGTTTCATCGTCAATGTGAAGGTCCAAGGGATACAGTAAACCTGCACTGGTGCATCGGAATCCAATACTGGTCTCCCAGGAGCCGCTCAAACCACAATCTCTTAGAAGATTCACTCTTCTTGTACTTAAGTCGGCATTGTGCCTTTTATATTCAATTCCGATGCGATTTCTGTGTTTCATCGTCAATGTGAAGGTCCAAGGGATACAGTAAACCTGCACTGGTGCATCGGAATCCAATACTGGTCTCCCAGGAGCCGCTCAAAGCACAAAGTCTTAGAAGATTCTCTCTTCTTGTACTTAAGTCGACATTGTGCCTTTTATATTCAATTCCTATGCGATTTCCGTGTTTCATCGTCAATGTGAAGGTCCAAGGGATACAGTAAACCTACACGCGTGCATCGGAATCTAATACTGGTCTCCCAGGAGCCGCTCAAAGCACAAACTCCAAGAAGATTCACTCTTCTTGTACTTAAGTCGGCATTGTGCGTTTTATATTCAATTCCGGTGCGATTTCTGTGTTTCATCGTCAATGTGAAGGTCCAAGGGATACAGTAAACCGACACTGCTGCATCGGAATCCAATACTGGTCTCCCAGGAGCCGCTCAAAGCACAAACTCTTAGAAGATTCACTCTTCTTGTACATAAGTCGGCATTGTGCCTTTTATATTGAATTCCGATGCGAATTCTGTGTTTCAGCGTCAATGTGAAGGTCCAAGGAATACAGTAAACCTGCTCTGGTGCATCGGAATCTAATACTGGTCTCCCAGGAGCCGCTCAAACCACAAACTCTTAGAAGATCCACTCTTCTTGTACTTAATTCGGCATTGTGCATTTTATATTCAGTTCCGATGCGATTTCTGTGTTTCATCGTGAATGTAAATGTCCAAGGGATACAGTAAAACTGCACTGGTGCATCGGAATCCAATACTGGTCTCCCAGGAGCCGCTCAAAGCACAAACTCTTAGAAGATTCACTCTTCTTGTACTTAAGTCGGCATTGTACCTTTTATATTCAATTCCGATGCGATTTCTGTGTTTCATCGTCAATGTGAAGGTCCAAAGGATACAGTAAACCGACACTGCTGCATCGGAATCCAATACTGGTCTCCCAGGAGCCGCTCAAAGCACAAACTCTTAGAAGATTCACTCTTCTTGTACATAAGTCGGCATTGTGACTTTTATATTCAATTCCGATGCGATTTCTGTGTTTCATCGTGAATGTGAAGGTCCAAGGGATACAGTAAAACTGCACTGGTGCATCGGAATCTAATACTGGTCTCCCAGGAACAGCGCAAAGCACAAACTCTTAGAAGATTCACTCTTCTTGTATTTAAGTCGGCATTGTGCCTTTTATATTCAATTCCGATGCGATTTCTGTGTTTCATCGTTAATGTGTAGGTCCAAGGGATACAGTAAACCTACACTCGTGCATCAGAATCTAATACTGGTCTCCCAGGAGCCGCTAAAACACAAACTCTTAGAAGATTCACTCTTCCTGTACTTAAGTCGGCATTGTGCCTTTTATATTCATTTTCGATGCGATTTGTGTGATTCATATTCAATGTGAAGGTCCAAGTGATACAGTAAACCTGCACTGGTGCATCGGAATCCAATACTGGTCTCCCAGGAGTCGCTCAAAGCACAAAGTCTTAGAAGATTCACTCTTCTTGTACTTAAGTCGGCATTGGGAATTTTATATTCAATTCCAATGTGATTTCTGTGTTTCATCGTCAATGTGAAGGTCCAAGGGATACAGTAAACCTGCACTGGTGCATCGGAATCCAATACTGGTCTCCCAGGAGCCGCTCAAACCACAATCTCTTAGAAGATTCACTCTTCTTGTACTTAAGTCGGCATTGTGCGTTTTATATTCAATTCCGATGCGATTTCTGTGTTTCATCGTCAATGTGAAGGTCCAAGGGATACAGTAAACCTGCACTGGTGCATCGGAATCCAATACTGGTCTCCCAGGAGCCGCTCAAAGCACAAAGTCTTAGAAGATTCTCTCTTCTTGTACTTAAGTCGGCATTGTGCCTTTTATATTCAATTCCTATGCGATTTCCGTGTTTCATCGTCAATGTGAAGGTCCAAGGGATACAGTAAACCTACACTCGTGCATCGGAATCTAATACTGGTCTCCCAGGAGCCGCTCAAAGCACAAACTCCAAGAAGATTCACTCTTCTTGTACTTAAGTCGGCATTGTGCGTTTTATATTCAATTCCGATGCGATTTCTGTGTTTCATCGTCAATGTGAAGGTCCAAGGGATACAGTAAACCGACACTGCTGCATCGGAATCCAATACTGGTCTCCCAGGAGCCGCTGAAAGCACAAACTCTTAGAAGATTCACTCTTCTTGTACATAAGTCGGCATTGTGCCTTTTATATTGAATTCCGATGCGAATTCTGTGTTTCAGCGTCAATGTGAAGGTCCAAGGAATACAGTAAACCTGCTCTGGTGCATCGGAATCTAATATTGGTCTCCCAGGAGCCGCTCAAGGCACAAACTCCAAGAAGATTCACTCTTCTTGTACTTAAGTCGGCATTGTGCCCTTTTATATTCAATTCCAATGCGATTTCTGTGTTTCATCGTCAATGTGAAGGTCCAAGGGATACTGTAAACCTGCACTGGTGCATCGGAATCTAATACTGGTCTCCCAGGAGCCGCTAAACCACAAACTGTTAGAAGACTCACTCTTCTTTTACTTAAGTCGGCATTGTGCCATTTATATTCAATTCCGATGCGATTTCTGTGTTTCACCTTCAATGTGAAGGTCCAAGGGATACAGTAAACCGACACTGCTGCATCGGAATCCAATACTGGTCTCCCAGGAGCCGCTCAAAGCACAAACTCTTAGAAGATTCACTCTTCTTGTACATAAGTCGGCATTGCGACTTTTATATTCAATTCCGATGCGATTTCTGTGTTTCATCGTGAATGTGAAGGTCCAAGGGATACAGTAAAACTGCACTGGTGCATCGGAATCTAATACTGGTCTCCCAGGAACAGCGCAAAGCACAAACTCTTAGAAGATTCACTCTTCTTGTACTTAAGTCGGCATTGTGCCTTTTATATTCAATTCCGATGCGATTTGTGTGTTTCATCGTCAATGTGAAGGTCCAAGGGATACAGTAAATCTGCATTGGGGCATCGGAATCCAATTCTGGTCTCCCAGGAGCCGCTCAAAGCACAAACTGTTAGAAGACTCACTCTTCTTGTACTCAAGTGGGCATTGTGCCTTTTATATTCAATTCCGATGCGATTTCTGTGTTTCATCGTCAATGTGAAGGTCCAAGAGATACAGTAAACCTGCACTGGTGCATCGGAATCCATTACTGGTGTCCCAGGAGCCGCTCAGACCACAAACTGTCAGAAGACTCACTCTTCTTGTATTTAAGTCGGCATTGTACCTTTTATATTCAATTCCGATGCGATTTCTGTGTTTCAGCGTCAATGTGAAAGTACAAGGGATACAGTAAACCTGCACTGGTGCGCCGGAATCCAATACTGGTCTCCCAGGAGCCGCTCAAGGCTCAAACTCTTAGAAGATTCACTCTTCTTGTACTTAAGTCGGCATTGCGCCTTTTATGTTAAATTCCGATGCGATTTCTGTGTTTCATCGTCAATGTGAAGGTCCAAGGGATACAGTTAACCTCCACTGGTGCATCGGAATCCAATACTAGTATCCCAGGAGCCGCTCAAGGCACAAACTCTTAGAAGATTCACTCTTCTTGTATTTAAGTCGGCATTGTGCCTTTTATATTCAATTCCGATGCGATTTCTGTGTTTCATCGTCAATGTGTAGGTCCATGGGATATAGTAAACCTGCACTGGTGCATCGGAATCCAATACTGGTCTCCCAGGAGCCGCTCAAACCACTAACTCTTAGAAGATTCACAATTCTTGTACTTAAGTCGGCATTGTGCCTTTTATATTCAATTCCGATGTGATTTCTGTGTTTCATCGTCAATGTGAAGGTCCAAGGGATACAGTAAACCTGCACTGGTGAATCGCAATGCAATACTGGTCTCCCAGGAGCCGCTCAAAGCACAGACTGTTAGAAGACTCACTCTTCTTGTACTTAAGTCGGCATTGTGCCTTTTATATTCAATTCCGATGCGATTTCTGTGTTTCATCGTCAATTTGAAGGTACAAGGGATACAGTAAAACTGTACTGGTGCATCGGAATCTAATACTGGTCTCCCAGGAGCCGCTCATAGCACAAACTCATAGAAGATTCACTCTTGTTGTACTTAAGTCGGCATTGTGCTTTTTATATTAAATTCCGATGCGATTTCTGTGTTTCATCGTCAATGTGAAGGTCCAAGGGATACTGTAAACCTGCACTGGTGCATCGGAATCCAATACTGGTCTCCCAGGAGCCGCTCAAAGCACAAACTCTTAGAAGCTAGACTCTTCTTGTACTTAAGTCGGCATTGTGCTCTTTATATTCAATTCCGATGCGATTTCTGTGTTTCATCGTCAATGTGAAGGTTCAAGGGATACAGTAAACCTACACTCGTGCATCAGAATCTAATACTGGTCTCCCAGGAGCCGCTAAAACACAAACTCTTAGAAGATTCACTCTTCCTGTACTTAAGTCGGCATTGTGCCTTTTATATTCAATTCCGATGCGATTTGTGTGATTCATAGTCAATGTGAAGGTCCAAGTGATACAGTAAACCTGCACTGGTGCATCGGAATCCAATACTGGTCTCCCAGGAGTCGCACAAAGCACAAAGTCTTAGAAGATTCACTCTTCTTGTACTTAAGTCGGCATTGGGAATTTTATATTCAATTCCGATGTGATTTCTGTGTTTCATCGTCAATGTGAAGGTCCAAGGGATACAGTAAACCTGCACTGGTGCATCGGAATCCAATACTGGTCTCCCAGGAGCCGCTCAAACCACAATCTCTTAGAAGATTCACTCTTCTTGTACTTAAGTCGGCATTGTGCCTATTATATTCAATTCCGATGCGATTTCTGTGTTTCATCGTCAATGTGAAGGTCCAAGGGATACAGTAAACCTGCACTGGTGCATCGGAATCCAATACTGGTCTCCCAGGAGCCGCTCAAAGCACAAAGTCTTAGAAGATTCTCTCTTCTTGTACTTAAGTCGACATTGTGCCTTTTATATTCAATTCCTATGCGATTTCCGTGTTTCATCGTCAATGTGAAGGTCCAAGGGATACAGTAAACCTACACGCGTGCATCGGAATCTAATACTGGTCTCCCAGGAGCCGCTCAAAGCACAAACTCCAAGAAGATTCACTCTTCTTGTACTTAAGTCGGCATTGTGCGTTTTATATTCAATTCCGGTGCGATTTCTGTGTTTCATCGTCAATGTGAAGGTCCAAGGGATACAGTAAACCGACACTGCTGCATCGGAATCCAATACTGGTCTCCCAGGAGCCGCTCAAAGCACAAACTCTTAGAAGATTCACTCTTCTTGTACATAAGTCGGCATTGTGCCTTTTATATTGAATTCCGATGCGAATTCTGTGTTTCAGCGTCAATGTGAAGGTCCAAGGAATACAGTAAACCTGCTCTGGTGCATCGGAATCTAATACTGGTCTCCCAGGAGCCGCTCAAACCACAAACTCTTAGAAGATCCACTCTTCTTGTACTTAATTCGGCATTGTGCATTTTATATTCAGTTCCGATGCGATTTCTGTGTTTCATCGTGAATGTAAATGTCCAAGGGATACAGTAAAACTGCACTGGTGCATCGGAATCCAATACTGGTCTCCCAGGAGCCGCTCAAAGCACAAACTCTTAGAAGATTCACTCTTCTTGTACTTAAGTCGGCATTGTACCTTTTATATTCAATTCCGATGCGATTTCTGTGTTTCATCGTCAATGTGAAGGTCCAAAGGATACAGTAAACCGACACTGCTGCATCGGAATCCAATACTGGTCTCCCAGGAGCCGCTCAAAGCACAAACTCTTAGAAGATTCACTCTTCTTGTACATAAGTCGGCATTGTGACTTTTATATTCAATTCCGATGCGATTTCTGTGTTTCATCGTGAATGTGAAGGTCCAAGGGATACAGTAAAACTGCACTGGTGCATCGGAATCTAATACTGGTCTCCCAGGAACAGCGCAAAGCACAAACTCTTAGAAGATTCACTCTTCTTGTATTTAAGTCGGCATTGTGCCTTTTATATTCAATTCCGATGCGATTTCTGTGTTTCATCGTTAATGTGTAGGTCCAAGGGATACAGTAAACCTACACTCGTGCATCAGAATCTAATACTGGTCTCCCAGGAGCCGCTAAAACACAAACTCTTAGAAGATTCACTCTTCCTGTACTTAAGTCGGCATTGTGCCTTTTATATTCATTTTCGATGCGATTTGTGTGATTCATATTCAATGTGAAGGTCCAAGTGATACAGTAAACCTGCACTGGTGCATCGGAATCCAATACTGGTCTCCCAGGAGTCGCTCAAAGCACAAAGTCTTAGAAGATTCACTCTTCTTGTACTTAAGTCGGCATTGGGAATTTTATATTCAATTCCAATGTGATTTCTGTGTTTCATCGTCAATGTGAAGGTCCAAGGGATACAGTAAACCTGCACTGGTGCATCGGAATCCAATACTGGTCTCCCAGGAGCCGCTCAAACCACAATCTCTTAGAAGATTCACTCTTCTTGTACTTAAGTCGGCATTGTGCGTTTTATATTCAATTCCGATGCGATTTCTGTGTTTCATCGTCAATGTGAAGGTCCAAGGGATACAGTAAACCTGCACTGGTGCATCGGAATCCAATACTGGTCTCCCAGGAGCCGCTCAAAGCACAAAGTCTTAGAAGATTCTCTCTTCTTGTACTTAAGTCGGCATTGTGCCTTTTATATTCAATTCCTATGCGATTTCCGTGTTTCATCGTCAATGTGAAGGTCCAAGGGATACAGTAAACCTACACTCGTGCATCGGAATCTAACACTGGTCTCCCAGGAGCCGCTCAAAGCACAAACTCCAAGAAGATTCACTCTTCTTGTACTTAAGTCGGCATTGTGCGTTTTATATTCAATTCCGATGCGATTTCTGTGTTTCATCGTCAATGTGAAGGTCCAAGGGATACAGTAAACCGACACTGCTGCATCGGAATCCAATACTGGTCTCCCAGGAGCCGCTGAAAGCACAAACTCTTAGAAGATTCACTCTTCTTGTACATAAGTCGGCATTGTGCCTTTTATATTGAATTCCGATGCGAATTCTGTGTTTCAGCGTCAATGTGAAGGTCCAAGGAATACAGTAAACCTGCTCTGGTGCATCGGAATCTAATATTGGTCTCCCAGGAGCCGCTCAAGGCACAAACTCCAAGAAGATTCACTCTTCTTGTACTTAAGTCGGCATTGTGCCCTTTTATATTCAATTCCAATGCGATTTCTGTGTTTCATCGTCAATGTGAAGGTCCAAGGGATACTGTAAACCTGCACTGGTGCATCGGAATCTAATACTGGTCTCCCAGGAGCCGCTAAACCACAAACTGTTAGAAGACTCACTCTTCTTTTACTTAAGTCGGCATTGTGCCATTTATATTCAATTCCGATGCGATTTCTGTGTTTCACCTTCAATGTGAAGGTCCAAGGGATACAGTAAACCGACACTGCTGCATCGGAATCCAATACTGGTCTCCCAGGAGCCGCTCAAAGCACAAACTCTTAGAAGATTCACTCTTCTTGTACATAAGTCGGCATTGCGACTTTTATATTCAATTCCGATGCGATTTCTGTGTTTCATCGTGAATGTGAAGGTCCAAGGGATACAGTAAAACTGCACTGGTGCATCGGAATCTAATACTGGTCTCCCAGGAACAGCGCAAAGCACAAACTCTTAGAAGATTCACTCTTCTTGTATTTAAGTCGGCATTGTGCCTATTATATTCAATTCCGATGCGATTTCTGTGTTTCATCGTCAATGTGTAGGTCCAAGGGATACAGTAAACCTACACTCGTGCATCAGAATCTAATACTGGTCTCCCAGGAGCCGCTAAAACACAAACTCTTAGAAGATTCACTCTTCCTGTACTTAAGTCGGCATTGTGCCTTTTATATTCAATTCCGATGTGATTTGTGTGATTCATAGTCAATGTGAAAGTCCAAGTGATACAGTAAACCTGCACTGGTGCATCGGAATCCAATACTGGTCTCCTAGGAGTCGCTCAAAGCACAAAGTCTTAGAAGATTCACTCTTCTTGTACTTAAGTCGGCATTGGGAATTTTATATTCAATTCCGATGTGATTTCTGTGTTTCATCGTCAATGTGAGGTCCAAGGGATACAGTAAACCTGCACTGGTGCATCGGAATCCAATACTGGTCTCCCAGGAGCTGCTCAAACCACAATCTCTTAGAAGATTCACTCTTCTTGTACTTAAGTCGGCATTGTGCCTTTTATATTCAATTCCGATGCGATTTCTGTGTTTCATCGTCAATGTGAAGGTCCAAGGGATACAGTAAACCTGCACTGGTGCATCGGAATCCAATACTGGTCTCCCAGGAGCCGCTCAAAGCACAAAGTCTTAGAAGATTCTCTCTTCTTGTACTTAAGTCGGCATTGTGCCTTTTATATTCAATTCCTATGCGATTTCCGTGTTTCATCGTCAATGTGAAGGTCCAAGGGATACAGTAAACCTACACTCGTGCATCGGAATCTAATACTGGTCTCCCAGGAGCCGCTCAAAGCACAAACTCCAAGAAGATTCACTCTTCTTGTACTTAAGTCGGCATTGTGCGTTTTATATTCAATTCCGATGCGATTTCTGTGTTTTATCGTCAATGTGAGGGTCCAAGGGATACAGTAAACCGACACTGCTGCATCGGAATCCAATACTGGTCTCCCAGGAGCCGCTCAAAGCACAAACTCTTAGAAGATTCACTCTTCTTGTACATAAGTCGGCATTGTGCCTTTTATATTGAATTCCGATGCGAATTCTGTGTTTCAGCGTCAATGTGAAAGTCCAAGGAATACAGTAAACCTGCTCTGGTGCATCGGAATCTAATACAGGTCTCCCAGGAGCCGCTCAAGGCACAAACTCCAAGAAGATTCACTCTTCTTGTACTTAAGTCGGCATTGTGCCCTTTTAAATTCAATTCCAATGCGATTTCTGTGTTTCATCGTCAATGTGAAGGTCCAAGGGATACTGTAAACTTGCACTGGTGCATCGGAATGTAATACTGGTCTCCCAGGAGCCGCTCAAACCACAAACTCTTTGAAGATTCACTCTTCTTGTACTTAATTCGGCATTGTGCATTTTATATTCAGTTCCGATGCGATTTCTGTGTTTCATCGTGAATGCAAAGGTCCAAGGGATACAGTAAAACTGCACTGGTGCATCGGAATCCAATACTGGTCTCCCAGGAGCCGCTCAAAGCACAAACTCTTAGAAGATTCACTCTTCTTGTACTTAGTCGGCATTGTACCTTTTATATTCAATTCCGATGCGATTTGTGTGATTCATAGTCAATGTGAAGGTCCAAGTGATACAGTAAACCTGCACTGATGCATCGGAATCCAATACTGGTCTCCCAGGAGTCGCTCAAAGCACAAAGTCTTAGAAGATTCACTCTTCTTGTACTTAAGTCGGCATTGGGAATTTTAGATTCAATTCCGATGTGATTTCTGTGTTTCATCGTCAATGTGAAGGTCCAAGGGATACAGTAAACCTGCACTGGTGCATCGGAATCCAATACTGGTCTCCCAGGAGCCGCTCAAACCACAATCTCTTAGAAGATTCACTCTTCTTGTACTTAAGTCGGCATTGTGCCTTTTATATACAATTCCGATGCGATTTCTGTGTTTCATCGTCAATGTGAAGGTCCAAGGGATACAGTAAACCTGCACTGGTGCATCGGAATCCAATACTGGTCTCCCAGGAGCCGCTCAAAGCACAAAGTCTTAGAAGATTCTCTCTTCTTGTACTTAAGTCGGCATTGTGCCTTTTATATTCAATTCCTATGCGATTTCCGTGTTTCATCGTCAATGTGAAGGTCCAAGGGATACAGTAAACCTACACTCGTGCATCGGAATCTAATACTGGTCTCCCAGGAGCCGCTCAAAGCACAAACTCCAAGAAGATTCACTCTTCTTGTACTTAAGTCGGCATTGTGCGTTTTATATTCAATTCCGATGCGATTTCTGTGTTTCATCGTCAATGTGAGAGTCCAAGGGATACAGTAAACCGACACTGCTGCATCGGAATCCAATACTGGTCTCCCAGGAGCCGCTCAAAGCACAAACTCTTAGAAGATTCACTCTTCTTGTACATAAGTCGGCATTGTGCCTTTTATATTGAATTCCGATGCGAATTCTGTGTTTCAGCGTCAATGTGAAGGTCCAAGGAATACAGTAAACCTGCTCTGGTGCATCGGAATCTAACACTGGTCTCCCAGGAGCCGCTCAAGGCACAAACTCCAAGAAGATTCACTCTTCTTGTACTTAAGTCGGCATTGTGCCCTTTTATATTCAATTCCAATGCGATTTCTGTGTTTCATCGTCAATGTGAAGGTCCAAGGGATACTGTAAACCTGCACTGGTGCATCGGAATCTAATACTGGTCTCCCAGGAGCCGCTCAAACCACAAACTCTTAGAAGATTCACTCTTCTTGTACTTAATTCGGCATTGTGCATTTTATATTCAGTTCCGATGCGATTTCTGTGTTTCATCGTGAATGTAAAGGTCCAAGGGATACAGTAAAACTGCACTGGTGCATCGGAATCCAATACTGGTCTCCCAGGAGCCGCTCAAAGCACAAACTCTTAGAAGATTCACTCTTCTTGTACTTATGTCGGCATTGTACCTTTTATATTCAATTCCGATGCGATTTCTGTGTTTCATCGTCAATGTGAAGGTCCAAGGGATACAGTAAACCGACACTGCTGCATCGGAATCCAATACCGGTCTCCCAGGAGCCGCTCAAAGCACAAACTCTTAGAAGATTCACTCTTCTTGTACATAAGTCGGCATTGTGACTTTTATATTCAATTCCGATGCGATTTCTGTGTTTCATCGTGAATGTGAAGGTCCAAGGGATACAGTAAAACTGCACTGGTGCATCGGAATCTAATACTGGTCTCCCAGGAACAGCGCGAAGCACAAACTCTTAGAAGATTCACTCTTCTTGTATTTAAGTCGGCATTGTGCCTTTTATATTCAATTCCGATGCGATTTCTGTGTTTCATCGTCAATGTGTAGGTCCATGGGATACAGTAAACCTGCACTGGTGCATCGAAATCCAATACTGGTCTCCCAGGAGCCGCTCAAACCACTAACTCTTACAAGATTCACTCTTCTTGTACTTAAGTCGGCATTATGCCTTTTATATTCAATTCCGATGTGATTTCTGTGTTTCATCGTCAATGTGAAGGTCCAAGGGATACAGTAAACCAGCACTGGTGCATCGGAATGCAATACTGGTCTCCCAGGAGCCGCTCAAATCACAAACTCTTAGAAGATTCACTCTTCTTGTACTTAAGTCGTCATTGTGCCTTTTATATTCAATTCCGATGCGATTTCTGTGTTTCATCGTCAATGTGAAGGTCCAAGGGATACAGTAAACCTGCACTGGTGCATCGGAATGCAATACTGGTCTCCCAGGAGCCGCTCAAACACAAACTGTTAGAAGACTCACTCTTCTTGTACTTAGGTCGGCATTGTGCCTTTTATATTCAATTCCGATGCGATTTCTGTGTTTCATCGTCAATGTGAAGGTCCAAGGGATACAGTAAAACTGTACTGATGCATCGGAATCTAATACTGGTCTCCCAGGACCTGCTCATAGCACAAACTCATAGAAGATTCACTGTTCTTGTAATTAAGTCGGCATTGTGCCTTTTATATTAAATTCCGATGCGATTTCTGTGTTTCATCGTCAATGTGAAGGTCCAAGGGATACAGTAAACCTGCACTGGTGCATCGGAATCCAATACTGGTCTCCCAGGAGCCGCTCAAACCACAATCTCTTAGAAGATTTACTCTTCTTGTACTTAAGTCGGCATTGCGCCTTTTATATTCAATTCCGATGCGATTTCTGTGTTTCATCGTCAATGTGAAGGTCCAAGGGATACAGTAAACCTGCACTGGTGCAACGGAATCCAATACAGGTCTCCCAGGAGCCGCTCAAAGCACAAAGTCTTAGAAGATTCTCTCTTCTTGTACTTAAGTCGGCACTGTGCCTTTTATATTCAATTCCTATGCGATTTCCGTGTTTCATCGTCAATGTGAAGGTCCAAGGGATACAGTAAACCTACACTCGTGCATCGGAATCTAATACTGGTCTCCCAGGAGCCGCTCAAAGCGCAAACTCCAAGAAGATTCACTCTTCTTGTACATAAGTCGGCATTGTGCGTTTTATATTCAATTCCAATGCTATTTCTGTGTTTCATCGTCAATGTGAAGGTCCAAGGGATACAGTAAACCGACACTGCTGCATCGGAATCCAATACTGGTCTCCCAGGAGCCGCTCAAAGCACAAACCCTTAGAAGATTCACTCTTCTTGTACATAAGTCGGCATTGTGCCTTTTATATTGAATTCCGATGCGAATTCTGTGTTTCAGCGTCAATGTGAAGGTCCAAGGAATACAGTAAACCTGCACTGGTGCATCGGAATTTAATACTGGTCTCCCAGGAGCCGCTCAAGGCACAAACTCTTAGAAGATTCACTCTTCTTGTACTTAAGTCGGCATTGTGCCCTTTTATATTCAATTCCAATGCGATTTCTGTGTTTCATCGTCAATATGAAGGTCCAAGGGATACTGTAAACCTGCACTGGTGCATCGGAATCTAATACTGGTCTCCCAGGAGCCGCTTAAACCACAAACTCTTAGAAGATTCACTCTTCTTGTACTTAATTCGGCATTGTGCATTTTAGATTCAATTCCGATGCGATTTCTGTGTTTCATCGTCAATGTGAAGGTCCAAGGTATACAGTAAACCTACACGCGTGCATCGGAATCTAATACTGGTCTCCCAGGAGCCGCTCAAAGCACAAACTCCAAGGAGATTCACACTTCTTGTACTTAAGTCGGCATTGTGCCTTTTATATTCAATTCCGATGCCATTTCTGTGTTTCATCGTCATTGTGAAATTCCAAGGGATACAGTAAACTGACACTGGTACATCGGAATCCAATACTGGTCTCCCAGGAGCCGCTCAAAGCACAAACTCTTAGAAGATTCACTCTTCTTGTACATAAGTCAGCATTGTGCCTTTTATATTCAATTCCGATGCGATTTCTGTGTTTCATCGTCAATGTGAAAGTCCAAGGGATACAGTAAACCAGCACTGGTGCATCGGTATCTAATACTGGTCTCCCAGGAGCCGCTCAAAGCACAAGCTATTAGAAGATTCACTCTTCTTCTACTTAAATCGGCATTGTGCCATTTTATATTCAATTCCGATACGATTTCTGTGTTTCATCGTCAATTTGAAGGTCCAAGGCATACTGTAAACCTGCACTGGTGCATCGGAATCTAATTCTGGTCTCCCAGGAGCCGCTCAAAGCACAAACTCTTAGAAGATTCACTCTTCTTGTACTTAAGTCGGCATTGTGCATTTTATATTCAATTCCGATGCGATTTCTGTGTCTCATCGTCAATGTAAAGGTCCAAGGGATACAGTAAAACTGCACTGGTGCAACGGAATCCAATACTGGTCACCCAGGAGCCGCTCAAACCACAAACTCTTAGAAGATTCACTCTTCTTGTACTTAAGTCGGCATTGTGCCTTTTATATTCAATTCCGATGCGATTTCTGTGTTTCATCGTCAATGTGAAGGCCCAAGGGATACAGTAAACCTACACTCGTGCATCGGAATTCTGATACTGGTCTCCCAGGAGCCGCTCAAAGCACAAACTCTTAGAAGTTTCACTCTTCTTGTACTTAAGTCGGCATTGTGCCCTTTTATATTCAATTACGATGCGATTTTTGTGTTTCATCGTCAATGTGAAGGTCCAAGGGATACAGTAAACCTGCACTGGTGCATCGGAATCCAATACTGGTCTCCCAGGAACAGCGCAAAGCACAAATTCTTAGAAGATTCACTCTTCTTGTAGTTAAGTCGGCATTGTGCCATTTATATTCAATTCCGATGCGATTTCTGTGTTTCATCGTCAATGTGAAGGTCCAAGGGATACAGTAAATCTGCATTGGGGCATCAGAATCCAATACTGGACTCTCAGGAGACGCTAAAAGCACAAACTGTTACAAGACTCACTCTTCTTGTACTTAAGTCGGCATTGTGCCTTTTATATTCAATTCCGATGCGATTTCTGTGTTTCATCGTCAATGTGAAGGTCCATGAGTTACAGTAAACCTGCACTGGTGCGCCGGAATCCAATACTGGTCTCCCAGGAGCCGCTCAAGGCACAAACTCTTGGAAGATTCACTCTTCTTGTATTTAAGTCGGCATTGTGCCTTTTATAAAATCAATTCCGATGCGATTTCTGTGTTTGATCGTCAATGTGTAGGTCCAAGGAATACAGTAAACCTGCACTGGTGCATCGGAATTTAATACTGGTCTCCCAGGAGCCGCTCAAGGCACAAACTCTTACAAGATTCACTCTTCTTGTACTTAAGTCGGCATTGTGCCCTTTTATATTCAATTCCAATGCGATTTCTGTGTTTCATCGTCAATATGAAGGTCCAAGGGATACTGTAAACCTGCACTGGTGCATCGGAATCTAATACTGGTCTCCCAGGAGCCGCTCAAACCACAAACTCTTAGAAGATTCACTCTTCTTGTACTTAATTCGGCATTGTGCATTTTATATTCAATTCCGATGCGATTTCTGTGTTTCATCGTCAATGTGAAGGTCCAAGGTATACAGTAAACCTACACGCGTGCATCGGAATCTAATACTGGTCTCCCAGGAGCCGCTCAAAGCACAAACTCCAAGGAGATTCACACTTCTTGTACTTAAGTCGGCATTGTGCCTTTTATATTCAATTCCGATGCCATTTCTGTGTTTCATCGTCATTGTGAAATTCCAAGGGATACAGTAAACTGACACTGGTACATCGGAATCCAATACTGGTCTCCCAGGAGCCGCTCAAAGCACAAGCTCTTAGAAGATTCACTCTTCTTGTACATAAGTCAGCATTGTGCCTTTTATATTCAATTCCGATGCGATTTCTGTGTTTCATCGTCAATGTGAAAGTCCAAGGGATACAGTAAACCTGCACTGGTGCATCGGAATCTAATACAGGTCTCCCAGGAGCCGCTCAAAGCACAAGCTATTAGAAGATTCACTCTTCTTCTACTTAAATCGGCATTGTGCCATTTTATATTCAATTCCGATACGATTTCTGTGTTTCATCGTCAATTTGAAGGTCCAAGGCATACTGTAAACCTGCACTGGTGCATCGGAATCTAATTCTGGTCTCCCAGGAGCCGCTCAAAGCACAAACTCTTAGAAGATTCACTCTTCTTGTACTTAAGTCGGCGTTGTGCATTTTATATTCAATTCCGATGCGATTTCTGTGTCTCATCGTCAATGTAAAGGTCCAAGGGATACAGTAAAACTGCACTGGTGCAACGGAATCCAATACTGGTCACCCAGGAGCCGCTCAAACCACAAACTCTTAGAAGATTCACTCTTCTTGTACTTAAGTCGGCATTGTGCCTTTTATATTCAATTCCGATGCGATTTCTGTGTTTCATCGTCAATGTGAAGGCCCAAGGGATACAGTAAACCTACACTCGTGCATCGGAATTCTGATACTGGTCTCCCAGGAGCCGCTCAAAGCACAAACTCTTAGAAGTTTCACTCTTCTTGTACTTAAGTCGGCATTGTGCCCTTTTATATTCAATTACGATGCGATTTTTGTGTTTCATCGTCAATGTGAAGGTCCAAGGGATACAGTAAACCTGCACTGGTGCATCGGAATCCAATACTGGTCTCCCAGGAACAGCGCAAAGCACAAATTCTTAGAAGATTCACTCTTCTTGTAGTTAAGTCGGCATTGTGCCATTTATATTCAATTCCGATGCGATTTCTGTGTTTCATCGTCAATGTGAAGGTCCAAGGGATACAGTAAATCTGCATTGGGGCATCAGAATCCAATACTGGACTCTCAGGAGACGCTAAAAGCACAAACTGTTACAAGACTCACTCTTCTTGTACTTAAGTCGGCATTGTGCCTTTTATATTCAATTCCGATGCGATTTCTGTGTTTCATCGTCAATGTAAAAGTCCAAGGGATACAGTAAACCTGCACTGGTGCATCGGAATCTAATACTGGTCTCCCAGGAGCCGCTCAAAGCACAAGCTATTAGAAGATTCACTCTTCTTCTACTTAAATCGGCATTGTGCCATTTTATATTCAATTCCGATACGATTTCTGTGTTTCATCGTCAATTTGAAGGTCCAAGGCATACTGTAAACCTGCACTGGTGCATCGGAATCCAATACTGGTATCCCAGGAGCCGCTCAAGGCACAAACACTTAGAAGATTCACTCTTCCTGTATTTAAGTCGGCATTGTGCAATTTATATTCAATTCCGACGCGATTTCTGTGTTTCATCGTCAATGTGAAGGTCCAAGGTATACAGTAAACCTGCACTGGTGCATCGGAATCCAATACTGGTCTCCCAGGAGCCGCTCAAAGCACAAACTCTTAGAAGATTCACTCTTCTTCTACTTAAGTCGGCATTGTGCCATTTTATATTCAATTCCGATGCGATTTCTGTGTTTCATCGTCAATTTGAAGGTCCAAAGGATACTGTAAACCTGCACTGGTGCATCGGAATCTAATTCTGGTCTCCCAGGAGCCGCTCAAACCACAAACTCTTAGAAGATTCACTCTTCTTGTACTTAAGTCGGCATTGTGTATTTTATATTCAATTCCGATGCGATTTCTGAGTCTCATCGTCAATGTAAAGGTCCAAGGGATACAGTAAACCTGCACTGGTGCATCGGAATCCAATACTGGACTCCCAGGAGCCGCTCAAACCACAAACTCTTAGAAGATTCACTCTTCTTGTACTTAAGTCGTCATTGTGCCTTATATATTCAATTCCGATGCGATTTCTGTGTTTCATCGTCAATGTGAAGGCCCAAGGGATACAGTAAACCTACACTCGTGCATCGGAATTCTGATACTGGTCTCCCAGTAGCCGCTCAAAGCACAAACTCTTAGAAGTTTCACTCTTCTTGTACTTAAGTCGGCATTGTGCCCTTTTATATTCAATTACGATGCGATTTCTGTGTTTCATCGTCAATGTGAACGTCCAAGGGATACAGTAAACCTGCACTGGTGCATCGGAATCCAATACTGGGCTCCCAGGAACAGCGCAAAGCACAAACTCTTAGAAGATTCACTCTTCTTGTAGTTAAGTCGGCATTGTGCCATTTATATTCAATTCCGATGCGATTTCTGTGTTTCATCGTCAATGTGAAGGTCCAAGGGATACAGTAAATCTTCATTGGGGCATCGGAATGCAATACTGGACTCTCAGGAGAAGCTCAAAGCACAAACTGTTACAAGACTCACTCTTTTTGTACTTAAGTCGGCATTGTGCCTTTTATATTCAATTCCGATGCGATTTCTGTGTTTCATCGTCAATGTGAAGGTCCACGAGTTACAGTAAACCTGCACTGGTGCGCCGGAATCCAATACTGGTCTCCCAGGAGCCGCTCAAGGCACAAACTCTTACAAGATTCACTCTTCTTGTATTTAAGTCGGCATTGTGCCTTTTATAAAATCAATTCCGACGCGATTTCTGTGTTTCATCGACAATGTGTAGGTCCATGGGATACAGTAAACCTGCACTGGAGCATCGGAATCCAATACTGGTCTCCCAGGAGCCGCTCAAACCACAAACTCTTAGAAGATTCACTCTTCTTGTACATAAGTAGGCATTGTCCATTTTATATTCAATTCCGATCCGATTTCTGTGTTTCATCGTCAATGTGAAGGTCCAAGGGATACAGTAAACCTGCACTGGGGCATCGGAATCCAATACTGGTCTCTCAGGAGCCGCTCAAAGCACAAACTGTTAGAAGACTCACTCTTCTTGTACTTAAGTCGGCATTGTGCCTTTTATATTCAATTCCGATGCGATTTCTGTGTTTCATCGTCAATGTGAAGGTCCAAGAGATACAGTAAACCTGCACTGGTGCTTCGGAATCCAATCCTGGTATCCCAGGAGCCGCTCAGACCACAAACTGTCAGAAGACTCACTCTTCTTGTATTTAAGTCGGCATTGCGCCTTTTATATTCAATTCCGATGCGATTTCTGTGTTTCATCGCCAATGTGAAGGTCCAAAGGATACAGTAAACCTGCACTGGTGCGTCGGAATCCAATACTGGTCTCCCAGGAGCCGCTCAAATCACAAACTCTTAGAAGATTCACTCTTCTTGTACCTAAGTCGGCATTGTGCCTTTTATGTTGAATTCCGATGCGATTTCTGTGTTTCATCGGCAATGTGAAGTTCCAAGGGATACAGTAAACCTGCACTGGTGCATCGGAATCCAATACTGGTATCCCAGGAGCCGCTCAAGGCACATACTCTTAGAAGATTCGCTCTTCTTGTATTTAAGTCGGCATTGTGCAATTTATATTCAATTCCGACGCGATTTCTGTGTTTCATCGTCAATGTGAAGGTCCAAGGGATACAGTAAACCTGCACTTGTGCATCGGAATCCAATACTGGTCTCCCAGGAGCCGCTCAAAGCACAAACTCTTAGAAGATTCACTCTTCTTGTACTTAAGTCGGCATTGTACCTTTTATGTTAAATTCCGATGCGATTTCTGTGTTTCATCGTCAATGTGAAGGTCCAAGGGATGCTGTAAACCTGCACTGGTGCATCGGAATCCAATACTGGTCTCCCAGGAGCCGCTCAAAGCACAAAGTGTTAGAAGACTCACTCTTCGTGTACTTAAGTCGGCATTGTGCGTTTTATATTCAATTCCGATGCGATTTCTGTGTTTCATCGTCAATGTGAAGGTCCAAGGGATACAGTAAACCTACACGCGTGCATCGGAATCTAATACTGGTCTCCCAGGAGCCGCTCAAAGCACAAACTCCAAGAAGATTCACTCTTCTTGTACTTAAGTCGGCATTGTGCCCTTTATATTCAATTCCGATGCGATTTCTGTGTATCATCGTCAATGTGAAGGTCCAAGGGATACAGTAAACCTACACGCGTGCATCGGAATCTAATACTGTCTCCCAGGAGCCGCTCAAAGCACAAACTCCAAGAAGATTCACTCTTCTTGTACTTAAGTCGGCATTGTGCCTTTTATATTCAATTCTGATGCGATTTCTGTGTTTCATCGTCATTGTGAATTTCCAAGGGATACAGTAAACTGACACTGGTACATCGGAATCCAATACTGGTCTCCCAGGAGCCGCTCAAAGCACAAACTCTTAGAAGATTCACTCTTCTTGTACATAAGTCGGCATTGTGCCTTTTATATTGAATTCCGATGCGAATTCTGTGTTTCAGCGTCAATGTGAAGGTCCAAGGGATACAGTAAACCTGCACTGGTGCATCGGAATCTAATACTGGTCTCCCAGGAGCCGCTCAAAGCAGAAACTATTAGAAGATTCACTCTTCTTCCACTTAAGTCGGCATTGTGCCATTTTATATTCAATTCCGATGCGATTTCTGTGTTTCATCGTCAATGTGAATGTCCAAGGGATACTGTAAACATGCACTGGTGCATCGGAATCTAATTCTGGTCTCCCAGGAGCCGCTCAAACCACAAACTCTTAGAAGATTCACTCTTCTTGTACTTAAGTCGGCATTGTGCATTTTATATTCAATTCCGATGCGATTTCTGTGTCTCATCGTCAATGTAAAGGTCCAAGGGATACAGTAAAACTGCACTGGTGCATCGGAATCCAATACTGGTCTCCCAGGAGCCGCTCAAACCACAAACTCTTAGAAGATTCACTCTTCTTGTACTTAAGTCGGCATTGTGCCTTTTATGTTCAATTCCGATGCGATTTCTGTGTTTCATCGTCAATGTGAAGGCCCAAGGGATACAGTAAACCTACACTCGAGCATCGGAATTCTGATACTGGTCTCCCAGGAGCCGCTAAAGCACAAACTCTTAGAAGTTTCACTCTTCTTGTACTTAAGTCGGCATTGTGCCCTTTTATATTCAATTACGATGCGATTTCTGTGTTTCATCGTCAATGTGAAGGTCCAAGGGATACAGTAAACCTGCACTGGTGCATCGGAATCCAATACTGGTCTCCCAGGAACAGCGCAAAGCACAAACTCTTAGAAGATTCACTCTTCTTGTAGTTAAATCGGCATTGTGCCTTTTATGTTCAATTCCGATGCGATTTCTGTGTTTCATCGTCAATGTGAAGGTCCAAGGGATACAGTAAACCTGCACTGGTGCGTCGGAATCGAATACTGGTCTCCCAGGAGCCGCTCAAGTCACAAACTCTTAGAAGATTCACTCTTCTTGTACCTAAGTCGGCATTGTGCCTTTTATGTTAAATACCGATTCGATTTCTGAGTTTCATCGTCAATGTGAAGGTGCAAGGGATACAGTAAACCTGCACTGGTGCATCGGAATCCAATACTGGTCTCCCAGGAGCCGCTCAAACCACAAACTCTTAGAAGATTCACTCTTCTTGTACTTAAGTCGGCATTGTGCCTTTTATATTCAATTCCGATGCTATTTCTGTGTTTCATCGTCAATGTGAAGGTCCAAGGGATACAGTAAACCTGCACTGGTGCATCGGAATCCAATACTGATCTCCCAGGAGCCGCTCAAGGCACAAAATCTTAGAAGATTCTCACTTCTTGTACTTAAGTCGGCATTGTGCCTTTTATATTCAATTCCGATGCTATTTCTTTGTTTCATCGTCAATGTGAAGGTCCAAGGGATACAGTAAATCTGCATTGGGGCATCGGAATCCAATACTGGACTCTCAGGAGACGCTCAAAGCACAAACTGTTACAAGACTCACTCTTCTTGTACTTAAGTCGGCATTGTGGCTTTTATATTCAATTCCGATGCGATTTCTGTGTTTCATCGTCAATGTGAAGGTCCAAGAGTTACAGTAAACATGCACTGGTGCGCCGGAATCCAATACTGGTCTCCCAAGAGCCGCTCAAGGCACAAACTCTTAGAAGATTCACTCTTCTTGTATTTAAGTCGGCATTGTGCCTTTTATAAAATCAGTTCCGATGCGATTTCTGTGTTTCATCGTCAATGTGTAGGTCCATGGGATACAGTAAACCTGCACTGGTGCATCGGAATCCAATACTGGTCTCCCAGGAGCCGCTCAAAGCACAAACTCTTAGAAGATTCACTCTTCTTGTACTTAAGTCGGCATTGTGCCTTTTATATTCAATTCCGATGCGATTTCTGTGTTTCATCGTCAATGTGAAGGTCCAAGAGATACAGTAAACCTGCACTGGTGCATCGGAATCCAATCCTGGTATCCCAGGAGCCGCTCAGACCACAAACTGTCAGAAGACTCACTCTTCTTGTATTTAAGTCGGCATTGCGCCTTTTATATTCAATTCAGATGCGATTTCTGTGTTCCATCGCCAATGTGAAGGTCCAAAGGATACAGTATACCTGCCCTGGTGCGTCGGAAGCCAATACTGGTCTCCCAGGAGCCGCTCAAGTCACAAACTCTTAGAAGATTCACTCTTCTTGTACCTAAGTCGGCATTGTGCCTTTTATGTTAAATTCCGATGCGATTTCTGTATTTCATCGGCAATGTGAAGGTCCAAGGGATACAGTAAACCTGCACTGGTGCATCGGAATCCAATACTGGTATCCCAGGAGCCGCTCAAGGCACAAACTCTTAGAAGATTCACTCTTCTTGTATTTAAGTCGGCATTGTGCAATTTATATTCAATTCCGACGCGATTTCTGTGTTTCATCGTCAATGTGAAGGTCCAAGGGATACAGTAAACCTGCACTGGTGCATCGGAATCCAATACTGGTCTTCCAGGAGCCGCTCAAAGCACAAACTCTTAGAAGATTCACTCTTCTTCTACTTAAGTCGGCATTGTGCCATTTTATATTCAATTCCGATGCGATTTCTGTGTTTCATCGTCAATTTGAAGGTCCAAAGGATACTGTAAACCTGCACTGGTGCATCGGAATCTAATTCTGGTCTCCCAGGAGCCGCTCAAACCACAAACTCTTAGAAGATTCACTCTTCTTGTACTTAAGTCGGCATTGTGTATTTTATATTCAATTCCGATGCGATTTCTGTGTCTCATCGTCAATGTAAAGGTCCAAGGGATACAGTAAACCTGCACTGGTGCATCGGAATCCAATACTGGACTCCCAGGAGCCGCTCAAACCACAAGCTCTTAGAAGATTCACTCTTCTTGTACTTAAGTCGTCATTGTGCCTTATATATTCAATTCCGATGCGATTTCTGTGTTTCATCGTCAATGTGAAGGCCCAAGGGATACAGTAAACCTACACTCGTGCATCGGAATTCTGATACTGGTCTCCCAGTAGCCGCTCAAAGCACAAACTCTTAGAAGTTTCACTCTTCTTGTACTTAAGTTGGCATTGTGCCCTTTTATATTCAATTACGATGCGATTTCTGTGTTTCATCGTCAATGTGAACGTCCAAGGGATACAGTAAACCTGCACTGGTGCATCGGAATCCAATACTGGTCTCCCAGGAACAGCGCAAAGCACAAACTCTTAGAAGATTCACTCTTCTTGTAGTTAAGTCGGCATTGTGCCATTTATATTCAATTCCGATGCGATTTCTGTGTTTCATCGTCAATGTGAAGGTCCAAGGGATACAGTAAATCTTCATTGGGGCATCGGAATGCAATACTGGACTCTCAGGAGAAGCTCAAAGCACAAACTGTTACAAGACTCACTCTTTTTGTACTTAAGTCGGCATTGTGCCTTTTATATTCAATTCCGATGCGATTTCTGTGTTTCATCGTCAATGTGAAGGTCCACGAGTTACAGTAAACCTGCACTGGTGCGCCGGAATCCAATACTGGTCTCCCAGCAGCCGCTCAAGGCACAAACTCTTACAAGATTCACTCTTCTTGTATTTAAGTCGGCATTGTGCCTTTTATAAAATCAATTCCGACGCGATTTCTGTGTTTCATCGACAATGTGTAGGTCCATGGGATACAGTAAACCTGCACTGGAGCATCGGAATCCAATACTGGTCTCCCAGGAGCCGCTCAAACCACAAACTCTTAGAAGATTCACTCTTCTTGTACTTAAGTAGGCATTGTCCATTTTATATTCAATTCCGATCCGATTTCTGTGTTTCATCGTCAATGTGAAGGTCCAAGGGATACAGTAAACCTGCACTGGGGCATCGGAATCCAATACTGGTCTCTCAGGAGCCGCTCAAAGCACAAACTGTTAGAAGACTCACTCTTCTTGTTCTTAAGTCGGCATTGTGCCTTTTATATTCAATTCCGATGCGATTTCTGTGTTTCATCGTCAATGTGAAGGTCCAAGAGATACAGTAAACCTGCACTGGTGCTTCGGAATCCAATCCTGGTATCCCAGGAGCCGCTCAGACCACAAACTGTCAGAAGACTCACTCTTCTTGTATTTAAGTCGGCATTGCGCCTTTTATATTCAATTCCGATGCGATTTCTGTGTTTCATCGCCAATGTGAAGGTCCAAAGGATACAGTAAACCTGCACTGGTGCGTCGGAATCCAATACTGGTCTCCCAGGAGCCGCTCAAATCACAAACTCTTAGAAGATTCACTCTTCTTGTACCTAAGTCGGCATTGTGCCTTTTATGTTGAATTCCGATGCGATTTCTGTGTTTCATCGGCAATGTGAAGTTCCAAGGGATACAGTAAACCTGCACTGGTGCATCGGAATCCAATACTGGTATCCCAGGAGCCGCTCAAGGCACAAACTCTTAGAAGATTCACTCTTCTTGTATTTAAGTCGGCATTGTGCCCTTTATATTCAATTCCGATGCGATTTCTGTGTTTCATCGTCAATGGGAAGGTCCAAGGGATACAGTAAACCTACACGCGTGCATCGGAATCTAATACTGTCTCCCAGGAGCCGCTCAAAGCACAAACTCCAAGAAGATTCACTCTTCTAGTACTTAAGTCGGCATTGTGCCTTTTATATTCAATTCTGATGCGATTTCTGTGTTTCATCGTCATTGTGAATTTCCAAGGGATACAGTAAACTGACACTGGTACATCGGAATCCAATACTGGTCTCCCAGGAGCCGCTCAAAGCACAAACTCTTAGAAGATTCACTCTTCTTGTACATAAGTCGGCATTGTGCCTTTTATATTCAATTCCGATGCGATTTCTGTGTTTCATCGTCAATGTGAAAGTCCAAGGGATACAGTAAACCTGCACTGGTGCATCGGAATCTAATACTGGTCTCCCAGGAGCCGCTCAAAGCAGAAACTATTAGAAGATTCACTCTTCTTCTACTTAAGTCGGCATTGTGCCATTTTATATTCAATTCCGATGCGATTTCTGTGTTTCATCGTCAATGTGAATGTCCAAGGGATACTGTAAACCTGCACTGGTGCATCGGAATCTAATTCTGGTCTCCCAGGAGCCGCTCAAAGCACAAACTCTTAGAAGATTCACTCTTCTTGTACTTAAGTCGGCATTGTGCATTTTATATTCAATTCCGATGCGATTTCTGTGTCTCATCGTCAATGTAAAGGTCCAAGGGATACAGTAAAACTGCACTGGTGCATCGGAATCCAATACTGGTCTCCCAGGAGCCGCTCAAACCACAAACTCTTAGAAGATTCACTCTTCTTGTACTTAAGTCGGCATTGTGCCTTTTATGTTCAATTCCGATGCGATTTCTGTGTTTCATCGTCAATGTGAAGGCCCAAGGGATACAGTAAACCTACACTCGAGCGTCGGAATTCTGATACTGGTCTCCCAGGAGCCGCTCAAAGCACAAACTCTTAGAAGTTTCACTCTTCTTGTACTTAAGTCGGCATTGTGCCCTTTTATATTCAATTACGATGCTATTTCTGTGTTTCATCGTCAATGTGAAGGTCCAAGGGATACAGTAAACCTGCACTGGTGCATCGGAATCCAATACTGGTCTCCCAGGAACAGCGCAAAGCACAAACTCTTAGAAGATTCACTCTTCTTGTAGTTAAATCGGCATTGTGCCTTTTATGTTCAATTCCGATGCGATTTCTGTGTTTCAACGTCAATGTGAAGGTCCAAGGGATACAGTAAACCTGCACTGGTGCGTCGGAATCGAATACTGGTCTCCCAGGAGCCGCTCAAGTCACAAACTCTTAGAAGATTCACTCTTCTTGTACCTAAGTCGGCATTGTGCCTTTTATGTTAAATACCGATGCGATTTCTGAGTTTCATCGTCAATGTGAAGGTCCAAGGGATACAGTAAACCTGCACTGGTGCATCGGAATCCAATACTGGTCTCCCAGGAGCCGCTCAAACCACAAACTCTTAGAAGATTCACTCTTCTTGTACTTAAGTCGGCATTGTGCCTTTTATGTTAAATTCCGATGCGATTTCTGTGTTTCATCGTCAATGTGAAAGTCCAAGGGATACAGTAAACCTGCACTGTTGCATCGGAATCCAATACTGGTATCCCAGGAGCCGCTCAAAGCACAAACACTTAGAAGATTCACTCTTCTTGTACTTAAGTCGGCATTGTGCCTTTTATGTTAAATTCCGATGCGATTTCTGTGTTTCATCGTCAATGTGAAGGTCCAAGGGATACAGTAAACCTGCACTGTTGCATCGGAATCCAATACTGGTATCCCAGGAGCCGCTCAAGGCACAAACTCTTAGAAGATTCACTCTTCTTGTACTTAAGTCGGCATTGTGCCTTTTATATTCAATTCCGATGCTATTTCTGTGTTTCATCGTCAATGTGAAGGTCCAAGGGATACAGTAAACCTGCACTGGTGCATCGGAATCCAATACTGGTCTCCCAGGAGCCGCTCAAAGCACAAAGTCTTAGAAGATTCACTCTTCTTGTACTTAAGTCGGCATTGTGCCTTTTATATTCAATTCCGATGCGATATCTGTGTTTCATCGTCGTTGTGAAATTCCAAGGGATACAGTAAACTGACACTGGTACATCGGAATCCAATACTGGTCTCCCAGGAGCCGCTCAAAGCACAAACTCTTAGAAGATTCACTCTTCTTGTACATAAGTCGGCATTGTGCCTTTTATATTCAATTCCGATGCGATTTCTGTGTTTCATCGTCAATGTGAAAGTCCAAGGGATACAGTAAACCTGCACTGGTGCATCGGAATCTAATACTGGTCTCCCAGGAGCCGCTCAAAGCACAAAGTATTAGTCGATTCACTCTTCTTCTACTTAAGTCGGCATTGTGCCCTTTTATATTCAATTCCGATGCGATTTCTGTGTTTCATTGTCAATGTGAAGGTCCAAGGGATACTGTAAACCTGCACTGGTGCATCGGAATCTAATACTGGTCTCCCAGGAGCCGCTCAAACCACAAACTCTCAGAAGATTCACTCTTCTTGTACTTAAGTCGGCATTGTGCATTTTATATTCAATTCCGATGCGATTTCTGTAACTCATCGTCAATGTAAAGGTCCAAGGGATACAGTAAAACTGCACTGGTGCATCGGAATCCAATACTGGTCTCCCAGGAGCCGCTCAAACCACAAACTCTTAGAAGATTCACTCTTCTTGTACTTAAGTCGGCATTGTGCATTTTATATTCAATTCCGATGCGATTTCTGTGTTTCATCGTCAATGTGAAGGCCCAAGGGATACAGTAAACCTACACTCGTGCATCGGAATTCTGATACTGGTCTTCCAGGAGCCGCTCAAAGCACAAACTCTTAGAAGTTTCACTCTTCTTGTACTTAAGTCGGCATTGCGCCTTTTATATTCAATTCCGATGCGATTTCTGTGTTTCATCTTCAATGTGCTGGTCCAAGGGATACAGTAAACCTGCACTGGTGCATCGGAATCCAATACTGGTCTCCCAGGAGCCGCTCAAAGCACAAAGTCTTAGAAGATTCACTCTTCTTGTACTTAAGTCGTCATTGTGCCTTTTATATTCAATTCCGATGCGATTTCTGTGTTTCATCGTCAATGTGAAGGTCCAAGGGATAATGTAAATCTGCATTGGGGCATCGGAATCCTTTTCTGGTCTCCCAGGAGCCGCTCAAAGCACAAAGTGTTAGAAGATTCTCTCTTCTTGTACTTAAGTGGGCATTGTGCCTTTTATATTCAATTCCGATGCGATTTCTGTGTTTCATCGTCAATGTGAAGGTCCAAGAGATACAGTAAACCTGCACTGGTGCATCGGAATCCAATACTGGTCTCCCAGGAGCCGCTCAGACCACAAACTGTCAGAAGACTCACTCTTCTTGTATTTAAGTCGGCATTGTGCCTTTTATATTCAATTCCGATGCGATTTCTGTGTTTCAGCGTCAATGTGAAGGTACAAGGGATACAGTAAACCTGCACTGGTGCGCCGGAATCCATAACTGGTCTCCCAGGAGCCGCTCAAGGCACAAACTCTTAGAAGATTCACTCTTCTTGTACTTAAGTCGGCATTGCGCCTTTTATGTTAAATTCCGATGCGATTTCTGTGTTTCATCGTCAATGTGAAGGTCCAAGGGATACAGTTAACCTCCACTGGTTAATCGGAATCCAATACTAGTATCCCAGGAGCCGCTCAAGGCACAAACTCTTAGAAGATTCACTCTTCTTGTATTTAAGTCGGCATTGTGCTTTTTACATTAAATTCCGACGCGATTTCTGTGTTTCATCGTCATTGTGAAGGTCCAAGGGATACAGCAAACCTGCACTGGTGCATCGGAATGCAATACTGGTCTCCCAGGAGCCGCTCAAAGCACAGACTGTTAGAAGACTCTTTCTTCTTGTACTTAAGTCGGCATTGTGCCTTTTACATTCAATTCCGATGCGATTTCTGTGTTTCATCGTCAATTTGAAGGTCCATGGGATACAGTAAAACTGTACTGGTGCGTCGGAATCTAATACTGGTCTCCCAGGAGCCGCTCATAGCACAAACTCATAGAAGATTCACTCTTGTTGTACTTAAGTCGGCATTGTGCTTTTTACATTAAATTCCGATACGATTTCTGTGTTTCATCGTCATTGTGAAGGTCCAAGGGATACAGTAAACCTGCACTGGTGCATCGGAATACAATAATGGCCTCCCAGGAGCCGCTCAAACCACAATCTCTTAGAAGATAAACTCTTCTTGTACTTAAGTCGGCATTTGGAATTTTATATTCAATTCCGATGTGATTTCTGTGTTTCATCGTCAATGTGAAGGTCCAAGGGATACAGTAAACCTGCACTGGTGCATCGGAATCCAATACTGGTCTCCCAGGAGCCGCTCAAACCACAATCTCTTAGAAGATAAACTCTTCTTGTACTTAAGTCGGCATTGTGCCTTTTATATTCAATTCCGATGCGATTTCTGTGTTTCATCGTCAATGTGAAGGTCCAAGGGATACAGTAAACCTGCACTGGTGCATCGGAATCCAATACTGGTCTCCCAGGAGCCGCTCAAAGCACAAAGTCTTAGGAGATTCTCTCTTCTTGTACTTAAGTCGGCATTGTTGCTTTTATTTTCAATTCCTATGCGATTTCCGTGTTTCATCGTCAATGTGAAGGTCCAAGGGATACAGTAAACCTACACTCGTGCATCGGAATCTAATACTGGTCTCCCAGGAGCCGCTCAAAGCACAAATTCCAAGAAGATTCACTCTTCTTGTACTTAAGTCGGCATTGTGCGTTTTATATTCAATTCCGATGCGATTTCTGTGTTTCATCGTCAATGTGAAGGTCCAAGGGATACAGTAAACCGACACTGCTGCATCGGAATCCAATACTGGTCTCCCAGGAGCCGCTCAAAGCACAAACTTTTAGAAGACTCACTCTTCTTGTACATAAGTCGGCATTGTGCCTTTTATATTGAATTCGGATGCGAATTCTGTGTTTCAGCGTCAATGTGAAGGTCCAAGGAATACAGTAAACCTGCACTGGTGTATCGGAATCTAATCCTGGTCTCCCAGGAGCCGCTCAAGGCACAAACTCCAAGAAGATTCACTCTTCTTGTACTTAAGTCGGCATTGTGCCCTTTTATATTCAATTCCAATGCGATTTTAGTGTTTCATCGTCAATGTGAAGGTCCAAGGGATACTGTAAACCTGCACTGGTGCATCGGTATCCAATACTGGTCTCCCAGGAGCCGCTCAAAGCACAAACTCTTAGAAGATTCACTCTTCTTGTACTTAAGTCGGCATTGTGCCTTTTATATTCAATTCCGATGCGATTTCTGTGTTTCATCGTCAATGTGAAGGTCCAAGGGATACAGTAAACCGACACTGCTGCATCGGAATCCAATACTGGTCTCCCAGGAGCCGCTCAAAGCACAAACTCTTAGAAGTTTCACTCTTCTTGTACATAAGTCGGCATTGTGACTTTTATATTCAATTCCGATGCGATTTCTGTGTTTCATCGTGAATGTGAAGGTCCAAGGGATACAGTAAAACTGCACTGGTGCATCGGAATCTAATACTGGTCTCCCAGGAGCCGCTCATAGCACAAACTCTTAGATGATTTACTCTTCTTGTACTTATGTCGGCATTGTGCCTTTTATATTAAATTCCGATGCGATTTCTGTGTTTCATCGTCAATGTGAAGGTCCAAGGGATACTGTAAACCTGCACTGGTGCATCGGAATCCAATACTGGTCTCCAAGGAGCCGCTCAAGGCACAAACTCTTAGAAGATTCACTCTTCTTGTACTTAAGTCGGCATTGTGCCCTTTTATATTCAAATACGAAGTGATTTCTGTGTTTCATCGTCAATGTGAAGGTCCAAGGGATACAGTAAACCTGCACTGGTGCATCGGAATCCAATACTGGTCTCCCAGGAACAGCGCAAAGCACAAACTCTTAGAAGATTCACTCTTCTTGTATTTAAGTCGGCATTGTGCCTTTTATATTCAATTCCGATGCGATTTCTGTGTTTCATCGTCAATGTGTAGGTCCATGGGATACAGTAAACCTGCACTGGTGCATCGGAATCCAATACTGGGCTCCCAGGAGCCGCTCAAACCACTAACTCGTAGAAGATTCACTCTTCTTGTACTTAAGTCGGCATTGTGCCTTTTATATTCAATTGCGATGTGATTTCTGTGTTTCGTCGTCAATGTGAAGGTCCAAGGGATACAGTAAACCTGCACTGGTGCATCGGAATGCAATACTGGTCTCCCAGGAGCCGCTCAAAGCACAAACTCTTAGAAGATTCACTCTTCTTGTACTTATGTCGTCATTGTGCTTTTTATATTCAATTCCGATGCGATTTCTGTGTTTCATCGTCAATGTGAAGGTCCAAGGGATACAGTAAACCTGCACTGGTGCATCGGAATGCAATACTGGTCTCCCAGGAGCCGCTCAAACAACAAACTCTTCGAAGATTCACACTTATTGTACTTAAGTCGGCATTGTGCCTTTTATATTCAATTCCGATGCGATTTCTGTGTTTCATCGTCAATGTGAAGGTCCAAGGGATACAGTAAACCTGCACTGGTGCATCGGAATCCAATACTGGTCTCCCAGGAGCCGCTCAAAGCACAAACTGTTAGAAGACTCACTCTTCTTGTACTTAGGTCGGCATTGTGCCTTTTATATTCATTTCCGATGCGATTTCTGTGTTTCATCGTCAATGTGAAAGTCCAAGGGATACAGTAAAACTGTACTGGTGCATCGGAATCTAATACTGGTCTCCCAGGACCTGCTCATAGCACAAACTCATAGAAGATTCACTCTTCTTGTACTTAAGTCGGCATTGTGCCTTTTATATTAAATTCCGATGCGATTTCTGTGTTTCATCGTCAATGTGAAGGTCCAAGGGATACAGTAAACCTGCACTGGTTCATCGGAATCCAATACTGGTCTCCCAGGAGCCGCTCAAACCACAAACTCTTAGAAGATTCACTCTTCTTGTACTTAAGTCGGCATTGTGCCTTTTATATTCAATTCCGATGCGATTTCTGTGTTTCATCGTCAATGTGAAGGTCCAAGGGATACAGTAAACCTGCACTGGTGCATCGGAATCCAATACTGGTCTCCCAGGAGCCGCTCAAAGCACAAAGTCTTAGAAGATTCTCTCTTCTTGTACTTAAGTCGGCACTGTGCCTTTGAAATTCAATTCCTATGCGATTTCCGTGTTTCATCGTCAATGTGAAGGTCCAAGGGATACAGTAAACCTACACTCGTGCATCGGAATCTAATACTGGTCTCCCAGGAGCCGCTCAAAGCACAAACTCCAAGAAGATTCACTCTTCTTGTACTTAAGTCGGCATTCTGCCTTTTATATTCAATTATGATGCGATTTCTGTGTTTCATCGTCAATGTGAAGGTCCAAGGGATACAGTAAACCGACACTGCTGCATCGGAATCCAATACTGGTCTCCCAGGAGCCGCTCAAAGCACAAACCCTTAGAAGATTCACTCTTCTTGTACATAAGTCGGCATTGTGCCTTTTATATTGAATTCCGATGCGAATTCTGTGTTTCAGCGTCAATGTGAAAGTCCAAGGAATACAGTAAACCTGCACTGGTGCATCGGAATCTAATACTGGTCTCCCAGGAGCCGCTCAAGGCACAAACTCTTAGAAGATTCACTCTTCTTGTACTTAAGTCGGCATTGTGCCCTTTTATATTCAATTCCAATGCCATTTCTGTGTTTCATCGTCAATGTGAAGGTCCAAGGGATACTGTAATTCTGCACTGGTGCATCGGAATCTAATACTGGTCTCTCAGGAGCCGCTCAAAGCACAAACTGTTAGAAGACTCACTCTTCTTGTACTTAAGTCGGCATTGTGCCTTTTATATTCAATTCCGATGCGATTTCTGTGTTTCATCGTCAATGTGAAGGTCCAAGAGATGCAGTAAACCTGCACTGGTGAATCGGAATCCAATCCTGGTATCCCAGGAGCCGCTCAGACCACAAACTGTCAGAAGACTCACTCTTCTTGTATTTAAGTCGGCATTGCGCCTTTTATATTCAATTCCGATGCGATATCTGTGTTTCATCGGCAATGTGAAGGTCCAAGGGATACAGTAAACCTGCACTGGTTCATCGGAATCCAATACTGGTATCCCAGGAGCCGCTCAAGGCACAAACTCTTAGAAGATTCACTCTTCTTGTATTTAAGTCGGCATTGTGCAATTTATATTCAATTCCGACGCGATCTCTGTGTTTCATCGTCAATGTGAAGGTCCAAGGGATACAGTAAACCTGCAGTGGTGCATCGGAATCCAATACTGGTCTCCCAGGAGCCGCTCAAAGCACAAACTCTTAGAAGATTCACTCTTCTTGTACTTAAGTCGGCATTGTGCCTTTTATGTTAAATTCCGATGCGATGTCTGTGTTTCATCGTCAATGTGAAGGTCCAAGGGATACAGTAAACCTGCACAGGTGCATCGGAATCCAATACTGGTATCCCAGGAGCCGCTCAAGGCACAAACTCTTAGAAGATTCACTCTTCTTGTACTTAAGTCGGCATTGTGCCTTTTATATTCAATTCCGATGCTATTTCTGTGTTTCATCGTCAATATGAAGGTCCAAGGGATACAGTAAACATGCACTGGTGCATCGGAATCCAATACTGGTCTCCCAGGAGCCGCTCAAAGCACAAAGTCTTAGAAGATTCACTCTTCTTGTACTTAAGTCGGCATTGTGCCTTTTATATTCAATTCCGATGCGATTTCTGTGTTTCATCGTCAATGTGAAGGTCCAAGGGACACAGTAAACCTACACGCGTGCATCGGAATCTAATACTGGTCTCCCAGGAGCCGCTCAAAGCACAAACTCCAAGAAGATTCACTCTTCTTGTACTTAAGTCGGCATTGTGCCTTTTATATTCAATTCCGATGCGATTTCTGTGTTTCATCGTCAATGTGAATGTCCAAGGGATACGGTAAACCTACACGCGTGCATCGGAATCTAATACTGGTCTCCCAGGAGCCGCTCAAAGCACAAACTCCAAGAAGATTCACTCTTCTTGTACTTAAGTCGGCATTGTGCCTTTTATATTCAATTCCGATGCGATTTCTGTGTTTCATCGTCATTGTGAAATTCCAAGGGATACAGTAAACCTACACGCGTGCATCGGAATCTAATACTGGTCTCCCAGGAGCCGCTCAAAGCACAAACTCCAAGAAGATTCACTCTTCTTGTACTTAAGTCGGCATTGTGCATTTTATATTCAATTCCGATGCGATTTCTGTGTCTCATCGTCACTGTAAAGGTCCAAGGGATACAGTAAAACTGCACTGGTGCATCGGAATCCAATACTGGTTTCCCGGGAGCCGCTCAAACCACAAACTCTTAGAAGATTCACTCTTCTTGTACTTAAGTCGGCATTGTGCCTTTTATATTCAATTCCGATGCGATTTCTGTGTTTCATCGTCAATGTAAAGGCCCAAGGGATACAGTAAACCTACACTCGTGCATCGGAATTCTGATACTGGTCTCCCAGGAGCCGCTCAAAGCACAAACTCTTAGAAGTTTCACTCTTCTTGTACTTAAGTCGGCATTGTGCCCTTTTATATTCAATTACGATGCGATTTCTGTGTTTCATCGTCAATGTGAAGGTCCAAGGGATACAGTAAACCTGCACTGGTGCATCGGAATCCAATACTGGTCTCCCAGGAACAGCGCAAAGCACAAACTCTTAGAAGATTCACTCTTCTTGTAGTTAAGTCGGCATTGTGCCTTTTATGTTCAATTCCGATGCGATTTCTGTGTTTCATCGTCAATGTGAAGGTCCAAGGGATACAGTAAATCTGCATTGGGGCATCGGAATCCAATACTTTACTCTCAGGAGCCGCTCAAAGCACAAACTGTTAGAAGACTCACTCTTCTTGTACTTAAGTCGGCATTGTGCCTTTTATATTCAATTCCGATGCGATTTCTGTGTTTCATCGTCAATGTGAAGGTCCAAGAGTTACAGTAAACCTGCACTGGTGCGCCGGAATCCAATACTGGTCTCCCAGGAGCCGCTCAAGGCACAAACTCTTAGAAGATTCACTCTTCTTGTATTTAAGTCGGCATTGTGCCTTTCATAAAATCAATTCCGATCCGATTTCTGTGCTTCATCGTCAATGTGAAGGTCCAAGGGATACAGTAAACCTGCACTGGGGCATCGGAATCCAATACTGGTCTCTCAGGAGCCGCTCAAAGCACAAACTCCAAGAAGATTCACTCTTCTTGTACTGAAGTCGGCATTGTGCCATTTATTTTCAATTCCGATGCGATTTCTGTGTTTCATCGTCAATGTGAAGGTCCAAGAGTTACAGTAAACCTGCACTGGTGCATCGGAATCCAATCCTGGTATCCCAGGAGCCGCTCAGACCACAAACTGTCAGAAGACTCACTCTTCTTGTATTTAAGTCGGCATTGCGCCTTTTATATTCAATTCCGATGCGATTTCTGTGTTTAATCGTCAATGTGAAGGTCCAAAGGATACAGTAAACCTGCACTGGTGCGTCGGAATCGAATACTGGTCTCCCAGGAGCCGCTCAAGTCACAAACTCTTAGAAGATTCACTCTTCTTGTACCTAAGTCGGCATTGTGCATTTTATGTTAAAAACCGATGCGATTTCTGTGTTTCATCGTCAATGTGAAGGCCCAATGGGATACAGTAAACCGACACTGCTGCATCGGAATCCAATACTGGTCTCCCAGGAGCCGCTCAAAGCACAAACTCCAAGAAGATTCACTCTTCTTGTACTTAAGTCGGCATTCTGCCTTTTATATTCAATTATGATGCGATTTCTGTGTTTCATCGTCAATGTGAAGGTCCAAGGGATACAGTAAACCGACACTGCTGCATCGGAATCCAATACTGGTCTCCCAGGAGCCGCTCAAAGCACAAACCCTTAGAAGATTCACTCTTCTTGTACATAAGTCGGCATTGTGCCTTTTATATTGAATTCCGATGCGAATTCTGTGTTTCAGCGTCAATGTGAAGGTCCAAGGAATACAGTAAACCTGCACTGGTGCATCGGAATCTAATACTGGTCTCCCAGGAGCCACTCAAGGCACAAACTCTTAGAAGATTCACTCTTCTTGTACTTAAGTCGGCATTGTGCCCTTTTATATTCAATTCCAATGCGATTTCTCTGTTTCATCGTCAATGTGAAGGTCCAAGGGATACTGTAATTCTGCACTGGTGCATCGGAATCTAATACTGGTCTCTCAGGAGCCGCTCAAAGCACAAACTGTTAGAAGACTCACTCTTCTTGTACTTAAGTCGGCATTGTGCCTTTTATATTCAATTCCGATGCGATTTCTGTGTTTCATCGTCAATGTGAAGGTCCAAGAGATGCAGTAAACCTGCACTGGTGAATCGGAATCCAATCCTGGTATCCCAGGAGCCGCTCAGACCACAAACTGTCAGAAGACTCACTCTTCTTGTATTTAAGTCGGCATTGCGCCCTTTATATTCAATTCCGATGCGATTTCTGTGTTTCATCGGCAATGTGAAGGTCCAAGGGATACAGTAAACCTGCACTGGTTCATCGGAATCCAATACTGGTATCCCAGGAGCCGCTCAAGGCACAAACTCTTAGAAGATTCACTCTTCTTGTATTTAAGTCGGCATTGTGCAATTTATATTCAATTCCGACGCGATCTCTGTGTTTCATCGTCAATGTGAAGGTCCAAGGGATACAGTAAACCTGCAGTGGTGCATCGGAATCCAATACTGGTCTCCCTGGAGCCGCTCAAAGCACAAACTCTTAGAAGATTCACTCTTCTTGTACTTAAGTCGGCATTGTGCCTTTTATGTTAAATTCCGATGCGATGTCTGTGTTTCATCGTCAATGTGAAGGTCCAAGGGATACAGTAAACCTGCACTGGTGCATCGGAATCCAATACTGGTATCCCAGGAGCCGCTCAAGGCACAAACTCTTAGAAGATTCACTCTTCTTGTACTTAAGTCGGCATTGTGCCTTTTATATTCAATTCCGATGCTATTTCTGTGTTTCATCGTCAATATGAAGGTCCAAGGGATACAGTAAACATGCACTGGTGCATCGGAATCCAATACTGGTCTCCCAGGAGCCGCTCAAAGCACAAAGTCTTAGAAGATTCACTCTTCTTGTACTTAAGTCGGCATTGTGCCTTTTATATTCAATTCCGATGCGATTTCTGTGTTTCATCGTCAATGTGAAGGTCCAAGGGACACAGTAAACCTACACGCGTGCATCGGAATCTAATACTGGTCTCCCAGGAGCCGCTCAAAGCACAAACTCCAAGAAGATTCACTCTTCTTGTACTTAAGTCGGCATTGTGCCTTTTATATTCAATTCCGATGCGATTTCTGTGTTTCATCGTCAATGTGAATGTCCAAGGGATACGGTAAACCTACACGCGTGCATCGGAATCTAATACTGGTCTCCCAGGAGCCGCTCAAAGCACAAACTACAAGAAGATTCACTCTTCTTGTACTTAAGTCGGCATTGTGCCTTTTATATTCAATTCCGATGCGATTTCTGTGTTTCATCGTCATTGTGAAATTCCAAGGGATACAGTAAACCTACACGCGTGCATCGGAATCTAATACTGGTCTCCCAGGAGCCGCTCAAAGCACAAACTCCAAGAAGATTCACTCTTCTTGTACTTAAGTCGGCATTGTGCATTTTATATTCAATTCCGATGAGATTTCTGTGTCTCATCGTCACTGTAAAGGTCCAAGGGATACAGTAAAACTGCACTGGTGCATCGGAATCCAATACTGGTCTCCCGGGAGCCGCTCAAACCACAAACTCTTAGAAGATTCACTCTTCTTGTACTTAAGTCGGGATTGTGCCTTTTATATTCAATTCCGATGCGATTTCTGTGTTTCATCGTCAATGTAAAGGCCCAAGGGATACAGTAAACCTACACTCGTGCATCGGAATTCTGATACTGGTCTCCCAGGAGCCGCTCAAAGCACAAAGTATTAGAAGTTTCACTCTTCTTGTACTTAAGTCGGCATTGTGCCCTTCTATATTCAATTACGATACGATTTCTGTGTTTCATCGTCAATGTGAAGGTCCAAGGGATACAGTAAACCTGCACTGGTGCATCGGAATCCAATACTGGTCTCCCAGGAACAGCGCAAAGCACAAACTCTTAGAAGATTCACTCTTCTTGTAGTTAAGTCGGCATTGTGCCTTTTATGTTCAATTCCGATGCGATTTCTGTGTTTCATCGTCAATGTGAAGGTCCAAGGGATACAGTAAATCTGCATTGGGGCATCGGAATCCAATACTGGACTCTCAGGAGACGCTCAAAGCACAAACTGTTAGAAGACTCACTCTTCTTGTACTTAAGTCGGCATTGTGCCTTTTATATTCAATTCCGATGCGATTTCTGTGTTTCATCGTCAATGTGAAGGTCCAAGAGTTACAGTAAACCTGCACTGGTGCGCCGGAATCCAATACTGGTCTCCCAGGAGCCGCTCAAGGCACAAACTCTTAGAAGATTCACTCTTCTTGTATTTAAGTCGGCATTGTGCTTTTTATAAAATCAATTCCGATCCGATTTCTGTGCTTCATCGTCAATGTGAAGGTCCAAGGGATACAGTAAACCTGCACTGGGGCATCGGAATCCAATACTGGTCTCTCAGGAGCCGCTCAAAGCACAAACTGTTAGAAGACTCACTCTTCTTGTACTGAAGTCGGCATTGTGCCATTTATTTTCAATTCCGATGCGATTTCTGTGTTTCATCGTCAATGTGAAGGTCCAAGAGTTACAGTAAACCTGCACTGGTGCATCGGAATCCAATCCTGGTATCCCAGGAGCCGCTCAGACCACAAACTGTCAGAAGACTCACTCTTCTTGTATTTAAGTCGGCATTGCGCCTTTTATATTCAATTCCGATGCGATTTCTGTGTTTAATCGTCAATGTGAAGGTCCAAAGGATACAGTAAACCTGCACTGGTGCGTCGGAATCGAATACTGGTCTCCCAGGAGCCGCTCAAGTCACAAACTCTTAGAAGATTCACTCTTCTTGTACCTAAGTCGGCATTGTGCCTTTTATGTTAAAAACCGATGCGATTTCTGTGTTTCATAGTCAATGTGAAGGTCCAAGGGATACAGTAAACCTGCACTGGTGCATCGGAATCCAATACTGGTTTCCCAGGAGCCGCTCAAAGCACAAACTCTTAGAAGATTCACTCTTCTTGTATTTAAGTCGGCATTGTGCCATTTATATTCAATTCCGACACGATTTCTGTGTTTCATCGTCAATGTGAAGGTCCAAAGGATACAGTAAACCTGCACTGGTGCATCGGAATCCAATACTGGTCTCCCAGGAGCCGCTCAAAGCACAACCTCTTAGAAGATTCACTCTTCTTGTACTTAAGTCGGCATTGTGCCTTTTATGTTAAATTCCGATGCGAATTCTGTGTTTCATCGTCAATGTGAAGCTCCAAGGGATACAGTAAACCTGCACTGGTGCATCGGAATCCAATACTGGTATCCCAGGAGCAGCTCAAGGCACAAATTCTTAGGGGATTCACTCTTCTTGTACTTAAGTCGGCATTGTAACTTTTATATTCAATTCCGATGCTATTTCTGTGTTTCATCGTCAATGTGAAGGTCCAAGGGATACAGAAAACCTGCACTGGTGCATCGGAATCCAATACTGGTCTCCCAGGAGCCGCTCAAAGAACAAACCCTTAGGAGATTCACTCTTCTTGTACTTAAGTCGGCATTGTGCCTTTTATATTCAATTCCGATGCGATTTCTGTGTTTCATCGTCAATGTGAAGGTCCAAGGGATACAGTAAACCTACACGCGTGCATCGGAATCTAATACTGGTCTCCCAGGAGCCGATCAAAGCGCAAACTCCAAGAAGATTCACTCTTCTTGTACTTAAGTCGGCATTGTGCCTTTTATATTCAATTCCGATGCGATATTTGTGTTTCATCGCCGTTGTGAAATTCCAAGGGATACAGTAAACTGACACTGGTACATCGGAATCCAATACTGGTCTCCCAGGAGCCGCTCAAAGCACAAACTCTTAGAAGATTCACTGTTCTTCTACTTAAGTCGGCATTGTGCCCTTTTATATTCAATTCCGATGCGATTTCTGTGTTTCATCGTCAATGTGAAGGTCCAAGGGATACTGTAAACCTGCACTGGTGCATCGGAATCTAATACTGGTCTCCCAGGAGCCGCTCAAACCACAAACTCTCAGAAGATTCACTCTTCTTGTACTTAAGTCGGCATTGTGCATTTTATTTTCAATTCCGATGCGATTTCTGTTTCTCATCGTCAATGTAAAGGTCCAAGGGATACAGTAAAACTGCACTGGTGCATCGGAATCCAATACTGGTCTCCCAGGAGCCGCTCAAACCACAAACTCTTAGAAGATTCACTCTTCTTGTACTTAAGTCGGCATTCTGCCTTTTATATTCAATCCGATGCGATTTCTGTGTTTCATCGTCGATGTGAAGGCCCAAGGGATACAGTAAACCTACACTCGTGCATCGTAATTCTGATACTGGTCTCCCAGGAGCCGCTCAAAGCACAAACTCTTAGAAGTTTCACTCTTCTTGTACTTAAGTCGGCATTGTGCCTTTTATATTCAATTCCGATGTGATTTCTGTGTTTCATCTTCAATGTGCAGGTCCAAGGGATACTGTAAACCTGCACTGGTGCATCGGAATCCAATACTGGTCTCCCAGGAGCCGCTCAAAGCACAAAGTCTTAGAAGATTCACTCTTCTTGTACTTAAGTCGGCATTGTGCCTTTTATATTCAATTCCGATGCGATTTCTGTGTTTCATCGTCAATGTGAAGGTCCAAGGGATACAGTAAACCTACACGCGTGCATCGGAATCTAATACTGGTCTCCCAGGAGCCGCTCAAAGCACAAACTCCAAGAAGATTCACTCTTCTTGTACTTAGGTCGGCATTGTGCATTTTATATTCAATTCCGACGCGATTTCTGTGTTTCATCGTCAATGTGAAGGTCCAAGGGATACAGTAAACCCACACGCGTGCATCGGAATCTAATACTGGTCTCCCAGGAGCCGCTAAAAGTACAAACTCCAAGAAGATTCACTCTTCTTGTACTTAAGTCTGCATTGTGCCTTTTATATTCAATTCCGATGCGATATCTGTGTTTCATCGCCGTTGTGAAATTCCAAGGGATACAGTAAACTGACACTGGTACATCGGAATCCAATACTGGTCTCCCAGGAGCCGCTCAAAGCACAAACTCTTAGAAGATTCACTCTTCTTGTACATAAGTCGGCATTGTGCCTTTTATATTCAATTCCGATACGATTTCTGTGTTTCATCGTCAATGTGAAAGTCCAAGGGATACAGTAAACCTGCACTGGTGCATCGGAATCTAATACTGGTCTCCCAGGACCCGCTCAAAGCACAAATTATTAGACGATTCACTCTTCTTCTACATAAGTCGGCATTGTGCCCTTTTATATTCAATTCCGATGCGATTTCTGTGTTTCATCGTCAATGTGAAGGTCCAAGGGATACTGTAAACCTGCACTGGTGCATCGGAATGTAATACTGGTTTCCCAGGAGCCGCTCAAACCACAAACCCTCAGAAGATTCACTCTTCTTGCACTCAAGTCGGCATTGTGCATTTTATATTCAATTGCGATGCGATTTCTGTGTCTCATCGTCAATGTAAAGGTCCAAGGGATACATTAAAACTGCACTGGTGCATCGGAATCCAATACTGGTCTCCCAGGAGCCGCTCAAACCACAAACTCTTAGAAGATTCACTCTTCTTGTACTTAAGTCGGCATTGTGCCTTTTATATTCAATTCCGATGCGATTTCTGTGTTTCATCGTCAATGTGAAGGCCCAAGGGATACAGTAAACCTACACTCGTGCATCGGAATTCTGATACTGGTCTCCCAGGAGCCGCTCAAAGCACAAACTCTTAGAAGTTTCACTCTTCTTGTACTTAAGTCGGCATTGTGACTTTTATATTCAATTCCGATGCGATTTCTGTGTTTCATCTTCAATGTGCCGGTCCAAGGGATACAGTAAACCTGCACTGGTGCATCGGAATCCAATACTGGTCTCCCAGGAGCCGCTCAAAGCACAAAGTCTTAGAAGATTCACTCTTCTTGTACTTAAGTCGGCATTGTGCCTTTTATATTCAATTCCGATGCGATTTCTGTGTTTGATCGTCAATGTGAAGGTCCAAGGGATACAGTAAACCTACACGCGTGCATCGGAATCTAATACTGGTCTCCCAGGAGCCGCTCAAAGCACAAACTCCAAGAAGATTCACTCTTCTTGTACTTAAGTCGGCATTGTGCGTTTTATATTCAATTCCGACGCGATTTCTGTGTTTCATCGTCAAGGTGAAGGTCCAAGGGATACAGTAAACCTACACGCATGCATCGGAATCTAATACTGGTCTCCCAGGAGCCGCACAAAGCACAAACTCCAAGAAGATTCACTCTTCCTGTACTTAAGTCGGCATTGTGCCTTTTATATTCAATTCCGATGCGATTTCCGTGTTTCATCGTCATTGTGAAATTCCAAGGGATATAGTATACTGACACTGGTACATCGGAATCCAATACTGGTCTCCCAGGAGCCGCTCAAAGCACAAACTCTTAGAAGATTCAATCTTCTTGTACATAAGTCGGCATTGTGCCTTTTATATTCAATTCCGATGTTATTTCTGTGTTTCATCGTCAATGTGAAAGTCCAAGGGATACAGTAAACCTGCACTGGTGCAATCGGAATCTAATACTGGTCTCCCAGGAGCCGCTCAAAGCACAAACTATTAGAAGATTCACACTTCTTCTACTTAAGTCGGCATTGTGCCCTTTTATATTCAATTCCGATGCGATTTCTGTGTTTCATCGTCAATGTGAAGGTCCAAGGGATACTGTAAACCTGCACTGGTGCATCGGAATCTAATACTGGTCTCCCGGGAGCCGCTCAAACCGCAAACTCATAGAAGATTCACTCTTCTTGTACTTAAGTCGGCATTGTGCCTTTTATATTCAATTCCGATGCGATTTCTGTGTCTCATCGTCAATGTAAAGGTCCAAGGGATACAGTAAAACTGCACTGGTGCATCGGAATCCAATACTGGTCTCCCAGGAGCCGCTCAAACCACAAACTCTTAGAAGATTCACTCTTCTTGTACTTAAGTCGGCTTTGTGCCTTTTATATTCAATTCCGATGCGATTTCTGTGTTTCATCGTCAATGTGAAGGCCCAAGGGATACAGTAAACCTGCACTGGTGCATCGGAATCCAATACTGGTCTCCCAGGAACAGCGCAAAGCACAAACTCTTAGAAGATTCACTCTTCTTGTAGTTAAGTCGGCATTGTGCCTTTTATATTCAATTCCGATGCGATTTCTGTGTTTCATCGTCAATGTGAAGGTCCAAGGGATACAGTAAATCTGCGTTGGGGCATCGGAATCCAATTCTGGTCTCCCAGGAGCCGCTCAAAGCACAAACTGTTAGAAGACTCACTCCTCTTGTACTTAAGTGGGCATTGTGCCTTTTATATTCAATTCCGATGCGATTTCTGTGTTTCATCGTCAATGTGAAGGTCCAAGAGATACAGTAAACCTGCACTGGTGCATCGGAATCCAATACTGGTCTCCCAGGAGCCGCTCAGACCAAAACTGTCAGAAGACTCACTCTTCTTGTATTTAAGTCGGCATTGTGCCTTTTATATTCGATTCCGATGCGATTTCTGTGTTTCAGCGTCAATGTGAGGGTACAAGGGATACAGTAAACCTGCACTGGTGCGCCGGAATCCAATACTGGTCTCCCAGGAGCCGCTCAAGGCACAAACTCTTAGAAGATTCACTCTTCTTGTACTTAAGTCGGTATTGCGCCTAATATGTTAAATTCCGATGCGATTTCTGTGTTTCATCGTCAATGTGAAGGTCCAAGGGATACAGTTAACCTCCACTGGTGCATCGGAATCCAATACTAGTATCCCAGGAGCCGCTCAAGGCACAAACTCTTAGAAGATTCACTCTTCTTGTATTTAAGTCGGCATTGTGCGTTTTATATTCAATTCCGATGCGATTTCTGTGTTTCATCGTCAATGTGAAGGTCCAAGGGATACAGTAAACCTGCACAGGTGCATCGGAATCCAATACTGGTCTCCCAGGAGCCGCTCAAACCACAATCTCTTAGAAGATTCACTCTTCTTGTACTTAAGTCGGCATTGTGCCTTTTATATTCAATTCCGATTCGATTTCTGTGTTTCATCGTCAATGTGAAGGTCCAAGGGATACAGTAAACCTGCACTGGTGCATCGGAATCCAATACTGGTCTCCCAGGAGCCGCTCAAAGCACAAAGTCTTAAAAGATTCTCTCTTCTTGTACTTAAGTCGGCATTGTGCCTTTTATATTCAATTCCTATGCGATTTCCGTGTTTCATCGTCAATGTGAAGGTCCAAGGAATACAGTAAACCTACACTCGTGCATCGGAATCTAATACTGGTCTCCCAGGAGCCGCTCGAAGCACATACTCCAAGAAGATTCACTCTTCTTTTACTTAAGTCGGCATTGTGCGTTTTATATTCAATTCCGATGCGATTTCTGTGTTTCATCGTCAATGTGAAGGTCCAAGGGATACAGTAAACCGACACTGCTGCATCGGAATCCAATACTGGTCTACCACGAGCCGCTCAAAGCACAAACTCTTAGAAGATTCACTCTTCTTGTACATAAGTCGGCATTGTGCCTTTTATATTGAATTCCGTTGCGAATTCGGTGTTTCAGCGTCAATGTGAAGGTCCAAGGAATACAGTAAACCTGTACTGGTTCATCGGAATCTAATACTGGTCTCCCAGGAGCCGCTCAAGGCACAAACTCCAAGAAGATTCACTCTTCTTGTACTTAAGTCGGCATTGTGCCCTTATATATTCAATTCCAATGCGATTTCTGTGTTTCATCGTCAATGTGAAGGTCCAAGGGATACTGTAAACCTGCACTGGTGCATCGGAATCTAATACTGATCTCCCAGGAGCCGCTCAAACCACAAACTCTTAGAAGATTCACTCTTCTTGTACTTAATTCGGCATTGTGCATTTTATATTCAATTCCGATGCGATTTCTGTGTTTCATCGTGAATGTAAAGGTCCAAGGGATACAGTAAAACTGCACTGGTGCATCGGAATCCAATACTGGTTTCCCAGTAGCCGCTCATAGCACAAATTCTTAGAAGATTCACTCTTCTTGTACTTAAGTCGGCATTGTGCCTTTTATATTCAATTCCGATGCGATTTCTGTGTTTCATCGTCAATGTGATGGTCCAAGGGATACAGTAAACCGACACTGCTGCATCGGAATCCAATACTGGTCTCCCAGGAGCCGCTCAAAGCACAAACTCTTAGAAGATTCACTCTTCTTGTACATAAGTCGGCATTGTGACTTTTATATTCAATTCCGATGCGATTTCTGTGTTTCAACGTGAATGTGAAGGTCCAAGGGATACAGTAAAACTGCACTGATGCATCGGAATCTAATACTGGTCTCCCAGGAGCCGCTCATAGCACAAACTCTTAGAAGATTTACTCTTCTTGTACTTAAGTCGGCATTGTGCCTTTTATATTAAATTCCGATGCGATTTCTGTGTTTCATCGTCAATGTGATGGTCCAAGGGATACTGTAAACCTGCACTGGTGCATCGGAATCCTATACTGGTCTCCAAGGAGCCGCTCAAGGCACAAACTCTTAGAACATTCACTCTTCTTGTACTTAAGTCGGCATTGTGCCCTTTTATATTCAATTACGTACAGATTTCTGTGTTTCATCGTCAATGTGAAGGTCCAAGGGATACAGTAAACCTGCACTGGTGCATCGGAATCCAATACTGGTCTCCCAGGAGCCGCTCAAAGCACAAAGTCTTAGAAGATTCTCTCTTCTTGTACTTAAGTCGGCACTGTGCCTTTTATATTCAATTCCTATGCGATTTCCGTGTTTCATCGTCAATGTGAAGGTCCAAGGGATACAGTAAACCTACACTCGTGCATCGGAATCTAATACTGGTCTCCCAGGAGCCGCTCAAAGCACAAACTCCAAGAAGATTCACTCTTCTTGTACTTAAGTCGGCATTGTGCGTTTTATACTCAATTCCGATGCGATTTCTGTGTTTCATCGTCAATGTGAAGGTCCAAGGGATACAGTAAACCGACACTGCTGCATCGGAATCCAATACTGGTCTCCCAGGAGCCGCTCAAAGCACAAACCCTTAGAAGATTCACTCTTCTTGTACATAAGTTGGCATTGTGCCTTTTATATTGAATTCCGATGCGAATTCTGTGTTTCAGCGTCAATGTGTAGGTCCATGGGATACAGTAAACCGGCACTGGTGCATCGGAATCCAATACTGGTGTCCCAGGAGCCGCTCAAACCACTAACTCTTAGAAGATTCACTCTTCTTGTACTTAAGTCGGCATTGTGACTTTTATATTCAATTATGATGTGATTTCTGTGTTTCATCGTCAATGTGAAGGTCCAAGGGATACAGTAAACCTGCACTGGTGCATCGGAATGCAATACTGGTCTCCCAGGAGCCGCACAAGGCAGAAACTCTTAGAAGATTCACTCTTCTTGTACTTAAGTCGTCATTGTGCTTTTTATATTCAATTCCGATGCGATTTCTGTGTTTCATCGTCAATGTGAAGGTCCAAGGGATACAGTAGACCTGCACTGGTGCATCGGAATGCAATACTGGTCCCCCAGGAGCCGCTCAAACCACAATCTCTTAGAAGATTCACTCTTTTTGTACTTAAGTCGGCATTGTGCCTTTTATATTCAATTTCGATGCGTTTTCTGTGTTTCATCGTCAATGTGAAGGTCCAAGGGATACAGTAAACCTGCACTGGTGCATCGGAATCCAATACTGGTCTCCCAGGAGCCGCTCAAAGCACAAACTTTTAGAAGACTCACTCTTCTTGTACTTAGGTCGGCATTGTGCCTTTTATATTCAATTCCGATGCGATTTCTGTGTTTCATCGTCAATGTGAAGGTTCAAGGGATACAGTAAAACTGTACTGGTGCATCGGAATCTAATACTGGTCTCACAGGACCTGCTCATAGCACAAACTCATAGAAGATTCACTCGTCTTGTACTTAAGTCGGCATTGTGCCTTCTATATTCAATTCCGATGCGATTTCTGTGTTTCATCGTCAATGTGAAGGTCCAAGGGATACAGTAAACCTGCACTGGTGCATCGGAATCCAATCCTGGTCTCCCAGGAGCCGCTCAAACCACAATCTGTTAGAAGATTCACTCTTCTTGTACTTAAGTCGGCATTGTGCCCTTTTATATTTAATTACGATGCGATTTCTGTGTTTCATCGTCAATGTGAAGGTCCAAGGGATACAGTAAACCTGCACTGGTGCATCGGAATCCAATACTGGTCTCCCAGGAGCCGCTCAAAGCACAAAGTCTTAGAAGATTCTCTCTTCTTGTACTTAAGTCGGCACTGTGCCTTTTATATTCAATTCCTATGCGATTTCCGTGTTTCATCGTCAATGTGAAGGTCCAAGGGATACAGTAAACCTACACTCGTGCATCGGAATCTAATACTGGTCTCCCAGGAGCCGCTCAAAGCACAAACTCCAAGAAGATTCACTCTTCTTGTACTTAAGTCGGCATTGTGCGTTTTATACTCAATTCCGATGCGATTTCTGTGTTTCATCGTCAATGTGAAGGTCCAAGGGATACAGTAAACCGACACTGCTGCATCGGAATCCAATACTGGTCTCCCAGGAGCCGCTCAAAGCACAAACTCCAAGAAGATTCACTCTTCTTGTACTTAAGTCGGCATTGTGCGTTTTATACTCAATTCCGATGCGATTTCTGTGTTTCATCGTCAATGTGAAGGTCCAAGGGATACAGTAAACCGACACTGCTGCATCGGAATCCAATACTGGTCTCCCAGGAGCCGCTCAAAGCACAAACCCTTAGAAGATTCACTCTTCTTGTACATAAGTTGGCATTGTGCCTTTTATATTGAATTCCGATGCGAATTCTGTGTTTCAGCGTCAATGTGAAGGTCCAAGGAATACAGTAAACCTGCACTGGTGCATCGGAATCTAATACTGGTCTCCCAGGAGCCGCTCAAGGCACAAACTCTTAGAAGATTCACTCTTCTTGTACTTAAGTCGGCATTGTGCGCTTTTATATTCAATTCCAATGCAATTTCTGTGTTTCATCGTCAATGTGAAGATCCAAGGGATACTGTAAACCTGCACTGGTGCATCGGAATCTAATACTGGTCTCCCAGGAGCCGCTCAAACCACAAACTCTTAGAAGATTCACTCTTCTTGTACTTAATTCGGCATTGTGCATATTATATTCAATTCCGATGCGATTTCTGTGTTTCATCATCAATGTAAAGGTCCAAGGGATACAGTAAAACTGCACTGGTGCATCGGAATCCAATACTGGTCTCCCAGGAGCCGCTCAAAGCACAAACTCTTAGAAGATTCACTCTTCTTGTACTTAAGTCGGCATTGTGCCTTTTATATTCAATTCCGATGCGATTTCTGTGTTTCATCGTCAATGTGAAGGTCCAAGGGATACAGTAAACCGACAATGCTGCATCGGAATCCAATACTGGTCTCCCAGGAGCCGCTCAAAGCACAAACTCTTAGAAGATTCACTCTTCTTGTAAATAAGTCGGCATTGTGACTTTTATATTCAATTCCGATGCGATTTCTGTGTTTCATCGTGAATGTGAAGGTCCAAGGGATACAGTAAAACTGCACTGGTGCATCGGAATCTAATACTGGTCTCCCAGGAGCCGCTCATAGCACAAACTCTTAGAAGATTTACTCTTCTTGTACTTAAGTCGGCATTGTGCCTTTTATATTAAATTCCGATGCGACTTCTGTGTTTCATCGTCAATGTGAAGGTCCAAGGGATACTGTAAACCTGCACTGGTGCATCGGAATCCAAAACTGACCTCCAAGGAGCCGCTCAAGGCACGAACTCTTAGAACATTCACCCCTCTTGTACTTAAGTCGGCATTGTGCCCTTTTATATTCAATTACGAAGTGATTTCTGTGTTTCTTCGTCAATGTGAAGGCCTAAGGGATACAGTAAACCTGCACTGGTGCATCGGAATCCAACACTGGTCTCCCAGGAACAGCGCAAAGCACAAACTCTTAGAAGATTCACTCTTCTTGTATTTAAGTCGGCATTGTGCCTTTTATATTCAATTCCGATGCGATTTCTGTGTTTCATCGTCAATGTGTAGGTCCATGGGATACAGTAAACCTGCACTGATGCATCGGAATCCAATACTGGTCTCCCAGGAGCCGCTCAAACCACTAACTCTTAGAAGATTCACTCTTCTTGTACTTAAGTCGGCATTGTGCCTTTCATATTCAATTCCGATGTGATTTCTGTGTTTCATCGTCAATGTGAAGGTCCAAGGGATACAGTAAACCTGCACTGGTGCATCGGAATGCAATACTGGTCTCCCAGGAGCCGCTCAAAGCACAAACTTTTAGAAGATTCACTCTTCTTGTACTTAAGTCGTCATTGTGCTTTTTATATTCAATTCCGATGCGATTTCTGTGTTACATCGTCAATGTGAAGGTCCAAGGGATACAGTAAACCTGCACTGGTGCATCGGAATGCAATACTGGTCTCCCAGGAGCCGCTCAAACCACAAACTGTTAGAAGATTCACACTTATTGTACTTAAGTCGGCATTGTGCCTTTTATATTGAATTCCGATGCGATTTATGTGTTTCATCGTCAATGTGGAGGTCCAAGGGATACAGTAAACCTGCACTGGTGCATCGGAATCCAATACTGGTCTACCAGGAGCCGCTCAAAACACAAACTGTTAGAAGACTCACTCTTCTTGTACTTAGGTCGGCATTGTGCTTTTTATATTAAATTCCGATGCGATTTCTGTGTTTCATCGTCAATGTGAAGGTCCAAGGGATACTGTAAACCTGCACTGGTGCATCGGAATACAATAATGATCTCCCAGGAGCCGCTCAAAGCACAAAGTCTTAGAAGATTCACTCTTCTTGTACTTAAGTCGGCATTGTGCTTTTTATATTCAATTCCGATGCGATTTCTGTGTTTCATCGTCAATTTGAAGGTCCAAGGGATACAGTAAACCTGCACTGGTGCATCAGAATCTAATACTGGTCTCCCAGGAGCCGCTCAAAACACAAACTCTTAGAAGATTCACTCTTCCTGTACTTAGGTCGGCATTGTGCCTTTTATATTCAATTCCGATGCGATTTCTGTGTTTCATAGTCAATGTGCAGGTCCAAGGGATACAGTAAACCGACACTGCTGCATCGGAATCCAATACTGGTCTCCCAGGAGCCGTTCAAAGTACAAACTCTTAGAAGATTCACTCTTCTTGTACATAAGTCGGCATTGTGCCTTTTATATTGAATTCCGATCCGAATTCTGTGTTTCAGCGCCAATGTGAAGGTCCAAGGGATACAGTAAAACTGCACTGGTGCATCGGAATCTAATACTGGTCTCCCAGGAGCCGCTCATAGCACAAACTCTTAGAAGATTTACTCTTCTTGTACTTAAGTCGGCATTGTGCCTTTTATATTTGCATCGGAATCCAATACTGGTCTCCAAGGAGCCGCTCAAGGCACAAACTCTTAGAAGATTCACTCTTCTTGTACTTAAGTCGGCATTGTGCCCTTTTATATTCAATTACGAAGCGATTTCTGTGTTTCATCGTCAATGTGAAGGTCCAAGGGATACAGTAAACCTGCACTGGTGCATCGGAATCCAATACTGGTCTCCCAGGAACAGCGCAAAGCACAAACTCTTAGAAGATTCACTCTTCTTGTATTTAAGTCGGCATTGTGCCTTTTATATTCAATTCCGATGTGATTTCTGTGTTTCATCGTCAATGTGAAGGTCCAAGGGATACAGTTAACCTGCACTGGTGCATCGGAATTCAATACTGGTCTCCCAGGAGCCGCTCAAAGCACAAACTCTCAGAAGATTCACTCTTCTTGTACTTAAGTCGGCATTGTGCTTTTTATATTCAATTCCGATGCGATTTCTGTGTTTCATCGTCAATGTGAAGGTCCAAGGGATACAGTAAACCTGCACTGGTGCATCGGAATGCAATACTGGTCTCCCAGGAGCCGCTCAAACCACAAACTCTTAGAAGATTCACACTTATTGTACTTAAGTCGGCATTGTGCCTTTTATATTCAATTCCGATGCGATTTCTGTGTTTCATCGTCAATGTGAAGGTCCAAGGGATACAGTAAACCTGCACTGGTGCATCGGAATCCAATACTGGTCTCCCAGGAGCCGGTCAAGGCACAAACTGTTAGAAGACTCACTCTTCTTGTACTTAGGTCGGCATTGTGCCTTTTATATTCAATTCCGATGCGATTACTGTGTTTCATCGTCAATGTGTAGGTCCATGGGATACAGTAAACCTGCACTGGTGCATCGGAATCCAATACTGGTCTCCCAGGAGCCGCTCAAACCACTAACTCTTAGAAGATTCACTCTTCTTGTACTTAAGACGGCATTGTGCCTTTTATATTCAATTCCGATGTGATTTCTGTGTTTCATCGTTAATGTGAAGGTCCAAGGGATACAGTAAACCTTCACTGGTTCATCGGAATGCAATACTGGTCTCCCCGGAGCCGCTCAAAGCACAAACTCTTAGAAGATTCACTCTTCTTGTACTTAAGTCGGCATTGTGCCTTTTATATTCAATTCCGATGCGATTTCTGTGTTTCATCGTCAATGTGAAGGTCCAAGGGATACAGTAAACCTACACTCGTGCATCGGAATCTAATACTGGTCTCCCAGGAGCCGCTCAAAGCACAAACTCCAAGAAGATTCACTCTTCTTGTACTTAAGTCGGCATTGTGCCTTTTATATTCAATTCCAATGCGATTTCTGTGTTTCATCGTCAATGTGAAGGTCCCAGGGATACAGTAAACCTGCACTGGTGCATCGGAATGCAATACTGGTTTCCCAGGAGCCGCTCAAACCACAAACTCTTAGAAGATTCACACTTATTGTACTTAAGTCGGCATTGTGCCTTTTATATTCAATTCCGATGCGATTTCTGTGTTTCATCGTCAATGTGAAGGTCCAAGGGATACAGTAAACCTGCACTGGTGCATCGGAATCCAATACTGGTCTCCCAGGAACAGAGCAAAACACAAACTCTTAGAAGATTCACTCTTCTTGTATTTAAGTCGGCATTGTGCCTTTTATATTCAATTCCGATGTGATTTCTGTGTTTCATCGTCAATGTGAAGGTCCAAGGGATACAGTAAACCCTGCACTGGTGCATCGGAATCCAATACTGGTCTCCAAGGAGCCGCTCAAAGCACAAACTCTTAGAAGATTCACTCTTCTTGTACATAAGTCGGCATTGTGCCTTTTATATTGAATTCCGATGCGAATTCTGTGTTTCAGCGTCAATGTGAAGGTCCAAGGGATACAGTAAAACTGCACTGGTGCATCGGAATCTAATACTGGTCTCCCAGGAGCCGCTCATAGCACAAACTCTTAGAAAATTTACTCTTCTTGTAATTAAGTCGGCATTGTGCCTTTTATGTTTGCATCGGAATCCAATACTGGTTTCCAAGTAGCCGCTCAAGGCACAACCTCTTAGAAGATTCACTCTTCTTGTACTTAAGTCGGCATTGTGCCCTTTTATATTCAATTACGAAGCGATTTCTGTGTTTCATCGTCAATGTGAAGGTCCAAGGGATACAGTAAACCTGCACTGGTGCATCGGAATCCAATACTGGTCTCCCAGGAACAGCGCAAAGCACAAACTCTTAGAAGATTCACTCTTCTTGTACATAAGTCGGCATTGTGCCTTTTATATTGAATTCCGATGCGAATTCTGTGTTTCAGCGTCAATGTGAAGGTCCAAGGGATACAGTAAAACTGCACTGGTGCATCGGAATCTAATACTGGTCTCCCAGGAGCCGCTCATAGCACAAACTCTTAGAAGATTTACTCTTCTTGTACTTAAGTCGGCATTGTGCCTTTTATATTCAATTCCGATGTGATTTCTGTGTTTCATCGTCAATGTGAAGGTCCAAGGGATACAGTAAACCTGCACTGGTGCATCGGAATTCAATACTGGTCTCCCAGGAGCCGCTCAAAGCACAAACTCTTAGAAGATTCACTCTTCTTGTACTTAAGTCGGCATTGTGCTTTTTATATTCAATTCCGATGCGATTTCTGTGTTTCATCGTCAATGTGAAGGTCCAAGGGATACAGTAAACCTGCACTGGTGCATCGGAATGCAATACTGGTCTCCCAGGAGCCGCTCAAACCACAAACTCTTAGAAGATTCACTCTTCTTGTACTTAGGTCGGCATTGTGCCTTTTATATTCAATTCCGACGCGATTTCTGTGTTTTATCGTCAATGTGAAGGTCCAAGGGATACAGTAAAACTGTACTGGTGCATCGGAATCTAATACTGGTCTCCCAGGAGCTGCTCATAGCACAAACTCATAGAAGATTCACTCTTCTTGTACTTAAGTCGGCATTGTGCCTTTTATATTAAATTCCGATGCGATTTCTGTGTTTCATCGTCAATTTGAAGGTCCAAGGGATACAGTAAACCTACACTCGTGCATCAGAATCTAATACTGGTCTCCCAGGAGCCGCTCAAAACACAAACTCTTAGAAGATTCACTCTTCCTGTACTTAAGTGGGCATTGTGCCTTTTATATTCAATTCCGATGCGATTTCTGTGTTTCATAATCAATGTGCAGGTCCAAGGGATACAGTAAACCTGCACTGGTGCATCGGAATCCAATACTGGTCTCCCAGGAGTCGCTCAAAGCACAAAGTCTTAGAAGATTCACTCTTCTTGTACTTAAGTCGGCATTGGGAATTTTATATTCAATTCCGATGTGATTTCTGTGTTTCATCGTCAATGTGAAGCTCCAAGGGATACAGTAAACCTGCACTGGTGCATCGGAATCCAATACTGGTCTCCCAGGAGCCGCTCAAACCACAAACTGTTAGAAGATTCACTCTTCTTGTACTTAAGTCGGCATTGTGCCTTTTATATTCAATTGCGATGCGATTTCTGTGTTTCATCGTCAATGGGAAGGTCCAAGGGATACAGTAAACCTGCACTGGTGCATCGGAATCCAATACTGGTCTCCCAGGAGCCGCTAAAAGCACAAAGTCTTAGAAGATTCACTCTTCTTGTACTTAAGTCGGCATTGTGCCTTTTATATTCAATTCCGATGCGATTTCTGTGTTTCAGCGTCAATGTGAAGGTCCAAGGGATACAGTAAACCTGCACTGGTGCATCGGAATCTAATACTGGTCTCCCAGGAGCAGCTCAAAGCACAAACTCCAAGAAGATTCACTCTTCTTGTACTTAAGTCGGCATTGTGCCTTTTATATTCAATTCCGATGTGATTTCTGTGTTTCATCGTCAATGTGAAGGTCCAAGGGATACAGTAAACCGACACTGCTGCATCGGAATCCAATACTGGTCTCCCATTAGCCGCTCAAAGCACAAACTCTTAGAACATTCACTCTTCTTGTACTTAAGTCGGCATTGTGCCTTTTATATTCAATTCCGATGTGATTTCTGTGTTTCATCGTTAATGTGAAGGTCCAAGGGATACAGTAAACCTTCACTGGTTCATCGGAATGCAATACTGGTCTCCCAGGAGCCGCTCAAAGCACAAACTCTTAGAAGATTCACTCTTCTTGTACTTAAGTCGGCATTGTGCCTTTTATATTCAATTCCGATGCGATTTCTGTGTTTCTTCGTCAATGTGAAGGTCCAAGGGATACAGTAAACCTACACTCGTGCATCGGAATCTAATACTGGTCTCCCAGGAGCCGCTCAAAGCACAAACTCCAAGAAGATTCACTCTTCTTGTACTTAAGTCGGCATTGTGCCTTTTATATTCAATTCCGATGCGATTTCTGTGTTTCATCGTCAATGTGAAGGTCCCAGGGATACAGTAAACCTGCACTGGTGCATCGGAATGCAATACTGGTCTCCCAGGAGCCGCTCAAACCACAAACTCTTAGAAGATTCACGCTTATTGTACTTAAGTCGGCATTGTGCCTTTTATATTCAATTCCGATGCGATTTCTGTGTTTCATCGTCAATGTGAAGGTCCAAGGGATACAGTAAACCTGCACTGGTGCATCGGAATCCAATACTGGTCTCCCAGGAACAGAGCAAAACACAAACTCTTAGAAGATTCACTCTTCTTGTATTTAAGTCGGCATTGTGCCTTTTATATTCAATTCCGATGTGATTTCTGTGTTTCATCGTCAATGTGAAGGTCCAAGGGATACAGTAAACCCTGCACTGGTGCATCGGAATCCAATACTGGTCTCCAAGGAGCCGCTCAAAGCACAAACTCTTAGAAGATTCACTCTTCTTGTACATAAGTCGGCATTGTGCCTTTTATATTGAATTCCGATGCGAATTCTGTGTTTCAGCGTCAATGTGAAGGTCCAAGGGATACAGTAAAACTGCACTGGTGCATCGGAATCTAATACTGGTCTCCCAGGAGCCGCTCATAGCACAAACTCTTAGAAAATTTACTCTTCTTGTACTTAAGTCGGCATTGTGCCTTTTATGTTTGCATCGGAATCCAATACTGGTTTCCAAGTAGCCGCTCAAGGCACAACCTCTTAGAAGATTCACTCTTCTTGTACTTAAGTCGGCATTGTGCCCTTTTATATTCAATTACGAAGCGATTTCTGTGTTTCATCGTCAATGTGAAGGTCCAAGGGATACAGTAAACCTGCACTGGTGCATCGGAATCCAATACTGGTCTCCCAGGAACAGCGCAAAGCACAAACTCTTAGAAGATTCACTCTTCTTGTACATAAGTCGGCATTGTGCCTTTTATATTGAATTCCGATGCGAATTCTGTGTTTCAGCGTCAATGTGAAGGTCCAAGGGATACAGTAAAACTGCACTGGTGCATCGGAATCTAATACTGGTCTCCCAGGAGCCGCTCATAGCACAAACTCTTAGAAGATTTACTCTTCTTGTACTTAAGTCGGCATTGTGCCTTTTATATTCAATTCCGATGTGATTTCTGTGTTTCATCGTCAATGTGAAGGTCCAAGGGATACAGTAAACCTGCACTGGTGCATCGGAATTCAATACTGGTCTCCCAGGAGCCGCTCAAAGCACAAACTCTTAGAAGATTCACTCTTCTTGTACTTAAGTCGGCATTGTGCTTTTTATATTCAATTCCGATGCGATTTCTGTGTTTCATCGTGAATGTGAAGGTCCAAGGGATACAGTAAACCTGCACTTGTGCATCGGAATGCAATACTGGTCTCCCAGGAGCCGCTCAAACCACAAACTCTTAGAAGATTCACTCTTCTTGTACTTAGGTCGGCATTGTGCCTTTTATATTCAATTCCGATGCGATTTCTGTGTTTTATCGTCAATGTGAAGGTCCAAGGGATACAGTAAAACTGTACTGGTGCATCGGAATCTAATACTGGTCTCCCAGGAGCTGCTCATAGCACAAACTCATAGAAGATTCACTCTTCTTGTACTTAAGTCGGCATTGTGCCTTTTATATTAAATTCCGATGCGATTTCTGTGTTTCATCGTCAATTTGAAGGTCCAAGGGATACAGTAAACCTACACTCGTGCATCAGAATCTAATACTGGTCTCCCAGGAGCCGCTCAAAACACAAACTCTTAGAAGATTCACTCTTCCTGTACTTAAGTGGGCATTGTGCCTTTTATATTCAATTCCGATGCGATTTCTGTGTTTCATAATCAATGTGCAGGTCCAAGGGATACAGTAAACCTGCACTGGTGCATCGGAATCCAATACTGGTCTCCCAGGAGTCGCTCAAAGCACAAAGTCTTAGAAGATTCACTCTTCTTGTACTTAAGTCGGCATTGGGAATTTTATATTCAATTCCCATGTGATTTCTGTGTTTCATCGTCAATGTGAAGCTCCAAGGGATACAGTAAACCTGCACTGGTGCATCGGAATCCAATACTGGTCTCCCAGGAGCCGCTCAAACCACAAACTGTTAGAAGATTCACTCTTCTTGTACTTAAGTCGGCATTGTGCCTTTTATATTCAATTGCGATGCGATTTCTGTGTTTCATCGTCAATGGGAAGGTCCAAGGGATACAGTAAACCTGCACTGGTGCATCGGAATCCAATACTGGTCTCCCAGGAGCCGCTAAAAGCACAAAGTCTTAGAAGATTCACTCTTCTTGTACTTAAGTCGGCATTGTGCCTTTTATATTCAATTCCGATGCGATTTCTGTGTTTCAGCGTCAATGTGAAGGTCCAAGGGATACAGTAAACCTGCACTGGTGCATCGGAATCTAATACTGGTCTCCCAGGAGCCGCTCAAAGCACAAACTCTTAGAAGATTCACTCTTCTTGTACTTAAGTCGGCATTGTGCCTTTTATATTCAATTCCGATGCGATTTCTGTGTTTCATCGTCAATGTGAAGGTCCAAGGGATACAGTAAACCAACACTCGTGCATCGGAATCTAATACTGGTCTCCCAGGAGCCTCTCAAAGCACAAACTCCAAGAAGATTCACTCTTCTTTTACTTAAGTCGGCATTGTGCCTTTTATATTCAATTCCGATGTGATTTCTGTGTTTCATCGTCAATGTGAAGGTCCAAGGGATACAGTAAACCGACACTGCTGCATCGGAATCCAATACTGGTCTCCCATTAGCCGCTCAAAGCACAAACTCTTAGAAGATTCACTATTCTTGTACATAAGTCGGCATTGTGCCTTTTATATTGAATTCCGATGCGAATTCTGTGTTTCAGCGTCAATGTGAAGGTCCAAGGGATACAGTAAACCTGCACTGGTGCATCGGAATCTAATACTGGTCTCCCAGGAGCCGCTCAAAGCACAAACTCTTAGAAGATTCACTCTTCTTGTACTTAAGTCGGCATTGTGCCCTTTTATATTCAATTCCGATGCGATATCTGTGTTTCATCGTCAATGTGAATGTCCAAGGGATACAGTAAACCTGCACTGGTGCATCGGAATCTTATACTGGTCTCCCAGGAGCCGCTCAAACCACAAACTCTTAGAAGATTCACTCTTCTTCTACTTAAGTCGGCATTGTGCATTTTATATTCAATTCCATTCGATTTCTGTGTTTCATCGTCAATGTAAAGGTCCAAGGGATACAGTAAAACTGCACTGGTGCATCGGAATCCAATACTGGTCTCTCAGGAGCCGCTCAAAGCACAAAGTCTTAGAAGATTCACTCTTCTTGTACTTAAGTCGGCATTGTGCCTTTTATATTCAATTCCGATGCGATTTCTGTGTTTCATCGTCAATGTGAAGGTCCAAGGGATACAGTAAACCTGCACTGGTGCATCGGAATCCAATACTGGTCTCCCAGGAACAGAGCAAAACACAAACTCTTAGAAGATTCACTCTTCTTGTATTTAAGTCGGCATTGTGCCTTTTATATTCAATTCCGATGTGATTTCTGTGTTTCATCGTCAATGTGAAGGTCCAAGGGATACAGTAAACCCTGCACTGGTGCATCGGAATCCAATACTGGTCTCCAAGGAGCCGCTCAAAGCACAAACTCTTAGAAGATTCACTCTTCTTGTACATAAGTCGGCATTGTGCCTTTTATATTGAATTCCGATGCGAATTCTGTGTTTCAGCGTCAATGTGAAGGTCCAAGGGATACAGTAAAACTGCACTGGTGCATCGGAATCTAATACTGGTCTCCCAGGAGCCGCTCATAGCACAAACTCTTAGAAAATTTACTCTTCTTGTACTTAAGTCGGCATTGTGCCTTTTATGTTTGCATCGGAATCCAATACTGGTTTCCAAGTAGCCGCTCAAGGCACAACCTCTTAGAAGATTCACTCTTCTTGTACTTAAGTCGGCATTGTGCCCTTTTATATTCAATTACGAAGCGATTTCTGTGTTTCATCGTCAATGTGAAGGTCCAAGGGATACAGTAAACCTGCACTGGTGCATCGGAATCCAATACTGGTCTCCCAGGAACAGCGCAAAGCACAAACTCTTAGAAGATTCACTCTTCTTGTACATAAGTCGGCATTGTGCCTTTTATATTGAATTCCGATGCGAATTCTGTGTTTCAGCGTCAATGTGAAGGTCCAAGGGATACAGTAAAACTGCACTGGTGCATCGGAATCTAATACTGGTCTCCCAGGAGCCGCTCATAGCACAAACTCTTAGAAGATTTACTCTTCTTGTACTTAAGTCGGCATTGTGCCTTTTATATTCAATTCCGATGTGATTTCTGTGTTTCATCGTCAATGTGAAGGTCCAAGGGATACAGTAAACCTGCACTGGTGCATCGGAATTCAATACTGGTCTCCCAGGAGCCGCTCAAAGCACAAAGTCTTAGAAGATTCACTCTTCTTGTACTTAAGTCGGCATTGTGCTTTTTATATTCAATTCCGATGCGATTTCTGTGTTTCATCGTCAATGTGAAGGTCCAAGGGATACAGTAAACCTGCACTGGTGCATCGGAATGCAATACTGGTCTCCCAGGAGCCGCTCAAACCACAAACTCTTAGAAGATTCACTCTTCTTGTACTTAGGTCGGCATTGTGCCTTTTATATTCAATTCCGATGCGATTTCTGTGTTTTATCGTCAATGTGAAGGTCCAAGGGATACAGTAAAACTGTACTGGTGCATCGGAATCTAATACTGGTCTCCCAGGAGCTGCTCATAGCACAAACTCATAGAAGATTCACTCTTCTTGTACTTAAGTCGGCATTGTGCCTTTTATATTAAATTCCGATGCGATTTCTGTGTTTCATCGTCAATTTGATGGTCCAAGGGATACAGTAAACCTACACTCGTGCATCAGAATCTAATACTGGTCTCCCAGGAGCCGCTCAAAACACAAACTCTTAGAAGATTCACTCTTCCTGTACTTAAGTGGGCATTGTGCCTTTTATATTCAATTCCGATGCGATTTCTGTGTTTCATAATCAATGTGCAGGTCCAAGGGATACAGTAAACCTGCACTGGTGCATCGGAATCCAATACTGGTCTCCCAGGAGTCGCTCAAAGCACAAAGTCTTAGAAGATTCACTCTTCTTGTACTTAAGTCGGCATTGGGAATTTTATATTCAATTCCGATGTGATTTCTGTGTTTCATCGTCAATGTGAAGCTCCAAGGGATACAGTAAACCTGCACTGGTGCATCGGAATCCAATACTGGTCTCCCAGGAGCCGCTCAAACCACAAACTGTTAGAAGATTCACTCTTCTTGTACTTAAGTCGGCATTGTGCCTTTTATATTCAATTGCGATGCGATTTCTGTGTTTCATCGTCAATGGGAAGGTCCAAGGGATACAGTAAACCTGCACTGGTGCATCGGAATCCAATACTGGTCTCCCAGGAGCCGCTAAAAGCACAAAGTCTTAGAAGATTCACTCTTCTTGTACTTAAGTCGGCATTGTGCCTTTTATATTCAATTCCGATGCGATTTCTGTGTTTCAGCGTCAATGTGAAGGTCCAAGGGATACAGTAAACCTGCACTGGTGCATCGGAATCTAATACTGGTCTCCCAGGAGCCGCTCAAAGCACAAACTCTTAGAAGATTCACTCTTCTTGTACTTAAGTCGGCATTGTGCCTTTTATATTCAATTCCGATGCGATTTCTGTGTTTCATCGTCAATGTGAAGGTCCAAGGGATACAGTAAACCAACACTCGTGCATCGGAATCTAATACTGGTCTCCCAGGAGCCTCTCAAAGCACAAACTCCAAGAAGATTCACTCTTCTTGTACTTAAGTCGGCATTGTGCCTTTTATATTCAATTCCGATGTGATTTCTGTGTTTCATCGTCAATGTGAAGGTCCAAGGGATACAGTAAACCGACACTGCTGCATCGGAATCCAATACTGGTCTCCCATTAGCCGCTCAAAGCACAAACTCTTAGAAGATTCACTATTCTTGTACATAAGTCGGCATTGTGCCTTTTATATTGAATTCCGATGCGAATTCTGTGTTTCAGCGTCAATGTGAAGGTCCAAGGGATACAGTAAACCTGCACTGGTGCATCGGAATCTAATACTGGTCTCCCAGGAGCCGCTCAAAGCACAAACTCTTAGAAGATTCACTCTTCTTGTACTTAAGTCGGCATTGTGCCCTTTTATATTCAATTCCGATGCGATATCTGTGTTTCATCGTCAATGTGAATGTCCAAGGGATACAGTAAACCTGCACTGGTGCATCGGAATCTTATACTGGTCTCCCAGGAGCCGCTCAAACCACAAACTCTTAGAAGATTCACTCTTCTTCTACTTAAGTCGGCATTGTGCATTTTATATTCAATTCCATTGCGATTTCTGTGTTTCATCGTCAATGTAAAGGTCCAAGGGATACAGTAAAACTGCACTGGTGCATCGGAATCCAATACTGGTCTCTCAGGAGCCGCTCAAAGCACAAAGTCTCAGAAGATTCACTCTTCTTGTACTTAAGTCGGCATTGTGCCTTTTATATTCAATTCCGATGCGATTTCTGTGTTTCATCGTCAATGTGAAGGTCCAAGGGATACAGTAAACCTGCACTGGTGCATCGGAATCCAATACTGGTCTCCCAGGAACAGAGCAAAACACAAACTCTTAGAAGATTCACTCTTCTTGTATTTAAGTCGGCATTGTGCCTTTTATATTCAATTCCGATGTGATTTCTGTGTTTCATCGTCAATGTGAAGGTCCAAGGGATACAGTAAACCCTGCACTGGTGCATCGGAATCCAATACTGGTCTCCAAGGAGCCGCTCAAAGCACAAACTCTTAGAAGATTCACTCTTCTTGTACTCAAGTCGGCATTGTGCCTTTTATATTGAATTCCGATGCGAATTCTGTGTTTCAGCGTCAATGTGAAGGTCCAAGGGATACAGTAAAACTGCACTGGTGCATCGGAATCTAATACTGGTCTCCCAGGAGCCGCTCATAGCACAAACTCTTAGAAGATTTACTCTTCTTGTACTTAAGTCGGCATTGTGCCTTTTATATTCAATTCCGATGTGATCTCTGTGTTTCATCGTCAATGTGAAGGTCCAAGGGATACAGTAAACCTGCACTGGTGCATCGGAATTCAATACTGGTCTCCCAGGAGCCGCTCAAAGCACAAACTCTTAGAAGATTCACTCTTCTTGTACTTAAGTCGGCATTGTGCTTTTTATATTCAATTCCGATGCGATTTCTGTGTTTCATCGTCAATGTGAAGGTCCAAGGGATACAGTAAACCTGCACTGGTGCATCGGAATGCAATACTGGTCTCCCAGGAGCCGCTCAAACCACAAACTCTTAGAAGATTCACTCTTCTTGTACTTAGGTCGGCATTGTGCCTTTTATATTCAATTCCGATGCGATTTCTGTGTTTTATCGTCAATGTGAAGGTCCAAGGGATACAGTAAAACTGTACTGGTGCATCGGAATCTAATACTGGTCTCCCAGGAGCTGCTCATAGCACAAACTCATAGAAGATTCACTCTTCTTGTACTTAAGTCGGCATTGTGCCTTTTATATTAAATTCCGATGCGATTTCTGTGTTTCATCGTCAATTTGAAGGTCCAAGGGATACAGTTAACCTACACTCGTGCATCAGAATCTAATACTGGTCTCCCAGGAGCCGCTCAAACCACAAACTCTTAGAAGATTCACTCTTCCTGTACTTAAGTGGGCATTGTGCCTTTTATATTCAATTCCGATGCGATTTCTGTGTTTCATAATCAATGTGCAGGTCCAAGGGATACAGTAAACCTGCACTGGTGCATCGGAATCCAATACTGGTCTCCCAGGAGTCGCTCAAAGCACAAAGTCTTAGAAGATTCACTCTTCTTGTACTTAAGTCGGCATTGGGAATTTTATATTCAATTCCGATGTGATTTCTGTGTTTCATCGTCAATGTGAAGCTCCAAGGGATACAGTAAACCTGCACTGGTGCATCGGAATCCAATACTGGTCTCCCAGGAGCCGCTCAAACCACAAACTGTTAGAAGATTCACTCTTCTTGTACTTAAGTCGGCATTGTGCCTTTTATATTCAATTGCGATGCGATTTCTGTGTTTCATCGTCAATGGGAAGGTCCAAGGGATACAGTAAACCGACACTGCTGCATCGGAATCCAATACTGGTCTCCCATTAGCCGCTCAAAGCACAAACTCTTAGAAGATTCACTCTTCTTGTACTTAAGTCGGCATTGTGCCTTTTATATTCAATTCCGATGTGATTTCTGTGTTTCATCGTTAATGTGAAGGTCCAAGGGATACAGTAAACCTTCACTGGTTCATCGGAATGCAATACTGGTCTCCCAGGAGCCGCTCAAAGCACAAACTCTTAGAAGATTCACTCTTCTTGTACTTAAGTCGGCATTGTGCCTTTTATATTCAATTCCGATGCGATTTCTGTGTTTCATCGTCAATGTGAAGGTCCAAGGGATACAGTAAACCTACACTCGTGCATCGGAATCTAATACTGGTCTCCCAGGAGCCGCTCAAAGCACAAACTCCAAGAGGATTCACTCTTCTTGTACTTAAGTCGGCATTGTGCCTTTTATATTCAATTCCGATGCGATTTCTGTGTTTCATCGTCAATGTGAAGGTCCCAGGGATACAGTAAACCTGCACTGGTGCATCGGAATGCAATACTGGTCTCCCAGGAGCCGCTCAAACCACAAACTCTTAGAAGATTCACACTTATTGTACTTAAGTCGGCATTGTGCCTTTTATATTCAATTCCGATGCGATTTCTGTGTTTCATCGTCAATGTGAAGGTCCAAGGGATACAGTAAACCTGCACTGGTGCATCGGAATCCAATACTGGTCTCCCAGGAACAGAGCAAAACACAAACTCTTAGAAGATTCACTCTTCTTGTATTTAAGTCGGCATTGTGCCTTTTATATTCAATTCCGATGTGATTTCTGTGTTTCATCGTCAATGTGAAGGTCCAAGGGATACAGTAAACCCTGCACTGGTGCATCGGAATCCAATACTGGTCTCCAAGGAGCCGCTCAAAGCACAAACTCTTAGAAGATTCACTCTTCTTGTACATAAGTCGGCATTGTGCCTTTTATATTGAATTCCGATGCGAATTCTGTGTTTCAGCGTCAATGTGAAGGTCCAAGGGATACAGTAAAACTGCACTGGTGCATCGGAATCTAATACTGGTCTCCCAGGAGCCGCTCATAGCACAAACTCTTAGAAAATTTACTCTTCTTGTACTTAAGTCGGCATTGTGCCTTTTATGTTTGCATCGGAATCCAATACTGGTTTCCAAGTAGCCGCTCAAGGCACAACCTCTTAGAAGATTCACTCTTCTTGTACTTAAGTCGGCATTGTGCCCTTTTATATTCAATTACGAAGCGATTTCTGTGTTTCATCGTCAATGTGAAGGTCCAAGGGATACAGAAAACCTGCACTGGTGCATCGGAATCCAATACTGGTCTCCCAGGAACAGCGCAAAGCACAAACTCTTAGAAGATTCACTCTTCTTGTACATAAGTCGGCATTGTGCCTTTTATATTGAATTCCGATGCGAATTCTGTGTTTCAGCGTCAATGTGAAGGTCCAAGGGATACAGTAAAACTGCACTGGTGCATCGGAATCTAATACTGGTCTCCCAGGAGCCGCTCATAGCACAAACTCTTAGAAGATTTACTCTTCTTGTACTTAAGTCGGCATTGTGCCTTTTATATTCAATTCCGATGTGATTTCTGTGTTTCATCGTCAATGTGAAGGTCCAAGGGATACAGTAAACCTGCACTGGTGCATCGGAATTCAATACTGGTCTCCCAGGAGCCGCTCAAAGCACAAACTCTTAGAAGATTCACTCTTCTTGTACTTAAGTCGGCATTGTGCTTTTTAAATTCAATTCCGATGCGATTTCTGTGTTTCATCGTCAATGTGAAGGTCCAAGGGATACAGTAAACCTGCACTGGTGCATCGGAATGCAATACTGGTCTCCCAGGAGCCGCTCAAACCACAAACTCTTAGAAGATTCACTCTTCTTGTACTTAGGTCGGCATTGTGCCTTTTATATTCAATACCGATGCGATTTCTGTGTTTTATCGTCAATGTGAAGGTCCAAGGGATACAGTAAAACTGTACTGGTGCATCGGAATCTAATACTGGTCTCCCAGGAGCTGCTCATAGCACAAACTCATAGAAGATTCACTCTTCTTGTACTTAAGTCGGCATTGTGCCTTTTATATTAAATTCCGATGCGATTTCTGTGTTTCATCGTCAATTTGAAGGTCCAAGGGATACAGTAAACCTACACTCGTGCATCAGAATCTAATACTGGTCTCCCAGGAGCCGCTCAAAACACAAACTCTTAGAAGATTCACTCTTCCTGTACTTAAGTGGGCATTGTGCCTTTTATATTCAATTCCGATGCGATTTCTGTGTTTCATAATCAATGTGCAGGTCCAAGGGATACAGTAAACCTGCACTGGTGCATCGGAATCCAATACTGGTCTCCCAGGAGTCGCTCAAAGCACAAAGTCTTAGAAGATTCACTCTTCTTGTACTTAAGTCGGCATTGGGAATTTTATATTCAATTCCGATGTGATTTCTGTGTTTCATCGTCAATGTGAAGCTCCAAGGGATACAGTAAACCTGCACTGGTGCATCGGAATCCAATACTGGTCTCCCAGGAGCAGCTCAAACCACAAACTGTTAGAAGATTCACTCTTCTTGTACTTAAGTCGGCATTGTGCCTTTTATATTCAATTGCGATGCGATTTCTGTGTTTCATCGTCAATGGGAAGGTCCAAGGGATACAGTAAACCTGCACTGGTGCATCGGAATCCAATACTGGTCTCCCAGGAGCCGCTAAAAGCACAAAGTCTTAGAAGATTCACTCTTCTTGTACTTAAGTCGGCATTGTGCCTTTTATATTCAATTCCGATGCGATTTCTGTGTTTCAGCGTCAATGTGAAGGTCCAAGGGATACAGTAAACCTGCACTGGTGCATCGGAATCTAATACTGGTCTCCCAGGAGCCGCTCAAAGCACAAACTCTTAGAAGATTGACTCTTCTTGTACTTAAGTCGGCATTGTGCCTTTTATATTCAATTCCGATGCGATTTCTGTGTTTCATCGTCAATGTGAAGGTCCAAGGGATACAGTAAACCTACACTCGTGCATCGGAATCTAATACTGGTCTCCCAGGAGCCTCTCAAAGCACAAACTCCAAGAAGATTCACTCTTCTTGTACTTAAGTCGGCATTGTGCCTTTTATATTCAATTCCGATGTGATTTCTGTGTTTCATCGTCAATGTGAAGGTCCAAGGGATACAGTAAACCGACACTGCTGCATCGGAATCCAATACTGGTCTCCCATTAGCCGCTCAAAGCACAAACTCTTAGAAGATTCACTATTCTTGTACATAAGTCGGCATTGTGCCTTTTATATTCAATTCCGATGCGAATTCTGTGTTTCAGCGTCAATGTGAAGGTCCAAGGGATACAGTAAACCTGCACTGGTGCATCGGAATCTAATACTGGTCTCCCAGGAGCCGCTCAAAGCACAAACTCTTAGAAGATTCACTCTTCTTGTACTTAAGTCGGCATTGTGCCTTTTATATTCAATTCCGATGCGATTTCTGTGTTTCATCGTCAATGGGAAGGTCCAAGGGATACAGTAAACCTGCACTGGTGCATCGGAATCCAATACTGGTCTCCCAGGAGCCGCTAAAAGCACAAAGTCTTAGAAGATTCACTCTTCTTGTACTTAAGTCGGCATTGTGCCTTTTATATTCAATTCCGATGCGATTTCTGTGTTTCAGCGTCAATGTGAAGGTCCAAGGGATACAGTAAACCTGCACTGGTGCATCGGAATCTAATACTGGTCTCCCAGGAGCCGCTCAAAGCACAAACTCTTAGAAGATTCACTCTTCTTGTACTTAAGTCGGCATTGTGCCTTTTATATTCAATTCCGATGCGATTTCTGTGTTTCATCGTCAATGTGAAGGTCCAAGGGATACAGTAAACCTACACTCGTGCATCGGAATCTAATACTGGTCTCCCAGGAGCCTCTCAAAGCACAAACTCCAAGAAGATTCACTCTTCTTGTACTTAAGTCGGCATTGTGCCTTTTATATTCAATTCCGATGTGATTTCTGTGTTTCATCGTCAATGTGAAGGTCCAAGGGATACAGTAAACCGACACTGCTGCATCGGAATCCAATACTGGTCTCCCATTAGCCGCTCAAAGCACAAACTCTTAGAAGATTCACTATTCTTGTACATAAGTCGGCATTGTGCCTTTTATATTCAATTCCGATGCGAATTCTGTGTTTCAGCGTCAATGTGAAGGTCCAAGGGATACAGTAAACCTGCACTGGTGCATCGGAATCTAATACTGGTCTCCCAGGAGCCGCTCAAAGCACAAACTCTTAGAAGATTCACTCTTCTTGTACTTAAGTCGGCATTGTGCCCTTTTATATTCAATTCCGATGCGATATCTGTGTTTCATCGTCAATGTGAATGTCCAAGGGATACAGTAAACCTGCACTGGTGCATCGGAATCTTATACTGGTCTCCCAGGAGCCGCTCAAACCACAAACTCTTAGAAGATTCACTCTTCTTCTACTTAAGTCGGCATTGTGCATTTTATATTCAATTCCATTGCGATTTCTGTGTTTCATCGTCAATGTAAAGGTCCAAGGGATACAGTAAAACTGCACTGGTGCATCGGAATCCAATACTGGTCTCTCAGGAGCCGCTCAAAGCACAAAGTCTTAGAAGATTCACTCTTCTTGTACTTAAGTCGGCATTGTGCCTTTTATATTCAATTCCGATGCGATTTCTGTTTTCATCGTCAATGTGAAGGTCCAAGGGATACAGTAAACCTACACTCGTGCATCGGAATCTAATACTGGTCTCCCAGGAAACGATCAAAGCACAAACTCCAAGAAGATTCACTCTTCTTGTACTTAAGTCGGCATTGTGCCTTTTATATTCAATTCCGATGCGATTTCTGTGTTTCATCGTCAATGTGAAGGTCCAAGGGATACAGTAAACCGACACTGCTGCATCGGAATCCAATAGTGGTCTCCCAGGAGCCGCTCAAAGCACAAACTCTTAGAAGATTCACTCTTCTTGTACATAAGTCGGCATTGTGCCATTTAACTTGAATTCCGATGCGAATTCTGTGTTTCAGCGTCAATGTGAAGGTCCAAGGGATACAGTAAACCTGCACTTTTGCATCGGAATCCAATACTGGTCTCCCAGGAGCCGCTCAAAGCACAAAGTCTTAGAAGATTCACTCTTCTTGTACTTAAGTCGGCATTGGGCATTTTATATTCAATTCCGATGCGATTTCTGCGTTTCATCGTCAATGTGAAGGTCCAAGGGATACAGTAAACCCTGCACTGGTGCATCGGAATGCAATACTGGTCTCCCAGGTGCCGCTCAAAGCACAAACTCTTAGAAGATTCACACTTCTTGTACTTAAGTCGGCATTGGGCCGTTTATATTCAATTCCAATGCGATTTCTGTGTTTCATCGTCAATGTGAATCTCCAAGGGATACAGTAAACCTGCACTGGTGCATCGGAATCCAATACTGGTCTCCCAGGAGCCGCTCAAACCACAAACTGTTAGAAGATTCACTCTTCTTGTACTTAAGTCGGCATTGTGCCTTTTATATTCAATTGCGATGCGATTTCTGTGTTTCATCGTCAATGGGAAGGTCCAAGGGATACAGTAAACCGACACTGCTGCATCGGAATCCAATACTGGTCTCCCATTAGCCGCTCAAAGCACAAACTCTTAGAAGATTCACTCTTCTTGTACTTAAGTCGGCATTGTGCCTTTTATATTCAATTCCGATGTGATTTCTGTGTTTCATCGTTAATGTGAAGGTCCAAGGGATACAGTAAACCTTCACTGGTTCATCGGAATGCAATACTGGTCTCCCAGGAGCCGCTCAAAACACAAACTCTTAGAAGATTCACTCTTCTTGTACTTAAGTCGGCATTGTGCCTTTTATATTCAATTCCGATGCGATTTCTGTGTTTCATCGTCAATGTGAAGGTCCAAGGGATACAGTAAACCTACACTCGTGCATCGGAATCTAATACTGGTCTCCCAGGAGCCGCTCAAAGCACAAACTCCAAGAGGATTCACTCTTCTTGTACTTAAGTCGGCATTGTGCCTTTTATATTCAATTCCGATGCGATTTCTGTGTTTCATCGTCAATGTGAAGGTCCCAGGGATACAGTAAACCTGCACTGGTGCATCGGAATGCAATACTGGTCTCCCAGGAGCCGCTCAAACCACAAACTCTTAGAAGATTCACACTTATTGTACTTAAGTCGGCATTGTGCCTTTTATATTCAATTCCGATGCGATTTCTGTGTTTCATCGTCAATGTGAAGGTCCAAGGGATACAGTAAACCTGCACTGGTGCATCGGAATCCAATACTGGTCTCCCAGGAACAGAGCAAAACACAAACTCTTAGAAGATTCACTCTTCTTGTATTTAAGTCGGCATTGTGCCTTTTATATTCAATTCCGATGTGATTTCTGTGTTTTATCGTCAATGTGAAGGTCCAAGGGATACAGTAAAACTGTACTGGTGCATCGGAATCTAATACTGGTCTCCCAGGAGCCGCTCATAGCACAAACTCTTAGAAGATTTACTCTTCTTGTACTTAAGTCGGCATTGTGCCTTTTATGTTTGCATCGGAATCCAATACTGGTTTCCAAGTAGCCGCTCAAGGCACAACCTCTTAGAAGATTCACTCTTCTTGTACTTAAGTCGGCATTGTGCCCTTTTATATTCAATTACGAAGCGATTTCTGTGTTTCATCGTCAATGTGAAGGTCCAAGGGATACAGAAAACCTGCACTGGTGCATCGGAATCCAATACTGGTCTCCCAGGAACAGCGCAAAGCACAAACTCTTAGAAGATTCACTCTTCTTGTACATAAGTCGGCATTGTGCCTTTTATATTGAATTCCGATGCGAATTCTGTGTTTCAGCGTCAATGTGAAGGTCCAAGGGATACAGTAAAACTGCACTGGTGCATCGGAATCTAATACTGGTCTCCCAGGAGCCGCTCATAGCACAAACTCTTAGAAGATTTACTCTTCTTGTACTTAAGTCGGCATTGTGCCTTTTATATTCAATTCCGATGTGATTTCTGTGTTTCATCGTCAATGTGAAGGTCCAAGGGATACAGTAAACCTGCACTGGTGCATCGGAATTCAATACTGGTCTCCCAGGAGCCGCTCAAAGCACAAACTCTTAGAAGATTCACTCTTCTTGTACTTAAGTCGGCATTGTGCTTTTTAAATTCAATTCCGATGCGATTTCTGTGTTTCATCGTCAATGTGAAGGTCCAAGGGATACAGTAAACCTGCACTGGTGCATCGGAATGCAATACTGGTCTCCCAGGAGCCGCTCAAACCACAAACTCTTAGAAGATTCACTCTTCTTGTACTTAGGTCGGCATTGTGCCTTTTATATTCAATACCGATGCGATTTCTGTGTTTTATCGTCAATGTGAAGGTCCAAGGGATACAGTAAAACTGTACTGGTGCATCGGAATCTAATACTGGTCTCCCAGGAGCTGCTCATAGCACAAACTCATAGAAGATTCACTCTTCTTGTACTTAAGTCGGCATTGTGCCTTTTATATTAAATTCCGATGCGATTTCTGTGTTTCATCGTCAATTTGAAGGTCCAAGGGATACAGTAAACCTACACTCGTGCATCAGAATCTAATACTGGTCTCCCAGGAGCCGCTCAAAACACAAACTCTTAGAAGATTCACTCTTCCTGTACTTAAGTGGGCATTGTGCCTTTTATATTCAATTCCGATGCGATTTCTGTGCTTCATAATCAATGTGCAGGTCCAAGGGATACAGTAAACCTGCACTGGTGCATCGGAATCCAATACTGGTCTCCCAGGAGTCGCTCAAAGCACAAAGTCTTAGAAGATTCACTCTTCTTGTACTTAAGTCGGCATTGGGAATTTTATATTCAATTCCGATGTGATTTCTGTGTTTCATCGTCAATGTGAAGCTCCAAGGGATACAGTAAACCTGCACTGGTGCATCGGAATCCAATACTGGTCTCCCAGGAGCCGCTCAAACCACAAACTGTTAGAAGATTCACTCTTCTTGTACTTAAGTCGGCATTGTGCCTTTTATATTCAATTGCGATGCGATTTCTGTGTTTCATCGTCAATGGGAAGGTCCAAGGGATACAGTAAACCTGCACTGGTGCATCGGAATCCAATACTGGTCTCCCAGGAGCCGCTAAAAGCACAAAGTCTTAGAAGATTCACTCTTCTTGTACTTAAGTCGGCATTGTGCCTTTTATATTCAATTCCGATGCGATTTCTGTGTTTCAGCGTCAATGTGAAGGTCCAAGGGATACAGTAAACCTGCACTGGTGCATCGGAATCTAATACTGGTCTCCCAGGAGCCGCTCAAAGCACAAACTCTTAGAAGATTCACTCTTCTTGTACTTAAGTCGGCATTGTGCCTTTTATATTCAATTCCGATGCGATTTCTGTGTTTCATCGTCAATGTGAAGGTCCAAGGGATACAGTAAACCTACACTCGTGCATCGGAATCTAATACTGGTCTCCCAGGAGCCTCTCAAAGCACAAACTCCAAGAAGATTCACTCTTCTTGTACTTAAGTCGGCATTGTGCCTTTTATATTCAATTCCGATGTGATTTCTGTGTTTCATCGTCAATGTGAAGGTCCAAGGGATACAGTAAACCGACACTGCTGCATCGGAATCCAATACTGGTCTCCCATTAGCCGCTCAAAGCACAAACTCTTAGAAGATTCACTATTCTTGTACATAAGTCGGCATTGTGCCTTTTATATTCAATTCCGATGCGAATTCTGTGTTTCAGCGTCAATGTGAAGGTCCAAGGGATACAGTAAACCTGCACTGGTGCATCGGAATCTAATACTGGTCTCCCAGGAGCCGCTCAAAGCACAAACTCTTAGAAGATTCACTCTTCTTGTACTTAAGTCGGCATTGTGCCTTTTATATTCAATTCCGATGCGATTTCTGTGTTTCATCGTCAATGGGAAGGTCCAAGGGATACAGTAAACCTGCACTGGTGCATCGGAATCCAATACTGGTCTCCCAGGAGCCGCTAAAAGCACAAAGTCTTAGAAGATTCACTCTTCTTGTACTTAAGTCGGCATTGTGCCTTTTATATTCAATTCCGATGCGATTTCTGTGTTTCAGCGTCAATGTGAAGGTCCAAGGGATACAGTAAACCTGCACTGGTGCATCGGAATCTAATACTGGTCTCCCAGGAGCCGCTCAAAGCACAAACTCTTAGAAGATTCACTCTTCTTGTACTTAAGTCGGCATTGTGCCTTTTATATTCAATTCCGATGCGATTTCTGTGTTTCATCGTCAATGTGAAGGTCCAAGGGATACAGTAAACCTACACTCGTGCATCGGAATCTAATACTGGTCTCCCAGGAGCCTCTCAAAGCACAAACTCCAAGAAGATTCACTCTTCTTGTACTTAAGTCGGCATTGTGCCTTTTATATTCAATTCCGATGTGATTTCTGTGTTTCATCGTCAATGTGAAGGTCCAAGGGATACAGTAAACCGACACTGCTGCATCGGAATCCAATACTGGTCTCCCATTAGCCGCTCAAAGCACAAACTCTTAGAAGATTCACTATTCTTGTACATAAGTCGGCATTGTGCCTTTTATATTCAATTCCGATGCGAATTCTGTGTTTCAGCGTCAATGTGAAGGTCCAAGGGATACAGTAAACCTGCACTGGTGCATCGGAATCTAATACTGGTCTCCCAGGAGCCGCTCAAAGCACAAACTCTTAGAAGATTCACTCTTCTTGTACTTAAGTCGGCATTGTGCCTTTTATATTCAATTCCGATGCGATTTCTGTGTTTCATCGTCAATGGGAAGGTCCAAGGGATACAGTAAACCTGCACTGGTGCATCGGAATCCAATACTGGTCTCCCAGGAGCCGCTAAAAGCACAAAGTCTTAGAAGATTCACTCTTCTTGTACTTAAGTCGGCATTGTGCCTTTTATATTCAATTCCGATGCGATTTCTGTGTTTCAGCGTCAATGTGAAGGTCCAAGGGATACAGTAAACCTGCACTGGTGCATCGGAATCTAATACTGGTCTCCCAGGAGCCGCTCAAAGCACAAACTCTTAGAAGATTCACTCTTCTTGTACTTAAGTCGGCATTGTGCCTTTTATATTCAATTCCGATGCGATTTCTGTGTTTCATCGTCAATGTGAAGGTCCAAGGGATACAGTAAACCTACACTCGTGCATCGGAATCTAATACTGGTCTCCCAGGAGCCTCTCAAAGCACAAACTCCAAGAAGATTCACTCTTCTTGTACTTAAGTCGGCATTGTGCCTTTTATATTCAATTCCGATGTGATTTCTGTGTTTCATCGTCAATGTGAAGGTCCAAGGGATACAGTAAACCGACACTGCTGCATCGGAATCCAATACTGGTCTCCCATTAGCCGCTCAAAGCACAAACTCTTAGAAGATTCACTATTCTTGTACATAAGTCGGCATTGTGCCTTTTATATTCAATTCCGATGCGAATTCTGTGTTTCAGCGTCAATGTGAAGGTCCAAGGGATACAGTAAACCTGCACTGGTGCATCGGAATCTAATACTGGTCTCCCAGGAGCCGCTCAAAGCACAAACTCTTAGAAGATTCACTCTTCTTGTACTTAAGTCGGCATTGTGCCCTTTTATATTCAATTCCGATGCGATATCTGTGTTTCATCGTCAATGTGAATGTCCAAGGGATACAGTAAACCTGCACTGGTGCATCGGAATCTTATACTGGTCTCCCAGGAGCCGCTCAAACCACAAACTCTTAGAAGATTCACTCTTCTTCTACTTAAGTCGGCATTGTGCATTTTATATTCAATTCCATTGCGATTTCTGTGTTTCATCGTCAATGTAAAGGTCCAAGGGATACAGTAAAACTGCACTGGTGCATCGGAATCCAATACTGGTCTCTCAGGAGCCGCTCAAAGCACAAAGTCTTAGAAGATTCACTCTTCTTGTACTTAAGTCGGCATTGTGCCTTTTATATTCAATTCCGATGCGATTTCTGTTTTCATCGTCAATGTGAAGGTCCAAGGGATACAGTAAACCTACACTCGTGCATCGGAATCTAATACTGGTCTCCCAGGAAACGATCAAAGCACAAACTCCAAGAAGATTCACTCTTCTTGTACTTAAGTCGGCATTGTGCCTTTTATATTCAATTCCGATGCGATTTCTGTGTTTCATCGTCAATGTGAAGGTCCAAGGGATACAGTAAACCGACACTGCTGCATCGGAATCCAATAGTGGTCTCCCAGGAGCCGCTCAAAGCACAAACTCTTAGAAGATTCACTCTTCTTGTACATAAGTCGGCATTGTGCCATTTAACTTGAATTCCGATGCGAATTCTGTGTTTCAGCGTCAATGTGAAGGTCCAAGGGATACAGTAAACCTGCACTTTTGCATCGGAATCCAATACTGGTCTCCCAGGAGCCGCTCAAAGCACAAAGTCTTAGAAGATTCACTCTTCTTGTACTTAAGTCGGCATTGGGCATTTTATATTCAATTCCGATGCGATTTCTGCGTTTCATCGTCAATGTGAAGGTCCAAGGGATACAGTAAACCCTGCACTGGTGCATCGGAATGCAATACTGGTCTCCCAGGTGCCGCTCAAAGCACAAACTCTTAGAAGATTCACACTTCTTGTACTTAAGTCGGCATTGGGCCGTTTATATTCAATTCCAATGCGATTTCTGTGTTTCATCGTCAATGTGAAGCTCCAAGGGATACAGTAAACCTGCACTGGTGCATCGGAATCCAATACTGGTCTCCCAGGAGCCGCTCAAACCACAAACTGTTAGAAGATTCACTCTTCTTGTACTTAAGTCGGCATTGTGCCTTTTATATTCAATTGCGATGCGATTTCTGTGTTTCATCGTCAATGGGAAGGTCCAAGGGATACAGTAAACCGACACTGCTGCATCGGAATCCAATACTGGTCTCCCATTAGCCGCTCAAAGCACAAACTCTTAGAAGATTCACTCTTCTTGTACTTAAGTCGGCATTGTGCCTTTTATATTCAATTCCGATGTGATTTCTGTGTTTCATCGTTAATGTGAAGGTCCAAGGGATACAGTAAACCTTCACTGGTTCATCGGAATGCAATACTGGTCTCCCAGGAGCCGCTCAAAACACAAACTCTTAGAAGATTCACTCTTCTTGTACTTAAGTCGGCATTGTGCCTTTTATATTCAATTCCGATGCGATTTCTGTGTTTCATCGTCAATGTGAAGGTCCAAGGGATACAGTAAACCTACACTCGTGCATCGGAATCTAATACTGGTCTCCCAGGAGCCGCTCAAAGCACAAACTCCAAGAGGATTCACTCTTCTTGTACTTAAGTCGGCATTGTGCCTTTTATATTCAATTCCGATGCGATTTCTGTGTTTCATCGTCAATGTGAAGGTCCCAGGGATACAGTAAACCTGCACTGGTGCATCGGAATGCAATACTGGTCTCCCAGGAGCCGCTCAAACCACAAACTCTTAGAAGATTCACACTTATTGTACTTAAGTCGGCATTGTGCCTTTTATATTCAATTCCGATGCGATTTCTGTGTTTCATCGTCAATGTGAAGGTCCAAGGGATACAGTAAACCTGCACTGGTGCATCGGAATCCAATACTGGTCTCCCAGGAACAGAGCAAAACACAAACTCTTAGAAGATTCACTCTTCTTGTATTTAAGTCGGCATTGTGCCTTTTATATTCAATTCCGATGTGATTTCTGTGTTTCATCGTCAATGTGAAGGTCCAAGGGATACAGTAAACCCTGCACTGGTGCATCGGAATCCAATACTGGTCTCCAAGGAGCCGCTCAAAGCACAAACTCTTAGAAGATTCACTCTTCTTGTACATAAGTCGGCATTGTGCCTTTTATATTGAATTCCGATGCGAATTCTGTGTTTCAGCGTCAATGTGAAGGTCCAAGGGATACAGTAAAACTGCACTGGTGCATCGGAATCTAATACTGGTCTCCCAGGAGCCGCTCATAGCACAAACTCTTAGAAAATTTACTCTTCTTGTACTTAAGTCGGCATTGTGCCTTTTATGTTTGCATCGGAATCCAATACTGGTTTCCAAGTAGCCGCTCAAGGCACAACCTCTTAGAAGATTCACTCTTCTTGTACTTAAGTCGGCATTGTGCCCTTTTATATTCAATTACGAAGCGATTTCTGTGTTTCATCGTCAATGTGAAGGTCCAAGGGATACAGTAAACCTGCACTGGTGCATCGGAATCCAATACTGGTCTCCCAGGAACAGCGCAAAGCACAAACTCTTAGAAGATTCACTCTTCTTGTACATAAGTCGGCATTGTGCCTTTTATATTGAATTCCGATGCGAATTCTGTGTTTCAGCGTCAATGTGAAGGTCCAAGGGATACAGTAAAACTGCACTGGTGCATCGGAATCTAATACTGGTCTCCCAGGAGCCGCTCATAGCACAAACTCTTAGAAGATTTACTCTTCTTGTACTTAAGTCGGCATTGTGCCTTTTATATTCAATTCCGATGTGATTTCTGTGTTTCATCGTCAATGTGAAGGTCCAAGGGATACAGTAAACCTGCACTGGTGCATCGGAATTCAATACTGGTCTCCCAGGAGCCGCTCAAAGCACAAACTCTTAGAAGATTCACTCTTCTTGTACTTAAGTCGGCATTGTGCTTTTTAAATTCAATTCCGATGCGATTTCTGTGTTTCATCGTCAATGTGAAGGTCCAAGGGATACAGTAAACCTGCACTGGTGCATCGGAATGCAATACTGGTCTCCCAGGAGCCGCTCAAACCACAAACTCTTAGAAGATTCACTCTTCTTGTACTTAGGTCGGCATTGTGCCTTTTATATTCAATACCGATGCGATTTCTGTGTTTTATCGTCAATGTGAAGGTCCAAGGGATACAGTAAAACTGTACTGGTGCATCGGAATCTAATACTGGTCTCCCAGGAGCTGCTCATAGCACAAACTCATAGAAGATTCACTCTTCTTGTACTTAAGTCGGCATTGTGCCTTTTATATTAAATTCCGATGCGATTTCTGTGTTTCATCGTCAATTTGAAGGTCCAAGGGATACAGTAAACCTACACTCGTGCATCAGAATCTAATACTGGTCTCCCAGGAGCCGCTCAAAACACAAACTCTTAGAAGATTCACTCTTCCTGTACTTAAGTGGGCATTGTGCCTTTTATATTCAATTCCGATGCGATTTCTGTGTTTCATAATCAATGTGCAGGTCCAAGGGATACAGTAAACCTGCACTGGTGCATCGGAATCCAATACTGGTCTCCCAGGAGTCGCTCAAAGCACAAAGTCTTAGAAGATTCACTCTTCTTGTACTTAAGTCGGCATTGGGAATTTTATATTCAATTCCGATGTGATTTCTGTGTTTCATCGTCAATGTGAAGGTCCAAGGGATACAGTAAACCGACACTGCTGCATCGGAATCCAATACTGGTCTCCCATTAGCCGCTCAAAGCACAAACTCTTAGAAGATTCACTATTCTTGTACATAAGTCGGCATTGTGCCTTTTATATTCAATTCCGATGCGAATTCTGTGTTTCAGCGTCAATGTGAAGGTCCAAGGGATACAGTAAACCTGCACTGGTGCATCGGAATCTAATACTGGTCTCCCAGGAGCCGCTCAAAGCACAAACTCTTAGAAGATTCACTCTTCTTGTACTTAAGTCGGCATTGTGCCCTTTTATATTCAATTCCGATGCGATATCTGTGTTTCATCGTCAATGTGAATGTCCAAGGGATACAGTAAACCTGCACTGGTGCATCGGAATCTTATACTGGTCTCCCAGGAGCCGCTCAAACCACAAACTCTTAGAAGATTCACTCTTCTTCTACTTAAGTCGGCATTGTGCATTTTATATTCAATTCCATTGCGATTTCTGTGTTTCATCGTCAATGTAAAGGTCCAAGGGATACAGTAAAACTGCACTGGTGCATCGGAATCCAATACTGGACTCTCAGGAGCCGCTCAAAGCACAAAGTCTTAGAAGATTCACTCTTCTTGTACTTAAGTCGGCATTGTGCCTTTTATATTCAATTCCGATGCGATTTCTGTTTTCATCGTCAATGTGAAGGTCCAAGGCATACAGTAAACCTACACTCGTGCATCGGAATCTAATACTGGTCTCCCAGGAAACGATCAAAGCACAAACTACAAGAAGATTCACTCTTCTTGTACTTAAGTCGGCATTGTGCCTTTTATATTCAATTCCGATGCGATTTCTGTGTTTCATCGTCAATGTGAAGGTCCAAGGGATACAGTAAACCGACACTGCTGCATCGGAATCCAATAGTGGTCTCCCAGGAGCCGCTCAAAGCACAAACTCTTAGAAGATTCACTCTTCTTGTACATAAGTCGGCATTGTGCCATTTAACTTGAATTCCGATGCGAATTCTGCGTTTCAGCGTCAATGTGAAGGTCCAAGGGATACAGTAAACCTGCACTTTTGCATCGGAATCCAATACTGGTCTCCCAGGAGCCGCTCAAAGCACAAAGTCTTAGAAGATTCACTCTTCTTGTACTTAAGTCGGCATTGGGCATTTTATATTCAATTCCGATGCGATTTCTGCGTTTCATCGTCAATGTGAAGGTCCAAGGGATACAGTAAACCTGCACTGGTGCATCGGAATGCAATACTGGTCTCCCAGGTGCCGCTCAAAGCACAAACTCTTAGAAGATTCACACTTCTTGTACTTAAGTCGGCATTGGGCCGTTTATATTCAATTCCAATGCGATTTCTGTGTTTCATCGTCAATGTGAAGGTCCATGGGATACAGTAAACCTGCACTGGTGCATCGGTATCCAATACTGGTCTCCCAGGAGCCGCTCAATCCACAAACTCTTTGAAGATTCACTCTTCTTGTACTTAAGTTGGCATTGTGCCTTTTATATTCAATTGCGATGCGATTTCTGTGTTTCATCGTCAATGTGAAGGTCCAAGGGATACAGTAAACCTGCACTGGTGCATCGGAATCCAATACTGGTCTCCCAGGAGCCGCTCAAATCACAAACTCCAAGAAGATTCACTCTTCTTGTACTTAAGTCGGCATTGTGCCTTTTATATTCAATTCCGATGCGATTTCTGCGTTTCATCGTCAATGTGAAGGTCCAAGGGATACAGTAAACCTGCACTGGTGCATCGGAATGCAATACTGGTCTCCCAGGTGCCGCTCAAAGCACAAACTCTTAGAAGATTCACACTTCTTGTACTTAAGTCGGCATTGGGCCGTTTATATTCAATTCCGATGCGATTTCTGTCTTTCATCGTCAATGTGAAGGTCCATGGGATACAGTAAACCTGCACTGGTGCATCGGTATCCAATACTGGTCTCCCAGGAGCCGCTCAATCCACAAACTCTTTGAAGATTCACTCTTCTTGTACTTAAGTCGGCCTTGTGCCTTTTATATTCAATTGCGATGCGATTTCTGTTTTTCATCGTCAATGTGAAGGTCCAAGGGATACAGTAAACCTGCACTGGTGCATCGGAATCCAATACTGGTCTCCCAGGAGCCGCTCTAGGCACAAAGTCTTAGAAGATTCACTCTTCTTGTACTTAAGTCGGCATTGTGCCTTTTATATTCAATTCCGATGCGATTTCTGTGTTTCATCGTCAATGTGAAGGTCCAAGGGATACAGTAAACCTACACTCGTGCATCGGAATCTAATACTGGTCTCCCAGGAGCCGCTCAAAGCACAAACTCCAAGAAGATTCACTATTCTTGTACTTAAGTCGGCATTGTGCCTTTTATATTCAATTCCGATGCGATTTCTGTGTTTCATCGTCAATGTGAACGTCCAAGGGATACAGTAAACCGACACTGCTGCATCGGAATCCAATACTGGTCTCCCAGGAGCCGCTCAAAGCACAAACTCTTAGAAGATTCACTCTTCTTGTACTTAAATCGGCATTGTGAATTTAGATTCAATTCCGATGCGATTTCTGTGTTTCATCGTCAATGTGAAGGTCCAAGGGATACAGTAACCTTGCACTGGTGCATCGGAATCCAATCCTGTCTCCCAGGAGCCGCTCAAGCCACAACCTCTTTGAAGATTCACTCTTCTTGTACTTAAGTCGGCATTGTTCCTTTTATATTCAATTCCGATGCGATTTCTGTGTTTCACCGTCAATGTGAAGGTCCAAGGGATACAGTAAACCTGCACTCTTGCATCGGAACCTAATACTGGTCTCCCAGGAGCCGCTCAAAGCACAAACTCTTAGAAGATTCACTCTTCTTGTACTTAAGGCGGCATTGTGCCCTTTTATATTCAATTCCGATGCGATTTCTGTGTTTCATCGTCAATGTGAAGGTCCAAGGGATACTGTAAACCTGCACTGGTGCATCGAAATCTAATACTGGTCTCCCAGGAGCCGCTCAAACCACAAACCCTTAGAAGATTCACTCTTCTTGTACTTAAGTCGGCATTGTGCATTTTATATTCAATTCCGATGCGATTTCTGTTTCATCGTCAATGTAAAGGTCCAAGGGATACAGTAAAACTGCACTGGTGCATCGGAATCCAATGCTGGTCTCCCAGGAGCCGCTCAAAGCACAAACTCTTAGAAGATTCACTCTTCTTGTACTTAAGTCGGCATCGTGCATTTTATATTCAATTCCGATGCGATTTCTGTGTTTCATCGTCAATGTGAAGGTCCAAGGGATACAGTAAACGTACACTCGTGCATCGGAATCTAATACTGGTCTCCCAGGAGCCGCTCAAAGCACAAACTCTTAGAAGATTCACTCTTCTTGTACTTAAGTCGTCATTGTGCCTTTTATTTTCAATGCCGATGCGATTTCTGTGTTTCATCGTCAATGTGAAGGTCCAAGGGATACAGTAAACCTGCACTGCTGCATCGGATTCCAATACTGGTCTCCCAGGAGCCGCTCAAAGCACAAACTCTTAGAAGATTCACTCTTCTTGTATTTAAGTCGGCATTGTATATTTTATATTCAATTCCGATGCGATTTCTGCGATTCATCGTCAATGTGAAGGTCCAAGGGATACAGTAAACCTGCACTGGTGCATCGGAATGCAATACTGGTCTCCCAGGTGCCGCTCAAAGCACAAACTCCCAGAAGATTCACACTTCTTGTACTTAAGTCGGCATTGGGCCGTTTATATTCAATTCCAATGCGATTTCTGTGTTTCATCGTCAATGTGAAGGTCCATGGGATACAGTAAACCTGCACTGGTGCATCGGTATCCAATACTGGTCTCCCAGGAGCCGCTGAATCCACAAACTCTTTGAAGATTCACTCTTCTTATACTTAAGTCGGCATTGTGCCTTTTATATTCAATTGCGATGCGATTTCTGTGTTTCATCGTCAATGTGAAGGTCCAACGGATACAGTAAACCTGCACTGGTGCATCGGAATCCAATACTGGTCTCCCAGGAGCCGCTCAAAGCACAAACTCTTAGAAGATTCACTCTTCTTGTACTTAAGTCGGCATTGTGCCTTTTATATTCAATTCCAATGCGATTTCTGTGTTTCAGCGTCAATGTGAAGGTCCAAGGGATACAGTAAACCTGCACTGGTGCATCGGAATCTAATACTGGTATCCCAGGAGCCGCTCAAGGCACAAACTCTTAGAAGATTCACTCTTCTTGTACTTAAGGCGGCATTGTGCCCTTTTATATTCAAATCCAATGCGATTTCAGTGTTTCATCGTCAATGTGAAGGTCCAAGGGATACTGTAAACCTGCACTGGTGCATCGAAATCTAATACTGGTCTCCCAGGAGCCGCTCAAACCACAGACTCTTAGAAGATTCACTCTTCTTGTACTTAAGTCGGCATTGTGCATTTTATATTCAATTCCGATGCGATTTCTGTTTCATCGTCAATGTAAAGGTCCAAGGGATACAGTAAAACTGCATTGGTGCATCGGAATCCAATACTGGTCTCCCAGGAGCCGCTCAAAGCACAAACTCTTAGAAGATTCACTCTTCTTGTACTTAAGTCGGCATCGTGCCTTTTATATTCAATTCCGATGCGATTTCTGTGTTTCATAGTCAATGTGAAGGTCCAAGGGATACAGTAAACGTACACTCGTGCGTCGGAATCTAATACTGGTCTCCCAGGAGCCGCTCAAAGCACAAACTCTTAGAAGATTCACTCTTCTTGTACTTAAATCGTCATTGTGCCTTTTATATTCAATTGCGATGCGATTTCTGTGTTTCATTGTCAATGTGAAGGTCCAAGGGATACAGTAAACCTGCACTGGTGCATCGGAATCCAATACTGGTCTCCCAGGAGCCGCTCAAAGCACAAAGTCTTAGAAGATTCACTCTTCTTGTACTTAAGTCGGCATTGTGCCTTTTATATTCAATTCCGATGCGATTTCTGTGTTTCATCGTCAATGTGAATGTCCAAGGGATACAGTAAACCTGCACTGGTGCATCGGAATCCAATACTGGTCTCCCAGGAGCCGCTCAAAGCACAAAGTCATAGAAGATTCACTCTTCTTGTACTTAAGTCGGCATGTGCCTCTTATATTCAATTCCAATGCGATTTCTGTGTTTCATCGTCAATGTGAAGGTCCAAGGGATACAGTAAACCTACACTCGTGCATCGGAATCTAATACTGGTCTCCCAGGAGCCGCTCAAAGCACAAACTCCAAGAAGATTCACTCTTCTTGTACTTAAGTCGGCATTGTGCCTTTTATATTCAATTCCGATGCGATTTCTGTGTTTCATCGTCAATGTGAACGTCCAAGGGATACAGTAAACCGACACTGCTGCATCGGAATCCAATACTGGTCTCCCAGGAGCCGCTCAAAGCACAAACTCTTGGAAGATTCACTCTTCTTGTACTTAAATCGGCATTGTGCCTTTAGATTCAATTCCGATGCGATTTCTGTGTTTCATAGTCAATGTGAAGGTCCAAGGGATACAGTAAACGTACACTCGTGCGTCGGAATCTAATACTGGTCTCCCAGGAGCCGCTCAAAGCACAAACTCTTGGAAGATTCACTCTTCTTATACTTAAGTCGGCATTGTGCCTTTTATATTCAATTGCGATGCGATTTCTGTGTTTCATCGTCAATGTGAAGGTCCAACGGATACAGTAAACCTGCACTGGTGCATCGGAATCCAATACTGGTCTCCCAGGAGCCGCTCAAAGCACAAACTCTTAGAAGATTCACTCTTCTTGTACTTAAGTCGGCATTGTGCCTTTTATATTCAATTCCGATGCGATTTCTGTGTTTCATCGTCAATGTGAATGTCCAAGGGATACAGTAAAACTGCACTGGTGCATCGGAATCCAATACTGGTCTCCCAGGAGCCGCTCAAAGCACAAAGTCTTAGAAGATTCACTCTTCTTGTACTTAAGTCGGCATTGTGACTTTTATATTCAATTCCGATGCGATTTCTGTGTTTCATCGTCAATGTGAAGGTCCAAGGGATATAGTAAAGCTACACTCGTCCATCGGAATCTAATACTGGTCTCCCAGGAGCCGCTCAAAACACAAACTCCAAGAAGATTCACTCTTCTTGTACTTAAGTCGGCATTGTGCCTTTTATATACAATTCCGATGCGATTTCTGTGTTTCATCGTCAATGTGAAGGTCCAAGGGATACAGTAAACCGACACTGCTGCATCGGAATCCAATACTGGTCTCCCAGGAGCCGCTCAAAGCACAAACTCTTAGAAGATTCACTCTTCTTGTACATAAGTCGGCATTGTGCCTTTTATATTGAATTCCGATGCGAATTCTGTGTTTCAGCGTCAATGTGAAGGTCCAAGGGATACAGTAAACCTGCACTGGTGCATCGGAATCTAATACTGGTCTCCCAGGAGCCGTTTAAAGCACAAACTCTTAGAAGATTCACTCTTCTTGTAGTTAAGTCGGCATTGTGCCCTTTTATATTCAATTCCGATGCGATATCTGTGTTTCATCGTCAATGTGAATGTCGAAGGGATACTGTAAACCTGCACTGGTGCATCGGAATCTAATACTGGTCTCCCAGGAGCCGCTCAAACCACAAACTCTTAGAAGATTCACTCTTCTTGTACTTAAGTCGGCATTGTGCATTTTATATTCAATTCCGATGCGATTTCTGTGTTTCATCGTCAATGTAAAGGTCCAAGGGATACCGTAAAACTGCACTGGTGCATTGGAATCCAATACTGGTCTCCCAGGAGCCGCTCAAAACACAAACTCTTAGAAGATTCACCCTTCTTGTACTTAAGTCGGCATTGTGATTTTTTTTAATTAAATTCCGATGCGATTTCTGTGTTTCATCGTCAATGTGAAGGTCCAAGGGATACAGTAAACCTGCACTGGTGCATCGGAATCTATTACTGGTCTCCCAGGAGCCGCTCAAACCAAAAACTCTTAGAAGATTCACTCTTCTTGTATTTAAGTCGGCATTTTGCCTTTATATTCAATTCCGATGCGATTTCTGTGTTTCATCGTCAATGTGAAGGTCCAAGGGATACAGTAAACCTGCACTGGTGCATCGGAATGCAATACTGGTCTCCCAGGTGCCGCTCAAAGCACAAACTCTTAGAAGATTCACACTTCTTGTACTTAAGTCGGCATTGGGCTGTTTATATTTAATTCCAATGCGATTTCTGTGTTTCATCGTCAATGTGAAGGTCCAAGGGATACAGTAAACCTGCACTGGTGCATCGGAATCCAATACTGGTCTCCCAGGAGCCGCTCAAAGCGCAAACTCTTAGAAGATTAACTCTTCTTGTACTTAAGTCGGCATTGTGCTTTTTATATCTAATTCCGATGCGATTTCTGTGTTTCATCGTCAATGTGAAAGTCCAAGGGATACAGTAAACCTGCACTGGTGCATCGCAATCTAATACCGGTCTCCCAGGAGCCGCTCAAAGCACAAACTCTTAGAAGATTCACTCTTCATGTACTTACGTCGGCATTGTGCCTTTTATATTCAATTCCGATGCGATTTCTGTGTTTCATCGTCAATGTGAAGGTCCAAGGGATACAGTAAACCTACACTCGAGAATCGGAATCTAATACTGGTCTCCCAGGAGCCGCTCAAAACACAAACTCCAAGAAGATTCACTCTTCTTGTACTTAAGTCGGCATTGTGCCTTTTATATTGAATTCCGATGCGATTTCTGTGTTTCATCGTCAATGTGAAGGTCCAAGGGATACAGTAAACCGACACTGCTTCATCGGAATCCAATACTGGTCTCCCAGGAGCCGCTCAAAACACAAACTCTTAGAAGATTCACTCTTCTTGTACTTAAGTCGGCATTGTGACTTTTATATTCAATTCCAATGCGATTTCTGTGTTTCATCGTGAATGTGAAGGTCCAAGGGATACAGTAAAACTGCACTGGTGCATCGGAATCTAATACTGGCCTCCCAGGAGCCGCTCATAGCACAAACTCTTAGAAGATTCACTCTTCTTGTACTTAAGTCGGCATTGTGCGTTTTATATTAAATTCCGATGCGATTTCTGTGTTTCATCGTCAATGTGAATTTCCAAGGGATACAGTAAACGTGCACTGATGCATCGGAATCCAATACTGGTCTCCAAGGAGCCGCTCAAGGCACAAACTCTTAGAAGATTGACTCTTCTTGTACTTAAGTCGGCATTGTGCATTTTATATTCAATTCCGATGCGATTTCTGTGTTTCATCGTCAATGTAAAGGTCCAAGGGATACAGTAAAACTGCACTGGTGCATCGGAATCCAATACTGGTCTCCCAGGAGCCGCTAAAAACACAAACTCTTAGAAGATTCACTCTTCTTGTACTTAAGTCGGCATTGTGACTTTTATATTAAATTCCAATGCGATTTCTGTGTTTCATCGTCAATGTGAAGGTCAACGGGATACAGTAAACCTGCACTGGTGCATCGGAATCTATTACTGGTCTCCCAGGAGCCTCTCAAACCACAAACTCTTAGAAGATTCACTCTTCTTGTATTTAAGTCGGCATTTTGCCTTTATATTCAATGCCGATGCGATTTCTGCGTTTCATCGTCAATGTGAAGGTCCAAGGAATACAGTAAACCTGCACTGGTGCATCGGAATGCAATACTGGTCTCCCAGGTGCCGTTCAAAGCTCAAACTCTTAGAAGATTCACACTTCTTGTACTTAAGTCGGCATTGGGCTGTTCATATTCAATTCCAATGCGAATTCTGTGTTTCATCGTCAATGTGAAGGTCCAAGGGATACAGTAAACCTGCACTGGTGCATCGGAATCCAATACTGGTCTCCCAGGAGCCGCTCAATCCACAAACTCTTAGAAGATTCACTCTTCTTGTACTTAAGTCGGCATTGTGCCTTTTATATTCAATTCCGATGCGATTTCTGTGTTTCATCGTCAATGTGAAGGTCCAAGGGATACAGTAAACCTGCACTGGTGCATCGGAATCCAATACTGGTCTCCCAGGAGCCGCTCAAAGCACAAATTATAGAAGATTCACTCTTCTTGTACATAAGGCGGCATTGTGCCTTTTATATTCAATTCCGATGCGATTTCTGTGTTTCAGCGTCAATGTGAAGGTCCAAGGGATACAGTAAACCTGCACTTGTGCATCGCAATCTAATACTGGTCTCCCAAGAGCCGCTCAAAACACAAACTCTTAGAAGATTCACTCTTCTTGTACATAAGTCGGCATTGTGCCTTTTATATTCAATTCCGATGCGATTTCTGTGTTTCAGCGTCAATGTGAAGGTCCAAGGGATACAGTAAACCTGCACTTGTGCATCGCAATCTAATACTGGTCTCCCAAGAGCCGCTCAAAACACAAACTCTTAGAAGATTCACTCTTCTTGTACTTAAGTCGGCATTGTGCCTTTTATATTCAATTCCGATGCGATTTCTGTGTTTCATCGTCAATGTGAAGATCCAAGGGATTAAGTAAACCGGCACTGGTGCATCGGAATCCAATACTGGTCTCCCAGGAGCAGCTCATAGCACAAACTCTTAGAAGATTCACTCTTCTTGTACTTAAGTCGGCATTGTGCCTTTTATATTCAATTCCGATGCGATTTCTGTGTTTCATCGTCAATGTGAAGGTCCAAGGGATACAGTAAACCTGCACTTGTGCATCGGAATCCAATACTGGTCTCCCAGGAGCCGCTCAAAGCACAAACTCTTAGAAGATTCACTCTTCTTGTAGTTAAGTAGGCATTGTGCCTTTTATATTCAATTCCGATGCGATATCTGTGTTTCATCGTCAATGTGAACGTCCAAGGGATACAGTAAACCTGCACTGGTGCATCGGAATTCAATACTGGTCTCCCAGGAACAGCGCAAAGCACAAACTCTTAGAAGAATCACTCTTCTTGTAGATAGGTCGGCATTGTGCCTTTGATATTCGATTCCGATGCGATTTCTGCGTTTCATCGTCAATGTGAAGGTCCAAGGGATACAGTAAACCTGCACTGGTGCATCGGAATCCAATACTGGTCTCCCAGGAGCCGCTCAAATCACAAACTGTTAGAAGACTAACTCTTCTTGTACATAAGTCGGCATTGTGCCTTTTATATTCAATTCCGATGCGATATCTGTGGTTCATCGTCAATGTTAAGGTCCAAGGGATACAGTAAACCTGCACTGGTGCATCGGAATCCAATACTGGACTCCCAGGACCCGCTCAAAGCACAAACTGTAGAAGACTCACCCTTCTTGTACTTAAGTCGGCATTGTGCATTTTATATTCAATTCCGATGCGATTTCTGTGTTTCATCGTCAATGTAAAGGTCCAAGGGATACAGTAAAACTGCACTGGTGCATCGGAATCCAATACTGGTCCCCCAGTAGCCGCTCAAAACACAAACTCTTAGAAGATTCACTCTTCTTGTACTTAAGTCGGCATTGTGACTTTTATATTCAATTCAAATGCGATTTCTGTGTTTCATCGTCAATGTGAAGGTCCAAGGGATACAGTAAACCGACACTGCTGCATCGGAATCCAATACTGGTCTCCCAGGAGCCGCTAAAAGCACAAACTCTTAGAAGATTCACTCTTCTTGTACATAAGTCGGCATTGTGACTTTTATATTCAATTCCGATGCGATTTCTGTTTTTCATCGTGAATGTGAAGGTCCAAGGGATACAGTAAAACTGCACTGGAGCATCGGAATCTAATACTGGCCTCCCAGGAGCCGCTCATAGCACAAACTCTTAGAAGATTCACTCTTCTTGTACTTAAGTCGGCATTGTGCCTTTTATATTAAATTCCGATGCGATTTCTTTGTTTCATCGTCAATGTGAATTTCCAAGGGATACTGTAAACCTGCACTGATGCATCGGAATCCAATATTGGTCTCCAAGGAGCCGCTCAAGCCACAAACTCTTAGAAGATTCACTCTTCTTGTACTTAAGTCTTCATTGTGCCTTTTATATTCAATTCCGATGCGATTTCTGTGTTTCATCGTCAATGTGAAGGTCCAAGGGACACAGTAAACCGACACTGGTGCATCGGAATCCAATACTGGTCTCCCAGGAGCCGCTCAAAGCACAAACTCTTAGAAGATTCACTCTTCTTGTACTTAAGTCGGCATTGGGCCTTTTATATTCAATTCCGATGCGATTTCTGCGTTTCATCGTCAATGTGAAGGTCGAAGGGATACAGTAAACCTGCACTGGTGCATCGGAATGCAATACTGGTCTCCCAGGTGCCGCTCAAAGCACAAACTCTTAGAAGATTCACACTTCTTGTACTTAAGTCGGCATTGGGCTGTTTATATTCAATTCCAATGCGATTTCTGTGTTTCATCGTCAATGTGAAGGTCCAAGGGATACAGTAAACCTGCACTGGTGCATCGGAATCCAATACTGGTCTCCCAGGAGCCGCTCAATCCACAAACTCTTAGAAGATTCACTCTTCTTGTACTTAAGTCGGCATTGTGCCTTTTATATTCAATTCCGATGCGATTTCTGTGTTTCATCGTCAATGTGAAGGTCCAAGGAATACAGTAAACCTGCACTTGTGCATCGGAATCCAATACTGGTCTCCCAGGAGCCGCTCAAAGCACAAAGTCTTAGAAGATTCACTCTTCTTATACTTAAGTCGGCTTGTGCCTTTTATATTCAATTCCAATGCGATTTCTGTGTTTCAGCGTCAATGTGAAGGTCCATGGGATACAGTAAATCTGCACTGGTGCATCGGAATCCAATACTGGTCCCCCAGTAGCCGCTCAAATCACAAACTCTTAGAAGATTCACTCTTCTTGTACTTAAGTCGGCATTGTGCCTTTTATATTCAATTCCGATGCGATTTCTGTGTTTCATCGTCAATGTGCAGGTCCAAGGGATACAGTAAACTTGCACTGGTGCATCGGAATTTAATACTGGTCTCCCAGGAGCCGCTCAAACCACAAAGTCTTAGAAGATTCACTCTTCTTGTACTTAAGTCGGCATCGGGCATTTTATATTCAATTCCGATGCGATTTCTGTGTTTCATCGTCAATGTGAATGTCCAAGGGATACAGTAAACCTGCACTGGTGCATCGGAGTCCAATACTGGTCTCCCAGGAACAGCGCAAAGCACAAACCCTTAGAAGATTCACTCTTCTTGTAGTTAAGTCGGCATTGTGCCTTTTATATTCAATTCCGATGCGATTTCTGTGTTTCATCGTCATTGTGTCGGTCCATGGGATACAGTAAACCTGCACTGGTGCATCGGAATCCAATACTGGTCTCCCAGGAGCCGCTCAAACCACAACCTCTAAGAAGATTCAATCTTCTTGTACTTAAATCGGCATTGTGCCTTTTATATTCAATTCCGATGTGATTTCTGTATTTCATCGTCAATGGGAAGGACCAAGGGATACAGTAAACCTGCACTGGTGCATAGGAATCCAATATTGGTCTCCCAGGAGCCGCTCAAACCACAATCTCTTAGAAGCTTCCCTCTTTTTGTACATAAGTCGGCATTGTGCCTTTTATATTCAATTCCGATGCGATTTCTGTGTTTCATCGTCAATGTGAAGCTCCAAGGGATACAGTAAACCTGCACTGGTGCATCGGAATCTAATACTGGTGTCCCAGGAGCCGCTCAAAGCACAAACTCTTAGAAGATTCACTCTTCTTGTTCTTCAGTCGGCTTTGTGCCTTTTATATTCAATTCCGATGCGATTTCTGTGTTTCATCGTCAATGTGAAGGTCCAAGGGATACAGTAAACCTGCACTGGTGTATCGGAATCCAATACTGGTCTCCCAGGAGCCGCTCAAAACACAAACTGTTAGAAGATTCACTCTTCTTGTACATTAGTCGGCATTGTGCCTTTTATATTTGATTCCGATGCGATATCTGTGTTTCATCGTCAATGTGAAGGTCCAAGGGATGCAGTAAACCTGCACTGGTACATCGGAATCTAATACTGGTCTCCCAGGAGCCGCTCAAACCACAAACTGTTAGAAGACTAACTCTTCTTGTACATAAGTCGGCATTGTGCCTTTTATATTCAATTCCGATGCGATATCTGTGGTTCATCGTCAATGTGAAGGTCCAAAAGAGACAGTAAACCTGCACTGGTGCATCGGATAACAATACTTGTCTCCCAGGTGCCGCTCGAATCACAATCTCTTAGAAGATTCACACTTCTTGTACTTAAGTCGGCATTGTGCCATTTATATTCAATTCCGATGCGATTTCTGTGTTTCATCGTCAATGTGAAGGTCCAAGGGATACAGTAAACCGACACTGCTGCATCGGAATCTAATACTGGTCTCCCAGGAGCCGCTCAAAGCACAAACTCTTAGAAGATTCACTCTTCTTGTACATAAGTCGGCATTGTGCCTTTTATATTGAATTCCGATGCGAATTCTGTGTTTCAGCGTCAATGTGAAGGTCCAAGGGATACAGTAAACCTGCACTGGTGCATCGGAATCTAATACTGGTCTCCCAGGAGCCGCTCATAGCACAAACTCTTAGAAGATTCACTCTTCTTGTACTTAAGTCGGCATGGTGCCCTTTTATATTCAATCCCGATGCGATATCTGTATTCCATCGTCAATGTGAATGTCCAAGGGATACTGTAAACCTGCACTGGTGCATCGGAATCTAATACTGGTCTCCCAGGAGCCGCTCAAACCACAAACTCTTAGAAGATTCACTCTTCTTGTACTTAAGTCGGCATTGTGCATTTTATATTCAATTCCGATGCGATATCTGTGTTTCATCGTCAATGTAAAGGTCCAAGGGATACAGTAAACCTGCACTGGTGCATCGGAATCTAATACTGGTCTCCCAGGAGCCGCTCAAAGCACAAACTCTTAGAAGATTCACTCTTCTTGTACTTAAGTCGGCATGGTGCCCTTTTATATTCAATCCCGATGCGATATCTGTGTTCCATCGTCAATGTGAATGTCCAAGTGATACTGTAAACCTGCACTGGTGCATCGGAATCTAATACTGGTCTCCCAGGAGCCGCTCAAACCACAAACTCTTAGAAGATTCACTCTTCTTGTACTTAAGTCGGCATTGTGCATTTTATATTCAATTCCGATGCGATTTCTGTGTTTCATCGTCAATGTAAAGGTCCAAGGGATACAGTAAAACTGCACTGGTGCATCGGAATCCAATACTGGTCTCCCAGGAGCCGCTCAAAACACAAACTCTTAGAAGATTCACTCTTCTTGTACTTAAGTCGGCATTGTGACTTTTATATTCAATTCAAATGCGATTTCTGTGTTTCATCGTCAATGTGAAGGTCCAAGGGATACAGTAAACCGACACTGCTGCATCGGAATCCAATACTGATCTCCCAGGAGCCGCTCAAAGCACAAACTCTTAGAAGATTCACTCTTCTTGTACATAAGTCGGCATTGTGACTTTTATATTCAATTCCGATGCGATTTCTGTTTTTCATCGTGAATGTGAAGGTCCAAGGGATACAGTAAAACTGCACTGGAGCATCGGAATCTAATACTGGCCTCCCAGGAGCCGCTCATAGCACAAACTCTTAGAAGATTCACTCTTCTTGTACTTAAGTCGGCATTGTGCCTTTTATATTAAATTCCGATGCGATTTCTGTGTTTCATCGTCAATGTGAATTTCCAAGGGATACTGTAAACTTGCACTGATGCATCGGAATCCAATACTGGTCTCCAAGGAGCCGCTCAAGCCACAAACTCTTAGAAGATTCATTCTTCTTGTACTTAAGTCTTCATTGTGCCTTTTATATTCAATTCCGATGCGATTTCTGTGTTTCATCGTCAATGTGAAGGTCCAAGGGATACAGTAAACCGACACTGGTGCATCGGAATCCAATACTGGTCTCCCAGGAGCCGCTCAAAGCACAAACTCTTAGAAGATTCACTCTTCTTGTACTTAAGTCGGCATTGGGCCTTTTATACTCAATTCCGATGCGATTTCTGTGTTTCATCGTCAATGTGAAGGTCCAAGGGATACAGTAAACCTGCACTGGTGCATCGGAATCTATTACTGGTCTCCCAGGAGCCGCTCAAACCACAAACTCTTAGAAGATTCACTCTTCTTGTATTTAAGTCGGCATTTTGCCTTTTATATTCAATTCCGATGCGATTTCTGCGTTTCATCGTCAATGTGAAGGTCGAAGGGATACAGTAAACCTGCACTGGTGCATCGGAATGCAATACTGGTCTCCCAGGTGCCGCTCAAAGCACAAACTCTTAGAAGATTCACACTTCTTGTACTTAAGTCGGCATTGGGCAGTTTATATTCAATTCCAATGCGATTTCTGTGTTTCATCGTCAATGTGAAGGTCCAAGGGATACAGTAAACCTGCACTGGTGCATCGGAATCCAATACTGGTCTCCCAGGAGCCGCTCAATCCACAAACTCTTAGAAGATTCACTCTTCTTGTACTTAAGTCGGCATTGTGCATTTTATATTCAATTCCGATGCGATTTCTGTGTTTCATCGTCAATGTGAAGGTCCAAGGGATACAGTAAACCTGCACTGGTGCATCGGAATCCAATACTGGTCTCCCAGGAGCCGCTCAAAGCACAAAGTCTTAGAAGATTCACTCTTCTTATACTTAAGTCGGCATGTGCCTTTTATATTCAATTCCAATGCGATTTATGTGTTTCAGCGTCAATGTGAAGGTCCAAGGGATACAGTAAATCTGCACTGGTGCATCGGAATCCAATACTGGTCCCCCAGTAGCCGCTCAAATCACAAACTCTTAGAAGATTCACTCTTCTTGTACTTAAGTCGGCATTGTGCCTTTTATATTCAATTCCGATGCGATTTCTGTGTTTCATCGTCAATGTGCAGGTCCAAGGGATACAGTAAACTTGCACTGGTGCATCGGAATTTAATACTGGTCTCCCAGGAGCCGCTCAAACCACAAAGTCTTAGAAGATTCACTCTTCTTGTACTTAAGTCGGCATCGGGCATTTTATATTCAATTCCGATGCGATTTCTGTGTTTCATCGTCAATGTGAATGTCCAAGGGATACAGTAAATCTGCACTGGTGCATCGGAGTCCAATACTGGTCTCCCAGGAACAGCGCAAAGCACAAACCCTTAGAAGATTCACTCTTCTAGTAGTTAAGTCGGCATTGTGCCTTTTATATTCAATTCCGATGCGATTTCTGTGTTTCATCGTAATTGTGTCGGTCCATGGGATACAGTAAACCTGCACTGGTGCATCGGAATCCAATACTGGTCTCCCAGGAGCCGCTCAAACCACAAGCTCTAAGAAGATTCGCTCTTCTTGTACTTAAATCGGCATTGTGCCTTTTAATTCAATTCCGATGTGTTTTCTGTATTTCATCGTCAATGGGAAGGACCAAGGGATACAGTAAACCTGCACTGGTGCATAGGAATCCAATATTGGTCTCCCAGGAGCCGCTCAAACCACAATCTCTTAGAAGCTTCCCTCTTTTTGTACATAAGTCGGCATTGTGCCTTTTATATTCAATTCCGATGCGATTTCTGTGTTTCATCGTCAATGTGAAGCTCCAAGGGATACAGTAAACCTGCACTGGTGCATCGGAATCTAATACTGGTCTCCCAGGAGCCGCTCAAAGCACAAACTCTTAGAAGATTCACTCTTCTTGTTCTTCAGTCGGCTTTGTGCCTTTTATATTCAATTCCGATGCGATTTCTGTGTTTCATCGTCATTGTGAAGGTCCAAGGGATACAGTAAACCTGCACTGGTGCATCGGAATCCAATACTGGTCTCCCAGGAGCCGCTCAAAACACAAACTGTTAGAAGATTCACTCTTCTTGTACATTAGTCGGCATTGTGCCTTTTATATTCGATTCCGATGCGATATCTGTGTTTCATCGTCAATGTGAAGGTCCAAGGGATGCAGTAAACCTGCACTGGTACATCGGAATCTAATACTGGTCTCCCAGGAGCCGCTCAAACCACAAACTGTTAGAAGACTAACTCTTCTTGTACATAAGTCGGCATTGTGCCTTTTATATTCAATTCCGATGCGATATCTGTGGTTCATCGTCAATGTGAAGGTCCAAAAGAGACAGTAAACCTGCACTGGTGCATCGGATAACAATACTTGTCTCCCAGGTGCCGCTCGAATCACAATCTCTTAGAAGATTCACACTTCTTGTACTTAAGTCGGCATTGTGCCATTTATATTCAATTCCGATGCGATTTCTGTGTTTCATCGTCAATGTGAAGGTCCAAGGGATACAGTAAACCGACACTGCTGCATCGGAATCTAATACTGGTCTCCCAGGAGCCCCTCAAAGCACAAACTCTTAGAAGATTCACTCTTCTTGTACATAAGTCGGCAATGTGCCTTTTATATTGAATTCCGATGCGAATTCTGTGTTTCAGCGTCAATGTGAAGGTCCAAGGGATACAGTAAACCTGCACTGGTGCATCGGAATCTAATACTGGTCTCCCAGGAGCCGCTCAACGCACAAACTCTTAGAAGATTCACTCTTCTTGTACTTAAGTCGGCAATGTGCATTTTATATTCATTTCCGATGCGATTTCTGTGTTTCATCGTCAATGTAAAGGTCCAAGGGATACAGTAAAACTGCACTGGTGCATCGGAATCCAATACTGGTCTCCCAGGAGCTGCTCAAAACACAAACTCTTAGAAGATTCACTCTTCTTGTACTTAAGTCGGCATTGTGATTTTTATATTCAATTCAAATGCGATTTCTGTGTTTCATCGTCAATGTGAAGGTCCAAGGGATACAGTAAACCGACACTGCTGCATCGGAATCCAATACTGGTCTCCCAGGAGCCGCTCAAAGCACAAGCTCTTAGAAGATTCACTCTTCTTGTACATAAGTCGGCATTGTGACTTTTATATTCAATTCCGATGCGATTTCTGTTTTTCATCGTGAATGTGAAGGTCCAAGGGATACAGTAAAACTGCACTGGTGCATCGGAATCTAATACTGGCCTCCCAGGAGCCGCTCATAGCACAAACTCTTAGAAGATTCACTCTTCTTGTACTTAAGTCGGCATTGTGCCTTTTTATATTAAATTCCGATGCGATTCCTGTGTTTCATTGTCCTTGTGAATTTCCAAGGGATACTGTAAACCTGCACTGATGCATCGGAATCCAATACTGGTCTCCAAGGAGCCGCTCAAGCCACAAACTCTTAGAAGATTCACTCTTCTTGTACTTAAGTCTGCATTGTGCCTTTTATATTCAATTCCGATGCGATTTCTGTGTTTGATCGTCAATGTGAAGGTCCAAGGGATACAGCAAACCGACACTGGTGCATCGGAATCCAATACTGGTCTCCCAGGAGCCGCTCAAAGCACAAACTCTTAGAAGATTCACTCTTCTTGTACTTAAGTCGGCATTGGGCCTTTTATATTCAATTCCGATGCGATTTCTGTGTTTCATCGTCAATGTGAAGGTCCAAGGGATACAGTAAACCTGCACTGGTGCATCGGAATCTATTACTGGCCTCCCAGGAGCCGCTCAAAGCACAAACTCTTAGAAGATTCACTCTTCTTGTATTTAAGTCGGCATTTTGCCTTTTATATTCAATTCCGATGCGATTTCTGCGTTTCATCGTCAATGTGAAGGTCGAAGTGATACAGTAAACCTGCACTGGTGCATCGGAATGCAATACTGGTCTCCCAGGTGCCGCTCAAAGCACAAACTCTTAGAAGATTCACACTTCTTGTACTTAAGTCGGCATTGGGCTGTTTATATTCAATTCCAATGCGATTTCTGTGTTTCATCGTCAATGTGAAGGTCCAAGGGATACAGTAAACCTGCACTGGTGCATCGGAATCCAATACTGGTCTCCCAGGAGCCGCTCAATCCACAAACTCTTAGAAGATTCACTCTTCTTGTACTTAAGTCGGCATTGTGCCTTTTATATTCAATTCCGATGCGATTTCTGTGTTTCATCGTCAATGTGAAGGTCCAAGGGATACAGTAAACCTGCACTGGTGCATCGGAATCCAATACTGGTCTCCCAGGAGCAGCTCAAAGCACAAAGTCTTAGAAGATTCACTCTTCTTATACTTAAGTCGGCATGTGCCTTTTATATTCAATTCCAATGCGATTTCTGTGTTTCAGCGTCAATGTGAAGGTCCAAGGGATACAGTAAATCTGCACTGGTGCATCGGAATCCAATACTGGTCCCCCAGTAGCCGCTCAAATCACAAACTCTTAGAAGATTCACTCTTCTTGTACTTAAGTCGGCATTGTGCCTTTTATATTCAATTGCGATGCGATTTCTGTGTTTCATCGTCAATGTGAATGTCCAAGGGATACAGTAAACCTGCACTGGGGCATCGGAATCCAATACTGGTCTCCCAGGAGCCGCTCAAAGCACAAACTCTTAGAAGATTCACTCTTCTTGTACTTAAGTCGGCATTGTGCCTTTTATATTCAATTCCGATGCGATTTCTGTGTGTGATCGTCAATGTGAAGGTCCAAGGGATACAGTAAACCTACACTCGAGAATCCGAATCTAATACTGGTCTCCCAGGAGCCGCTCAAAGCACAAACTCTTAGAAGATTCACTCTTCTTGTACTTAAGTCGGCTTTGTGCCTTTTATATTCAATTCCGATGCGATTTCTGTGTTTCATCGTCAATGTGAAGATCCAAGGGATACAGTAAACCTGCACTGGTGCATCGGAATCCAATACTGGTCTCCCAGGAGCCGCTCATAGCACAAACTCTTAGAAGATTCACTCTTCTTGTACTTAAGTCGGCATTGTGCCTTTTATATTCAATTCCGATGCGATTTCTGTGTTTCATCGTCAATGTGAAGGTCCAAGGGATACAGTAAACCTGCACTGGTGCATCGGAATCCAATACTGGTCTCCCAGGAACAGCGCAAAGCACAAACTCTTAGAAGATTCACTCTTCTTGTAGATAAGTCGGCATTGTGCCTTTTATATTCGATTCCGATGCGATTTCTGTGTTTCATCGTCAATGTGAAGGTCCAAGGGATACAGTAAACCTGCACTGGTGCATCGGAATCCAATACTGGTCACCCAGGAGCCGCTCAAAGCACAAACTCTTAGAAGATTCACTCTTCTTGTAGTTAAGTCGGCATTCTGCCTTTTATATTCAATTCCGATGCGATTTCTGTGTTTCATCGTCAATGTGAAGGTCCAAGGGATACAGTAAACCTGCACAGGTGCATCGGAATCCAATACTGGTCTCCCAGGAGCCGCTCAAAGCACAAACAGTTAGAAGATTCACTCTTCTTGTACATTAGTCGGCATTGTGCCTTTTATATTCGATTCCGATGCGATATCTGTGTTTCATCGTCAGTGTGAAGGTCCAAGGGATGCAGTAAACCTGCACTGGTACATCGGAATCTAATACTGGTCTCCCAGGAGCCGCTCAAACCACAAACTGTTAGAAGACTAACTCTTCTTGTACATAAGTCGGCATTGTGCCTTTTATATTCAATTCCGATGCGATATCTGTGGTTCATCGTCAATGTGAAGGTCCATGGGATACAGTAAACCAGCACTGGTTCATCGGAATCTAATACTGGTCTCCCAGGAGCCGCTCAAAGCACAAACTGTTAGAAGACTCACTCTTCTTGTACTTAAGTCGGCATTGTGCATTTTATATTCAATTCCGATGCAATTTCTGTGTTTCATCGTCAATGTTAAGGTCCAAGGGATACAGCAAACCTGCACTGGTGCATCGGAATCCAATACTGGACTCCCAGGACCCGCTCAAAGCACAAACTGTTAGAAGACTCACCCTTCTTGTACATAAGTCGTCATTGTGACCTTTATATTCAATTCCGATGGGATTTCTGTTTTTCATCGTGAATGTGACGGACCAAGGGATACAGTAAAACTGCACTGGTGCATCGGAATCTAATACTGGCCTCCCAGGTGCCGCTTATAGCACAAACTCTTAGAAGATTCACTCTTCTTGTACTTAAGTCGGCATTGTGCCTTTTATATTAAATTCCGATGCGATTTCTGTGTTTCATCGTCAATGTGAATTTCTAAGGGATACAGTAAACGTGCACTGATGCATCGGAATCCAATACTGGTCTCCAAGGAGCCGCTCAAGGCACAAACTCTTAGAAGATTCACTCTTCTTGTACTTAAGTCGGCATTGTGCATTTTATATTCAATTCCGATGCGATATCTGTGTTTCATCGTCAATGTGAAGGTCCAAGGGATACAGTAAAACTGCACTGGTGCATCGGAATCCAATACTGGTCTCCCAGGAGCCGCTCAAAACACAAACTCTTAGAAGATTCACTCTTCTTGTACTTAAGTCGGCATTGTGACTTTTATATTCAATACCAATGCGATTTCTGTGTTTCATCGTCAATGTGAAGGTCCAAGGGATACAGTAAACCGACACTGCTGCATCGGAATCCAATACTGGTCTCCCAGGAGCCGCTTAAAGCACAAACTCTTAGAAGATTCACTCTTCTTGTACATAAGTCGGCATTGTGACCTTTATATTCAATTCCGATGCGATTTCTGTTTTTCATCGTGAATGTGAAGGACCAAGGGATACAGTAAAACTGCACTGGTGCATCGGAATCTAATACTGGCCTCCCAGGAGCCGCTCATAGCACAAACTCTTAGAAGATTCACTCTTCTTGTACTTAAGTCGGCATTGTGCCTTTTATATTCAATTCCAATGCGATTTCTGTGTTTCATCGTCAATGTGAAGGTCCAAGGGATACAGTAAACCGACACTGCTGCATCGGAATCCAATACTGGTCTCCCAGGAGCCGCTCAAAACACAAACTCTTAGAAGATTCACTCTTCTTGTACTTAAGTCGGCATTGTGACTTTTATATTCAATTCCAATGCGATTTCTGTGTTTCATCGTCAATGTGAAGGTCCAAGGGATACAGTAAACCGACACTGCTGCATCGGAATCCAATACTGGTCTCCAAGGAGCCGCTCAAAGCACAAAGTCTTAGAAGATTCACTCTTCTTGTACTTAAGTCGGCATTGGGCATTTTATATTCAATTCCGATGCGATTTCTGTGTTTCATCGTCAATGTGAATGTCCAAGGGATACAGTAAACCTGCACTGGGGCATCGGAATCCAATACTGGTCTCCCAGGAGCCGCTCAAACCACAAACTCTTAGAAGATTCACTCTTCTTTTACTTAAGTCGGCATTATGCCTTTTATATTCAATTCCAATGCGATTTCTGTGTTTCATCGTCAATGTGAAGGTCCAAGGGATACAGTAAAACGACACTGCTGCATCGGAATCCGATACTGATCTCCCAGGAGCCGCTCAAAGCACAAATTCTTAGAAGATTCACTCTTCTTGTACATAAGTCGGATTTGTGCCTTTTATATTCAATTCCGATGCGATTTCTGTGTTTCAGCGTCAATGTGAAGGTCCAAGGGATACAGTAAACCTGCACTGGTGCATCGCAATCTAATACTGGTCTCCCAGGAGCCGCTCAAAGCACAAACTCTTAGAAGATTCACTCTTCTTGTACTTAAGTCGGCATTGTGCCTTTTATATTCAATTCCGATGCGATTTCTGTGTTTCATCGTCAATGTGAAGGTCCAAGGGATACAGTAAACCTACACTCGAGAATCGGAATCTAATACTGGTCTCCCAGGAGCCGCTCAAAGCACAAACTCTTAGAAGATTCACTCTTCTTGTAATTAAGTCGGCATTGAGCCTTTTATATTCAATTCCGATGCGATTTCTGTGTTTCATCGTCAATGTGAAGATCCAAGGGATACAGTAAACCTGCACTAGTGCATCGGAATCCAATACTGGTCTCCCAGGAGCCGCTCATAGCACAAACTCTTAGAAGATTCACTCTTCTTGTACTTAAGTCGGCATTGTGCCTTTTATATTCAATTCCGATGCGATTTCTGTGTTTCATCGTCAATGTGAAGGTCCAAGGGATACAGTAAACCTGCACTGGTGCATCGGAATTCAATACTGGTCTCCCAGGAGCCGCTCAAAGCACAAACTCTTAGAAGATTCACTCTTCTTGTAGTTAAGTAGGCATTGTGCCTTTTATATTCAATTCCGATGCGATTTCTGTGTTTCATCGTCAATGTGAAGGTCCAAGGGATACAGTAAACCTGCACTGGTGCATCGGAATTCAATACTGGTCTCCCAGGAACAGCGCAAAGCACAAACTCTTAGAAGATTCACTCTTCTTGTAGATAAGTGGCATTGTGCCTTTTATATTCGATTCCGATGCGATTTCTGTGTTTCATCGTCAATGTGAAGGTCCAAGGGATACAGTAAACCTGCACTGGTGCATCGGAATCCAATACTGGTCTCCCAGGAGCCGCTCAAAGCACAAACTCTTAGAAGATTCACTCTTCTTGTAGTTAAGTCGTCATTCTGCCTTTTATATTAAATTCCGAAGCGATTTCTGTGTTTCATCGTCAATGTGAACGTCCAAGGGACACAGTAAACCTCCACTGGTGCATCGGAGTCCAATACTGGTCTCCCAGGAACAGCGCAAAGCACAAACCCTTAGAAGATTCACTCCTCTTGTAGTTAAGTCGGCATTGTGCCTTTTATATTCAATTCCGATGCGATTTCTGTGTTTCATCGTCATTGTGTCGGTCCATGGGATACAGTAAACCTGCACTGGTGCATCGGAATCCAATACTGGTCTCCCAGGAGCCGCTCAAACCACAAGCTCTAAGAAGATTCACTCTTCTTGTACTTAAATCGGCATTGTGCCTTTTATATTCAATTCCGATGTGATTTCTGTATTTAATCGTCAATGGGAAGGACCAAGGGATACAGTAAACCTGCACTGGTGCATAGGAATCCAATATTGGTCTCCCAGGAGCCGCTCAAACCACAATCTCTTAGAAGCTTCCCTCTTTTTGTACATAAGTCGGCATTGTGCCTTTTATATTCAATTCCGATGCGATTTCTGTGTTTCATCGTCAATGTGAAGCTCCAAGGGATACAGTAAACCTGCACTGGTGCATCGGAATCTAATACTGGTCTCCCAGGAGCCGCTCAGAGCACAACCTCTTAGAAGATTCAATCTTCTTGATCTTCAGTCGGCTTTGTGCCTTTTATATTCAATTCCGATGCGATTTCTGTGTTTCATCGTCAATGTGAAGGTCCAAGGGATACAGTAAACCTGCACTGGTGCATCGGAATCCAATACTGGTATCCCAGGAGCCGCTCAAAACACAAACTGTTAGAAGATTCACTCCTCTTGTACATTAGTCGGCATTGTGCCTTTTATATTCGATTCCGATGCGATATCTGTGTTTCATCGTCAATGTGAAGGTCCAAGGGTTGCAGTAAACCTGCACTGGTACATCGGAATCTAATACTGGTCTCCCAGGAGCCGCACAAACCACAAACTGTTAGAAGACTAACTCTTCTTGTACATAAGTCGGCATTGTGCCTTTTATATTCAATTCCGATGCGATATCTGTTGTTCATCGTCAATGTGAAGGTCCAAGGGATACAGTAAACCAGCACTGGCTCATCGGAATCTAATACTGGTCTCCCAGGAGCCGTTCAAAGCACAAACTGTTAGAAGACTCACTCTTCTTGTACTTAAGTCGGCATTGTGCATTTTATGTTCAATTCCGATGCGATATCTGTGTTTCATCGTCAATGTGAAGGTCCAAGGGATACAGTAAACCGACACTGCTACATCGGAATCTAATACTGGTCTCCCAGGAGCCGCTCAAAGCACAAACCCTTAGAAGATTCACTCTTCTTGTACATAAGTCGGCATTGTGCCTTTTATATTGAATTCCGATGCGAATTCTGTGTTTCAGCGTCAATGTGAAGGTCCAAGGGATACAGTAAACCTGCACTGGTGCATCGGAATCTAATACTGGTCTCCCAGGAGCCGCTCAAAGCACAAACTCTTAGAAGATTCACTCTTCTTGTACTTAAGTCGGCATTTTGCCATTTTATATTCAATCCCGATGCGATATCTGTGTTTCATCGTCAATGTGAATGTCCAAGGGATACTGTAAACCTGCACTGGTGCATCGGAATCTAATACTGGTCTCCCAGGAGCCGCTCAAACCACAAACTCTTAGAAGATTCACTCTTCTTGTACTTAAGTCGGCATTGTGCATTTTATATTCAATTCCGATGCGATTTCTGTGTTTCATCGTCAATGTAAAGGTCCAAGGGAAACAGTAAAACTGCACTGGTGCATCGGAATCCAATACTGGTCTCCCAGGAGCCGCTCAAAACACAAACTCTTAGAAGATTCACTCTTCTTGTACTTAAGTCGTCATTGTGACTTTTATATTCAATTCCGATGCGATTTCTGTGTTTCATCGTCAATTTGAAGGTCCAAGGGATACAGTAAACCGACACTGCTGCATCGGAATCCAATACTGGTCTCCCAGGAGCCGCTCAAAGCACAAACTCTTAGAAGATTCACTCTTCTTGTACTTAAGTCGGCATTGTGACTTTTATATTCAATTCCGATGCGATTTCTGTTTTTCATCGTGAATGTGAAGGACCAAGGGATACAGTAAAACTGCACTGGTGCATCGGAATCTAATACTGGCCTCCCAGGAGCCGCTCATAGCACAAACTCTTAGAAGATTAACTCTTCTTGTACTTAAGTCGGCATTGTGCCTTTTATATTAAATTCCGATGCGATTTCTGTGTTTCATCGTCAATGTGAATTTCCAAGGGATACTGTAAACCTGCACTGATGCATAGGAATCCAATACTGGTCTCCAAGGAGCCCCTCAAGCCACAAACTCTTAGAAGATTCACTCTTCTTGTACTTAAGTCTGCATTGTGCCTTTTATATTCAATTCCGATGCGATTTCTGTGTTTCATCGTCAATGTGAAGGTCCAAGGGATACAGTAAACCGACACTGGTGCATCGGAATCCAATACTGGTCTCCCAGGAGCCGCTCAAAGCACAAACTCTTAGAAGATTCACTCTTCTTGTACTTAAGCCGGCATTGGGCCTTTTATATCCAATTCCGATGCGATTTCTGTGTTTCATCGTCAATGTGAAGGTCCAAGGGATACAGTAAACCTGCACTGGTGCATCGGAATCTATTACTGGTCTCCCAGGAGCCGCTCAAACCACAAACTCTTAGAAGATTCATTCTTCTTGTATTTAAGTCGGCATTTTGCCTTTTATATTCAATTCCGATGCGATTTCTGCGTTTCATCGTCAATGTGAAGGTCCAAGGGATACAGTAAACCTGCACTGGTGCATCGGAATGCAATACTGGTCTCCCAGGTGCCGCTCAAAGCACAAACTCTTAGAAGATTCACACTTCTTGTACTTAAGTCGGCATTGGGCTGTTTATATTCAATTCCAATGCGATTTCTGTGTTTCATCGTTAATGTGAAGGTCCAAGGGATACAGTAAACCTGCACTGGTGCATCGGAATCCAATACTGGTCTCCCAGGAGCCGCTCAAACCACAAACTCTTAGAAGATTCACTCTTCTTGTACTTAAGTCGGCATTGTGCCTTTTATATTCAATTCCGATGCGATTTCTGTGTTTCATCGTCAATGTGAAGGTCCAAGGGATACAGTAAACCTGCACTGGTGCATCGGAATCCAATACTGGTCTCCCAGGAGCCGCTCAAAGCACAAAGTCTTAGAAGATTCACTCTTCTTATACTTAAGTCGGCATGTGCCTTTTATATTCAATTCCAATGCGATTTCTGTGTTTCAACGTCAATGTGAAGGTCCAAGGGATACAGTAAATCTGCACTGGTGCATCGGAATCCAATACTGGTCTCCCAGTAGCCGCTCAAATCACAAACTCTTAGAAGATTCACTCTTCTTGTACTTAAGTCGGCATTTTGCCCTTTTATATTCAATCCTGATGCGATATCTGTGTTTCATCGTCAATGTGAATGTCCAAGGGATACTGTAAACCTGCACTGGTGCATCGGAATCTAATACTGGTCTCCCAGGAGCCGCTCAAACCACAAACTCTTAGAAGATTCACTCTTCTTGTACTTAAGTCGGCATTGTGCATTTTATATTCAATTCCGATGCGATTTCTGTGTTTCATCGTCAATGTAAAGGTCCAAGGGATACAGTAAAACTGCACTGGTGCATCGGAATCCAATACCGGTCTCCCAGGAGCCGCTCAAAACACAAACTCTTAGAAGATTCACTCTTCTTGTACTTAAGTCGTCATTGTGACTTTTATATTCAATTCCAATGCGATTTCTGTGTTTCATCGTCAATTTGAAGGTCCAAGGGATACAGTAAACCGACACTGCTGCATCGGAATCCAATACTGGTCTCCCAGGAGCCGCTCAAAGCACAAACTCTTAGAAGATTCACTCTTCTTGTACTTAAGTCGGCATTGTGACTTTTATATTCAATTCCGATGCGATTTCTGTTTTTCATCGTGAATGTGAAGGACCAAGGGATACAGTAAAACTGCACTGGTGCATCGGAATCTAATACTGGCCTCCCAGGAGCCGCTCATAGCACAAACTCTTAGAAGATTCACTCTTCTTGTACTTTAGTCGGCATTGTGCCTTTTATATTAAATTCCGATGCGATTTCTGTGTTTCATCGTCAATGTAAATTTCCAAGGGATACTGTAAACCTGCACTGATGCATAGGAATCCAATACTGGTCTCCAAGGAGCCCCTCAAGCCACAAACTCTTAGAAGATTCACTCTTCTTGTACTTAAGTCTGCATTGTGCCTTTTATATTCAATTCCGATGCGATTTCTGTGTTTCATCGTCAATGTGAAGGTCCAAGGGATACAGTAAACCGACACTGGTGCATCGGAATCCAATACTGGTCTCCCAGGAGCCGCTCAAAGCACAAACTCTTAGAAGATTCACTCTTCTTGTACTTAAGCCGGCATTGGGCCTTTTATATTCAATTCCGATGCGATTTCTGTGTTTCATCGTCAATGTGATGGTCCAAGGGATACAGTAAACCTGCACTGGTGCATCGGAATCTATTACTGGTCTCCCAGGAGCCGCTCAAACCACAAACTCTAAGAAGATTCACTCTTCTTGTATTTAAGTCGGCATTTTGCCTTTTATATTCAATTCCGATGCGATTTCTGCGTTTCATCGTCAATGTGAAGGTCCAAGGGATACAGTAAACTTGCACTGGTGCATCGGAATGCAATACTGGTCTCCCAGGTGCCGCTCAAAGCACAAACTCTTAGAAGATTCACACTTCTTGTACTTAAGTCGGCATTGGGCTGTTTATATTCAATTCCAATGCGATTTCTGTGTTTCATCGTTAATGTGAAGGTCCAAGGGATACAGTAAACCTGCACTGGTGCATCGGAATCCAATACTGGTCTCCCAGGAGCCGCTCAATCCACAAACTCTTAGAAGATTCACTCTTCTTGTACTTAAGTCGGCATTGTGCCTTTTATATTCAATTCCGATGCGATTTCTGTGTTTCATCGTCAATGTGAATGTCCAAGGGATACAGTAAACCTGCACTGGTGCATCGGAATCCAATACTGGTCTCCCAGGAGCCGCTCAAAGCACAAACTCTTAGAAGATTCACTCTTCTTGTACTTAAGTCGGCATTGTGCCTTTTGTATTCAATTCCGATGCGATTTCTGTGTTTCATCGTCAATGTGAAGGTCCAAGGGATACAGTAAACCTACATTCGAGAATCGGAATCTAATACTGGTCTCCCAGGAGCCGCTCAAAGCACAAACTCTTAGAAGATTCACTCTTCTTGTACTTAAGTCGGCATTGTGCCTTTTATATTCAATTCCGATGCGATTTCTGTGTTTCATCGTTAATGTGAAGATCCAAGGGATACAGTAAACCTGCACTGGTGCATCGGAATCCAATACTGGTCTCCCAGGAGCCGCTCATAGCACAAACTCTTAGAAGATTCACTCTTCTTGTACTTAAGTCGGCATTGTGCCTTTTATATTCAATTCCGATGCGATTTCTGTGTTTTATCGTCAATGTGAAGGTCCAAGGGATACAGTAAACCTGCACTGGTGCATCGGAATCCTATACTGGTCTCCCAGGAGCCGCTCAAAGCACAAACTCTTAGTAGATTCACTCTTCTTTTAGTTAAGTCGGCATTGTGCCTTTTATATTCAATTCCGATGCGATTTCTGTGTTTCATCGTCAATGTGAAGGTCCAAGGGATACAGTAAACCTGCACTGGTGCATCGGAATCCAATACTGGTCTCCCAGGAGCCGCTCAAAGCACAAACTCTTAGAAGATTCACTCTTCTTGTATTTAAGTCGGCATTTTGCCTTTTATATTCAATTCCGATGCGATTTCTGCGTTTCATCGTCAATGTGATGGTCCAAGGTATACAGTAAACCTGCACTGGTGCATCGGAATGCAATACTGGTCTCCCAGGTGCCGCTCAAAGCACAAACTCTTAGAAGATTCACTCTTCTTGTACTTAAGTCGGCATTGGGCTGTTTATATTCAATTCCAATGCGATTTCTGTGTTTCATCGTCAATGTGAAGGTCCAAGGGATACAGTAAACCTGCACTGGTGCATCGGAATCCAATACTGGTCTCCCAGGAGCCGCTCAATCCACAAACTCTTAGAAGATTCACTCTTCTTGTACTTAAGTCGGCATTGTGCTTTTTATATTCAATTCCGATGCGATTTCTGTGTTTCATCGTCAATGTGAAGGTCCAAGGGATACAGTAAACCTGCACTGGTGCATCGGAATCCAATACTGGTCTCCCAGGAGCCGCTCAAATCACAAAGTCTTAGAACATTCACTCTTCTTATACTTAAGTCGGCATTTGCCTTTTATATTCAATTCCAATGCGATTTCTGTGTTTCAGCGTCAATGTGAAGGTCCAAGGGATACAGTAAACCTGCACTGGTGCATCGGAATCCAATACTGGTCTCCCAGGAGCCGCTCATAGCACAAACTCTTAGAAGATTCACTCTTCTTGTACTTAAGTCGGCATTGTGCCTTTTATATTCAATTCCGATGCGATTTCTGTGTTTTATCGTCAATGTGAAGGTCCAAGGGATACAGTAAACCTGCATTGGTGCATCGGAATCCTATACTGGTCTCCCAGGATCCGCTCAAAGCACAAACTCTTAAGATTCACTCTTCTTGTAGTTAAGTCGGCATTGTGCCTTTTATATTCAATTCCGATGCGATTTCTGTGTTTCATCGTCAATGTGAAGGTCCAAGGGATACAGTAAACCTGCACTGGTGCATCGGAATTCAATACTGGTCTCCCAGGAACAGCGCAAACACAAACTCTTAGAAGATTCACTCTTCTTGTAGATAAGTCGGCATTGTGCCTTTTATATTCGATTCCGATGCGATTTCTTTGTTTCATCGTCAATGTGAAGGTCCAAGGGATACAGTAAACCTGCACTGGTGCATCGGAATCCAATACTGGTCTCCCAGGAGCCGCTCAAAGCACAAACTCTTAGAAGATTCACTCTTCTTGTAGATAAGTCAGCATTGTGCCTTTTATATTCGATTCCGACGCGATATCTGTGTTTCATCGTCAATGTGAAGGTCCAAGGGATGCAGTAAACCTGCACTGGTACATCGGAATCTAATACTGGTCTCCCAGGAGCCGCTCAAACCACAAACTGTTAGAAGACTAACTCTTTTTGTACATAAGTCGGCATTGTGCCTTTTATATTCAATTCCGATGCGATATCTGTGGTTCATCGTCAATGTGAAGGTCCAAGGGATACAGTAAACCAGCACTGGTTCATCGGAATCTAATACTGGTCTCCCAGGAGCCGCTCAAAGCACAAACTGTTAGAAGACTCACTCTTCTTGTACTTAAGTCGGCATCGTGCATTTTATATTCAATTCCGATGCAATTTCTGTGTTTCATCGTCAATGTGAAGGTCCAAGGGATACAGTAAACCTGCACTGGTGAATCGGGATCCAATACTGGACTCCCAGGACCCGCTCAAAGCACAAACTGTTAGAAGACTCACCCTTCTTGTACTTAAGTCGGCATTGTGGTCTTTATATTCAATTCCGATGCGATTTCTGTGTTTCATCGTCAATGTGAAGGTCCAAAAGAGACAGTAAACCTGCACTGGTGCATCGGAAAACAATACTTGTCTCTCAGGTGCCGCTCGAATCACAAACTCTTAGAAGATTCACACTTCTTGTACTTAAGTCGGCATTGTGCCTTTTATATTCAATTCCGATGCGATTTCTGTGTTTCATCGTCAATGTGAAGGTCCAAGGGATACAGTAAACCGACACTGCTACATCGGAATCCAATACTGGTCTCCCAGGAGCCGCTCAAAGCACAAACTCTTAGAAGATTCACTCTTCTTGTACATAAGTCGGCATTGTGCTTTTTATATTGAATTCCGATGCGAATTCTGTGTTTCAGCGTCAATGTGAAGGTCCAAGGGATACAGTAAACCTGCACTGGTGCATCGGAATCTAATACTGGTCTCCCAGGAGCCGCTCAAAGCACAAACTCTTAGAAGATTCACTCTTCTTGTACTTAAGTCGGCATTGTGCCCTTTTATATTCAGTCCCGATGCGATATCTGTGTTTCATCGTCAATGTGAATATCCAAGGGATACTGTAAACCTGCACTGGTGCATCGCAATCTAATACTGGTCTCCCAGGAGCCGCTCACAGCACAAACTCTTAGAAGATTCACTCTTCTTGTACTGAAGTCGGCATTGTGCATTTTATATTCAATTCCGATGCGATTTCTGTGTTTCATCGTCAATGTCAAGTTCCAAGGGATACAGTAAAACTGCACTGGTGCATCGGAATCCAATACTGGTCTCCCAGGAGCCTTTCAAAACACAATCTCTTAGAAGATTCACTCTTCTTGTACATAAGTTGGCATTGTGACTTTTATATTCAATTCCGATGCGATTTCTGTTAATCATCATGAATGTGAAGGACCAAGGGATACAGTAAAACTGCACTGGTTCATCGGAATCTAATACTGGCCTCCCAGGAGCCGCTCATAGCACAAACTCTTAGAAGATTCACTCTACTTGTACTTAAGTCGGCATTGTGACTTTTATATTAAATTCCGATGCGATTTCTGTGTTTCATCGTCAATGTGAATTTCCAAGGGATACTGTAAACCTGCACTGATGCATCGGAATCCAATACTGGTCTCCAAGGAGCCGCTCAAGGCACAAACTCTTAGAAGATTCACTCTTCTTGTACTTAAGTCTGCATCGTGCCTTTTATATTCAATTCCGATGCGATTTCTGTGTTTCATCGTCAATGTGAAGGTCCAAGGGATACAGTAAACCGACACTGGTGCATCGGAATCCAATACTGGTCTCCCAGGAGCCGCTCAAAGCACAAACTCTTAGAAGATTCACTCTTCTTGTACTTAAGTCGGCATTGGGCCTTTTATATTCAATTCCGATGCGATTTCTGTGTTTCATCGTCAATGTGAAGGTCCAAGCAATACAGTAAACGTGCACTGGTGCATCGGAATCTATTACTGGTCTCCCAGGAGCCGCTCAAACCACAAACTCTTAGAAGATTCACTCTTCTTGTATTTAAGTCGGCATTTTGCCTTTTATATTCAATTCCGATGCGATTTCTGCGTTTCATCGTCAATGTGAAGGTCCAAGGGATACAGTAAACCTGCACTGGTGCATCGGAATGCAATACTGGTCTCCCAGGTGCCGCTCAAAGCACAAACTCTTAGAAGATTCACACTTCTTGTACTTAAGTCGGCATTGGGCTGTTCATATTCAATTCCAATGCGATTTCTGTGTTTCATCGTCAATGTGAAGGTCCAAGGGATACAGTAAACCTGCACTGGTGCATCGGAATCCAATACTGGTCTCCCAGGAGCCGCTCAATCCACAAACTCTTAGAAGATTCACTCTTCTTGTACTTAAGTCGGCATTGTGCCTTTTATATTCAATTCCGATGCGATTTCTGTGTTTCATCGTCAATGTGAAGGTCCAAGGGATACAGTAAACCTGCACTGGTGCATCGGAATCCAATACTGGTCTCCCAGGAGCCGCTCAAAGCACAAAGTCTTAGAAGATTCACTCTTCTTATACTTAAGTCGGCATGTGCCTTTTATATTCAATTCCAATGCGATTTCTGTGTTTCAGCGTCAATGTGAAGGTCCAAGGGATACAGTAAATGTGCACTGGTGCATCGGAATCCAATACTGGTCTCCCAGGAGCCGCTCAAAGCGCAAACTCTTAGAAGATTAACTCTTCTTGTACTTTAGTCGGCATTGTGCCTTTTATATTCAATTCCGATGCGATTTCTGTGTTTCATCGTCAATGTGCAGGTCCAAGCGATACAGTAAACTTGCACTGGTGCATCGGAATCCAATACTGGTCTCCCAGGAGCCGCTCAAACCACAAACTCTTAGAAGATTCACTCTTCTTGTATTTATGTCGGCATTTTGCTTTTTATATTCAATTCCGATGCGATTTCTGCGTTTCATCGTCAATGTGAAGGTCCAAGGGATACAGTAAACCTGCACTGGTGCATCGGAATGCAATACTGGTCTCCCAGGTGCCGCTCAAAGCACAAACTCTTAGAAGATTCACACTTCTTGTACTTAAGTCGGCATTGGGCTGTTCATATTCAATTCCAATGCGATTTCTGTGTTTCATCGTCAATGTGAAGGTCCAAGGGATACAGTAAAACTGCACTGGTGCATCGGAATCCAATACTGGTCTCCCAGGAGCCGCTCAATCCACAAACTCTTAGAAGATTCACTCTTCTTGTACTTAAGTCGGCATTGTGGTCTTTATATTCAATTCCGATGCGATTTCTGTGTTTCATCGTCAATGTGAAGGTCCAAAAGAGACAGTAAACCTGCACTGGTGCATCGGAAAACAATACTTGTCTCCCAGGTGCCGCTCGAATCACAAACTCTTAGAAGATTCACACTTCTAGTACTTAAGTCGGCATTGTGCCTTTTATATTCAATTCCGATGCGATTTCTGTGTTTCATCGTCAATGTGAAGGTCCAAGGGATACAGTAAACCTGCACTGGTGCATCGGAATCTATTACTGGTCTCCCAGGAGCCGCTCAAACCACAAACTCTAAGAAGATTCACTCTTCTTGTATTTAAGTCGGCATTTTGCCTTTTATATTCAATTCCGATGCGATTTCTGCGTTTCATCGTCAATGTGAAGGTCCAAGGGATACAGTAAACCTGCACTGGTGCATCGGAATGCAATACTGGTCTCCCAGGTGCCGCTCAAAGCACAAACTCTTAGAAGATTCACACTTCTTGTACTTAAGTCGGCATTGGGCTGTTTATATTCAATTCCAATGCGATTTCTGTGTTTCATCGTTAATGTGAAGGTCCAAGGGATACAGTAAACCTGCACTGGTGCATCGGAATCCAATACTGGTCTCCCAGGAGCCGCTCAATCCACAAACTCTTAGAAGATTCACTCTTCTTGTACTTAAGTCGGCATTGTGCCTTTTATATTCAATTCCGATGCGATTTCTGTGTTTCATCGTCAATGTGAATGTCCAAGGGATACAGTAAACCTGCACTGGTGCATCGGAATCCAATACTGGTCTCCCAGGAGCCGCTCAAAGCACAAACTCTTAGAAGATTCACTCTTCTTGTACTTAAGTCGGCATTGTGCCTTTTGTATTCAATTCCGATGCGATTTCTGTGTTTCATCGTCAATGTGAAGGTCCAAGGGATACAGTAAACCTACATTCGAGAATCGGAATCTAATACTGGTCTCCCAGGAGCCGCTCAAAGCACAAACTCTTAGAAGATTCACTCTTCTTGTACTTAAGTCGGCATTGTGCCTTTTATATTCAATTCCGATGCGATTTCTGTGTTTCATCGTTAATGTGAAGATCCAAGGGATACAGTAAACCTGCACTGGTGCATCGGAATCCAATACTGGTCTCCCAGGAGCCGCTCATAGCACAAACTCTTAGAAGATTCACTCTTCTTGTACTTAAGTCGGCATTGTGCCTTTTATATTCAATTCCGATGCGATTTCTGTGTTTTATCGTCAATGTGAAGGTCCAAGGGATCCAGTAAACCTGCACTGGTGCATCGGAATCCTATACTGGTCTCCCAGGAGCCGCTCAAAGCACAAACTCTTAGTAGATTCACTCTTCTTTTAGTTAAGTCGGCATTGTGCCTTTTATATTCAATTCCGATGCGATTTCTGTGTTTCATCGTCAATGTGAAGGTCCAAGGGATACAGTAAACCTGCACTGGTGCATCGGAATCCAATACTGGTCTCCCAGGAGCCGCTCAAAGCACAAACTCTTAGAAGATTCACTCTTCTTGTATTTAAGTCGGCATTTTGCCTTTTATATTCAATTCCGATGCGATTTCTGCGTTTCATCGTCAATGTGATGGTCCAAGGTATACAGTAAACCTGCACTGGTGCATCGGAATGCAATACTGGTCTCCCAGGTGCCGCTCAAAGCACAAACTCTTAGAAGATTCACTCTTCTTGTACTTAAGTCGGCATTGGGCTGTTTATATTCAATTCCAATGCGATTTCTGTGTTTCATCGTCAATGTGAAGGTCCAAGGGATACAGTAAACCTGCACTGGTGCATCGGAATCCAATACTGGTCTCCCAGGAGCCGCTCAATCCACAAACTCTTAGAAGATTCACTCTTCTTGTACTTAAGTCGGCATTGTGCTTTTTATATTCAATTCCGATGCGATTTCTGTGTTTCATCGCCAATGTGAAGGTCCAAGGGATACAGTAAACCTGCACTGGTGCATCGGAATCCAATACTGGTCTCCCAGGAGCCGCTCAAAGCACAAAGTCTTAGAACATTCACTCTTCTTATACTTAAGTCGGCATTTGCCTTTTATATTCAATTCCAATGCGATTTCTGTGTTTCAGCGTCAATGTGAAGGTCCAAGGGATACAGTAAACCTGCACTGGTGCATCGGAATCCAATACTGGTCTCCCAGGAGCCGCTCATAGCACAAACTCTTAGAAGATTCACTCTTCTTGTACTTAAGTCGGCATTGTGCCTTTTATATTCAATTCCGATGCGATTTCTGTGTTTTATCGTCAATGTGAAGGTCCAAGGGATACAGTAAACCTGCATTGGTGCATCGGAATCCTATACTGGTCTCCCAGGATCCGCTCAAAGCACAAACTCTTAAGATTCACTCTTCTTGTAGTTAAGTCGGCATTGTGCCTTTTATATTCAATTCCGATGCGATTTCTGTGTTTCATCGTCAATGTGAAGGTCCAAGGGATACAGTAAACCTGCACTGGTGCATCGGAATTCAATACTGGTCTCCCAGGAACAGCGCAAACACAAACTCTTAGAAGATTCACTCTTCTTGTAGATAAGTCGGCATTGTGCCTTTTATATTCGATTCCGATGCGATTTCTTTGTTTCATCGTCAATGTGAAGGTCCAAGGGATACAGTAAACCTGCACTGGTGCATCGGAATCCAATACTGGTCTCCCAGGAGCCGCTCAAAGCACAAACTCTTAGAAGATTCACTCTTCTTGTAGATAAGTCAGCATTGTGCCTTTTATATTCGATTCCGACGCGATATCTGTGTTTCATCGTCAATGTGAAGGTCCAAGGGATGCAGTAAACCTGCACTGGTACATCGGAATCTAATACTGGTCTCCCAGGAGCCGCTCAAACCACAAACTGTTAGAAGACTAACTCTTTTTGTACATAAGTCGGCATTGTGCCTTTTATATTCAATTCCGATGCGATATCTGTGGTTCATCGTCAATGTGAAGGTCCAAGGGATACAGTAAACCAGCACTGGTTCATCGGAATCTAATACTGGTCTCCCAGGAGCCGCTCAAAGCACAAACTGTTAGAAGACTCACTCTTCTTGTACTTAAGTCGGCATCGTGCATTTTATATTCAATTCCGATGCAATTTCTGTGTTTCAGCGTCAATGTGAAGGTCCAAGGGATACAGTAAACCTGCACTGGTGAATCGGTATCCAATACTGGACTCCCAGGACCCGCTCAAAGCACAAACTGTTAGAAGACTCACCCTTCTTGTACTTAAGTCGGCATTGTGGTCTTTATATTCAATTCCGATGCGATTTCTGTGTTTCATCGTCAATGTGAAGGTCCAAAAGAGACAGTAAACCTGCACTGGTGCATCGGAAAACAATACTTGTCTCCCAGGTGCCGCTCGAATCACAAACTCTTAGAAGATTCACACTTCTTGTACTTAAGTCGGCATTGTGCCTTTTATATTCAATTCCGATGCGATTTCTGTGTTTCATCGTCAATGTGAAGGTCCAAGGGATACAGTAAACCGACACTGCTGCATCGGAATCCAATACTGGTCTCCCAGGAGCCGCTCGAAGCACAAACTCTTAGAAGATTCACTCTTCTTGTACATAAGTCGGCATTGTGCTTTTTATATTGAATTCCGATGCGAATTCTGTGTTTCAGCGTCAATGTGAAGGTCCAAGGGATACAGTAAACCTGCACTGGTGCATCGGAATCTAATACTGGTCTCCCAGGAGCCGCTCAAAGCACAAACTCTTAGAAGATTCACTCTTCTTGTACTTAAGTCGGCATTGTGCCCTTTTATATTCAGTCCCGATGCGATATCTGTGTTTCATCGTCAATGTGAATATCCAAGGGATACTGTAAACCTGCACTGGTGCATCGCAATCTAATACTGGTCTCCCAGGAGCCGCTCACAGCACAAACTCTTAGAAGATTCACTCTTCTTGTACTGAAGTCGGCATTGTGCATTTTATATTCAATTCCGATGCGATTTCTGTGTTTCATCGTCAATGTCAAGTTCCAAGGGATACAGTAAAACTGCACTGGAGCATCGGAATCCAATACTGGTCTCCCAGGAGCCTTTCAAAACACAATCTCTTAGAAGATTCACTCTTCTTGTACATAAGTTGGCATTGTGACTTTTATATTCAATTCCGATGCGATTTCTGTTAATCATCATGAATGTGAAGGACCAAGGGATACAGTAAAACTGCACTGGTTCATCGGAATCTAATACTGGCCTCCCAGGAGCCGCTCATAGCACAAACTCTTAGAAGATTCACTCTACTTGTACTTAAGTCGGCATTGTGACTTTTATATTAAATTCCGATGCGATTTCTGTGTTTCATCGTCAATGTGAATTTCCAAGGGATACTGTAAACCTGCACTGATGCATCGGAATCCAATACTGGTCTCCAAGGAGCCGCTCAAGGCACAAACTCTTAGAAGATTCACTCTTCTTGTACTTAAGTCTGCATCGTGCCTTTTATATTCAATTCCGATGCGATTTCTGTGTTTCATCGTCAATGTGAAGGTCCAAGGGATACAGTAAACCGACACTGGTGCATCGGAATCCAATACTGGTCTCCCAGGAGCCGCTCAAAGCACAAACTCTTAGAAGATTCACTCTTCTTGTACTTAAGTCGGCATTGGGCCTTTTATATTCAATTCCGATGCGATTTCTGTGTTTCATCGTCAATGTGAAGGTCCAAGGGATACAGTAAACGTGCACTGGTGCATCGGAATCTATTACTGGTCTCCCAGGAGCCGCTCAAACCACAAACTCTTAGAAGATTCACTCTTCTTGTATTTAAGTCGGCATTTTGCCTTTTATATTCAATTCCGATGCGATTTCTGCGTTTCATCGTCAATGTGAAGGTCCAAGGGATACAGTAAACCTGCACTGGTGCATCGGAATGCAATACTGGTCTCCCAGGTGCCGCTCAAAGCACAAACTCTTAGAAGATTCACACTTCTTGTACTTAAGTCGGCATTGGGCTGTTCATATTCAATTCCAATGCGATTTCTGTGTTTCATCGTCAATGTGAAGGTCCAAGGGATACAGTAAACCTGCACTGGTGCATCGGAATCCAATACTGGTCTCCCAGGAGCCGCTCAATCCACAAACTCTTAGAAGATTCACTCTTCTTGTACTTAAGTCGGCATTGTGCCTTTTATATTCAATTCCGATGCGATTTCTGTGTTTCATCGTCAATGTGAAGGTCCAAGGGATACAGTAAACCTGCACTGGTGCATCGGAATCCAATACTGGTCTCCCAGGAGCCGCTCAAAGCACAAAGTCTTAGAAGATTCACTCTTCTTATACTTAAGTCGGCATGTGCCTTTTATATTCAATTCCAATGCGATTTCTGTGTTTCAGCGTCAATGTGAAGGTCCAAGGGATACAGTAAATGTGCACTGGTGCATCGGAATCCAATACTGGTCTCCCAGGAGCCGCTTAAAGCGCAAACTCTTAGAAGATTAACTCTTCTTGTACTTTAGTCGGCATTGTGCCTTTTATATTCAATTCCGATGCGATTTCTGTGTTTCATCGTCAATGTGCAGGTCCAAGCGATACAGTAAACTTGCACTGGTGCATCGGAATCCAATACTGGTCTCCCAGGAGCCGCTCAAACCACAAACTCTTAGAAGATTCACTCTTCTTGTATTTATGTCGGCATTTTGCTTTTTATATTCAATTCCGATGCGATTTCTGCGTTTCATCGTCAATGTGAAGGTCCAAGGGATACAGTAAACCTGCACTGGTGCATCGCAATGCAATACTGGTCTCCCAGGTGCCGCTCAAAGCACAAACTCTTAGAAGATTCACACTTCTTTACTTAAGTCGGCATTGGGCTGTTCATATTCAATTCCAATGCGATTTCTGTGTTTCATCGTCAATGTGAAGGTCCAAGGGATACAGTAAAACTGCACTGGTGCATCGGAATCCAATACTGGTCTCCCAGGAGCCGCTCAATCCACAAACTCTTAGAAGATTCACTCTTCTTGTACTTAAGTCGGCATTGTGGTCTTTATATTCAATTCCGATGCGATTTCTGTGTTTCATCGTCAATGTGAAGGTCCAAAAGAGACAGTAAACCTGCACTGGTGCATCGGAAAACAATACTTGTCTCCCAGGTGCCGCTCGAATCACAAACTCTTAGAAGATTCACACTTCTTGTACTTAAGTCGGCATTGTGCCTTTTATATTCAATTCCGATGCGATTTCTGTGTTTCATCGTCAATGTGAAGGTCCAAGGGATACAGTAAACCGACACTGCTGCATCGGAATCCAATACTGGTCTCCCAGGAGCCGCTCAAAGCACAAACTCTTAGAAGATTCACTCTGCTTGTACATAAGTCGGCATTGTGCCTTTTATATTGAATTCCGATGCGAATTCTGTGTTTCAGCGTCAATGTGAAGGTCCAAGGGATACAGTAAACCTGCACTGGTGCATCGGAATCTAATACTGGTCTCCCAGGAGCCGCTCAAAGCACAAACTCTTAGAAGATTCACTCTTCTTGTACTTAAGTCGGCATTGTGCCCTTTTATATTCAATCCCGATGCGATATCTGTGTTTCATCGTCAATGTGAATGTCCAAGGGATACTGTAAACCTGCACTGGTGCATCGGAATCTAATACTGGTCTCCCAGGAGCCGCTCACAGCACAAACTCTTAGAAGATTCACTCTTCTTGTACTGAAGTCGGCATTGTGCATTTTATATTCAATTCCGATGCGATTTCTGTGTTTCATCGTCAATGTAAAGTTCCAAGGGATACAGTAAAACTGCACTGGTGCATCGGAATTCAATACTGGTCTCCCAGGACCCGCTCAAAACACAAACTCTTAGAAGATTCACTCTTCTTGTACATAAGTCGGCATTGTGACTTTTATATTCAATTCCGATGCGATTTCTGTTTTTCATCGTGAATGTGAAGGACCAAGGGATACAGTAAAACTGCACTGGTTCATCGGAATCTAATACTGGCCTCCCAGGAGCCGCTCATAGCACAAACTCTTAGAAGATTCACTCTTCATGTACTTAAGTCGGCATTGTGCCTTTTATATTAAATTCCGATGCGATTTCTGTGTTTCATCGTCAATGTGAATTTCCAAGGGATACTGTAAACCTGCACTGATGCATCGGAATCCAATACTGGTCTCCAAGGAGCCGCTCAAAGCACAAACTCTTAGAAGATTCACTCTTCTTGTACTTAAGTCGGCATTGGGCCTTTTATATTCAAATCCGATGCGATTTCTGTGTTTCATCGTCAATGTGAAGGTCCAAGGGATACAGTAAACCTACACTCGAGAATCGGAATCTAATACTGGTCTCCCAGGAGCCGCTCAAAGCACAAACTCTTAGAAGATTCACTCTTCTTGTAGTTAAGTCAGCATTGTGCCTTTTATATTCAATTCCGATGCGATTTCTGTGTTTCATCGTCAATGTGAAGGTCCAAGGGATACAGTAAACCTGCACTGGTGCATCGGAATTCAATACTGCTCTCCCAGGAACAGCGCAAACACAAACTCTTAGAAGATTCACTCTTCTTGTAGATAAGTCGGCATTGTGCCTTTTATATTCGATTCCGATGCGATTTCTTTGTTTCATCGTCAATGTGAAGGTCCAAGGGATACAGTAAACCTGCACTGGTGCATCGGAATCCAATACTGGTCTCCCAGGAGCCGCTCAAAACACAAACTCTTAGAAGATTCACTCTTCTTGTACATAAGTCGGCATTGTGACTTTTATATTCAATTCCGATGCGATTTCTGTTTTTCATCGTGAATGTGAAGGACCAAGGGATACAGTAAAACTGCACTGGTTCATCGGAATCTAATACTGGCCTCCCAGGAGCCGCTCATAGCACAAACTCTTAGAAGATTCACTCTTCTTGTACTTAAGTCGGCATTGTGCCTTTTATATTAAATTCCGATGCGATTTCTGTGTTTCATCGTCAATGTGAATTTCCAAGGGATACTGTAAACCTGCACTGATGCATCGGAATCCAATACTGGTCTCCAAGGAGCCGCTCAAAGCACAAACTCTTAGAAGATTCACTCTTCTTGTACTTAAGTCGGCATTGGGCCTTTTATATTCAATTCCGATGCGATTTCTGTGTTTCATCGTCAATGTGAAGGTCCAAGGGATACAGTAAACCTACACTCGAGAATCGGAATCTAATACTGGTCTCCCAGGAGCCGCTCAAAGCACAAACTCTTAGAAGATTCACTCTTCTTGTACTTAAGTCGGCATTGTGCCTTTTATATTCAATTCCGATGCGATTTCTGTGTTTCATCGTTAATGTGAAGATCCAAGGGATACAGTAAACCTGCACTGGTGCATCGGAATCCAATACTGGTCTCCCAGGAGCCGCTCATAGCACAAACTCTTAGAAGGTTCACTCTTCTTGTACTTAAGTCGGCATTGTGCCTTTTATATTCAATTCCGATGCGATTTCTGTGTTTTATCGTCAATGTGAAGGTCCAAGGGATACAGTAAACCTGCACTGGTGCATCGGAATCCTATACTGGTCTCCCAGGAGCCGCTCAAAGCACAAACTCTTAGTAGATTCACTCTTCTTGTAGTTAAGTCGGCATTGTGCCTTTTATATTCAATTCCGATGCGATTTCTGTGTTTCATAGTCAATGTGAAGGTCCAAGGGATACAATAAACCTGCACTGGTGCATCGGAATCCAATACTGGTCTCCCAGGAGCCGCTCAAAGCACAAACTCTTAGAAGATTCACTCTTCTTGTATTTAAGTCGGCATTTTGCCTTTTATATTCAATTCCGATGCGATTTCTGTGTTTCATCGTCAATGTGAAGGTCCAAGGGATACAGTAAACCTGCACTGGTGCATCGGAATCCAATACTGGTCTCCCAGGAGCCGCTCAATCCACAAACTCTTAGAAGATTCACTCTTCTTGTACTTAAGTCGGCATTGTGCCTTTTATATTCAATTCCGATGCGATTTCTGTGTTTCATCGTCAATGTGAAGGTCCAAGGGATACAGTAAACCTGCACTGGTGCATCGGAATCCAATACTGGTCTCCCAGGAGCCGCTCAAAGCACAAAGTCATAGAAGATTCACTCTTCTTATACTTAAGTCGGCATTTGCCTTTTATATTCAATTCCAATGCGATTTCTGTGTTTCAGCGTCAATGTGAAGGTCCAAGGGATACAGTAAACCTGCACTGGTGCATCGGAATCCAATACTGGTCTCCCAGGAGCCGCTCATAGCACAAACTCTTAGAAGATTCACTCTTCTTGTACTTAAGTCGGCATTGTGCCTTTTATATTCAATTCCGATGCGATTTTTGTGTTTTATCGTCAATGTGAAGGTCCAAGGGATACAGTAAACCTGCATTGGTGCATCGGAATCCTATACTGGTCTCCCAGGATCCGCTCAAAGCACAAACTCTTAAGATTCACTCTTCTTTTAGTTAAGTCGGCATTGTGCCTTTTATATTCAATTCCGATGCGATTTCTGTGTTTCATCGTCAATGTGAAGGTCCAAGGGATACAGTAAACCTGCACTGGTGCATCGGAATTCAATACTGGTCTCCCAGGAACAGCGCAAACACAATCTCTTAGAAGATTCACTCTTCTTGTAGATAAGTCGGCATTGTGCCTTTTATATTCGATTCCGATGCGATTTCTTTGTTTCATCGTCAATGTGAAGGTCCAAGGGATACAGTAAACCTGCACTGGTGCATCGGAATCCAATACTGGTCTCCCAGGAGCCGCTCAAAGCACAAACTCTTAGAAGATTCACTCTTCTTGTAGATAAGTCGGCATTGTGCCTTTTATATTCGATTCCGACGCGATATCTGTGTTTCATCGTCAATGTGAAGGTCCAAGGGATGCAGTAAACCTGCACTGGTACATCGGAATCTAATACTGGTCTCCCAGGAGCCGCTCAAACCACAAACTGTTAGAAGACTAACTCTTTTTGTACATAAGTCCGCATTGTGCCTTTTATATTCAATTCCGATGCGATATCTGTGGTTCATCGTCAATGTGAAGGTCCAAGGGATACAGTAAACCAGCACTGGTTCATCGGAATCTAATACTGGTCTCCCAGGAGCCGCTCAAAGCACAAACTGTTAGAAGACTCACTCTTCTTGTACTTAAGTCGGCATTGTGCATTTGATATTCAGTTCCGATGCAATTTCTGTGTTTCATTGTCAATGTGAAGGTCCAAGGGATACAGTAAACCTGCACTGGTGAATCGGGATCCAATACTGGACTCCCAGGACCCGCTCAAAGCTCAAACTGTTAGAAGACTCACCCTTCTTGTACTTAAGTCGGCATTGTGGTCTTTATATTCAATTCCGATGCGATTTCTGTGTTTCATCGTCAATGTGAAGGTCCAAAAGAGACAGTAAAACCTGCACTGGTGCATCGGAAAAAATACTTGTCTCCCAGGTGCCGCTCGAATCACAAACTCTTAGAAGATTCACACTTCTTGTACTTAAGTCGGCATTGTGCCTTTTATATTCAATTCCGATGCGATTTCTGTGTTTCATCGTCAATGTGAAGGTCCAAGGGATACAGTAAACCGACACTGCTGCATCGGAATCCAATGCTGGTCTCCCAGGAGCCGCTCAAAGCACAAACTCTTAGAAGATTCACTCTTCTTGTACATAAGTCGGCATTGTGCCTTTTATATTGAATTCCGATGCGAATTCTGTGTGTCAGCGTCAATGTGAAGGTCCAAGGGATACAGTAAACCTGCACTGGTGCATCGGAATCTAATACTGGTCTCCCAGGAGCCGCTCAAAGCACAAACTCTTAGAAGATTCACTCTTCTTGTACTTAAGTCGGCATTGTGCCCTTTTATATTAAATCCCGATGCGATATCTGTGTTTCATCGTCAATGAGAATGTCCAAGGGATACTGTAAACCTGCACTGGTGCATCGGAATCTAATACTGGTCTCCCAGGAGCCGCTCACAGCACAAACTCTTAGAAGATTCACTCTTCTTGTACTGAAGTCGGCATTGTGCATTTTATATTCAATTCCGATGCGATTTCTGTGTTTCATCGTCAATGTAAAGTTCCAAGGGATACAGTAAAACTGCACTGGTGCATCGGAATCCAATACTGGTCTCCCAGGAGCCGCTCAAAACACAAACTCTTAGAAGATTCACTCTTCTTGTACATAAGTCGGCATTGTGACTTTTATATTCAATTCCGATGCGATTTCTGTTAATCATCATTAATGTGAAGGACCAAGGGATACAGTAAAACTGCACTGGTTCATCGGAATCTAATACTGGCCTCCCAGGAGCCGCTCATAGCACAAACTCTTAGAAGATTCACTCTACTTGTACTTAAGTCGGCATTGTGCCTTTTATATTAAATTCCGATGCGATTTCTGTGTTTCATCGTCAATGTGAATTTCCAAGGGATACTGTAAACCTGCACTGATGCATCGGTATCCAATACTGGTCTCCAAGGAGCCGCTCAAGGCACAAACTCTTAGAAGATTCACTCTTCTTGTACTTAAGTCTGCATCGTGCCTTTTATATTCAATTCCGATGCGATTTCTGTGTTTCATCGTCAATGTGAAGGTCCAAGGGATACAGTAAACCGACACTGGTGCATCGGAATCCAATACTGGTCTCCCAGGAGCCGCTCAAAGCACAAACACTTAGAAGATTCACTCTTCTTGTACTTAAGTCGGCATTGGGCCTTTTATATTCAATTCCGATGCGATTTCTGTGTTTCATCGTCAATGTGAAGGTCCAAGGGATACAGTAAACCTGCACTGGTGCATCGGAATCTATTACTGGTCTCCCAGGAGCCGCTCAAACCACAAACTCTTAGAAGATTCACTCTTCTTGTATTTAAGTCGGCATTTTGCCTTTTATATTCAATTCCGATTCGATTTCTGCGTTTCATCGTCAATGTGAAGGTCCAAGGGATACAGTAAACCTGCACTGGTGCATCGGAATGCAATACTGGTCTCCCAGGTGCCGCTCAAAGCACAAACTCCTAGAAGATTCACACTTCTTGTACTTAAGTCGGCATTGGGCTGTTCATATTCAATTCCAATGCGATTTCTGTGTTTCTTCGTCAATGTGAAGGTCCAAGGGATACAGTAAACCTGCACTGGTGCATCGGAATCCAATACTGGTCTCCCAGGAGCCGCTCAATCCACAAACTCTTAGAAGATTCACTCTTCTTGTATTTAAGTCGGCATTTTGCCTTTTATATTCAATTCCGATGCGATTTCTGTGTTTCATCGTCAATGTGAAGGTCCAAGGGATACAGTAAACCTGCACTGGTGCATCGGAATCCAATACTGGTCTCCCAGGAGCCGCTCAATCCACAAACTCTTAGAAGATTCACTCTTCTTGTACTTAAGTCGGCATTGTGCCTTTTATATTCAATTCCGATGCGATTTCTGTGTTTCATCGTCAATGTGAAGGTCCAAGGGATACAGTAAACCTGCACTGGTGCATCGGAATCCAATACTGGTCTCCCAGGAGCCGCTCAAAGCACAAAGTCATAGAAGATTCACTCTTCTTATACTTAAGTCGGCATTGGGCCTTTTATATTCAATTCCGATGCGATTTCTGTGTTTCATCGTCAATGTGAAGGTCCAAGGGATACAGTAAACCTGCACTGGTGCATCGGAATCTATTACTGGTCTCCCAGGAGCCGCTCAAACCACAAACTCTTAGAAGATTCACTCTTCTTGTATTTAAGTCGGCATTTTGCCTTTTATATTCAATTCCGATTCGATTTCTGCGTTTCATCGTCAATGTGAAGGTCCAAGGGATACAGTAAACCTGCACTGGTGCATCGGAATCCTATACTGGTCTCCCAGGAGCCGCTCAAAGCACAAACTCTTAGTAGATTCACTCTTCTTGTAGTTAAGTCGGCATTGTGCCTTTTATATTCAATTCCGATGCGATTTCTGTGTTTCATAGTCAATGTGAAGGTCCAAGGGATACAATAAACCTGCACTGGTGCATCGGAATCCAATACTGGTCTCCCAGGAGCCGCTCAAAGCACAAACTCTTAGAAGATTCACTCTTCTTGTATTTAAGTCGGCATTTTGCCTTTTATATTCAATTCCGATGCGATTTCTGTGTTTCATCGTCAATGTGAAGGTCCAAGGGATACAGTAAACCTGCACTGGTGCATCGGAATCCAATACTGGTCTCCCAGGAGCCGCTCAATCCACAAACTCTTAGAAGATTCACTCTTCTTGTACTTAAGTCGGCATTGTGCCTTTTATATTCAATTCCGATGCGATTTCTGTGTTTCATCGTCAATGTGAAGGTCCAAGGGATACAGTAAACCTGCACTGGTGCATCGGAATCCAATACTGGTCTCCCAGGAGCCGCTCAAAGCACAAAGTCATAGAAGATTCACTCTTCTTATACTTAAGTCGGCATTTGCCTTTTATATTCAATTCCAATGCGATTTCTGTGTTTCAGCGTCAATGTGAAGGTCCAAGGGATACAGTAAACCTGCACTGGTGCATCGGAATCCAATACTGGTCTCCCAGGAGCCGCTCATAGCACAAACTCTTAGAAGATTCACTCTTCTTGTACTTAAGTCGGCATTGTGCCTTTTATATTCAATTCCGATGCGATTTTTGTGTTTTATCGTCAATGTGAAGGTCCAAGGGATACAGTAAACCTGCATTGGTGCATCGGAATCCTATACTGGTCTCCCAGGATCCGCTCAAAGCACAAACTCTTAAGATTCACTCTTCTTTTAGTTAAGTCGGCATTGTGCCTTTTATATTCAATTCCGATGCGATTTCTGTGTTTCATCGTCAATGTGAAGGTCCAAGGGATACAGTAAACCTGCACTGGTGCATCGGAATTCAATACTGGTCTCCCAGGAACAGCGCAAACACAATCTCTTAGAAGATTCACTCTTCTTGTAGATAAGTCGGCATTGTGCCTTTTATATTCGATTCCGATGCGATTTCTTTGTTTCATCGTCAATGTGAAGGTCCAAGGGATACAGTAAACCTGCACTGGTGCATCGGAATCCAATACTGGTCTCCCAGGAGCCGCTCAAAGCACAAACTCTTAGAAGATTCACTCTTCTTGTAGATAAGTCGGCATTGTGCCTTTTATATTCGATTCCGACGCGATATCTGTGTTTCATCGTCAATGTGAAGGTCCAAGGGATGCAGTAAACCTGCACTGGTACATCGGAATCTAATACTGGTCTCCCAGGAGCCGCTCAAACCACAAACTGTTAGAAGACTAACTCTTTTTGTACATAAGTCCGCATTGTGCCTTTTATATTCAATTCCGATGCGATATCTGTGGTTCATCGTCAATGTGAAGGTCCAAGGGATACAGTAAACCAGCACTGGTTCATCGGAATCTAATACTGGTCTCCCAGGAGCCGCTCAAAGCACAAACTGTTAGAAGACTCACTCTTCTTGTACTTAAGTCGGCATTGTGCATTTGATATTCAGTTCCGATGCAATTTCTGTGTTTCATTGTCAATGTGAAGGTCCAAGGGATACAGTAAACCTGCACTGGTGAATCGGGATCCAATACTGGACTCCCAGGACCCGCTCAAAGCTCAAACTGTTAGAAGACTCACCCTTCTTGTACTTAAGTCGGCATTGTGGTCTTTATATTCAATTCCGATGCGATTTCTGTGTTTCATCGTCAATGTGAAGGTCCAAAAGAGACAGTAAAACCTGCACTGGTGCATCGGAAAAAATACTTGTCTCCCAGGTGCCGCTCGAATCACAAACTCTTAGAAGATTCACACTTCTTGTACTTAAGTCGGCATTGTGCCTTTTATATTCAATTCCGATGCGATTTCTGTGTTTCATCGTCAATGTGAAGGTCCAAGGGATACAGTAAACCGACACTGCTGCATCGGAATCCAATGCTGGTCTCCCAGGAGCCGCTCAAAGCACAAACTCTTAGAAGATTCACTCTTCTTGTACATAAGTCGGCATTGTGCCTTTTATATTGAATTCCGATGCGAATTCTGTGTGTCAGCGTCAATGTGAAGGTCCAAGGGATACAGTAAACCTGCACTGGTGCATCGGAATCTAATACTGGTCTCCCAGGAGCCGCTCAAAGCACAAACTCTTAGAAGATTCACTCTTCTTGTACTTAAGTCGGCATTGTGCCCTTTTATATTAAATCCCGATGCGATATCTGTGTTTCATCGTCAATGAGAATGTCCAAGGGATACTGTAAACCTGCACTGGTGCATCGGAATCTAATACTGGTCTCCCAGGAGCCGCTCACAGCACAAACTCTTAGAAGATTCACTCTTCTTGTACTGAAGTCGGCATTGTGCATTTTATATTCAATTCCGATGCGATTTCTGTGTTTCATCGTCAATGTAAAGTTCCAAGGGATACAGTAAAACTGCACTGGTGCATCGGAATCCAATACTGGTCTCCCAGGAGCCGCTCAAAACACAAACTCTTAGAAGATTCACTCTTCTTGTACATAAGTCGGCATTGTGACTTTTATATTCAATTCCGATGCGATTTCTGTTAATCATCATTAATGTGAAGGACCAAGGGATACAGTAAAACTGCACTGGTTCATCGGAATCTAATACTGGCCTCCCAGGAGCCGCTCATAGCACAAACTCTTAGAAGATTCACTCTACTTGTACTTAAGTCGGCATTGTGCCTTTTATATTAAATTCCGATGCGATTTCTGTGTTTCATCGTCAATGTGAATTTCCAAGGGATACTGTAAACCTGCACTGATGCATCGGTATCCAATACTGGTCTCCAAGGAGCCGCTCAAGGCACAAACTCTTAGAAGATTCACTCTTCTTGTACTTAAGTCTGCATCGTGCCTTTTATATTCAATTCCGATGCGATTTCTGTGTTTCATCGTCAATGTGAAGGTCCAAGGGATACAGTAAACCGACACTGGTGCATCGGAATCCAATACTGGTCTCCCAGGAGCCGCTCAAAGCACAAACACTTAGAAGATTCACTCTTCTTGTACTTAAGTCGGCATTGGGCCTTTTATATTCAATTCCGATGCGATTTCTGTGTTTCATCGTCAATGTGAAGGTCCAAGGGATACAGTAAACCTGCACTGGTGCATCGGAATCTATTACTGGTCTCCCAGGAGCCGCTCAAACCACAAACTCTTAGAAGATTCACTCTTCTTGTATTTAAGTCGGCATTTTGCCTTTTATATTCAATTCCGATTCGATTTCTGCGTTTCATCGTCAATGTGAAGGTCCAAGGGATACAGTAAACCTGCACTGGTGCATCGGAATGCAATACTGGTCTCCCAGGTGCCGCTCAAAGCACAAACTCCTAGAAGATTCACACTTCTTGTACTTAAGTCGGCATTGGGCTGTTCATATTCAATTCCAATGCGATTTCTGTGTTTCTTCGTCAATGTGAAGGTCCAAGGGATACAGTAAACCTGCACTGGTGCATCGGAATCCAATACTGGTCTCCCAGGAGCCGCTCAATCCACAAACTCTTAGAAGATTCACTCTTCTTGTACTTAAGTCGGCATTGTGCCTTTTATATTCAATTCCGATGCGATTTCTGTGTTTCATCGTCAATGTGAAGGTCCAAGGGATACAGTAAACCTGCACTGGTGCATCGGAATCCAATACTGGTCTCCCAGGAGCCGCTCAAAGCACAAAGTCTTAGAAGATTCACTTTTCTTATACTTAAGTCGGCATGTGCCTTTTATATTCAATTCCAATGCGATTTCTGTGTTTCAGCGTCAATGTGAAGGTCCAAGGGATACAGTAAACCGACACTGCTGCATCGGAATCCAATACTGGTCTCCCAGGAGCCGCTCAAAGCACAAACTCTTAGAAGATTCACTCTTCTTGTACATAAGTCGGCATTGTGCCTTTTATATTGAATTCCGATGCGAATTCTGTGTTTCAGCGTCAATGTGAAGGTCCAAGGGATACAGTAAACCTGCACTGGTGCATCGGAATCTAATACTGGTCTCCCAGGAGCCGCTCAAAGCACAAACTCTTAGAAGATTCACTCTTCTTGTACTTAAGTCGGCATTGTGCCCTTTTATATTCAATCCCGATGCGATATCTGTGTTTCATCGTCAATGTGAATGTCCAAGGGATACTGTAAACCTGCACTGGTGCATCGGAATCTAATACTGGTCTCCCAGGAGCCGCTCACAGCACAAACTCTTAGAAGATTCACTCTTCTTGTACTGAAGTCGGCATTGTGCATTTTATATTCAATTCCGATGCGATTTCTGTGTTTCATCGTCAATGTAAAGTTCCAAGGGATACAGTAAAACTGCACTGGTGCATCGGAATCCAATACTGGTCTCCCAGGAGCCGCTCAAAACACAAACTCTTAGAAGATTCACTCTTCTTGTACATAAGTCGGCATTGTGACTTTTATATTCAATTCCGATGCGATTTCTGTTTTTCATCGTGAATGTGAAGGACCAAGGGATACAGTAAAACTGCACTGGTTCATCGGAATCTAATACTGGCCTCCCAGGAGCCGCTCGTAGCACAAACTCTTAGAAGATTCACTCTTCTTGTACTTAAGTCGGCAATGTGCCTTTTATATTAAATTCCGATGCGATTCATTGTTACATCGTCAATGTGAATTTCCAAGGGATACTGTAAACCTGCACTGATGCATCGGAATCCAATACTGGTCTCCAAGGAGCCGCTCAAAGCACAAACTCTTAGAAGATTCACTCTTCTTGTACTTAAGTCGGCATTGTGCCTTTTATATTCAATTCCGATGCGATTTCTGTGTTTCATCGTTAATGTGAAGATCCAAGGGATACAGTAAACCTGCACTGTGCATCGGAATCCAATACTGGTCTCCCAGGAGCCGCTCATAGCACAAACTCTTAGAAGATTCACTCTTCTTGTACTTAAGTCGGCATTGTGCCTTTTATATTCAATTCCGATGCGAATTCTGTGTTTTATCGTCAATGTGAAGGTCCAAGGGATACAGTAAACCTGCACTGGTGCTTCGGAATCCTATACTGGTCTCCCAGGAGCCGCTCAAAGCACAAACTCTTAGTAGATTCACTCTTCTTGTAGTTAAGTCGGCATTGTGCCTTTTATATTCAATTCCGATGCGATTTCTGTGTTTCATAGTCAATGTGAAGGTCCAAGGGATACAGTAAACCTGCACTGGTGCATCGGAATCCAATACTGGTCTCGCAGGAGCCGCTCAAAGCACAAACTCTTAGAAGATTCACTCTTCTTGTATTTAAGTCGGCATTTTGCCTTTTATATTCAATTCCGATGCGATTTCTGCGTTTCATCGTCAATGTGATGGTCCAAGGGATACAGTAAACCTGCACTGGTGCATCGGAATGCAATACTGGTCTCCCAGGTGCCGCTCAAAGCACAAACTCTTAGAAGATTCACACTTCTTGTACTTAAGTCGGCATTGGGCTGTTTATATTCAATTCCAATGTGATTTCTGTGTTTCATCGTCAATGTGAAGGTCCAAGGGATACAGTAAACCTGCACTGGTGCATCGGAATCCAATACTGTTCTCCCAGGAGCCGCTCAATCCACAAACTCATAGAAGATTCTCTCTTCTTGTACTTAAGTCGGCATTGTGCCTTTTATATTCAATTCCGATGCGATTTCTGTGTTTCATCGTCAATGTGAAGGTCCAAGGGATACAGTAAACCTGCACTGGTGCATCGGAATCCAATACTGGTCTCCCAGGAGCCGCTCAAAGCACAAAGTCTTAGAAGATTCACTCTTCTTATACTTAAGTCGGCATTTGCCTTTTATATTCAATTCCAATGCGATTTCTGTGTTTCAGCGTCAATGTGAAGGTCCAAGGGATACAGTAAACCTGCACTGGTGCATCGGAATCCAATACTGGTCTCCCAGGAGCCGCTCATAGCACAAACTCTTAGAAGATTCACTCTTCTTGTACTTAAGTCGGCATTGTGCCTTTTATATTCAATTCCGATGCGATTTCTGTGTTTCATCGTCAATGTGAAGGTCCAAGGGATACAGTAAACCTGCACTGGTGCATCGGAATTCAATACTGGTCTCCCAGGAACAGCGCAAACACAAACTCTTAGAAGATTTACTCTTCTTGTAGATAAGTCGGCATTGTGCCTTTTATATTCGATTCCGATGCGATTTCTTTGTTTCATCGTCAATGTGAAGGTCCAAGGGATACAGTAAACCTGCACTGGTGCATCGGAATCCAATACTGGTCTCCCAGGAGCCGCTCAAAGCACAAACTCTTAGAAGATTCACTCTTCTTGTAGATAAGTCGGCATTGTGCCTTTTATATTCGATTCCGACGCGATATCTGTGTTTCATCGTCAATGTGAAGGTCCAAGGGATGCAGTAAACCTGCACTGGTACATCGGAATCTAATACTGGTCTCCCAGGAGCCGCTCAAACCACAAACTGTTAGAAGACTAACTCTTTTTGTACATAAGTCGGCATTGTGCCTTTTATATTCAATTCCGATGCGATATCTGTGGTTCATCGTCAATGTGAAGGTCCAAGGGATACAGTAAACCAGCACTGGTTCATCGGAATCTAATACTGGTCTCCCAGGAGCCGCTCAAAGCACAAACTGTTAGAAGACTCACTCTTCTTGTACTTAAGTCGGCATTGTGCATTTGATATTCAATTCCGATGCAATTTCTGTGTTTCATCGTCAATGTGAAGGTCCAAGGGATACAGTAAACCTGCACTGGTGAATCGGGATCCAATACTGGACTCCCAGGACCCGCTCAAAGCTCAAACTGTTAGAAGACTCACCCTTCTTGTACTTAAGTCGGCATTGTGGTCTTTATATTCAATTCCGATGCGATTTCTGTGTTTCATCGTCAATGTGAAGGTCCAAAAGAGACAGTAAACCTGCACTGGTGCATCGGAAAACAATACTTGTCTCCCAGGTGCCGCTCGAATCACAAACTCTTAGAAGATTCACACTTCTTGTACTTAAGTCGGCATTGTGCCTTTTATATTCAATTCCGATGCGATTTCTGTGTTTTATCGTCAATGTGAAGGTCCAAGGGATACAGTAAACCGACACTGCTGCATCGGAATCCAATACTGGTCTCCCAGGAGCCGCTCAAAGCACAAACTCTTAGAAGATTCACTCTTCTTGTACATAAGTCGGCATTGTGCCTTTTATATTGAATTCCGATGCGAATTCTGTGTTTCAGCGTCAATGTGAAGGTCCAAGGGATACAGTAAACCTGCACTGGTGCATCGGAATCTAATACTGGTCTCCCAGGAGCCGCTCAAAGCACAAACTCTTAGAAGATTCACTCTTCTTGTACTTAAGTCGGCATTGTGGCTTTTATATTCAATTCCGATGCGATTTCTGTGTTTTATCGTCAATGTGAAGGTCCAAGGGATACAGTAAACCTGCACTGGTGCATCGGAATCCTATACTGGTCTCCCAGGAGCCGCTCAAAGCACAAACTCTTAGTAGATTCACTCTTCTTGTAGTTAAGTCGGCATTGTGCCTTTTATATTCAATTCCGATGCGATTTCTGTGTTTCATAGTCAATGTGAAGGTCCAAGGGATACAGTAAACCTGCACTGGTGCATCGGAATCCAATACTGGTCTCCCAGGAGCCGCTCAAAGCACAAACTCTTAGAAGATTCACTCTTCTTGTATTTAAGTCGGCATTTTGCCTTTTATATTCAATTCCGATGCGATTTCTGCGTTTCATCGTCAATGTGATGGTCCAAGGGATACAGTAAACCTGCACTGGTGCATCGGAATGCAATACTGGTCTCCCAGGTGCCGCAAAAAGCACAAACTCTTAGAAGATTCACACTTCTTGTACTTAAGTCGGCATTGGGCTGTTTATATTCAATTCCAATGTGATTTCTGTGTTTCATCGTCAATGTGAAGGTCCAAGGGATACAGTAAACCTGCACTGGTGCATCGGAATCCAATACTGGTCTCCCAGGAGCCGCTCAATCCACAAACTCTTAGAAGATTCACTCTTCTTGTACTTAAGTCGGCATTGTGCCTTTTATATTCAATTCCGATGCGATTTCTGTGTTTCATCGTCAATGTGAAGGTCCAAGGGATACAGTAAACCTGCACTGGTGGATCGGAATCCAATACTGGTCTCCCAGGAGCCGCTCAAAGCACAAAGTCTTAGAAGATTCACTCTTCCTATACTTAAGTCGGCATTTGCCTTTTATATTCAATTCCAATGCGATTTCTGTGTTTCAGCGTCAATGTGAAGGTCCAAGGGATACAGTAAACCTGCACTGGTGCATCGGAATCCAATACTGGTCTCCCAGGAGCCGCTCATAGCACAAACTCTTAGAAGATTCACTCTTCTTGTACTTAAGTCGGCATTGTGCCTTTTATATTCAATTCCGATGCGATTTCTGTGTTTTATCGTCAATGTGAAGGCCCAAGGGATACAGTAAACCTGCATTGGTGCATCGGAACCCTATACTGGTCTCCCAGGATCCGCTCAAAGCACAAACTCTTAAGATTCACTCTTCTTGTAGTTAAGTCGGCATTGTGCCTTTTATATTCAATTCCGATGCGATTTCTGTGTTTCATCGTCAATGTGAAGGTCCAAGGGATACAGTAAACCTGCACTGGTGCATCGGAATTCAATACTGGTCTCCCAGGAACAGCGCAAACACAAACTCTTAGAAGATTCACTCTTCTTGTAGATAAGTCGGCATTGTGCCTTTTATATTCGATTCCGATGCGATTTCTTTGTTTCATCGTCAATGTGAAGGTCCAAAGGATACAGTAAACCTGCACTGGTGCATCGGAATCCAATACTGGTCTCCCAGGAGCCGCTCAAAGCACAAACTCTTAGAAGATTCACTCTTCTTGTAGATAAGTCGGCATTGTGCCTTTTATATTCGATTCCGACGCGATATCTGTGTTTCATCGTCAATGTGAAGGTCCAAGGGATGCAGTAAACCTGCACTGGTATATCGGTATCTAATACTGGTCTCCCAGGAGCCGCTCAAACCACAAACTGTTAGAAGACTAACTCTTTTTGTACATAAGTCGGCATTGTGCCTTTTATATTCAATTCCGATGCGATATCTGTGGTTCATCGTCAATGTGAAGGTCCAAGGGATACAGTAAACCGACACTGCTGCATCGGAATCCAATACTGGTCTCCCAGGAGCCGCTCAAAGCACAAACTCTTAGAAGATTCACTCTTCTTGTACATAAGTCGGCATTGTGCCTTTTATATTGAATTCCGATGCGAATTCTGTGTTTCAGCGTCAATGTGAAGGTCCAAGGGATACAGTAAACCAGCACTGGTGCATCGGAATCTAATACTGGTCTCCCAGGAGCCGCTCAAAGCACAAAATCTTAGAAGATTCACTCTTCTTGTACTTAAGTCGGCATTGTGCCCTTTTATATTCAATCCCGATGCGATATCTGTGTTTCATCGTCAATGTGAATGTCCAAGGGATACTGTAAACCTGCACTGGTGCATCGCAATCTAATACTGGTCTCCCAGGAGCCGCTCACAGCACAAACTCTTAGAAGATTCACTCTTCTTGTACTGAAGTCGGCATTGTGCATTTTATATTCAATTCCGATGCGATTTCTGTGTTTCATCGTCAATGTAAAGTTCCAAGGGATACAGTAAAACTGCACTGGTGCATCGGAATCCAATACTGGTCTCCCAGGAGCCGCTCAAAACACAAACTCTTAGAAGATTCACTCTTCTTGTACATAAGTCGGCATTGTGACTTTTATATTCAATTCCGATGCGATTTCTGTTAATCATCATTATTGTGAAGGACCAAGGGATACAGTAAAACTGCACTGGTTCATCGGAATCTAATACTGGCCTCCCAGGAGCCGCTCATAGCACAAACTCTTAGAAGATTCACTCTACTTGTACTTAAGTCGGCATTGTGCCTTTTATATTAAATTCCGATGCGATTTCTGTGTTTCATCGTCAATGTGAATTTCCAAGGGATACTGTAAACCTGCACTGATGCATCGGAATCCAATACTGGTCTCCAAGGAGCCGCTCAAGGCACAAACTCTTAGAAGATTCACTCTTCTTGTACTTAAGTCTGCATCGTGCCTTTTATATTCAATTCCGATGCGATTTCTGTGTTTCATCGTCAATGTGAAGGTCCAAGGGATACAGTAAACCGACACTGGTGCATCGGAATCCAATACTGGTCTCCCAGGAGCCGCTCAAAGCACAAACTCTTAGAAGATTCACTCTTCTTGTACTTAAGTCGGCATTGGGCCTTTTATATTCAATTCCGTTGCGATTTCTGTGTTTCATCGTCAATGTGAAGGTCCAAGGGATACAGTAAACCTGCACTGGTGCATCGGAATCTATTACTGGTCTCCCAGGAGCCGCTCAAACCACAAACTCTTAGAAGATTCACTCTTCTTGTATTTAAGTCGGCATTTTGCCTTTTATATTCAATTCCGATGCGATTTCTGCGTTCCATCGTCAATGTGAAGGTCCAAGGGATACAGTAAACCTGCACTGGTGCATCGGAATGCAATACTGGTCTCCCAGGTGCCGCTCAAAGCACAAACTCTTAGAAGATTCACACTTCTTGTACTTAAGTCGGCATTGTGCCTTTTATATTCAATTCCAATGCGATTTCTGTGTTTCATCGTCAATGTGAAGGTCCAAGGGATACAGTAAACCTGCACTGCTGCATCGGAATCCAATACTGGTCTCCCAGGAGCCGCTCAATCCACAAACTCTTAGAAGATTCACTCTTCTTGTACTTAAGTCGGCATTGTGCCTTTAATATTCAATTCCGATGCGATTTCTGTGTTTCATCGTCAATGTGAAGGTCCAAGGGATACAGTAAACCTGCACTGGTGCATCGGAATCCAATACTGGTCTCCCAGGAGCCGCTCAAAGCACAAAGTCTTAGAAGATTCACTCTTCTTATACTTAAGTCGGCATGTGCCTTTTATATTCAATTCCAATGCGATTTCTGTGTTTCAGCGTCAATGTGAAGGTCCAAGGGATACAGTAAAAGTGCACTGGTGCATCGGAATCCAATACTGGTCTCCCAGGAGCCGCTCAAAGCGCAAACTCTTAGAAGATTAACTCTTCTTGTACTTTAGTCGGCATTGTGCCTTTTATATTCAATTCCGATGCGATTTCTGTGTTTCATCGTCAATGTGCAGGTCCAAGGGATACAGTAAACTTGCACTGGTGCATCGGAATCCAATACTGGTCTCCCAGGAGCCGCTCAAACCACAAACTCTTAGAAGATTCACTCTTCTTGTATTTATGTCGGCATTTTGCCTTTTATATTCAATTCCGATGCGATTTCTGCGTTTCATCGTCAATGTGAAGGTCCAAGGGATACAGTAAACCTGCACTGGTGCATCGGAATGCAATACTGGTCTCCCAGGTGCCGCTCAAAGCACAAACTCTTAGAAGATTCACACTTCTTGTTCTTAAGTCGGCATTGGGCTGTTCATATTCAATTCCAATGCGATTTCTGTGTTTCATCGTCAATGTGAAGGTCCAAGGGATACAGTAAAACTGCACTGGTGCATCGGAATCCAATACTGGTCTCCCAGGAGCCGCTCAATCCACAAACTCTTAGAAGATTCACTCTTCTTGTACTTAAGTCGGCATTGTGGTCTTTATATTCAATTCCGATGCGATTTCTGTGTTTCATCGTCAATGTGAAGGTCCAAAAGAGACAGTAAACCTGCACTGGTGCATCGGAAAACAATACTTGTCTCCCAGGTGCCGCTCGAATCACAAACTCTTAGAAGATTCACACTTCTTGTACTTAAGTCGGCATTGTGCCTTTTATATTCAATTCCGATGCGATTTCTGTGTTTCATCGTCAATGTGAAAGTCCAAGGGATACAGTAAACCGACACTGCTGCATCGGAATCCAATACTGGTCTCCCAGGAGCCGCTCAAAGCACAAACTCTTAGAAGATTCACTCTTCTTGTACATAAGTCGGCATTGTGCCTTTTATATTGAATTCCGATGCGAATTCTGTGTTTCAGCGTCAATGTGAAGGTCCAAGGGATACAGTAAACCTGCACTGGTGCATCGGAATCTAATACTGGTCTCCCAGGAGCCGCTCAAAGCACAAACTCTTAGAAGATTCACTCTTCTTGTACTTAAGTCGGCATTGTGCCCTTTTATATTCAATCCCGATGCGATATCTGTGTTTCATCGTCAATGTGAATGTCCAAGGGATACTGTAAACCTGCACTGGTGCATCGGAATCTAATACTGGTCTCCCAGGAGCCGCTCACAGCACAAACTCTTAGAAGATTCACTCTTCTTGTACTGAAGTCGGCATTGTGCATTTTATATTCGATTCCGATGCGATTTCTGTGTTTCATCGTCAATGTAAAGTTCCAAGGGATACAGTAAAACTGCACTGGTGCAGCGGAATCCAATACTGGTCTCCCAGGAGCCGCTCAAAACACAAACTCTTAGAAGATTCACTCTTCTTGTACATAAGTCGGCATTGTGACATTTATATTCAATTCCGATGCGATTTCTGTTTTTCATCGTGAATGTGAAGGACCAAGGGATACAGTAAAACTGCACTGGTTCATCGGAATCTAATACTGGCCTCCCAGGAGCCGCTCATAGCACAAACTCTTAGAAGATTCACTCTTCTTGTACTTAAGTCGGCATTGTGCCTTTTATATTAAATTCCGATGCGATTTCTGTGTTTCATCGTCAATGTGAATTTCCAAGGGATACTGTAAACCTGCACTGATGCATCGGAATCCAATACTGGTCTCCAAGGAGCCGCTCAAGGCACAAACTCTTAGAAGATTCACTCTTCTTGTACTTAAGTCTGCATCGTGCCTTTTATATTCAATTCCGATGCGATTTCTGTGTTTCATCGTCAATGTGAAGGTCCAAGGGATACAGTAAACCTGCACTGGTGCATCGGAATCCAATACTGGTCTCCCAGGAGCCGCTCAAATCACAAACTCTTAGAAGATTCACTCTTCTTGTACTTAAGTCGGCATTGGGCCTTTTATATTCAATTCCGATGCGATTTCTGTGTTTCATCGTCAATGTGAAGGTCCAAGGGATACAGTAAACATGCACTGGTGCATCGGAATCTATTACTGGTCTCCCAGCAGCCGCTCAAACCACAAACTCTTAGAAGATTCACTCTTCTTGCATTTAAGTCGGCATTTTGCCTTTTATATTCAATTCCGATGCGATTTCTGCGTTTCATCGTCAATGTGAAGGTCCAAGGGATACAGTAAACCTGCACTGGTGCATCGGAATGCAATACTGGTCTCCCAGGTGCCGCTCAAAGCACAAACTCTTAGAAGATTCACACTTCATGTACTTAAGTCGGCATTGGGCTGTTCATATTCAATTCCAATGCGATTTCTGTGTTTCATCGTCAATGTGAAGGTCCTAGGGATACAGTAAACCTGCACTTGTGCATCGGAATCCAATACTGGTCTCCCAGGAGCCGCTCAATCCACAAACTCTTAGAAGATTCACTCTTCTTGTACTTAAGTCGGCATTGTGCCTTTTATATTCAATTCCGATGCGATTTCTGTGTTTCATCGTCAATGTGAAGGTCCAAGGGATACAGTAAACCTGCACTGGTGCATCGGAATCCAATACTGGTCTCCCAGGAGCCGCTCAAAGCACAAAGTATTAGAAGATTCACTCTTCTTATACTTAAGTCGGCATGTTCCTTTTATATTCAATTCCAATGCGATTTCTGTGTTTCAGCGTCAATGTGAAGGTCCAAGGGATACAGTAAAAGTGCACTGGTGCATCGGAATCCAATACTGGTCTCCCAGGAGCCGCTCAAAGCGCAAACTCTTAGAAGATTAACTCTTCTTGTACTTAAGTCGGCATTGTGCCTTTTATATTCAATTCCGATGCGATTTCTGTGTTTCATCGTCAATGTGCAGGTCCAAGGGATACAGTAAACTTGCACTGGTGCATCGGAATCCAATACTGGTCTCCGAGGAGCCGCTCAAACCACAAACTCTTAGAAGATTCACTCTTCTTGTATTTAAGTCGGCATTTTGCCTTTTATATTCAATTCCGATGCGATTTCTGCGTTTCATCGTAACGTGAAGGTCCAAGGGATACAGTAAACCTGCACTGGTGCATCGGAATCCAATACTGGTCTCCCAGGAGCCGCTCAAAGCGCAAACTCCTAGAAGATTAACTCTTCTTGTACTTAAGTCGGCATTGTGCTTTTTATAATTAATTCCGATGCGATTTCTGTGTTTCATCGTCAATGTGAAGGTCCAAGGGATACAGTAAACCTACACTCGTGCATCGGAATCTAATACTGGTCTCCCAGGAGCCGCTCAAAGCACAAACTCTTAGAAGATTCACTCTTCTTGTACTTAAGTCGGCATTGTGCCTCTTATATTCAATTCCGATGAGATTTCTGTGTTTCATCGTCAATGTGAAGGTCCAAGGGATACAGTAAACCGACACTGCTGCATCGGAATCCGATACTGGTCTCTCAGGAGCCGTGCAAAGCACAAATTCTTTGAAGATTCACTATTCTTGTAGATAAGTCGGCATTGTGCCTTTTATATTCGATTCCGATGCGATTTCTGTGTTTCATCGTCAATGTGAAGGTCCAAGGGATACAGTAAACCTGCACTGGTGCATCGGAATCCAATACTGGTCTCCCAGGAGCCGCTCAAAGCACAAACTCTTAGAAGATTCACTCTTCTTGTAGTTAAGGCGACATTCTGCCTTTTATATTCAATTCCGATGCGATTTCTGTGTTTCATCGTCAATGTGAAGGTCCAAGGGATACAGTGAACCTGCACTGGTGCATTGGAATCTAATACTGGTCTCCCAGGAGCCGCTCAAAGCACAAACTCTTAGAAGATTCACTCTTCTTGTACTTAAGTCGGCATTGTGCCCTTTTATCTTCAATCCCGATGCGACATCTGTGTTTCATCGTCAATGTGAATGTCCAAGGGATACTGTAAACCTGCACTGGTGCATCGGAATCTAATACTGGTCTCCCAGGAGCCGCTCAAAGCACAAACTCTTAGAAGATTCACTCTTCTTGTAGTTAAGGCGACATTCTGCCTTTTATATTCAATTCCGATGCGATTTCTGTGTTTCATCGTCAATGTAAAGTTCCAAGGGATACAGTAAAACTGCACTGGTGCATCGGAATCCAATACTGGTCTCCCAGGAGCCGCTCAAAACACAAACTCTTAGAAGATTCACTCTTCTTGTACATAAGTCGGCATTGTGACTTTTATATTCAATTCCGATGCGATTTCTGTTAATCATCATTATTGTGAAGGACCAAGGGATACAGTAAAACTGCACTGGTTCATCGGAATCTAATACTGGCCTCCCAGGAGCCGCTCATAGCACAAACTCTTAGAAGATTCACTCTACTTGTACTTAAGTCGGCATTGTGCCTTTTATATTAAATTCCGATGCGATTTCTGTGTTTCATCGTCAATGTGAATTTCCAAGGGATACTGTAAACCTGCACTGATGCATCGGAATCCAATACTGGTCTCCAAGGAGCCGCTCAAGGCACAAACTCTTAGAAGATTCACTCTTCTTGTACTTAAGTCTGCATCGTGCCTTTTATATTCAATTCCGATGCGATTTCTGTGTTTCATCGTCAATGTGAAGGTCCAAGGGATACAGTAAACCGACACTGGTGCATCGGAATCCAATACTGGTCTCCCAGGAGCCGCTCAAAGCACAAACTCTTAGAAGATTCACTCTTCTTGTACTTAAGTCGGCATTGGGCCTTTTATATTCAATTCCGTTGCGATTTCTGTGTTTCATCGTCAATGTGAAGGTCCAAGGGATACAGTAAACCTGCACTGGTGCATCGGAATCTATTACTGGTCTCCCAGGAGCCGCTCAAACCACAAACTCTTAGAAGATTCACTCTTCTTGTATTTAAGTCGGCATTTTGCCTTTTATATTCAATTCCGATGCGATTTCTGCGTTCCATCGTCAATGTGAAGGTCCAAGGGATACAGTAAACCTGCACTGGTGCATCGGAATGCAATACTGGTCTCCCAGGTGCCGCTCAAAGCACAAACTCTTAGAAGATTCACACTTCTTGTACTTAAGTCGGCATTGTGCCTTTTATATTCAATTCCAATGCGATTTCTGTGTTTCATCGTCAATGTGAAGGTCCAAGGGATACAGTAAACCTGCACTGCTGCATCGGAATCCAATACTGGTCTCCCAGGAGCCGCTCAATCCACAAACTCTTAGAAGATTCACTCTTCTTGTACTTAAGTCGGCATTGTGCCTTTAATATTCAATTCCGATGCGATTTCTGTGTTTCATCGTCAATGTGAAGGTCCAAGGGATACAGTAAACCTGCACTGGTGCATCGGAATCCAATACTGGTCTCCCAGGAGCCGCTCAAAGCACAAAGTCTTAGAAGATTCACTCTTCTTATACTTAAGTCGGCATGTGCCTTTTATATTCAATTCCAATGCGATTTCTGTGTTTCAGCGTCAATGTGAAGGTCCAAGGGATACAGTAAAAGTGCACTGGTGCATCGGAATCCAATACTGGTCTCCCAGGAGCCGCTCAAAGCGCAAACTCTTAGAAGATTAACTCTTCTTGTACTTTAGTCGGCATTGTGCCTTTTATATTCAATTCCGATGCGATTTCTGTGTTTCATCGTCAATGTGCAGGTCCAAGGGATACAGTAAACTTGCACTGGTGCATCGGAATCCAATACTGGTCTCCCAGGAGCCGCTCAAACCACAAACTCTTAGAAGATTCACTCTTCTTGTATTTATGTCGGCATTTTGCCTTTTATATTCAATTCCGATGCGATTTCTGCGTTTCATCGTCAATGTGAAGGTCCAAGGGATACAGTAAACCTGCACTGGTGCATCGGAATGCAATACTGGTCTCCCAGGTGCCGCTCAAAGCACAAACTCTTAGAAGATTCACACTTCTTGTTCTTAAGTCGGCATTGGGCTGTTCATATTCAATTCCAATGCGATTTCTGTGTTTCATCGTCAATGTGAAGGTCCAAGGGATACAGTAAAACTGCACTGGTGCATCGGAATCCAATACTGGTCTCCCAGGAGCCGCTCAATCCACAAACTCTTAGAAGATTCACTCTTCTTGTACTTAAGTCGGCATTGTGGTCTTTATATTCAATTCCGATGCGATTTCTGTGTTTCATCGTCAATGTGAAGGTCCAAAAGAGACAGTAAACCTGCACTGGTGCATCGGAAAACAATACTTGTCTCCCAGGTGCCGCTCGAATCACAAACTCTTAGAAGATTCACACTTCTTGTACTTAAGTCGGCATTGTGCCTTTTATATTCAATTCCGATGCGATTTCTGTGTTTCATCGTCAATGTGAAAGTCCAAGGGATACAGTAAACCGACACTGCTGCATCGGAATCCAATACTGGTCTCCCAGGAGCCGCTCAAAGCACAAACTCTTAGAAGATTCACTCTTCTTGTACATAAGTCGGCATTGTGCCTTTTATATTGAATTCCGATGCGAATTCTGTGTTTCAGCGTCAATGTGAAGGTCCAAGGGATACAGTAAACCTGCACTGGTGCATCGGAATCTAATACTGGTCTCCCAGGAGCCGCTCAAAGCACAAACTCTTAGAAGATTCACTCTTCTTGTACTTAAGTCGGCATTGTGCCCTTTTATATTCAATCCCGATGCGATATCTGTGTTTCATCGTCAATGTGAATGTCCAAGGGATACTGTAAACCTGCACTGGTGCATCGGAATCTAATACTGGTCTCCCAGGAGCCGCTCACAGCACAAACTCTTAGAAGATTCACTCTTCTTGTACTGAAGTCGGCATTGTGCATTTTATATTCGATTCCGATGCGATTTCTGTGTTTCATCGTCAATGTAAAGTTCCAAGGGATACAGTAAAACTGCACTGGTGCAGCGGAATCCAATACTGGTCTCCCAGGAGCCGCTCAAAACACAAACTCTTAGAAGATTCACTCTTCTTGTACATAAGTCGGCATTGTGACATTTATATTCAATTCCGATGCGATTTCTGTTTTTCATCGTGAATGTGAAGGACCAAGGGATACAGTAAAACTGCACTGGTTCATCGGAATCTAATACTGGCCTCCCAGGAGCCGCTCATAGCACAAACTCTTAGAAGATTCACTCTTCTTGTACTTAAGTCGGCATTGTGCCTTTTATATTAAATTCCGATGCGATTTCTGTGTTTCATCGTCAATGTGAATTTCCAAGGGATACTGTAAACCTGCACTGATGCATCGGAATCCAATACTGGTCTCCAAGGAGCCGCTCAAGGCACAAACTCTTAGAAGATTCACTCTTCTTGTACTTAAGTCTGCATCGTGCCTTTTATATTCAATTCCGATGCGATTTCTGTGTTTCATCGTCAATGTGAAGGTCCAAGGGATACAGTAAACCTGCACTGGTGCATCGGAATCCAATACTGGTCTCCCAGGAGCCGCTCAAATCACAAACTCTTAGAAGATTCACTCTTCTTGTACTTAAGTCGGCATTGGGCCTTTTATATTCAATTCCGATGCGATTTCTGTGTTTCATCGTCAATGTGAAGGTCCAAGGGATACAGTAAACATGCACTGGTGCATCGGAATCTATTACTGGTCTCCCAGCAGCCGCTCAAACCACAAACTCTTAGAAGATTCACTCTTCTTGCATTTAAGTCGGCATTTTGCCTTTTATATTCAATTCCGATGCGATTTCTGCGTTTCATCGTCAATGTGAAGGTCCAAGGGATACAGTAAACCTGCACTGGTGCATCGGAATGCAATACTGGTCTCCCAGGTGCCGCTCAAAGCACAAACTCTTAGAAGATTCACACTTCATGTACTTAAGTCGGCATTGGGCTGTTCATATTCAATTCCAATGCGATTTCTGTGTTTCATCGTCAATGTGAAGGTCCTAGGGATACAGTAAACCTGCACTTGTGCATCGGAATCCAATACTGGTCTCCCAGGAGCCGCTCAATCCACAAACTCTTAGAAGATTCACTCTTCTTGTACTTAAGTCGGCATTGTGCCTTTTATATTCAATTCCGATGCGATTTCTGTGTTTCATCGTCAATGTGAAGGTCCAAGGGATACAGTAAACCTGCACTGGTGCATCGGAATCCAATACTGGTCTCCCAGGAGCCGCTCAAAGCACAAAGTATTAGAAGATTCACTCTTCTTATACTTAAGTCGGCATGTTCCTTTTATATTCAATTCCAATGCGATTTCTGTGTTTCAGCGTCAATGTGAAGGTCCAAGGGATACAGTAAAAGTGCACTGGTGCATCGGAATCCAATACTGGTCTCCCAGGAGCCGCTCAAAGCGCAAACTCTTAGAAGATTAACTCTTCTTGTACTTAAGTCGGCATTGTGCCTTTTATATTCAATTCCGATGCGATTTCTGTGTTTCATCGTCAATGTGCAGGTCCAAGGGATACAGTAAACTTGCACTGGTGCATCGGAATCCAATACTGGTCTCCGAGGAGCCGCTCAAACCACAAACTCTTAGAAGATTCACTCTTCTTGTATTTAAGTCGGCATTTTGCCTTTTATATTCAATTCCGATGCGATTTCTGCGTTTCATCGTAACGTGAAGGTCCAAGGGATACAGTAAACCTGCACTGGTGCATCGGAATCCAATACTGGTCTCCCAGGAGCCGCTCAAAGCGCAAACTCCTAGAAGATTAACTCTTCTTGTACTTAAGTCGGCATTGTGCTTTTTATAATTAATTCCGATGCGATTTCTGTGTTTCATCGTCAATGTGAAGGTCCAAGGGATACAGTAAACCTACACTCGTGCATCGGAATCTAATACTGGTCTCCCAGGAGCCGCTCAAAGCACAAACTCTTAGAAGATTCACTCTTCTTGTACTTAAGTCGGCATTGTGCCTCTTATATTCAATTCCGATGAGATTTCTGTGTTTCATCGTCAATGTGAAGGTCCAAGGGATACAGTAAACCGACACTGCTGCATCGGAATCCGATACTGGTCTCTCAGGAGCCGTGCAAAGCACAAATTCTTTGAAGATTCACTATTCTTGTAGATAAGTCGGCATTGTGCCTTTTATATTCGATTCCGATGCGATTTCTGTGTTTCATCGTCAATGTGAAGGTCCAAGGGATACAGTAAACCTGCACTGGTGCATCGGAATCCAATACTGGTCTCCCAGGAGCCGCTCAAAGCACAAACTCTTAGAAGATTCACTCTTCTTGTAGTTAAGGCGACATTCTGCCTTTTATATTCAATTCCGATGCGATTTCTGTGTTTCATCGTCAATGTGAAGGTCCAAGGGATACAGTGAACCTGCACTGGTGCATTGGAATCTAATACTGGTCTCCCAGGAGCCGCTCAAAGCACAAACTCTTAGAAGATTCACTCTTCTTGTACTTAAGTCGGCATTGTGCCCTTTTATCTTCAATCCCGATGCGACATCTGTGTTTCATCGTCAATGTGAATGTCCAAGGGATACTGTAAACCTGCACTGGTGCATCGGAATCTAATACTGGTCTCCCAGGAGCCGCTCAAACCACAAACTCTTACAAGATTCACTCTTCTTGTACATAAGTCGGCATTGTGCATTTTATATTCAATTCCGATGCGATTTCTGTGTTTCATCGTCAATGTGAAGGTCCAAGGCATACAGAAAACCGACACTGCTGCATCGGAATCCAATACTGGTCTCCCAGGAGCCGCTCAAAGCACAAACTCTTAGAAGATTCACTCTTCTTGTACATAAGTCGGCATTGTGACTTTTATATTCAATTCCGATGAGATTTCTGTTTTTCAACGTGAATGTGAAGGACCAAGGGATACAGTAAAACTGCACTGGTGCATCGGAATCTAATACTGGCCTCCCAGGAGCCGCTCATTGCACAAACTCTTAGAAGATTCACTCTTCTTGTACTTAAGTCGGCATTGTGCCTCTTATATAATATTCCGATGCGATTTCTGTGTTTCATCGTCAATGTGAATTTCCAAGGGATACTGTAAACCTGCACTGATGCATCGGAATCTATTACTGGTCTCCCAGGAGCCGCTCAAAGCACAAACTCTTAGAAGATTCACTCTTCTTGTATTTAAGTCGGCATTTTGCCTTTTATATTCAATTCCGTTGCGATTTGTGCGTTTCATCGTCAATGTGAAGGTCCAAGGTATACAGTAAACTTGCACTGGTGCATCGGAATGCAATACTGGTCTCCCAGGTGCCGGTCAAAGCACAAACTCTTAGAAGATTCACACTTCTTGTACTTAAGTCGGCATTGGGCTGTTTATATTCAATTCCAATGCGATTTCTGTGTTTCATCGTCAATGTGAAGGTCCAAGGGATACAGTAAACCTGCACTGGTGCATCGGAATCCAATACTGGTCTCCCAGGAGCCGCTCAAAGCACAAAGTCTTAGAAGATTCACTCTTCTTATACTTAAGTCGGCATGTGCCTTTTATATTCAATTCCAATGCGATTTCTGTGTTTCAGCGTCAATGTGAAGGTCCAAGGGATACAGTAAAACTGCACTGGTGCATCGGAATCCAATACTGGTCTCCCAGGAGCCGCTCAAACCACAAACTCTTAGAAGATTCACTCTTCTTGTACTTAAGTCGGCATTGTGCCTTTTATATTCAATTCCGATGCGATTTCTGTTTTTCTTCGTCAATGTGAAGGTCCAAGGGATACAGTAAACCTGCACTGGTGCATCGGAATCCAATACTGGTCTCCCAGGAGCCGCTCAAAGCACAAACACTTAGAAGATTCACTCTTCTTGTAGTTAAGTCGGCATTGTGCCTTTTATATTCAATTCCGATGCGATTTCTGTTTCATCGTCAATGTGAAGGTCCAAGGGATACAGTAAACCTGCACTGGTGCATCGGAATTCAATACTGGTCTCCCAGGAACAGCGCAAAGCACAAACTCTTAGAAGATTCACTCTTCTTGTATTTAAGTCGGCATTTTGCCTTTTATATTCAATTCCGTTGCGATTTGTGCGTTTCATCGTCAATGTGAAGGTCCAAGGTATACAGTAAACTTGCACTGGTGCATCGGAATGCAATACTGGTCTCCCAGGTGCCGGTCAAAGCACAAACTCTTAGAAGATTCACACTTCTTGTACTTAAGTCGGCATTGGGCTGTTTATATTCAATTCCAATGCGATTTCTGTGTTTCATCGTCAATGTGAAGGTCCAAGGGATACAGTAAACCTGCACTGGTGCATCGGAATCCAATACTGGTCTCCCAGGAGCCGCTCAAAGCACAAAGTCTTAGAAGATTCACTCTTCTTATACTTAAGTCGGCATGTGCCTTTTATATTCAATTCCAATGCGATTTCTGTGTTTCAGCGTCAATGTGAAGGTCCAAGGGATACAGTAAAACTGCACTGGTGCATCGGAATCCAATACTGGTCTCCCAGGAGCCGCTCAAACCACAAACTCTTAGAAGATTCACTCTTCTTGTACTTAAGTCGGCATTGTGCATTTTATATTCAATTCCGATGCGATTTCTGTTTTTCTTCGTCAATGTGAAGGTCCAAGGGATACAGTAAACCTGCACTGGTGCATCGGAATCCAATACTGGTCTCCCAGGAGCCGCTCAAAGCACAAACACTTAGAAGATTCACTCTTCTTGTAGTTAAGTCGGCATTGTGCCTTTTATATTCAATTCCGATGCGATTTCTGTTTCATCGTCAATGTGAAGGTTCAAGGGATACAGTAAACCTGCACTGGTGCATCGGAATCCAATACTGGTCTCCCAGGAGCGACTCAAAGCACAAACTCTTAGAAGATTCACTCTTCTTGTAGTTAAGTCGGCATTCTGCCTTTTATATTCAATTCCGATGCGGTTTCTGTGTTTCATCGTCAATGTGAAGGTCCAAGGGATACAGTAAACCTGCACTGGTGCATCGGAGTCCAATACTGGTCTCCCAGGAACAGCGCAAAGCACAAACCCTTAGAAGATTCACTCTTCTTGTAGTTAAGTCGGCATTGTGCCTTTTATATTCAATTCCGATGCGATTTCTGTGTTTCATCGTCATTGTGTCGGTCCATGGGATACAGTAAACCTGCACTGGTGCATCGGAATCCAATACTGGTCTCCCAGGAGCCGCTCAAAGCACAAACAGTTAGAAGATTCACTCTTCTTGTACTTTAGTCGGCATTGTGCAATTTATATTCAATTCCGATGCAATTTCTGTGTTTCATCGTCAATGTGAAGGTCCATGGGATACAGTAAACCTGCACTGGTGCATCGGAGTCCAATACTGGTCTCCCAGGAACAGCGCAAAGCACAAACTCTTAGATGATTCACTCTTCTTGTAGTTAAGTCGGCATTGTGCCTTTTATATTCAATTCCGATGCGATTTCTGTGTTTCATCGTCAATGTGAAGCTCCAAGGGATACAGTAAACCTGCACTGGTGCATCGGAATCTAATACTGGTCTCCCAGGAGCCGCTCAAAGCACAAACTCTTAGAAGATTCACTCTTCTTGTACTTCAGTCGGCATTGTGCCTTTTATATTCAATTCCGATGCGAATTCTGTGTTTCATCGTCAATTTGAAGGTAGAAGGGATACAGTAAAACAGCACTGGTGCATCGGAATCAAGTACTGGTCTCCCAGGACCCGCTCAAAGCACAAACTGTTAGAAGACTCACTCTTCTTGTACTTACGTCGGCATTGTGCATTTTATATTCAATTCCGATGCAATTTCTGTGTTTCATCCTCAATGTGAAGGTCCAAGGGATACAGTAAACCTGCACTGGTGCATCGGAATCCAATACTGGACTCCCAGGAGCCGCTTAAAGCACAAACTGTTAGAAGACTCACTCTTCTTGTACTTAAGTCGGCATTGTGCCTTTTATATTCAATTCCGATGCGATTTCTGTGTTTCATCGCCAATGTGAAGGTCCAAAAGAGGCAGTAAACCTGCACTGGTGCATCGGAAACCAATACTGGTCCCCCAGGAGCCGCTCATAGCACAAACTCTGAGAAGATTCACTCTTCTTGTACTTAAGTCGGCATTGTGCCTTTTATATTCAATTCCGATGCGATTTCTGTGTTTCATCGTCAATGTGAAGGTCCAAGGGATACAGTAAACCTGCACTGGTGCATCGGAATCCAATACTGGTCTCCCAGGAACAGCGCAAAGCACAAACTCTTAGAAGATTCACTCTTCTTGTAGTTAAGTCGGCATTGTGCCTTATATATTCAATTCCGATGCGATTTCTGTGTTTCATCGTCAATGTGTAGGTTCATGGCATACAGTAAACCTGCACTGGTGCATTGGAATCAAATACTGGTATCCCAGGAACAGCGCAAAACACAAACTCTTAGAAGATTCACTCTTCTTGTAGTTAAGTCGGCATTGTGCCTTTTATATTCAATTCCGATGCGATTTCTGTGTTTCATCGTCAATGTGAAGCTCCAAGGGATACAGTAAACCTGCACTGGTGCATCGGAATCTAATACTGGTCTCCCAATAGCCGCTCAAAGCACAAACTCTTAGAAGATTCACTCTTCTTGGTCTTCAGTCGGCATTGTGCCTTTTATATTCAATTCCGATGCGATATCTGTGTTTCATCGTCAATGTGAAGGTCGAAGGGATACAGTAAACCAGCACTGGTGCATCGGAATCTTATACTGGTCTCCCAGGAGCCGCTCAAAGCACAAACTGTTAGAAGACTCACACTTCTTGTACTTAAGTCGGCATTGTGCTTTTTATATTCAATTCCGATGCGATTTCTGTGTTTCACCGTCAATGTGAAGGTCCAAAAGAGGCAGTAAACCTGCACTGGTGCATCGGAGTCCAATACTGGTCTCCCAGGAACAGCGCAAAGCACAAACCCTTAGAAGATTCACTCTTCTTGTAGTTAAGTCGGCATTGTGCCTTTTATATTCAATTCCGTTGCGATTTCTGTGTTTCATCGTCATTGTGTCGGTCCATGGGATACAGTAAACCTGCACTGGTGCATCGGAATCAAGTACTGGTCTCCCAGGACCCGCTCAAAGCACAAACTGCTAGAAGACTCACTCTTCTTGTACTTACGTCGGCATTGTGCATTTTATATTCAATTCCGATGCAATTTCTGTGTTTCATCGTCAATGTGAAGGTCCATGGGATACAGTAAACCTGCACTGGTGCATCGGAGTCCAATACTGGTCTCCCAGGAACAGCGCAAAGCACAAACTCTTAGATGATTCACTCTTCTTGTAGTTAAGTCGGCATTGTGCCTTTTATATTCAATTCCGATGAGATTTCTGTGTTTCATCGTCAATGTGAAGCTCCAAGGGATACAGTAAACCTGCACTGGTGCATCGGAATCTAATAGTGGTCTCCCAGGAGCCGCTCAAAGCACAAACTCTTAGAAGATTCACTCTTCTTGTACTTCAGTCGGCATTGTGCCTTTTATATTCAATTCCGATGCGATATCTGTGTTTCATCGTCAATGTGAAGGTCGAAGGGATACAGTAAACCAGCACTGGTGCATCGGAATCAAGTACTGGTCTCCCAGGACCCGCTCAAAGCACAAACTGTTAGAAGACACACTCTTCTTGTACTTACGTCGGCATTGTGCATTTTATATTCAATTCCGATGCAATTTCTGTGTTTCATCCTCAATGTGAAGGTCCAAGGGATACAGTAAACCTGCACTGGTGCATCGGAATCCAATACTTGACTCCCAGGAGCCGCTCAAAGAACAAACTGTTAGAAGACTCACTCTTCTTGTACTTAAGTCGGCATTGTGCCTTTTATATTCAATTCCGATGCGATTTCTGTGTTTCATCGTCAATGTGAAGGTCCAAAAGAGGCAGTAAACCTGCACTGGTGCATCGGAAACCAATACTGGTCTCCCAGGAGCCGCTCATAGCACAAACTCTTAGAAGATTCACTCTTCTTGTACTTAAGTCGGCATTGTGCCTTTTATATTCAATTCCGATGCGATTTCTGTGTTTCATCGTCAATGTGAAGGTCCAAGGGATACAGTAAACCTGCACTGGTGCATCGGAATCTAATACTGGTCTCCCAGGAACAGCGCAAAGCACAAACTCTTAGAAGATTCACTCTTCTTGTAGTTAAGTCGGCATTGTGCCTTTTATATTCAATTCCGATGCGATTTCTGTGTTTCATCGTCAATGTGTAGGTTCATGGCATACAGTAAACCTGCACTGGTGCATCGGAATCCAATACTGGTATCCCAGGAACAGCGCAAAGCACAAACTCTTAGAAGATTCACTCTTCTTGTAGTTAAGTCGGCATTGTGCCTTTTATATTCAATTCCGATGCCATTTATGTGTTTCATCGTCAATGTGAAGGTCCAAGGGAAACAGTAAACCTGCACTGGTGCATCGGAATCTAATACTGGTCCCCCAGGAGCTGCTCAAACCACAAACTCTTAGAAGATTCACTCTTCTTGTACTTCAGTCTGCATTGTGCTTTTTATATTGAATTCAGATGCGATTTCTGTTTATCATCATCAATGTGAAGGTCCAAGGGATACAGTAAACCTGCACTGGAGCATCGGAATCCAATACTGGTGTCCCAGGAGCTGCTCAAAGTACAAACTCTTAGAAGATTCACTCTTCTTGTAGTTAAGTCGGCATTGTGCCTCTTATATTCAATTCCGACGCGATTTCTGTGTTTCATCGTCAATGTGAAGGTCCAAGGGATACAGTAAACCTGCACTGGTGCATCGGAGTCCAATACTGGTCTCCCAGGAACAGCGCAAAGCACAAACTCTTAAAAGATTCATTCTTCTTGTAGTTAAGTCGGCATTGTGCCTTTTATATTCAATTCCGATGCGATTTCTGTGTTTCATCGTCAATGTGAAGCTCCAAGGGATACAGTAAACCTGCACTGGTGCATCGGAATCTAATACTGGTCTCCCAATAACCGCTCAAAGCACAAACTCTTAGAAGATTCACTCTTCTTGTACTTCAGTCGGCATTGTGCCTTTTATATTCAATTCCGATGCGATATCTGTGTTTCATCGTCAATGTGAAGGTCCAAGGGATACAGTAAACCAGCACTGGTGCATCGGAATCTAATACTGGTCTCCCAGGAGCCGCTCAAAGCACAAACTGTTAGAAGACTCACTCTTCTTGTACTTAAGTCGGCATTGTGCATTTTATATCCAATTCCGATGCGATTTCTGTGTTTCATTGTCAATGTGAAGGTCCAAAAGAGGCAGTAAACCTGCACTGGTGCATCGGAAACCAATACTGGTCTCCCAGGAGCCGCTCATAGCACAAACTCTTAGAAGATTCACTCTACTTGTGCTTATGTAGGCATTGTGCCTTTTATATTCAATTCCGATGCGATTTCTGTGTTTCATCGTCAATGTGAAGGTCCAAGGGATACAGTAAACCTGCACTGGTGCATCGGAGTCCAATACTGGTCACCCAGGAACAGCGCAAAACACAAACTCTTAGAAGATTCACTCATCTTGTAGTTAAGTCGGCATTGTGCCTTTTATATTCAATTCCGATGCGATTTCTGTGTTCATCGTCAATGTGAAGGTCCAAGGGATACAGTAAACCTGCACTGGTGCATCTGAATCTAATACTGGTCTCCCAGGAGCCGCTCAAAGTACAAACTCTTAGAAGATTCACTCTTCTTGTACTTGAGTCGGCTTTGTGCCTTTTATATTCAATTCCGAAGCGATTTCTGTGTTTCATCGTCAATGTGAAGGTCTAAGGGATACAGTAAACCTGCACTGGTGCATCGGAATCCAAAACTGGTCACCCAGGAGGCATTCAAAGCACAAACTCTTAGAAGGTTCACTCTTCATGTACTTAAGTCGGCATTGTGCCTTTTGATATTCAATTCCGATGCGATTTCTGTGTTTCATCGTCAATGTGAAGGTCCAAGGGATACAGTAAACCTGCACTGGTGCATCGGAATCCAATACTGGTCTCCCAGGAACAGCGCAAAGCACATACTCTTAGAAGATTTACTCTTCTTGTAGTTAAGTCGGCATTGTGCCTTTTATATTCAATTCCGATGCGATTTCTGTGTTTCATCGTCAATGTGAAGGTCCAAGGGATACAGTAAACCTGCACTGGAGCATCGGAATCCAATACTGGTCTCCCAGGAGCCGCTCAAACCACAAACTCTTAGAAGCTTCACTCTTCTTGTACTTAAGTCGGCATTGTGTCTTTTATATTCAATGCCGATGCGACTTCTGTGTTTCATCGTCAATGTGAAGGTCCAAGGGAAACAGTAAACCTGCACTGGTGCATCGAAATCCAATACTGGTCTCCCAGGAGCCCCTCAAACCACAAAATCTTATGAGATTCACTCTTCTTGTACTTAAGTCGGCATTGTGCCTTTTATATTCAATTCCGATGCGATTTCTGTGTTTCATCATCAATGTGAAAGTCCAAGGGATACAGTAAACCTGCACTGGTGCAGCGGAATCTAATACTGGTCTCCCAGGAGCCGCTCAAAGCACAAACTCTCAGAAGACTCACTTTTCTTGTACTTAAGTCGGCATTGTGCCTTTTATGTTAATTTCCGATGCGATTTCTGTGTTTCATCGTGAATGTGAAGGTCCAAGGGATACAGTAAACCTCCACTGGTGCAACGGAATCCAATACTGGTCTCCCAGGAGTCGCTCAAAGCACAAACTCTTAGAAGATCCACTCTTATTGTACTTAAGTCGGCATTGTGCCTTTTATATTCAATTACGATGCGATTTCTGTGTTTCATCGTCAATGTGAAGGTCCAAGGGATACAGTAAACCTGCACTGGTGCATCGGAATCCAATACTGGTCTCCCAGGAGCCGCTCAAACTATAAACTCTTAGAAGATTCAGTCTTCTTGTACTTAACTCTGCATTGTGCCTATTACATTCAATTCCGATGTGATTACTGTGATTCATCGTCAATGGGAAGGTCCAAGGGATACAGTAAACCTGCACTGGTGCTTCGGAATGCAATACTGGTCTCCCAGGAGCCGCTCAAACCACAAACAATTAGAAGCTTCACTCTTCTTGTACTTAAGTCGGCATTGTGCCTTTTATATTAAATTCCGATGCGATATCTGTGTTTCATCGTCAATGTGAAGGTCCAAGGGATACAGTAAACCTACACTGCTGCATCGGAATCCAATACTGGTCTCCCAGGAGCCGCTCAAAGCACAGACTCTTAGAAGATTCACTCTTCTTGTACTTAAGTCGGCTTTTTGCCTTTTATATTCAATTCCGATGTGATTTCTGTGTTTCATCGTCAATGTGAAGGACCAAGGGATACAGTAAACCTGCACTGGTGCAACTGAATCTAATACTAGTCTCCCAGGGCCACTCAAAGCACAAACTCTTAGAAGATTCACTCTTCTTGTACTTAAGTCAGCTTTGTGCCTTTTATATTCAATTCCGATGCGATTTGTGTGTTTCATCGTCAATGTGAAGGTCCAAAGGATACAGTAAACCTGCACTGGTGCATCGGAATCCAATACTGGTATCCCAGGAACAGCGCAAAGCACGAACTCTTAGAAGATTCACTCTTCTTGTAGTTAAGTCGGCATTGTGCCTTTTATATTCAATTCCGATGCGATTTCTGTGTTTCATCGTCAATGTGAAGGTCCAAGGGATACAGTAAACATGCACTGGTGCATCGGAATCCAATACTGGTCTCCCACGAGCCGCTCAAAGCACAAATTGTTAGAAGACTCACTCTTCATGTACTTAAGTCGGCATTGTGCCTTTTATATTCAATTCCGATGCGAATTCTGTGTTTCATTCTCAATGTGAAGGTCCAAGGGATACAGTAAACCTGCACTGGTGCATCGGAATCTATTACTGGTCTCCCAGGAACCGCTCAACCACAAACTGTTAGAAGACACACTCTTCTTGTACTTAAGTCGGCATTGATCCTGTTATATTCAATTCCGATGCGATTTCTGTGTTTCATCGTCAATGTGAAGGTCCAAGGGATACAGTAAACCTGCACTGGTGCATCGGAATCCAATACTGGTCTCCCAGGAGCCGTTCAAAGCACAAACTGTTAGAAGACTCACTCTTCTTGTTCTTAAGTCGGCATTGTGCCTTTTATATTCAATTCCGATGCGATATCTGTGTTTCATCGTCAATGTGAAGGTCCAAAGGGATACAGTAAACCTGCATTGGTGCATCGGAATCCAGAACTGATCTCCCAGGAGCCCCTCAAACCACAAACTCTTATGAGATTCACTCTTCTTGAACTTAAGTCGGTATTGTGCCCTTTATATTCTATTCCGATGCGATTTCTGTGTTTCATCATCAATGTGAAAGTCCAAGGGATACAGTAAACCTGCACTGGTGAATCGGAATCCAATACTGGTCTCACAGGAGCCGCTCAAAGCACAAACTCTTAGAAGATCCATTCTTCTTGTACTTAAGTCGGCAATGTGCCTTTTGTATTCAATTCCGATGCGATTTCTGTGTTTCATCGTCAATGTGAAGGTCCAAGGGATACAGTAAACCTGCACTGGTGCATCGGAATCCAATACTGGTCTCCCAGGAGCCGCTCAAACTATAAACTCTTAGAAGATTCACTCTTCTTGTACTTAAGTCGGCATTGTGCCTTTTATATTCAATTCCGATGCGATTTCTGTGTTTCATCGTCAATGTGAAGGTCCAAGCGATACAGTAAACCTGCACTGGTGCATCGGAATCTAATACTGGTCTCCCAGGAGCCGCTAAAAGCACAAACTTTTAGAAGATTCATTCTTCATGTACTTAAGTCAGCATTGTGCCTTTTATATTCAATTCCGATGCGATTTCTGTGTTTCATCCTCAATGTGAAGGTCCAAGGGATACAGTAATCCAACACTGGTGCATCGGAATCTAATACTGGTCTCCCAGGAGCCGCTCAAAGCACAAACTCTTAGAAGATTCACTCTTCTTAAACTTAAGTCTGCATTGTGCATATTACATTCAATTCCGATGTGATTACTGTGATTCATCGTCAATGGGAAGGTCCAAGGGATACAGTAAACCTGCACTGGTGCATCGGAATGCAATACTGGTCTCCCAGGAGCCGCTCAAACCACAAACTCTTAGAAGCTTCACTCTTCTTGTACTTAAGTCGGCATTGTGCCTTTTATATTCAATTCCGATGCGATTTCTGTGTTTCATCGTCAATGTGTAGGTTCATGGGATACAGTAAACCTGCACTGGTGCATCGGAATCCAATACTGGTATCCCAGGAACAGCGCAAAGCACGAACTCTTAGAAGATACACTCTTCTTGTAGTTAAGTCGGCATTGTGCCTTTTATATTGAATTCCGATGCGATTTCTGTGTTTCATCGTCAATGTGAAGGTCCAAGGGATACAGTAAACCTGCACTGGTGCATCGGAATCCAATACTGGTCTCCCAGGAGCCGCTCAAACCACAAACTCTTAGAAGATTCACTCTTCTTATACTTAAGTCGGCATTGTGCCTTTTATAATCAATTCCGATGCGATTTCTGTGTTTCATCGTCAATGTGAAGGTCCAAGGGATACAATATACCTGCACTGGTGCATCGGAATCTAATACCAGTCTCCCAGGAGCCGCTCAAACCACAAACTGTTAGAAGACTCACTCTTCTTGTACTTAAGTCGGCATTGTGCCTTTTATATTCAATTCCGATGCGATTTCTGTGTTTCATCGTCAATGTGATGGTCCAAGGGATACAGTAAACCTGCACTGGTGCATCGGAATCCAATACTGGTCTCCCAGGAGCCGCTCAAAGCACAAACTGTTAGAAGACTCACTCTTCTTGTACTTAAGTCGGCATTGTGCCCTTTATATTCAATTCCGATGCGATTTCTGTGTTTCATCGTCAATGTGAAGGTCCAAGGGATACAGTAAACCTGCACTGGTGCATCGGAATCCAATACTGGTCTCCCAGGAGCCGCTAAAACCACAAACTCTTAGAAGACTCACTCTTCTTGTACTTAAGTCGGCATTGTGCCTTTATATTCATATCCGATGCGATATCTGAGTTTCATCGGTAAGGTGAAGGTCCAAGGGATACAGTATACCTTCACTGGTGCATTGGAATCTAATACTGGTCTCCCAGGAGCCGCTCAAACCACAAACTGTTAGAAGACTCACTCTTCTTGTACTTATGTCGGCATTGTGGCTTTTATATTCAATTCCGATGCGATATCTGTGTTTCATTGTCAATGTGAAGGTCCAAGGGATACAGTAAACCTGCACTGGTGCATCGGAATCTATTACTCGTCTCCCTGGAGCCGCTAAACTACAAACTGATAGAAGACACACTCTTCTTGTACTTAAGTAGGCAATGATCCTTTTATATTCAATTCCGATGCGATTTCTGTATTTCATCCTCAATGTGAAGGTCCAAGGGATACAGTAAACCTGCACTGGTGCATCGGAAACCAATACTGGTCTCCCAGGAGCCGCTCAAAGCACAAATTGTTAGAAGACTCACTCTTCTTGTCCTTAAGTCGACATTGTGCCTTTTATATTCAATTCCGAAGCGATTTCAGTGTTTCATCGTCAATGTGAAGGTCCAAGGGATACAGTAAACCTGCACTGGTGCATCGGAATCTAATACTGGTCTCCCAGGAGCCGCTCAAAGCACAAACTGTTAGAAGACTCACTCTTCTTGTACTTAAGTCGGCATTGTGGCTTTTATATTCAATTCCGATGCGATTTCTGTGTTTCATCGTCAATGTGAATGTCCAAGGGATACAGTAAACCTGCACTGGGGCATCGGAATCCAATACTGGTCTCCCAGGAGCCGCTCAAAGCACAAACTGTTAGAAGACTCACTCTTCTTGCTCTTAAGTCGGCATTGTGCCTTTTATATTCAATTCCGATGCGATTTCTGTATTTCATCCTCAATGTGAATGTCCAAGGGATACAGTAAACCTGCACTGGTGCATCGAAATCCAATACTGGTGTCCCAGGAGACGCTCAAAGCAGAAACTGTTAGAAGACTCACTCTTCTTGTACTTAAGTCGGCATTGTGCCTTTTATATTTAATTCCGATGCGATTTCTGTGTTTCATCGTCAATGTGAAGGTCCAAGGGATACAGTAAACCTGCACTGGTGCATCGGAATCTAATACTGGTCCCCCAGGAGCCGCTCAAAGCACAAACTCTTAGAAGATTCACTCTTCTTGTACTTAAGCGGCATTGTGCCTTTTAAATTCAATTCCGATGCGATTTCTGTGTTTCATCGTCAATGTGAAGGTCCAAGGGATACAGTAAACCTGCACTGGTGCAATGGAATCCAATACTGTTCTCCCAGGAGAAGCTCAAGGCACAAACTCTTAGAAGATTCACTCTTCTTCTACTTAAGTCGGCATTGTGCCATTTATATTGAATTCCAATGCGATTTCTGTGTTTCATCGTCAATGTGAAGGTCCAAGGGATACAGTAAACCTGCACTGGTGCATCGGAATCTAATACTGGTCTCCCAGGAGCCGCTCATAGCAGAAACTCTTAGAAGATTCACTCTTATGGTACTTAAGTCGGCATTGTGCCTTTTATATTAAAATTCGATGCGATTTCTATGTTTCATCGTCAATGTGAAGGTCCAAGGGATACAGTAAACCTGCACTATTGCATCGGAATCTAATACTGGTCTCCCAGGAGCCGCTCAGAGCACAAACTCTGAGAAGATTCACTCTTCTTGTACTTATGTCGGCATTGTGTCTTTTATATTCAATTCCGATGCGATTTCTGTGTCTCATCGTCAATGTGAAGGTCCAAGGGATACAGAAAACCTGCACTGGTGCATCGGAATTCAATACTGGTCTCCCAGGAGCCGCTCTAAGCACAAAGTCTTAGAAGATTCACTCTTCTTCTACTTAAGTCGGCATTGTGCCATTAATATTCAATTCCAATGCGATTTCTGTGTTTCATCGTCAATGTGAAGGTCCAAGGGATACAGTAAACCTGCACTGGTGCATCGGAATCCAATACTGGTCTCCCAGGAGCCGCCCAAAGCACAAACTCTTAGAAGATTCACTCTTGTTGTACTTAAGTCGGCATTGTGCCTTTTATATTCAATTCCGATGCGATTTCTGTGTTTCATCGTCAATGTGAAGGTCCAAGGGATACAGTAAACCTGCACTGGTGCATCGGAATCTAATACTGGTCTCCCAGGAGCCGCTGAGACAACAAACTCTTAGAAGCTTCACTCTTCTTGTACTTAAGTCGGCATTGTGCCTTTTATATTCAATTCCGATGCGATTTCTGTGTTTCATCGTCAATGTGAAGGTCCAAGGGATACAGTAAACCTGCACTGGTGCATCGGAATCTAATACTGGTCTCCCAGGAGCCGCTCAAACCACAAACTCTTAGAAGATTCACTCTTCTTGTACTTAAGTCGGCATTGTGCCTCTTATATTCAATTCCGATGCGATTTCTGTGTTTCATCGTCAATGTGAAGGTCCAAGGGATACAGTAAACCTGCACTGGTGCATCGGAATCTGATACTGGTCTTCCAGGAGCCGCTCAAAGCACAAACTCTTAGAAGATTCTCTCTTCTTGTACTTAAGTCCGCAATGTGCCTTTTATATTCAATTACGATGCGATTACTGTGTTTCATCGTCAATGTGAAGGTCCAAGGGATACAGTAAACCTGCACAGGTGCATCGGAATCTAATACAGGTCTCCCAGGAGCCACTCAAAGCACAAACTCTTAGAAGATTCACTCTTCTTGTACTTAAGTCAGCATTGTGCCTTTTATATTCATTTCCGATGCGATTTCTGTGTTTCATCGTCAATGTGAAGGTCCAAGGGATACAGTAAACCTGCACTGGTGCATCGGAATCTAATACTGGTCTCCCAGGAGCCGCTCAAAGCACAAACTCATAGAAGAATCACTCTTCTTATACTTGAGTCGGCATTGTGTCTTTTATATTCAATTCCGATGCGATTTCTGTGTTTCATCGTCAATGTGAAGGTCCAAGGGATACAGTAAACCTGCACTGGTGCATCGGAATCTAATAATTGTCTCCCAGAAGCCGCTCAAAGCGCAAACTCTTAGAAGATTCACTCTTCTTGTACTTAAGTCGGCATTGTGCCTTTTATATAGAATTCCGATGCGATTTCTGTGTTTCATCGTCAATGTGAAGGTCCAAGGGATACAGTAAACCTGCACTGGTGCATCGGAATCTAATACTGGTCTCCCAGGAGCCGCTCAAACCACAAACTCTTAGAAGATTCACTCTTCTTGTACTTAGGTCGGCATTGTGCCCTTTATATTCAATTCCGATGCGATTTCTGTGTTTCATCGCCAATCTGAAGGTCCAAGGGATACAGTAAACCTACACTGGTGCATCGGAATCTAACACTGGTCTCCCAGGAGCCGCTCAAACCACAACCTCTTAGAAGATTCACTCTTCTTGTACTTAAGTCGGCATTGTGCCTTTTATATTCGATTCCGATGCGATATCTGTGTTTCATCGTCAATGTGAATGTCCAAGGGATACAGTAAATCTGCACTGGTGCATCGGAATCTAATACTGGTCTCCCAGGAGCCGCTCAAAGCACAAACTCTTAGAAGATTCACTCTTCTTGTACTTATGTCCGCATTGTGCATTTTATATTCAATTCCGATGCAATTTCTGTGTTTCATCGTCAATGTGAAGGTCCAATGGGATACAGTAAAAGTGCACTGGTGCATCGGAATCTAATACTGGTCTCCCAGGAGCCGCTCAAAGCACAAACTCTTAGAAGATTCACTCTTCTTGTACTTAAGTCGGCATTGTGCGTTTTATATTCAATTCCGATGCGATTTCTGTGTTTCATCGTCAATGTGAAGGTCCAAGGGATACAGTAAACCTGCACTGGTGCATCGGAATCTAATACTGGTCTCCCAGGAGCCGCTCAAACCACAAACTCTTAGAAGATTCACTCTTCTTGTACTGAAGTTGGCATTGTACCATTTATATTCAATTCCGATGCGGTTCTGTGTTTCATCGTCAATGTGAAGGTCCAAGGGATACAGTAAACCTGCACTGGTGCATCGGAATCCAATACTGGTCTCCCAGGAGCCGCTCAAAGCACAATCTCTTAGAAGATTCACTCTTCTTGTACATAAGTCGGCATTGTGCCTTTTATATTCAATTCCGATGCGATTTCTGTGTTTCATCGTCAATGTGAAGGTCCAAGGGATACAGTAAACCTGCAATGGTGCACCGGATTCCAATACTGGTCTCCCAGGAGCCGCTCAAAGCACAAACTCTTAGAAGATTCACTCTTCTTTTACTTAAGTTGGTATTGTGCATTTTATATTCAATTCCGATGCGATTTCTGTGTTTCATCGTCAATGTGAAGGTCCAAGTAATACAGTAAACCTGCACTGGTGCATCGGAATCTAATACTGGTCTCCCAGGAACTGCTCACAGCACAAACTCTTAGAAGATTCACTCTTCTTGTACTTAAGTCGGCATTGTGCCTCTTATATTCAATTCCGATGCGATTTCTGTGTTTCACCGTCAATGTGAAGGTCCAAGGGATACAGTAAACCTGCACTGGTGCATCGGAATCTAATACTGGTCTCCCAGGAGCCGCTCAAACCACAAACTCTTAGAAGATTCACTCTTCTTGTACTTAAGTCGGCATTGTGCGTTTTATATTCAATTCCGATGCGATTTCTGTGTTTCATCGTCAATGTGAAGGAGCAAGGGATACAGTAAACCTGCACAGGTGCATCGGAATCTAATACTGGTCTCCCAGGAGCCGCTCAAAGCACAAACTCTTAGAAGATTCACTCTTCTTGTACTTAAGTCGGCATTGTGCCTTATATATTCAATTCCGATGCGAATTCTGTGTTTCATCGTCAATGTGAAGGTCCAAGGGATACAGTAAACCTGCACTGGTGCATCGGAATCTAATACTGGTCTCCCAGGAGCCGCTCAAAGCACATTCTCATAGAAGAATCACTCTTCTTATACTTGAGTCGGCATTGTGTCTTTTATATTAAATTCCGATGCGATTTCTGTGTTTCATCGTCAATGTGAAGGTCCAAGGGATACAGTAAACCTGCACTGGTGCATCGGAATCTAATAATTGTCTCCCAGGAGCCGCTCAAAGCGCAAACTCTTAGAAGATTCACTCTTCTTGTACTTAAGTACGCATTGTGCCTTTTATATCCATTTCCGATGCGATTTCTGTGTTTCATCGTCAATGTGAAGGTCCAAGGGATACAGTAAGCCTGCACTGGTGCATCGGAATCTAATACTGGTCTCCCAGGAGCCGCTCAAACCACAAATTCTTAGAAGATTCACTCTTCTTGTACTTTGGTCGGCATTGTGCCTTTTATATTCAATTCCGATGCGATTTCTGTGTTTCATCGTCAATCTGAAGGTCCAAGGGATACAGTAAACCTGCACTGGTGCATCGGAATCTAATACTGGTCTCCCAGGAGCCGCTCAAACCACAAACTCTTAGAAGATTCACTCTTCTTGTACTTAAGTCGGCATTGTGTCATTTATATTCAATTCCGATGCGATTCTGTGTTTCATCGTCAATGTGAAAGTCCAAGGGATACAGTAAACCTGCACTGGTGCATCGGAATCCAATACTGGTCTCCCAGGAGCCGCTCAAAGCACAAACTCTTAGAAGATTCACTCTTCTTCTACTTAAGTCGGCATTGTGCCACTTATATTCAATTCTAATGCGATTTCTTTGTTTCATCGTCAATGTGAAGGTTCAAAGGATACAGTAAACCTGCACTGGTGCATCGGAATCTAATACTGGTCTCCCAGGAGCCGCTCACAGCACAAACTCTTAGAAGATTCACTCTTCTTGTACTTAAGTCGGCATTGTGCCTCTTATACTCAATTCCGATGCGATTTCTATATTTCACCGTCAATGTGAAGGGCCAAGGGATACAGTAAACCTGCACTGGTGCATCGGAATCTAATACTGGTCTCCCAGGAGTCGCTCACACCACAAATTCTTAGATGATGCAGTCTTCTTGTACTTAGGTCGGCATTGTGCCTTTTTTATTCGATTCCGATGCGATTTCTGTGTTTCATCGTCAATCTGAAGGTCCAAGGGATACAGTTAACCTGCACTGGTGCATCGGAATCTAATACTGGTCTCCCAGGAGCCGCTCAAACCACAAACTCTTAGAAGATTCACTCTTCTTGTACTTAAGTCGGCATTGTGCGTTTTATATTCAATTCCGATGCGATTTCTGTGTTTCATCGTCAATGTGAAGGTCCAAGGGATACAGTAAACCTGCACTGGTGCATCGGAATCTAATACTGGTCTCCCAGGAGCCGCTCAAACCACAAACTCTTAGAAGATTCACTCTTCTTGAACTTAAGTCGGCATTGTTCCATTTATATTCAATTCCGATGCGATTCTGTGTTTCATCGTCAATGTGAAGGTCCAAGGGATACAGTAAACCTGCACTGGTGCATCGGAATCTAATACTGGTCTCCCAGGAGCCGCTCAAAGCACAAACTCTTAGAAGATTCATTTTAATTGTACTTAAGTCGGCATTGTACCTTTTATATTCAATTCCGATGCGATTTCTGTGTTTCATCGTCAATGTGAAGGTCCAAGGGATACAGTAAACCTGCAATGGTGCACCGGAGTCCAATACTGGTCTCCCAGGAGCCGCTCAAAGCACAAACTCTTAGAAGATTCACTCTTCTTGTACTTAAGTTGGTATTGCGCTTTTTATATTCAATTCCGATGCGATTTCTGTGTTTCATCGTCAATGTGAAGGTCCAAGGGATACAGTAAACCAGCACTGGTGCAATGGAATCTAATACTGGTCTCCCAGGAGCCGCTCAAATCACAAACTCTTAGAAGATTCACTCTTCTTGTACTTAAGTCGGCATTGTGCCTTTTATATTCAATTCCGATGCGATTTCTGTGTTTCATCGTCAATCTGAAGGTCCAAGGGATACAGTAAACCTGCACTGGTGCATCGGAATCTAATACTGGTCTCCCAGGAGCCGCTCAAACCACAAACTCTTAGAAGATTCACTCTTCTTGTACTTAAGTCGGCATTGTGTCATTTATATTCAATTCCGATGCGATTCTGTGTTTCATCGTCAATGTGAAAGTCCAAGGGATACAGTAAACCTGCACTGGTGCATCGGAATCCAATACTGGTCTCCCAGGAGCCGCTCAAAGCACAAACTCTTAGAAGATTCACTCTTCTTCTACTTAAGTCGGCATTGTGCCACTTATATTCAATTCTAATGCGATTTCTTTGTTTCATCGTCAATGTGAAGGTTCAAAGGATACAGTAAACCTGCACTGGTGCATCGGAATCTAATACTGGTCTCCCAGGAGCCGCTCACAGCACAAACTCTTAGAAGATTCACTCTTCTTGTACTTAAGTCGGCATTGTGCCTCTTATACTCAATTCCGATGCGATTTCTATATTTCACCGTCAATGTGAAGGGCCAAGGGATACAGTAAACCTGCACTGGTGCATCGGAATCTAATACTGGTCTCCCAGGAGTCGCTCACACCACAAATTCTTAGATGATGCAGTCTTCTTGTACTTAGGTCGGCATTGTGCCTTTTTTATTCGATTCCGATGCGATTTCTGTGTTTCATCGTCAATCTGAAGGTCCAAGGGATACAGTTAACCTGCACTGGTGCATCGGAATCTAATACTGGTCTCCCAGGAGCCGCTCAAACCACAAACTCTTAGAAGATTCACTCTTCTTGTACTTAAGTCGGCATTGTGCGTTTTATATTCAATTCCGATGCGATTTCTGTGTTTCATCGTCAATGTGAAGGTCCAAGGGATACAGTAAACCTGCACTGGTGCATCGGAATCTAATACTGGTCTCCCAGGAGCCGCTCAAACCACAAACTCTTAGAAGATTCACTCTTCTTGAACTTAAGTCGGCATTGTTCCATTTATATTCAATTCCGATGCGATTCTGTGTTTCATCGTCAATGTGAAGGTCCAAGGGATACAGTAAACCTGCACTGGTGCATCGGAATCTAATACTGGTCTCCCAGGAGCCGCTCAAAGCACAAACTCTTAGAAGATTCATTTTAATTGTACTTAAGTCGGCATTGTACCTTTTATATTCAATTCCGATGCGATTTCTGTGTTTCATCGTCAATGTGAAGGTCCAAGGGATACAGTAAACCTGCAATGGTGCACCGGAGTCCAATACTGGTCTCCCAGGAGCCGCTCAAATCACAAACTCTTAGAAGATTCACTCTTCTTGTACTTAAGTCGGCATTGTGCCTTTTATATTCAATTCCGATGCGATTTCTGTGTTTCATCGTCAATGTGAAGGTCCAAGGGATACAGTACACATGCACTGGTGCATCGGAATCTAATACTAGTCTCCCATTAGCCGTTCAAAGCACAAACTCTTAGAAGATTCACTCTTCTAGTACTTAAGTCGGCATTGTGAGCTTTATATTCAATTCCGATGCGATTTCTGTGTTTCATCCTCAATGTGAAGGTCCAAGGGATACAGTAAACCTGCACTGGTGCATCGGAATCCAATACTGGTCTCCCAGGAGCCGCTCAAAGCACAAACTCTTAGAAGATTCACTCTTCTTCTACTTAAGTCGGCATTGTGCCATTTATATTCAATTCCAATGCGATTTCTGTGTTTCATCGTCAATGTGAAGGTCCAAGGGATACAGTAAACCTGCACTGGTGCATCGGAATCTAATACTGGTCTCCCAGGAGCCACTCACAGCACAAACTCTTAGAAGATTCACTCTTCTTGTACTTAAGTCGGCATTGTGCCTCTTATATTCAATTCCGATGCGATTTCTGTGTTTCACCGTCAATGTGAAGGTCCAAGGGATACAGTAAACCTGCACTGGTGCATCGGAATCTAATACTGGTCTCCCAGGAGCCGCTCAAACCACAAACTCTTAGAAGATTCACTCTTCTTGTACCTAAGTCGGCATTGTGCCTTTAATATTCTAATCCGATGCGATTTCTATGTGTCATCGTCAATGTGAAGGTCCAAGGGATACAGTAAACGTGCACTGGTGCATCGGAATCTAATACTGGTCTCCCAGGAGCCGCTCAAAGCACAAACTCTTAGAAGATTCACTCTTCTTCTACTTAAGTCGGCATTGTGCCTTTTATATTCAAATCCGATGCGATTCTGTGTTTCATCGTCAATGTGAAGGTCCAAGGGATACAGTAAGCCTGCACTGGTGCATCGGAATCCAATACTGGTCTCCCAGGAGCCGCTCAAAGCACAAACTCTTAGAAGATTCACACTTCTTGTACTTAAGTCGGCATTGTGCCTTTTATATTCAATTCCGATGCGATTTCTGTGCTTCATCGTCAATGTGAAGGTCCAAGGGATACAGGAAACCTGCAATGGTGCACCGGAATTCAATACTGGTCTCCCAGGAGCCGCTCGAAGCACAAACTCTTAGAAGATTCACTCTTCTTGTACTTAAGTCTGCTTTGTGCCTTTTATATTAAATTCCGATGCGATTTCTGTGTTTCATCGTCAATGTGAAGGTCCAAGGGATACAGAAAACCTGCACTGGTGCATCGGAATCTAATACTGGTTTCCCAGGAGCGGCTCAAAGCACAAACTCTTGGAAGATTCTTTCTTCTTGTACTTATGTCGGCATTGTGCCCTTTATATTCAATTCCGATGCGATTTCTGTGTTTCATCGTCAATGTCAAGGTGCAAAGGATACAGTACACCTGCACTGGTGCATCGCAATCTAATACTAGTCTCCCATTAGCCGCTCAAAGCACAAACTCTTAGAAGATTCTGTCTTCTAGTACTTAAGTCGGCATTGTGCCTTTTATATTCAATTCCGATGCGATTTCTGTGTTTCATCCTCAATGTGAAGGTCCAAGGGATACAGTAAACGTGCACTGGTGCATCGGAATCCAATACTGGTCTCCCAGGAGCCGCTCAAAGCACAAACTCTTAGAAGATTCTTTCTTCTTGTACTTATGTCGGCATTGTGTCTTTTATATTCAATTCCGATGCGATTTCTGTGTCTCATAGTCAATGTAAAGGTCCAAGGGATACAGTAAACCTGCACTGGTGCATCGGAATCCAATACTGGTCTCCCAGGAGCCGCTCAAAGCACAAACTCTTAGAAGATTCACGCTTCTTGTACTTAAGTCGGCATTGTGCCTTTTATATTCAATTCCAATGCGATTTCTGTGTTTCATTGTCAATGTGAAGGTCCAAGTAATACAGAAAACCTCCACTGGTGCATCGGAATCCAATACTGGTCTCCCAGGAGCCGCACAAAGCACAAAGTCTTAGAAGATTCACTCTTCTTGTACTTAATTCAGTATTGTGCCTTTTATATTCAATTCCGATGCGATTTCTGTGTTTCATCGTCAATGTGAAGGTCCAAGCGATACAGTAAACCTGCACTGGTGCATCGGAATCTAATACTGGTCTCCCATTTGCCGCTCACAGCACAAACTCTTAGAAGATTCACTCTTCTTGTACTTAAGTCGGCATTGTGCCTTTTATATTCAATTCCGATGCGATTTCTGTGTTTCATCGTCAATGTGAAGGTCCAAGGGATACAGTAAACCTCCACTGGTGCATCGGAATCCAATACTGGTCTCCCAGGAGCCGCTCAAAAGCACAAACTCTTAGAAGATTCACTCTTCTTGTACTTAAGTGGGCATTGTGCGTTTTATATTCAATTCCGATGCGATTTCTGTCTTTCATCGTCAATGTGAAGGTCCAAGGGATACAGTAAACCTGCACTGGTGCATCGGAATCCAATACTGGTCTCCCAGGAGCCGCTCAAAGCACAATCTCTTAGAAGATTCACTCTTCTTGTACTTAAGTTGGTATTGTCCTTTTTATATTCAATTCCGATGCGATTTCTGTGTTTCATCGTCAATGTGAAGGTTCCAGGGATACAGTAAACTTACAATGGTGCACCGGAATCCAATACTGGTCTCCCAGGAGCCGCTCAAAGCACAAACTCTTAGAAGATTCACTCTTCTTGTACTTAAGTTGGTATTGTCCTTTTTATATTCAATTCTGATGCGACTTCTGTGTTTCATCGTCAATGTGAAGGTCCAAGGGATACAGTAAACCTGCACTGGTGCATCGGAATCTAATACTGGTCTCCCAGGAGCCGCTCAAACCACAAAATCTTAGAAGATTCACTCTTCTTGTACTTAAGTCGGCATTGTGCCTTTTATATACAATTCCGATGCGATTTCTGTGTTTCATCCTCAATGTGAAGGTCCAAGCGATACGGTAAACCTGCACTGGTGCACGGAATCCAATACTGGTCTCCCAGGAGCCGCTCAAAGCACAAACACTTAGAAGATTCACTCTTCTTGTACTTAAGTTGGTATTGTCCTTTTTATATTCAATTCCGATGCGATTTCTGTGTTTCATCGTCAATGTGAAGGTCCAAGGGATGCAGTAAACGTGCACTGGTGCATCGGAATCTAATGCTGGTCTCCCAGGAGCCGCTCAAACCACAGAATCTTAGAAGATTCACTCTTCTTGTACTTAAGTCGGCATTGTGCTTTTTATATTCAATTCCGATGCGATTTCTGTGTTTCATCCTCAATGTGAAGGTCCAAGGGATACAGTAAACCTGCACTGGTGCATCGGAATCCAATACTGGTCTCCCAGGAGCCGCTCAAAGCACAAACTCTTACAAGATTCACTCTTCTTCTACTTAAGTAGGCATTGTGCCATTTATATTCAATTCCAATGCGATTTCTGTCTTTCATCGTCAATGTGAAGGTCCAAGGGATACAGTAAACCTGCACTGGTGCATCGGAATCTAATACTGGTCTCCCAGGAGCCGCTCACAGCACAAACTCTTAGAAGATTCACTCTTCCAGTACTTAAGTCGGCATTGTGCCTCTTATATTGAATTCCGATGCGATTTCTGTGTTTCACCGTCACTGTGAAGGTCCAAGGGATACAGTAAACCTGCACTGGTGCATCGGAATCTAATACTGGTCTCCCAGGAGCCGCTCAAACCACAAACTCTTAGAAGATTCACTCTTCTTGTACTTAAGTCGGCATTGTGCCTTTTATATTCTAATCCGATGCGATTTCTATGTTTCATCGTCAATGTGAAGGTCCAAGGGATACAGTAGACGTGCACTGGTGCATCGGAATCTAATACTGGTCTCCCAGGAGCCGCTCAAGGCACAAACTCTTACAGAATTCACTCTTCTTCTACTTAAGTCGGCATTGTGCCTTTTATGTTCAATTCCGATGCGATTTCTGTGTTTCATCGTCAATGTGAAGGTCCAAGGGATATAGTAAACCTGCACTGGTGCATCGGAATCTAATACTGGTCTGCCAGGAGCCGCTCAAAGCACAAACTCTTAGAAGATTCACTCTTCTTATACTTAAGTCGGCATTGTGTCTTTTATATTCAATTCCGATGCGATTTCTGTGTTTCATCGTTAATGTGAAGGTCCAAGGGATGCAGTAAACGTGCACTGGTGCATCGGAATCTAATACTGGTCTCCCAGGAGCCGCTCAAACCACAAACTCTTCGAAGATTCACTCTTCTTGTACTTAAGTCGGCATTGTGCCTTTTATATTCTAATCCGATGCGATTTCTATGTTTCATCGACAATGTGAAGGTCCAAGGGATACAGTAAACGTGCACTGGTGCATCGGAATCTAATACTGGTCTCCCAGGAGCCGCTCAAAGCCTAAACTCTTAGAAGATTCACTCTTCTTGTACTTAAGTCGGTATTGTGCATTTTATATTCAATTCCGATGCGATTTCTATGTTTCATCGTCAATGTGAAGGTCCAAGGGATACTGTAAACCTGCACTGGTGCATCGGAATCTAATACTGGTCTCCCATTTGCCGCTCACAGCACAAACTCTTAGAAGATTCACTCTTCTTGTACTTAAGTCGGCATTGTGCCTTTTATATTCAATTCCGATGCGATTTCTGTGTTTCATCGTCAATGTGAAGGTCCAAGTCATACAGTAAACCTGCACTGGTGCATCGGAATCTAATACTGGTCTCCCATTAGCCGCTCACAGCACAAACTCTTAGAAGTTTCATTCTTCTTGTACTTAAGTCGGCATTGTGCCTTTTATATTCAATTCCGATGCGATTTCTGTGTTTCATCGTCAATGTGAACGTCCAAGGGATACAGAAAACCTGCAGTGGTGCATCGGAATCCAATACTGGTCTCCCAGGAGCCGCTCAAAGCACAAACTCTTAGAAGATTCACTCTTCTTCTACTTAAGTCGGCATTGTGCCATTTATATTCAATTCCAATGCGATTTCTGTGTTTCATCGTCAATGTGAAGGTCCAAGGGATACAGTAAACCTGCACTGGTGCATCGGAATCTAATACTGGTCTCCCAGGAGCCGCTCAAAGCACAAACTCTTAGAAGATTCACTCTTGTTGTACTTAAGTCGGCATTGTGCCTTTTATATTCAATTCCGATGCGATTTCTGTGTTTCATCGTCAATGTGAAGGTCCAAGGGATACAGAAAACCTGCACTGGTGCATCGGAATCTAATACTGGTCTCCCATTAGCCGCTCACAGCACAAACTCTTAGAAGATTCATTCTTCTTGTACTTAAGTCGGCATTGTGCCTTTTATATTCAATTCCGATGCGATTTCTGTGTTTCATCGTCAATGTGAAGGTCCAAGGGATACAGTAAACCTGCACTGGTGCATCGGAATCTAATACCGGTCTCCCAGGAGCCGCTCAAACCACAATCTCTTAGAAGATTCACTCTTCTTGTACTTAAAACGGCATTGTGCCTCTTATATTCAATTCCGATGCCATTTCTGTGTTTCATCGTCAATGTGAAGGTCCAAGGGATACAGTTAACCTGCACTGGTGCATCGGAATCTAATACTGGTCTCCCAGGAGCCGCTCAAAGCACAAACTCTTAGAAGATTCACTCTTCTTGTACTTAAGTCGGCATTGTGCCTTTTATATTCAATTCCGATGCGATTTGTGTGTTTCATCGTCAATGTGAAGGTCCAAGGGATACAGTAAACCTGCACTGGTGCATCGGAATCTAATACTGGTCTCCCAGGAGCCGCTCATAGCACAAACTCTTAGAAGATTCACTCTACTTGTACTTAAGTAGGCATTGTGCCTTTTATATCCAATTCCGATGCGATTTCTGTGTTTCATCGTCAATGTGAAGGTCCAAGGAATACAGTAAACGTGCTCTGGTGCATTGGAATCTAATACTGGTCTCCCAGGAGCCGCTCAAACCACAAACTCTTAGAAGATTCACTCTTCTTGTACTTAGGTCGGCATTGTGCCTTTTATATTCAATTCCGATGCGATTTCTGTGTTTCATCGTCAATCTGAAGATCCAAGGGATACAGTAAACCTGCACTGGTGCATCGGAATCTAATACTGGTCTCCCAGGAGCCGCTCAAACCACAAACTCTTAGAAGATTCACTCTTCTTGTACTTAAGTCGGCATTGTGCCTTTTATATTCAATTCCGAACGATTTCTGTGATTCATCGTCAATGTGAAGGTCCAAGGGATACAGTAAATCTGCACTGGTGCATCGGAATCTAATACTGGTCTCCCAGGAGCCGCTCAAAGCAAAAACTCATAGAAGATTCACTCTTCTTGTACTTATGTCCGCATTGTGCATTTTATATTCAATTCCGATGCGATTTCTGTGTTTCATCGTCAATGTGAAGGTCCAATGGGATACAGTAAAAGTGCACTGGTGCATCGGAATCTAATACTGGTCTCCCAGGAGCCGCTCAGAGCACAAACTCTTAGAAGATTCACTCTTCTTGTACTTAAGTCGGCATTGTGCGTTTTATATTCAATTCCGATGCGATTTCTGTGTTTCATCGTCAATGTGAAGGTTTAAGGGATACAGTAATCCTGCACTGGTGCATCGGAATCTAATACTGGTCTCCCAGGAGCCGCTCACAGCACAAACTCTTAGAAGATTCACTCTTCCAGTACTTAAGTCGGCATTGTGCCTCTTATATTGAATTCCGATGCGATTTCTGTGTTTCACCGTCACAGTGAAGGTCCAAGGGATACAGTAAACCTGCACTGGTGCATCGGAATCTAATACTGGTCTCCCAGGAGCCGCTCAAACCACAAACTCTTAGAAGATTCACTCTTCTTGTACTTAAGTCGGCATTGTGCCTTTTATATTCTAATCCGATGCGATTTCTATGTTTCATCGTCAATGTGAAGGTCCAAGGGACACAGTAAACGTGCACTGGTGCATCGGAATCTAATACAGGTCTCCCAGGAGCCGCTCAAGGCACAAACTCTTACAGAATTCACTCTTCTTCTACTTAAGTCGGCATTGTGCCTTTTATGTTCAATTCCGATGCGATTTCTGTGTTTCATCGTCAATCTGAAGGTCCAAGGGATACAGTAAACCTGCAGTGGTGCATCGGAATATAATACTGGTCTGCCAGGAGCCGCTCAAAGCACAAACTCTTAGAAGATTCACTCTTCTTATACTTAAGTCGGCATTGTGTCTTTTATATTCAATTCCGATGCGATTTCTGTGTTTCATCGTAAATGTGAAGGTCCAAGGGATGCAGTAAACGTGCACTGGTGCATCGGAATCTAATACTGGTCTCCCAGGAGCCGCTCAAACCACAAACTCTTCGAAGATTCACTCTTCTTGTACTTATGTCGGCATTGTGCCTTTTATATTCTAATCCGATGCGATTTCTATGTTTCATCGACAATGTGAAGGTCCAAGGGATACTGTAAACCTGCACTGGTGCATCGGAATCTAATACTGGTCTCCCATTTGCCGCTCACAGCACAATCTCTTAGAAGATTCACTCTTCTTGTACTTAAGTCGGCATTGTGCCTTTTATATTCAATTCCGATGCGATTTCTGTGTTTCATCGTCAATGTGAAGGTCCAAGGCATACAGTAAACCTGCACTGGTGCATCGGAATCTAATACTGGTCTCCCATTAGCCGCTCACAGCACAAACTCTTAGAAGATTCATTCTTCTTGTACTTAAGTCGGCATTGTGCCTTTTATATTCAATTCCGATGCGATTTCTGTGTTTCATCGTCAATGAGAACGTCCAAGGGATACAGAAAACCTGCACTGGTGCATCGGAATCCAATACTGGTCTCCCAGGAGCCGCTCAAAGCACAAACTCTTAGAAGATTCACTCTTCTTCTACTTAAGTCGGCATTGTGCCATTTATATTCAATTCCAATGCGATTTCTGTGTTTCATCGTCAATGTGAAGGTCCAAGGGATACAGTAAACCTGCACTGGTGCATCGGAATCTAATACTGGTCTCCCAGGAGCCGCTCAAAGCACAAACTCTTAGAAGATTCACTCTTGTTGTACTTAAGTCGGCATTGTGCCTTTTATATTCAATTCCGATGCGATTTCTGTGTTTCATCGTCAATGTGAAGGTCCAAGGGATACAGAAAACCTGCACTGGTGCATCGGAATCTAATACTGGTCTCCCATTAGCCGCTCACAGCACAAACTCTTAGAAGATTCATTCTTCTTGTACTTAAGTCGGCATTGTGCCTTTTATATTCAATTCCGATGCGATTTCTGTGTTTCATCGTCAATGTGAAGGTCCAAGGGATACAGTAAACCTGCACTGGTGCATCGGAATCTAATACCGGTCTCCCAGGAGCCGCTCAAACCACAAACTCTTAGAAGATTCACTCTTCTTGTACTTAAAACGGCATTGTGCCTCTTATATTCAATTCCGATGCCATTTCTGTGTTTCATCGTCAATGTGAAGGTCCAAGGGATACAGTTAACCTGCACTGGTGCATCGGAATCTAATACTGGTCTCCCAGGAGCCGCTCAAAGCACAAACTCTTAGAAGATTCACTCTTCTTGTACTTAAGTCGGCATTGTGCCTTTTATATTCAATTCCGATGCGATTTGTGTGTTTCATCGTCAATGTGAAGGTCCAAGGGATACAGTAAACCTGCACTGGTGCATCGGAATCTAATACTGGTCTCCCAGGAGCCGCTCATAGCACAAACTCTTAGAAGATTCACTCTACTTGCACTTAAGTCGGCATTGTGCCTTTTATATTCAATTCCGATGCGATTTCTGTGTTTCATCGTCAATGTGAAGGTCCAAGGGATACAGTAAACCTGCACTGGTGCAGTGGTATCTAATACTGGTCTCCCTGGAGCCGCTCAAACACAAACTCATAGAAGAATCACTCTTCTTATACTTGAGTTGGCATTGTGTCTTTTATAATCAATTCCGATGCGATTTCTGTGTTTCATCGTCAATGTGAAGGTCCAAGGGATACAGTAAACCTGCACTGGAGCATCGGAATCTAATAATTGTCTCCCAGGAGCCGCTCAAAGCGCAAACTCTTAGAAGATTCACTCTTCTTGTACTTAAGTAGGCATTGTGCCTTTTATATCCAATTCCGATGCGATTTCTGTGTTTCATCGTCAATGTGAAGGTCCAAGGAATACAGTAAACGTGCTCTGGTGCATTGGAATCTAATACTGGTCTCCCAGGAGCCGCTCAAACCACAAACTCTTAGAAGATTCACTCTTCTTGTACTTAGGTCGGCATTGTGCCTTTTATATTCAATTCCGATGCGATTTCTGTGTTTCATCGTCAATCTGAAGATCCAAGGGATACAGTAAACCTGCACTGGTGCATCGGAATCTAATACTGGTCTCCCAGGAGCCGCTCAAACCACAAACTCTTAGAAGATTCACTCTTCTTGTACTTAAGTCGGCATTGTGCCTTTTATATTCAATTCCGAACGATTTCTGTGATTCATCGTCAATGTGAAGGTCCAAGGGATACAGTAAATCTGCACTGGTGCATCGGAATCTAATACTGGTCTCCCAGGAGCCGCTCAAAGCAAAAACTCATAGAAGATTCACTCTTCTTGTACTTATGTCCGCATTGTGCATTTTATATTCAATTCCGATGCGATTTCTGTGTTTCATCGTCAATGTGAAGGTCCAATGGGATACAGTAAAAGTGCACTGGTGCATCGGAATCTAATACTGGTCTCCCAGGAGCCGCTCAGAGCACAAACTCTTAGAAGATTCACTCTTCTTGTACTTAAGTCGGCATTGTGCGTTTTATATTCAATTCCGATGCGATTTCTGTGTTTCATCGTCAATGTGAAGGTTTAAGGGATACAGTAAACCTGCACTGGTGCATCGGAATCTAATACTGGTCTCCCAGGAGCCGCTCACAGCACAAACTCTTAGAAGATTCACTCTTCCAGTACTTAAGTCGGCATTGTGCCTCTTATATTGATTTCCGATGCGATTTCTGTGTTTCACCGTCACAGTGAAGGTCCAAGGGATACAGTAAACCTGCACTGGTGCATCGGAATCTAATACTGGTCTCCCAGGAGCCGCTCAAACCACAAACTCTTAGAAGATTCACTCTTCTTGTACTTAAGTCGGCATTGTGCCTTTTATATTCTAATCCGATGCGATTTCTATGTTTCATCGTCAATGTGAAGGTCCAAGGGACACAGTAAACGTACACTGGTGCATCGGAATCTAATACAGGTCTCCCAGGAGCCGCTCAAGGCACAAACTCTTACAGAATTCACTCTTCTTCTACTTAAGTCGGCATTGTGCCTTTTATGTTCAATTCCGATGCGATTTCTGTGTTTCATCGTCAATGTGAAAGTCCAAGGGATACAGTAAACCTGCACTGGTGCATCGGAATCTAATACTGGTCTGCCAGGAGCCGCTCAAAGCACAAACTCTTAGAAGATTCACTCTTCTTATACTTAAGTCGGCATTGTGTCTTTTATATTCAATTCCGATGCGATTTCTGTGTTTCATCGTAAATGTGAAGGTCCAAGGGATGCAGTAAACGTGCACTGGTGCATCGGAATCTAATACTGGTCTCCCAGGAGCCGCTCAAACCACAAACTCTTCGAAGATTCACTCTTCTTGTACTTATGTCGGCATTGTGCCTTTTATATTCTAATCCGATGCGATTTCTATGTTTCATCGACAATGTGAAGGTCCAAGGGATACAGTAAACGTGCACTGGTGCATCGGAATCTAATACTGGTCTCCCAGGAGCCGCTCAAAGCACAAACTCTTAGAAGATTTACTCTTCTTGTACTTAAGTCGGTATTGTGCCTTTTATATTCAATTCCGATGCGATTTCTGTGTTTCATCGTCAATGTGAAGGTCCAAGGGATACTGTAAACCTGCACTGGTGCATCGGAATCTAATACTGGTCGCCCATTTGCCGCTCACAGCACAAACTCTTAGAAGATTCACTCTTCTTGTACTTAAGTCGGCATTGTGCCTTTTATATTCAATTCCGATGCGATTTCTGGGTTTCATCGTCAATGTGAAGGTCCAAGGCATACAGTAAACCTGCACTGGTGCATCGGAATCTAATACTGGTCTCCCATTAGCCGCTCACAGCACAAACTCTTAGAAGATTCATTCTTCTTCTACTTAAGTCGGCATTGTGCCTTTTATATTCAATTCCGATGCGATTTCTGTGTTTCATCGTCAATGTGAAGGTCCAAGGGATACAGTAAACCTGCACTGGTGCAATGGTATCTAATACTGGTCTCCCAGGAGCCGCTCGAACACAAACTCATAGAAGAATCACCCTTCTTATACTTGAGTTGGCATTGTGTCTTTTATATTCAATTCCGATGCGATTTCTGTGTTTCATCGTGAATGTGAAGGTCCAAGGGATACAGTAAACCTGCACTGGTGCATCGGAATCTAATAATTGTCTCCCAGGAGCCGCTCAAAGCGCAAACTCTTAGAAGATTCACTCTTCTTGTTCTTAAGTAGGCATTGTGCCTTTTATATCCAATTCCGATGCGATTTCTGTGTTTCATCGTCAATGTGAAGGTCCAAGGAATACAGTAAACCTGCTCTGGTGCATCGGAATCTAATACTGGTCTCCCAGGAGCCGCTCAAACCACAAACTCTTAGAAGATTCACTCTTCTTGTACTTAGGTCGGCATTGTGTCTTTTATATTCAATTCCGATGCGATTTCTGTGTTTCATCGTCAATGTGAAGGTCCAAGGGATACAGTAAACCTGCACTGGTGCATCGGAATCTAATACTGGTCTCCCATTAGCCGCTCACAGCACAAACTCTTAGAAGATTCATTCTTCTTGTACTTAAGTCGGCATTGTGCCTTTTATATTCAATTCCGATGCGATTTCTGTGTTTCATCGTCAATGTGAAGGTCCAAGGGATACAGTAATCCTGCACTGGTGCATCGGAATCTAATACCGGTCTCCCAGGAGCCGCTCAAACCACAAACTCTTAGAAGATTCACTATTCTTGTACTTAAAACGGCATTGTGCCTCTTATATTCAATTCCGATGCCATTTCTGTGTTTCATCGTCAATGTGAAGGTCCAAGGGATACAGTAAACCTGAACTGGTGCATCGGAATCTAATACTGGTCTTCCAGGAGCCGCTCTAAGCACAAACTCTTAGAAGATTCTCTCTTCTTGTACTTAAGTCGGCATTGTGCATTTTATATTCAATTACGATGCGATTTCTGTGTTTCATCGTCAATGTGAAGGTCCAAGGGATACAGTTAACCTGCACTGGTGCATCGGAATCTAATACTGGTCTCCCAGGAGCCGCTCAAACCACAAACTCTTCGAAGATTCACTCTTCTTGTACTTAAGTCGGCATTGTGCCTTTTATATTCTAATCCGATGCGATTTCTATGTTTCATCGACAATGTGAAGGTCCAAGGGATACAGTAAACGTGCACTGGTGCATCGGAATCTAATACTGGTCTCCCAGGAGCCGCTCAAAGCCTAAACTCTTAGAAGATTCACTCTTCTTGTACTTAAGTCGGTATTGTGCATTTTATATTCAATTCCGATGCGATTTCTGTGTTTCATCGTCAATGTGAAGGTCCAAGGGATACTGTAAACCTGCACTGGTGCATCGGAATCTAATACTGGTCTCCCATTTGCCGCTCACAGCACAAACTCTTAGAAGATTCACTCTTCTTGTACTTAAGTCGGCATTGTGCCTTTTATATTCAATTCCGATGCGATTTCTGTGTTTCATCGTCAATGTGAAGGTCCAAGTCATACAGTAAACCTGCACTGGTGCATCGGAATCTAATACTGGTCTCCCATTAGCCGCTCACAGCACAAACTCTTAGAAGATTCATTCTTCTTGTACTTAAGTCGGCATTGTGCCTTTTATATTCAATTCCGATGCGATTTGTGTGTTTCATCGTCAATGTGAAGGTCCAAGGGATACAGTAAACCTGCACTGGTGCATCGGAATCTAATACTGGTCTCCCAGGAGCCGCTCATAGCACAAACTCTTAGAAGATTCACTCTACTTGCACTTAAGTCGGCATTGTGCCTTTTATATTCAATTCCGATGCGATTTCTGTGTTTCATCGTCAATGTGAAGGTCCAAGGGATACAGTAAACCTGCACTGGTGCAGTGGTATCTAATACTGGTCTCCCAGGAGCCGCTCAAACACAAACTCATAGAAGAATCACTCTTCTTATACTTGAGTTGGCATTGTGTCTTTTATAATCAATTCCGATGCGATTTCTGTGTTTCATCGTCAATGTGAAGGTCCAAGGGATACAGTAAACCTGCACTGGAGCATCGGAATCTAATAATTGTCTCCCAGGAGCCGCTCAAAGCGCAAACTCTTAGAAGATTCACTCTTCTTGTACTTAAGTAGGCATAGTGCCTTTTATATCCAATTCCGATGCGATTTCTGTGTTTCATCGTCAATGTGAAGGTCCAAGGAATACAGTAAACGTGCTCTGGTGCATTGGAATCTAATACTGGTCTCCCAGGAGCCGCTCAAACCACAAACTCTTAGAAGATTCACTCTTCTTGTACTTAGGTCGGCATTGTGCCTTTTATATTCAATTCCGATGCGATTTCTGTGTTTCATCGTCAATCTGAAGATCCAAGGGATACAGTAAACCTGCACTGGTGCATCGGAATCTAATACTGGTCTCCCAGGAGCCGCTCAAACCACAAACTCTTAGAAGATTCACTCTTCTTGTACTTAAGTCGGCATTGTGCCTTTTATATTCAATTCCGAACGATTTCTGTGATTCATCGTCAATGTGAAGGTCCAAGGGATACAGTAAATCTGCACTGGTGCATCGGAATCTAATACTGGTCTCCCAGGAGCCGCTCAAAGCAAAAACTCACAGAAGATTCACTCTTCTTGTACTTATGTCCGCATTGTGCATTTTATATTCAATTCCGATGCGATTTCTGTGTTTCATCGTCAATGTGAAGGTCCAATGGGATACAGTAAAAGTGCACTGGTGCATCGGAATCTAATACTGGTCTCCCAGGAGCCGCTCAGAGCACAAACTCTTAGAAGATTCACTCTTCTTGTACTTAAGTCGGCATTGTGCGTTTTATATTCAATTCCGATGCGATTTCTGTGTTTCATCGTCAATGTGAAGGTTTAAGGGATATAGTAAACCTGCACTGGTGCATCGGAATCTAATACTGGTCTCCCAGGAGCCGCTCACAGCACAAACTCTTAGAAGATTCACTCTTCCAGTACTTAAGTCGGCATTGTGCCTCTTATATTGAATTCCGATGCGATTTCTGTGTTTCACCGTCACAGTGAAGGTCCAAGGGATACAGTAAACCTGCACTGGTGCATCGGAATCTAATACTGGTCTCCCAGGAGCCGCTCAAACCACAAACTCTTAGAAGATTCACTCTTCTTGTACCTAAGTCGGCATTGTGCCTTTTATATTCTAATCCGATGCGATTTCTATGTTTCATCGTCAATGTGAAGGTCCAAGGGACACAGTAAACGTGCACTGGTGCATCGGAATCTAATACAGGTCTCCCAGGAGCCGCTCAAGGCACAAACTCTTACAGAATTCACTCTTCTTCTACTTAAGTCGGCATTGTGCCTTTTATGTTCAATTCCGATGCGATTTCTGTGTTTCATCGTCAATGTGAAGGTCCAAGGGATACAGTAAACCTGCACTGGTGCATCGGAATCTAATACTGGTCTGCCAGGAGCCGCTCAAAGCACAAACTCTTAGAAGATTCACTCTTCTTATACTTAAGTCGGCATTGTGTCTTTTATATTCAATTCCGATGCGATTTCTGTGTTTCATCGTAAATGTGAAGGTCCAAGGGATGCAGTAAACGTGCACTGGTGCATCGGAATCTAATACTGGTCTCCCAGGAGCCGCTCAAACCACAAACTCTTCGAAGATTCACTCTTCTTGTACTTATGTCGGCATTGTGCCTTTTATATTCTAATCCGATGCGATTTCTATGTTTCATCGACAATGTGAAGGTCCAAGGGATACAGTAAACGTGCACTGGTGCATCGGAATCTAATACTGGTCTCCCAGGAGCCGCTCAAAGCACAAACTCTTAGAAGATTCACTCTTCTTGTACTTAAGTCGGTATTGTGCCTTTTATATTCAATTCCGATGCGATTTCTGTGTTTCATCGTCAATGTGAAGGTCCAAGGGATACTGTAAACCTGCACTGGTGCATCGGAATCTAATACTGGTCTCCCATTTGCCGCTCACAGCACAAACTCTTACAAGATTCACTCTTCTTGTACTTAAGTCGGCATTGTGCCTTTTATATTCAATTCCGATGCGATTTCTGGGTTTCATCGTCAATGTGAAGGTCCAAGGTATACAGTAAACCTGCACTGGTGCATCGGAATCTAATACTGGTCTCCCATTAGCCGCTCACAGCACAAACTCTTAGAAGATTCATTCTTCTTGTACTTAAGTCGGCATTGTGCCTTTTATATTCAATTCCGATGCGATTTCTGTGTTTCATCGTCAATGTGAAGGTCCAAGGGATACAGTAAACCTGCACTGGTGCATCGGAATCTAATACCGGTCTCCCAGGAGCCGCTCAAATCACAAACTCTTAGAAGATTCACTCTTCTTGTACTTAAAACGGCATTGTGCCTCTTATATTCAATTCCGACGCCATTTCTGTGTTTCATCGTCAATGTGAAGGTCCAAGGGATACAGTAAACCTGCACTGGTGCATCGGAATCTAATACTGGTCTTCCAGGAGCCGCTCAAAGCACAAACTCTTAGAAGATTCTCTCTTCTTGTACTTAAGTCGGCATTGTGCATTTTATATTCAATTACGATGCGATTTCTGTGTTTCATCGTCAATGTGAAGGTCCAAGGGATACAGTTAACCTGCACTGGTGCATCGGAATCTAATACTGGTCTCCCAGGTGCCGCTCAAAGCACAAACTCTTAGAAGAATCACTCTACTTGTACTTAAGTCAGCATTGTGCCTTTTATATTCAATTCCGATGCGATTTCTGTGTTTCATCGTCAATGTGAAGGTCCAAGGGATACAGTAAACCTGCACTGGTGCAATGGTATCTAATACTGGTCTCCCAGGAGCCGCTCGAACACAAACTCATAGAAGAATCACCCTTCTTATACTTGAGTTGGCATTGTGTCTTTTATATTCAATTCCGATGCGATTTCTGTGTTTCATCGTCAATGTGAAGGTCCAAGGGATACAGTAAACTTGCACTGGTGCATCGGAATCTAATAATTGTCTCCCAGGAGCCGCTCAAAGCGCAAACTCTTAGAAGATTCACTCTTCTTGTTCTTAAGTAGGCATTGTGCCTTTTATATCCAATTCCGATGCGATTTCTGTGTTTCATCGTCAATGTGAAGGTCCAAGGAATACAGTAAACCTGCTCTGGTGCATCGGAATCTAATACTGGTCTCCCAGGAGCCGCTCAAACCACAAACTCTTAGAAGATTCACTCTTCTTGTACTTAGGTCGGCATTGTGTCTTTTATATTCAATTCCGATGCGATTTCTGTGTTTCATCGTCAATGTGAAGGTCCAAGGGATACAGTAAACCTGCACTGGTGGATCGGAATCTAATACTGGTCTCCCATTAGCCGCTCACAGCACAAACTCTTAGAAGATTCACTCTTCTTATACTTAAGTCGGCATTGTGTCTTTTATATTCAATTCCGATGCGATTTCTGTGTTTCATCGTAAATGTGAAGGTCCAAGGGATGCAGTAAACGTGCACTGGTGCATCGGAATCTAATACTGGTCTCCCAGGAGCCGCTCAAACCACAAACTCTTCGAAGATTCACTCTTCTTGTACTTATGTCGGCATTGTGCCTTTTATATTCTAATCCGATGCGATTTCTATGTTTCATCGACAATGTGAAGGTCCAAGGGATACAGTAAACGTGCACTGGTGCATCGGAATCTAATACTGGTCTCCCAGGAGCCGCTCAAAGCACAAACTCTTAGAAGATTCACTCTTCTTGTACTTAAGTCGGTATTGTGCCTTTTATATTCAATTCCGATGCGATTTCTGTGTTTCATCGTCAATGTGAAGGTCCAAGGGATACTGTAAACCTGCACTGGTGCATCGGAATCTAATACTGGTCTCCCATTTGCCGCTCACAGCACAAACTCTTACAAGATTCACTCTTCTTGTACTTAAGTCGGCATTGTGCCTTTTATATTCAATTCCGATGCGATTTCTGGGTTTCATCGTCAATGTGAAGGTCCAAGGTATACAGTAAACCTGCACTGGTGCATCGGAATCTAATACTGGTCTCCCATTAGCCGCTCACAGCACAAACTCTTAGAAGATTCATTCTTCTTGTACTTAAGTCGGCATTGTGCCTTTTATATTCAATTCCGATGCGATTTCTGTGTTTCATCGTCAATGTGAAGGTCCAAGGGATACAGTAAACCTGCACTGGTGCATCGGAATCTAATACCGGTCTCCCAGGAGCCGCTCAAATCACAAACTCTTAGAAGATTCACTCTTCTTGTACTTAAAACGGCATTGTGCCTCTTATATTCAATTCCGACGCCATTTCTGTGTTTCATCGTCAATGTGAAGGTCCAAGGGATACAGTAAACCTGCACTGGTGCATCGGAATCTAATACTGGTCTTCCAGGAGCCGCTCAAAGCACAAACTCTTAGAAGATTCTCTCTTCTTGTACTTAAGTCGGCATTGTGCATTTTATATTCAATTACGATGCGATTTCTGTGTTTCATCGTCAATGTGAAGGTCCAAGGGATACAGTTAACCTGCACTGGTGCATCGGAATCTAATACTGGTCTCCCAGGTGCCGCTCAAAGCACAAACTCTTAGAAGAATCACTCTACTTGTACTTAAGTCAGCATTGTGCCTTTTATATTCAATTCCGATGCGATTTCTGTGTTTCATCGTCAATGTGAAGGTCCAAGGGATACAGTAAACCTGCACTGGTGCAATGGTATCTAATACTGGTCTCCCAGGAGCCGCTCGAACACAAACTCATAGAAGAATCACCCTTCTTATACTTGAGTTGGCATTGTGTCTTTTATATTCAATTCCGATGCGATTTCTGTGTTTCATCGTCAATGTGAAGGTCCAAGGGATACAGTAAACTTGCACTGGTGCATCGGAATCTAATAATTGTCTCCCAGGAGCCGCTCAAAGCGCAAACTCTTAGAAGATTCACTCTTCTTGTTCTTAAGTAGGCATTGTGCCTTTTATATCCAATTCCGATGCGATTTCTGTGTTTCATCGTCAATGTGAAGGTCCAAGGAATACAGTAAACCTGCTCTGGTGCATCGGAATCTAATACTGGTCTCCCAGGAGCCGCTCAAACCACAAACTCTTAGAAGATTCACTCTTCTTGTACTTAGGTCGGCATTGTGTCTTTTATATTCAATTCCGATGCGATTTCTGTGTTTCATCGTCAATGTGAAGGTCCAAGGGATACAGTAAACCTGCACTGGTGGATCGGAATCTAATACTGGTCTCCCATTAGCCGCTCACAGCACAAACTCTTAGAAGATTCATTCTTCTTGTACTTAAGTCGGCATTGTGCCTTTTATATTCAATTCCGATGCGATTTCTGTGTTTCATCGTCAATGTGAAGGTCCAAGGGATACAGTAATCCTGCACTGGTGCATCGGAATCTAATACCGGTCTCCCAGGAGCCGCTCAAACCACAAACTCTTAGAAGATTCACTATTCTTGTACTTAAAACGGCATTGTGCCTCTTATATTCAATTCCGATGCCATTTCTGTGTTTCATCGTCAATGTGAAGGTCCAAGGGATACAGTAAACCTGAACTGGTGCATCGGAATCTAATACTGGTCTTCCAGGAGCCGCTCTAAGCACAAACTCTTAGAAGATTCTCTCTTCTTGTACTTAAGTCGGCATTGTGCATTTTATATTCAATTACGATGCGATTTCTGTGTTTCATCGTCAATGTGAAGGTCCAAGGGATACAGTTAACCTGCACTGGTGCATCGGAATCTAATACTGGTCTCCCAGGAGCCGCTCAAACCACAAACTCTTCGAAGATTCACTCTTCTTGTACTTAAGTCGGCATTGTGCCTTTTGTATTCTAATCCGATGCGATTTCTATGTTTCATCGACAATGTGAAGGTTCAAGGGATACAGTAAACGTGCACTGGTGCATCGGAATCTAATACTGGTCTCCCAGGAGCCGCTCAAAGCCTAAACTCTTAGAAGATTCACTCTTCTTGTACTTAAGTCGGTATTGTGCATTTTATATTCAATTCCGATGCGATTTCTGTGTTTCATCGTCAATGTGAAGGTCCAAGGGATACTGTAAACCTGCACTGGTGCATCGGAATCTAATACTGGTCTCCCATTTGCCGCTCACAGCACAAACTCTTAGAAGATTCACTCTTCTTGTACTTAAGTCGGCATTGTGCCTTTTATATTCAATTCCGATGCGATTTCTGTGTTTCATCGTCAATGTGAAGGTCCAAGTCATACAGTAAACCTGCACTGGTGCATCGGAATCTAATACTGGTCTCCCATTAGCCGCTCACAGCACAAACTCTTAGAAGATTCATTCTTCTTGTACTTAAGTCGGCATTGTGCCTTTTATATTCAATTCCGATGCGATTTCTGTGTTTCATCGTCAATGTGAACGTCCAAGGGATACAGAAAACCTGCACTGGTGCATCGGAATCCAATACTGGTCTCCCAGGAGCCGCTCAAAGCACAAACTCTTAGAAGATTCACTCTTCTTCTACTTAAGTCGGCATTGTGCCATTTATATTCAATTCCAATGCGATTTCTGTGTTTCATCGTCAATGTGAAGGTCCAAGGGATACAGTAAACCTGCACTGGTGCATCGGAATCTAATACTGGTCTCCCAGGAGCCGCTCAAAGCACAAACTCTTAGAAGATTCACTCTTGTTGTACTTAAGTCGGCATTGTGCCTTTTATATTCAATTCCGATGCGATTTCTGTGTTTCATCGTCAATGTGAAGGTCCAAGGGATACAGAAAACCTGCACTGGTGCATCGGAATCTAATACTGGTCTCCCATTAGCCGCTCACAGCACAAACTCTTAGAAGATTCATTCTTCTTGTACTTAAGTCGGCATTGTGCCTTTTATATTCAATTCCGATGCGATTTCTGTGTTTCATCGTCAATGTGAAGGTCCAAGGGATACAGTAAACCTGCACTGGTGCATCGGAATCTAATACCGGTCTCCCAGGAGCCGCTCAAACCACAAACTCTTAGAAGATTCAATCTTCTTGTACTTAAAACGGCATTGTGCCTCTTATATTCAATTCCGATGCCATTTCTGTGTTTCATCGTCAATGTGAAGGTCCAAGGGATACAGTTAACCTGCACTGGTGCATCGGAATCTAATACAGGGCTCCCAGGAGCCGCTCAAAGCACAAACTCTTAGAAGATTCACTCTTCTTGTACTTAAGTCGGCATTGTGCCTTTTATATTCAATTCCGATGCGATTTGTGTGTTTCATCGTCAATGTGAAGGTCCAAGGGATACAGTAAACCTGCACTGGTGCATCGGAATCTAATACTGGTCTCCGAGGAGCCGCTCATAGCACAAACTCTTAGAAGATTCACTCTACTTGTACTTAAGTCGGCATTGTGCCTTTTATATTCAATTCCGATGCGATTTCTGTGTTTCATCGTCAATGTGAAGGTCCAAGGGATACAGTAAACCTGCACTGGTGCAGTGGTATCTAATACTGGTCTCCCAGGAGCCGCTCAAACACAAATTCATAGAAGAATCACTCTTCTTATACTTGAGTTGGCATTGTGTCTTTTATAATCAATTCCGATGCGATTTCTGTGTTTCATCGTCAATGTGAAGGTCCAAGGGATACAGTAAACCTGCACTGGAGCATCGGAATCTAAGAATTGTCTCCCAGGAGCCGCTCAAAGCGCAAACTCTTAGAAGATTCACTCTTCTTGTACTTAAGTAGGCATTGTGCCTTTTATATCCAATTCCGATGCGATTTCTGTGTTTCATCGTCAATGTGAAGGTCCAAGGAATACAGTAAACGTGCTCTGGTGCATTGGAATCTAATTCTGGTCTCCCAGGAGCCGCTCAAACCACAAACTCTTAGAAGATTCACTCTTCTTGTACTTAGGTCGGCATTGTGCCTTTTATATTCAATTCCGATGCGATTTCTGTGTTTCATCGTCAATCTGAAGATCCAAGGGATACAGTAAACCTGCACTGGTGCATCGGAATCTAATACTGGTCTCCCAGGAGCCGCTCAAACCACAAACACTTAGAAGATTCACTCTTCTTGTACTTAAGTCGGCATTGTGCCTTTTATATTCAATTCCGAACGATTTCTGTGATTCATCGTCAATGTGAAGGTCCAAGGGATACAGTAAATCTGCACTGGTGCATCGGAATCTAATACTGGTCTCCCAGGAGCCGCTCAAAGCAAAAACTCATAGAAGATTCACTCTTCTTGTACTTATGTCCGCATTGTGCATTTTATATTCAATTCCGATGCGATTTCTGTGTTTCATCGTCAATGTGAAGGTCCAATGGGATACAGTAAAAGTGCACTGGTGCATCGGAATCTAATACAGGTCTCCCAGGAGCCGCTCAGAGCAAAAACTCTTAGAAGATTCACTCTTCTTGTACTTAAGTCGGCATTGTGCCTTTTATATTCTAATCCGATGCGATTTCTATGTTTCATCGTCAATGTGAAGGTCCAAGGGACACAGTAAACGTGCACTGGTGCATCGGAATCTAATACTGGTCTCCCATTTGCCGCTCACAGCACAAACTCTTAGAAGATTCACTCTTCTTGTACTTAAGTCGGCATTGTGCCTTTTATATTCAATTCCGATGCGATTTCTGGGTTTCATCGTCAATGTGAAGGTCCAAGGGATACAGTAAACCTGCACTGGTGCATCGGAATCTAATACCGGTCTCCCAGGAGCCGCTCAAACCACAAACTCTTAGAAGATTCACTCTTCTTGTACTTAAAACGGCATTGTGCCTCTTATATTCAATTCCGACGCCATTTCTGTGTTTCATCGTCAATGTGAAGGTCCAAGGGATACAGTAAACCTGCACTGGTGCATCGGAATCTAATACTGGTCTTCCAGGAGCCGCTCAAAGCACAAACTCTTAGAAGATTCTCTCTTCTTGTACTTAAGTCGGCATTGTGCATTTTATATTCAATTACGATGCGATTTCTGTGTTTCATCGTCAATGTGAAGGTCCAAGGGATACAGTTAACCTGCACTGGTGCATCGGAATCTAATACTGGTCTCCCAGGTGCCGCTCAAAGCACAAACTCTTAGAAGAATCACTCTACTTGTACTTAAGTCGGCATTGTGCCTTTTATATTCAATTCCGATGCGATTTCTGTGTTTCATCGTCAATGTGAAGGTCCAAGGGATACAGTAAACCTGCACTGGTGCAATGGTATCTAATACTGGTCTCCCAGGAGCCGCTCGAACACAAACTCATAGAAGAATCACCCTTCTTATACTTGAGTTGGCATTGTGTCTTTTATATTCAATTCCGATGCGATTTCTGTGTTTCATCGTCAATGTGAAGGTCCAAGGGATACAGTAAACCTGCACTGGTGCATCGGAATCTAATAATTGTCTCCCAGGAGCCGCTCAAAGCGCAAACTCTTAGAAGATTCACTCTTCTTGTTCTTAAGTAGGCATTGTGCCTTTTATATCCAATTCCGATGCGATTTCTGTGTTTCATCGTCAATGTGAAGGTCCAAGGAATACAGTAAACCTGCTCTGGTGCATCGGAATCTAATACTGGTCTCCCAGGAGCCGCTCAAACCACAAACTCTTAGAAGATTCACTCTTCTTGTACTTAGGTCGGCATTGTGTCTTTTATATTCAATTCCGATGCGATTTCTGTGTTTCATCGTCAATGTGAAGGTCCAAGGGATACAGTAAACGTGCACTGGTGCATCGGAATCTAATACTGGTCTCCCATTAGCCGCTCACAGCACAAACTCTTAGAAGATTCATTCTTCTTGTACTTAAGTCGGCATTGTGCCTTTTATATTCAATTCCGATGCGATTTCTGTGTTTCATCGTCAATGTGAAGGTCCAAGGGATACAGTAATCCTGCACTGGTGCATCGGAATCTAATACCGGTCTCCCAGGAGCCGCTCAAACCACAAACTCTTAGAAGATTCACTCTTCTTGTACTTAAAACGGCATTGTGCCTCTTATATTCAATTCCGATGCCATTTCTGTGTTTCATCGTCAATGTGAAGGTCCAAGGGATACAGTAAACCTGAACTGGTGCATCGGAATCTAATACTGGTCTTCCAGGAGCCGCTCTAAGCACAAACTCTTAGAAGATTCTCTCTTCTTGTACTTAAGTCGGCATTGTGCATTTTATATTCAATTACGATGCGATTTCTGTGTTTCATCGTCAATGTGAAGGTCCAAGGGATACAGTTAACCTGCACTGGTGCATCGGAATCTAATACTGGTCTCCCAGGAGCCGCTCAAAGCACAAACTCTTAGAAGATTCACTCTTCTTGTACTTAAGTCGGCATTGTGCCTTTTATATTCAATTCCGATGCGATTTGTGTGTTTCATCGTCAATGTGAAGGTCCAAGGGATACAGTAAACCTGCACTGGTGCATCGGAATCTAATACTGGTCTCCCAGGAGCCGCTCATAGCACAAACTCTTAGAAGATTCACTCTACTTGTACTTAAGTCGGCATTGTGCCTTTTATATTCAATTCCGATGCGATTTCTGTGTTTCATCGTCAATGTGAAGGTCCAAGGGATACAGTAAACCTGCACTGGTGCAATGGTATCTAATACTGGTCTCCCAGGAGCCGCTCAAACACAAACTCATAGAAGAATCACTCTTCTTATACTTGAGTTGGCATTGTGTCTTTTATATTCAATTCCGATGCGATTTCTGTGTCTCATCGTCAATGTGAAGGTCCAAGGGATACAGTAAACCTGCACTGGTGCATCGGAATCTAATAATTGTCTCCCAGGAGCCGCTCAAAGCGCAAACTCTTAGAAGATTCACTCTTCTTGTACTTAAGTAGGCATTGTGCCTTTTATATCCAATTCCGATGCGATTTCTGTGTTTCATCGTCAATGTGAAGGTCCAAGGAATACAGTAAACCTGCTCTGGTGCATCGGAATCTAATACTGGTCTCCCAGGAGCCGCTCAAACCACAAACTCTTAGAAGATTCACTCTTCTTGTACTTAGGTCGGCATTGTGTCTTTTATATTCAATTCCGATGCGATTTCTGTGTTTCATCGTCAATCTGAAGATCCAAGGGATACAGTAAACCTGCACTGGTGCATCGGAATCTAATACTGGTCTCCCAGGAGCCGCTCAAAAAACAAACTCTTAGAAGATTCACTCTTCTTGTACTTAAGTCGGCATTGTGCCTTTTATATTCAATTCCGAACGATTTCTGTGATTCATCGTCAATGTGAAGGTCCAAGGGATACAGTAAATCTGCACTGGTGCATCGGAATCTAATACTGGTCTCCCAGTAGCCGCTCAAAGCAAAAACTCATAGAAGATTCACTCTTCTTGTACTTATGTCCGCATTGTGCATTTTATATTCAATTCCGATGCGATTTCTGTGTTTCATCGTCAATGTGAAGGTCCAATGGGATACAGTAAAAGTGCACTGGTGCATCGGAATCTAATACTGGTCTCCCAGGAGCCGCTCAGAGCACAATCTCTTAGAAGATTCACTCTTCTTGTACTTAAGTCGGCATTGTGCGTTTTATATTCAATTCCGATGCGATTTCTGTGTTTCACCGTCAATGTGAAGGTCCAAGGGATACAGTAAACCTGCACTGGTGCATCGGAATCCAATACTGGTCTCCCAGGAGCCGCTCAAAGCACAAACTCTTAGAAGATTCACTCTTCTTCTACTTAAGTCGGCGTTGTGCCATTTATATTCAATTCCAATGCGATTTCTGTGTTTCACCGTCAATGTGAAGGTCCAAGGGATACAGTAAACCTGCAATGGTGCACCAGAATCCAATACTGGTCTCCCAGGAGCCGCTCAAAGCACAAACTCTTAGAAGAATCACTCTTCTTCTACTTAAGTCGGCATTGTGTCATTTATATTCAATTCCAACGCGATTTCTGTGTTTCATCGTCAATGTGAAGGTCCAAGGGATACAGTAAACCTGCACTGGTGCATCGGAATCTAATACTGGTCTCCCAGGAACCGCTCAAAGCACAAACTCTTAGAAGATTCACTCTTCTTCTACCTAAGTCGGCGTTGTGCCATTTATATTCAATTCCAATGCGATTTCTGTGTTTCACCGTCAATGTGAAGGTCCAAGGGATACAGTAAACCTGCACTGGTGCATCGGAATCCAATACTGGTCTCCCAGGAACCGCTCACAGCACAAACTCTTAGAATATTCACTCTTCTTGTACTTAAGTCGGCATTGTGCCTCTTATATTCAGTTCTGATGCGATTTCTGTGTTTCACCGTCAATGTGAAGGTCCAAGGGATACAGTAAACCTGCACTGGTGCATCGGAATCTAATACTGGTCTCCAAGGAGCCGCTCAAACCACAAACTGTTAGAAGATTCACTCTTCTTGTACTTAAGTCGGCATTGTGCCTCTTATATTCAATTCCGATGCGATTTCTGTGTTTCATCGTCAATCTGAAGATCCAAGGGATACAGTAAACCTGCACTGGTGCATCGGAATCTAATACTGGTCTCCCAGGAGCCGCTCAAACCACAAACTCTTAGAAGATTCACTCTTCTTGTACTTAAGTCGGCATTGTGCCTTTTATATTCAATTCCGAACGATTTCTGCGTTTCATCGTAAATGTGAAGGTCCAAGGGATACAGTAAATCTGCACTGGTGCATCGGAATCTAATACTGGTCTCCCAGGAGCCGCTCACAGCACAAACTCTTAGAAGATTCACTCTTCTTGTACTTAAGTCGGCATTGTGCCTTTTATATTCAATTCCGATGCGATTTCTGTGTTTCATCGTCAATGTGAAGGTCCAAGGGATACAGTAAACGTGCACTGGTGCATCGGAATCTAATACTGGTCTCCCAGGAGCCGCTCAAATCACAAACTCTTAGAAGATTCACTCTTCTTGTACTTAGGTCGGCATTGTGCCTTTTATATTCAATTCCGATGCGATTTCTGTGTTTCATCTTCAATCTGAAGATCCAAGGGATACAGTAAACCTGCACTGGTGCATCGGAATCTAATACTGGTCTCCCAGGAGCCGCTCAAACCACAAACTCTTAGAAGATTCACTCTTCTTGTACTTAAGTCGGCATTGTGCCTTTTATATTCAATTCCGAACGATTTCTGTGTTTCATCGTCAATGTGAAGGTCCAAGGGATACAGTAAATCTGCACTGGTGCATCGGAATCTAATACTGGTCTCCCAGGATCCGCTCACAGCACAAACTCTTAGAAGATTCACTCTTCTTGTACTTAAGTCGGCATTGTGCCTCTTATATTCAATTCCATTGCGATTTCTGTGTTTCATCGTCAATGTGAAGGTCCAAGGGATACAGTAAACCTGCACTGGTGCATCGGAATCTAATACTGGTCTCCCAGGAGCCGCTCACAGCACAAACTCTTAGAAGATTCACTCATCTTGTACTTAAGTCGGCATTGTGCCTTTTATATTCAATTCCGATGCGATTTCTGTGTTTCATCGACAATGTGAAGGTCCAAGGGATACAGTAAACCTGCACTGGTGCATCGGAATCTAATACTGGTCTCCCAGGAGCCGCTCAAACCACAAACTCTTTAAAGATTCACTCTTCTTGTACTTAGGTCGGCATTGTGCCTTTTATATTCAATTCCGATGCGATTTCTGTGTTTCATCGTCAATCTGAAGATCCAAGGGATACAGTAAACCTGCACTGGTACATCGGAATCTAATACTGGTCTCCCAGGAGCCGCTCAAACCACAAACTCTTAGAAGATTCACTCTTCTTGTACTTAAGTCGGCATTGTGCCTTTTATATTCAATTCCGAACGATTTCTGTGTTTCATCGTCAATGTGAAGGTCCTAGGGATACAGTAAATCTGCACTGGTGCATCGGAATCTAATACTGGTCTCCGAGGAGCCGCTCAAAGCACACACTCATAGAAGATTCACTCTTCTTGTACTTATGTCCGCATTGTGCATTTTATATTCAATTCCGATGCGATTTCTGTGTTTCATCGTCAATGTGAAGGTCCAATGGGATACAGTAAAAGTGCACTGGTGCATCGGAATCTAATACTGGTCTCCCAAGAGCCGCTCAAAGCACAAACTCTTAGAAGATTCACTCTTCTTGAACTTAAGTAGGCATTGTGCGTTTTATATTCATTTCCGATGCGATTTCTGTTTTTCATCGTCAATGTGAAGGTCCAAGGGATACAGTAAACCTGCACTGGTGCATCGGAATCTAATACTGGTCTCCCAGGAGCCGCTCAAACCACAAACTCTTAGAAGATTCACTCTTCTTGTACTTAAGTAGGCATTGTGCCATTTATATTAAATTCCGATGCGATTCTGTGTTTCATCGTCAATGTGAAGGGCCAAGGGATTCAGTAAACCTGCACTGGTGCATCGGAATCGAATACTGGTCTCCCAGGAGCCGCTCAAAGCACAAACTATTAGAAGATTCACTCTTCTTGTACTGAAGTCGGCATTGTTCCTTTTATATTGAATTCCGATGCGATTTCTGTGTTTCATCGTCAATGTGAAGGTCCAAGGGATACAGTAAACCTGCACTGGTGCAATGGAATCTAATACTGGTCTCCCAGGAACCCCTCAAAGCATCAAAGCACAAACTCTTGGAAGATTCACTCTTCTTGTACTTAAGTCGGCATTGTGCCTTTTATATTCAATTCCGATGTGATTTCTGTGTCTCATCGTCAATGTGAAGGTCCAAGGGATACAGTACACCTGCACTGGTGCATCGGAATCTAATACTAGGCTCCCATTAGCCGCTCAAAGCACAAACTCTTAGAAGATTCACTCTTCTAGTACTTAAGTCGGCATTGTGCATTTTATATTCAATTCCGATGCGATTTCTATGTTTCATCCTCAATGTGAAGGTCCAAGGGATACATTAAACCTGCACTGGTCCATCGGAATCCAATACTGGTCTCCCAGGAGCCGCTCAAAGCCCAAACTCTTAGAAGATTCACTCTTCTTCTACTTACGTCGGCATTGTGCCATTTATATTCAATTCCAATGCGATTTCTGTGTTTCATCGTCAATGTGAAGGTCCAAGGGATACAGTAAACCTGCACTGGTGCAATGGAATCTAATACTGGTCTCCCAGGAGCCCCTCAAAGCACAAACTCTTGGAAGATTCACTCTTCTTGTACTTAAGTCGGCATTGTGCCTTTTATATTCAATTCCGATGCGATTTCTGTGTCTCATCGTCAATGTGAAGGTCCAAGGGATACAGTACACCTGCACTGGTGCATCGGAATCTAATACTAGGCTCCCATTAGCCGCTCAAAGCACAAACTCTTAGAAGATTCACTCTTCTAGTACTTAAGTCGGCATTGTGCCTTTTATATTCAATTCCGATGCGATTTCTGTGTTTCATCCTCAATGTGAAGGTCCAAGGGATACATTAAACCTGCACTGGTCCATCGGAATCCAATACTGGTCTCCCAGGAGCCGCTCAAAGCACAAACTCTTAGAAGATTCACTCTTCTTCTACTTACGTCGGCATTGTGCCATTTATTTTCAATTCCAATGCGATTTCTGTATTTCATCGTCAATGTGAAGGTCCAAGGGATACAGTAAACCTGCACTGGTGCATCGGAATCTAATACTGGTCTCCCAGGAGCCGCTCAAAGCACAAAATCTTAGAAGATTCACTCTTCTTCTACTTAAGTCGGCATTGTGCCTCTTATATTCAATTCCGATGCGATTTCTGTGTTTCACCGTCAATGTGAAGGTCCAAGGGATACAGTAAACCTGCACTGGTGCATCGGAATCTAATACTGGTCTCCCAGGAGCCGCTCGAAGCACAAACTCTTAGAAGTTTCACTCTTCTTCTACTTAAGTCGGCATTGTGCCATTTATATTCAATTCCAATGCGATTTCTGTGTTTCATCGTCAATCTGAAGGTCCAAGGGATACAGTAAACCTGCACTGGTGCATCGGAATCTAATACTGGTTTCCCAGGAGCCGCTCACAACACAAACTCTTAGAAGATTCACTCTTCTTGTACTTAAGTCGGCATTGTGGCTTTTATATTCAATTCCGATGCGATTTCTGTGTTTCATCTTCAATGTGAAGGTCCAAGGGATACAGTAAACCAGCAATGGTGCACCGGAATCCAAAACTGGTCTCCCAGGAACCGCTCACAGCACAAACTCTTAGAAGATTCACTCTTCTTGTACTTAAGTCGGCATTGTGCCTCTTATATTCAATTCTGATGCGATTTCTGTGTTTCACCGTCAATGTGAAGGTCCAAGGGATACATTAAACCTGCACTGGTGCATCGGAACCTAATACTGGTCTCCAAGGAGCCGCTCAAACCACAAACTGTTAGAAGATTCACTCTTCTTGTACTTAAGTCGGAATTGTGCCTCTTATATTCAATTCCGATGCGATTTCTGTGTTTCATCGTCAATCTGAAGATCCAAGGGATACAGTAAACCTGCACTGGTGCATCGGAATCTAATACTGGTCTCCCAGGAGCCGCTCAAACCACAAACTCTTAGAAGATTCACTCTTCTTGTACTTAAGTCGGCATTGTGCCTTTTATATTCAATTCCGAACGATTTCTGCGTTTCATCGTCAATGTGAAGGTCCAAGGGATACAGTAAATCTGCACTGGTGCATCGGAATCTAATACTGGTCTCCCAGGAGCCGCTCACAGCACAAACTCTTAGAAGATTCACTCATCTTGTACTTAAGTCGGCATTGTGCCTCTTATATTCAATTCCAATGCGATTTCTGTGTTTCATCGTCAATGTGAAGGTCCAAGGGATACAGTAAACCTGCACTGGTGCATCGGATTCTAATACTGGTCTCCCAGGAGCCGCTCACAGCACAAACTCTTAGAATATTCACTCTTCTTGAACTTAAGTAGGCATTGTGCGTTTTATATTCAATTCCGATGCGATTTCTGTTTTTCATCGTCAATGTGAAGGTCCAAGGGATACAGTAAACCTGCACTGGTGCATCGGAATCTAATACTGGTCTCCCAGGAGCCGCTCAAACCACAAACTCTTAGAAGATTCACTCTTCTTGTACTTAAGTCGGCATTGTGCCATTTATATTAAATTCCGATGCGATTCTGTGTTTCATCGTCAATGTGAAGGGCCAAGGTATTCAGTAAACCTGCACTGGTGCATCGGAATCCAATACTGGTCTCCCAGGAGCCGCTCAAAGCACAGACTATTAGAAGATTCACTCTTCTTGTACTGAAGTCGGCATTGTTCCTTTTATATTGAATTCCGATGCGATTTCTGTGTTTCATCGTCAATGTGAAGGTCCAAGGGATACAGTAAACCTGCACTGGTGCAATGGAATCTAATACTGGTCTCCCAGGAGCCCCTCAAAGCATCAAGCACAAACTCTTGGAAGATTCACTCTTCTTGTACTTAAGTCGGCATTGTGCCTTTTATATTCAATTCCGATGCGATTTCTGTGTTTCATCCTCAATGTGAAGGTCCAAGGGATACATTAAACCTGCACTGGTCCATCGGAATCCAATACTGGTCTCCCAGGAGCCGCTCAAAGCACAAACTCTTAGAAGATTCACTCTTCTTCTACTTACGTCGGCATTGTGCCATTTATATTCAATTCCAATGCGATTTCTGTGTTTCATCGTCAATGTGAAGGTCCAAGGGATACAGTAAACCTGCACTGGTGCAATGGAATCTAATACTGGTCTCCCAGGAGCCCCTCAAAGCACAAACTCTTGGAAGATTCACTCTTCTTGTACTTAAGTCGGCATTGTGCCTTTTATATTCAATTCCGATGCGATTTCTGTGTCTCATCGTCAATGTGAAGGTCCAAGGGATACAGTACACCTGCACTGGTGCATCGGAATCTAATACTAGGCTCCCATTAGCCGCTCAAAGCACAAACTCTTAGAAGATTCACTCTTCTAGTACTTAAGTCGGCATTGTGCCTTTTATATTCAATTCCGATGCGATTTCTGTGTTTCATCCTCAATGTGAAGGTCCAAGGGATACATTAAACCTGCACTGGTCCATCGGAATCCAATACTGGTCTCCCAGGAGCCGCTCAAAGCACAAACTCTTAGAAGATTCACTCTTCTTCTACTTACGTCGGCATTGTGCCATTTATATTCAATTCCAATGCGATTTCTGTGTTTCATCGTCAATGTGAAGGTCCAAGGGATACAGTAAACCTGCACTGGTGCAATGGAATCTAATACTGGTCTCCGAGGAGCCCCTCAAAGCACAAACTCTTGGAAGATTCACTCTTCTTGTACTTAAGTCGGCATTGTGCCTTTTATATTCAATTCCGATGCGATTTCTGTGTCTCATCGTCAATGTGAAGGTCCAAGGGATACAGTACACCTGCACTGGTGCATCGGAATCTAATACTAGGCTCCCATTAGCCGCTCAAAGCACAAACTCTTAGAAGATTCACTCTTCTAGTACTTAAGTCGGCATTGTGCCTTTTATATTCAATTCCGATGCGATTTCTGTGTTTCATCCACAACGTGAAGGTCCAAGGGATACATTAAACCTGCACTGGTCCATCGGAATCCAATACTGGTCTCCCAGGAGCCGCTCAAAGCACAAACTCTTAGAAGATTCACTCTTCTTCTACTTACGTCGGCATTGTGCCTCTTATATTCAATTCCAATGCGATTTCTGTGTTTCATCGTCAAAGTGAAGGTCCAAGGGATACAGTAAACCTGCACTGGTGCATCGGAATCTAATACTGGTCTCCCAGGAGCCGCTCAAAGCACAAAATCTTAGAAGATTCACTCTTCTTCTACTTAAGTCGGCATTGTGCCTCTTATATTCAATTCCGATGCGATTTCTGTGTTTCACCGTCAGTGTGAAGGTCCAAGGGATACAGTAAACCTGCACTGGTGCATCGGAATCTAATACTGGTCTCCCAGGAGCCGCTCAAAGCACAAACTCTTAGAAGATTCACTCTTCTTCTACTTAAGTCGGCATTGTGCCTCTTATATTCAATTCCGATGCGATTTCTGTGTTTCACCGTCAATGTGAAGGTCCAAGGGATACAGTAAACCTGCACTGGTGCATCGGAATCCAATACTGGTCTCCCAGGAGCCGCTCAAAGCACAAACTCTTAGAAGATTCACTCTTCTTCTACTTAAGTCGGCATTGTGCCATTTATATTCAATTCCAATGCGATTTCTGTGTTTCATCGTCAATGTGAAGGTCCAAGGGATACAGTAAACCTGCACTGGTGCATCGGAATCTAATACTGGTCTCCCAGGAACCGCTCAATCCACAAACTCTTAGAAGATTCACTCTTCTTGTACTTAAGTCGGCATTGTGCCTTTTATATTCAATTCCGATGCGATTTCTGTGTTTCATCGTCAATGTGAAGGTCCAAGGGATACAGTAAAAATGCAATGGTGCACCGGAATCCAATACTGGTCTCCCAGGAGCCGCTCGAAATACAAACTCTTAGAAGATTCACTCTTCTTGTACTTAAGTTGGTATTGTGCTTTTAATATTCAATTCCGATGCGATTTCTGTGTTTCATCGTCAATGTGAAGGTCCAAGGGATACAGTAAACCTGCACTGGTGCATCGGAATCTAATACTGGTCTCCCAGGAGCCGCTCAAAGCACAAACTCTTAGAAGATTCACTCTTCTTCTACTTAAGTCGGCATTGTGCCTCTTATATTCAATTCCGATGCGATTTCTGTGTTTCACCGTCAATGTGAAGGTCCAAGGGATACAGTAAACCTGCACTGGTGCATCGGAATCCAATACTGGTCTCCCAGGAGCCGCTCAAAGCACAAACTCTTAGAAGATTCACTCTTCTTCTACTTAAGTCGGCATTGTGCCATTTATATTCAATTCCAATGCGATTTCTGTGTTTGATCGTCAATGTGAAGGTCCAAGGGATACAGTAAACCTGCACTGGTGCATCGGAATCTAATACTGGTCTCCCAGGAACCGCTCAATCCACAAACTCTTAGAAGATTCACTCTTCTTGTACTTAAGTCGGCATTGTGCCTTTTATATTCAATTCCGATGCGATTTCTGTGTTTCATCGTCAATGTGAAGGTCCAAGGGATACAGTAAAAATGCAATGGTGCACCGGAATCCAATACTGGTCTCCCAGGAGCCGCTCGAAATACAAACTCTTAGAAGATTCACTCTTCTTGTACTTAAGTTGGTATTGTGCTTTTTATATTCAATTCCGATGCGATTTCTGTGTTTCATCGTCAATGTGAAGGTCCAAGGGATACAGTGAACCTGCACTGGTGCATCGGAATCTAATACTGGTCTCCCAGGAACCGCTCACAGCACAAACTCTTAGAAGATTCACTCTTCTTGTACTTAAGTCGGCATTGTGCCTCTTATATTCAATTCCGATGCGATTTCTGTGTTTCACCGTCAATATGAAGGTCCAAGGGATACAGTAAACCTGCACTGGTGCATCGGAATCTAATTCTGGTCTCCCAGGAGCCGCTCAAAGCACAAACTCTTAGAAGATTCACTCTTCTTGTACTTAAGTCGGCATTGTGCCTCTTATATTCAATTAAGATGCGATTTCTGTGTTTCACCGTCAATGTGAAGGTCCAAGGGAAACAGTAAACCTGCACTGGTGCATCGGAATCTAATACTGGTCTCCCAGGAGCCGCTCAAAGCACAAACTCTTAGAAAATTCACTCTTCTTCTACTTACGTCGGCATTGTGCCATTTATATTCAATTCCAATGCGATTTCTGTGTTTCATCGTCAATGTGAAGGTCCAAGGGATACAGTAAACCTGCACTGGTGCATCGGAATCTAATTCTGGTCTCCCAGGAGCCGCTCAAAGCACAAACTCTTAGAAGATTCACTCTTCTTGTACTTAAGTCGGCATTGTGCCTCTTATATTCAATTAAGATGCGATTTCTGTGTTTCACCGTCAATGTGAAGGTCCAAGGGATACAGTAAACCTGCACTGGTGCATCGGAATCTAATACTGGTCTCCCAGGAGCCGCTCAAAGCACAAACTCTTAGAAGATTCACTCTTCTTCTACTTACGTCGGCATCGTGCCATTTATATTCAATTCCAATGCGATTTCTGTGTTTCATCGTCAATGTGAAGGTCCAAGGGATACAGTAAACCTGCACTGGTGCATCGGAATCTAATTCTGGTCTCCCAGGAGCCGCTCAAAGCACAAACTCTTAGAAGATTCACTCTTCTTCTACTTAAGTCGGCATTGTGCCTCTTATATTCAATTCCGATGCGCTTTCTGTGTTTCACCGTCAATATGAAGGTCCAAGGGATACAGTAAACCTGCACTGATGCATCGGAATCTAATTCTGGTCTCCCAGGAGCCGCTCAAAGCACAAACTCTTAGAAGATTCACTCTTCTTGTACTTAAGTCGGCATTGTGCCTCTTATATTCAATTAAGATGCGATTTCTGTGTTTCACCGTCAATGTGAAGGTCCAAGGGATACAGTAAACCTGCACTGGTGCATCGGAATCTAATACTGGTCTCCCAGGAACCGCTCAATCCACAAACTCTTAGAAGATTCACTCTTCTTGCACTTAAGTCGGCATTGTGCCTTTTATATTCAATTCCGATGCGATTTCTGTGTTTCATCGTCAATGTGAAGGTCCAAGGGATACAGTAAAAATGCAATGGTGCACCGGAATCCAATACTGGTCTCCCAGGAGCCGCTCGAAATACAAACTCTTAGAAGATTCACTCTTCTTGTACTTAAGTTGGTATTGTGCTTTTTATATTCAATTCCGATGCGATTTCTGTGTTTCATCGTCAATGTGAAGGTCCAAGGGATACAGTAAACCTGCACTGGTGCATCGGAATCTAATACTGGTCTCCAAGGAGCCGCTCACAGCACAAACTCTTAGAAGATTCACTCTTCTTGTACTTAAGTCGGCATTGTGCCTCTTATATTCAATTCCGATGCGATTTCTGTGTTTCACCGTCAATGTGAAGGTCCAAGGGATACAGTAAACCTGCACTGGTGCCTCGGAATCTAATACTGGTCTCCCAGGAGCCGCTCAAAGCACAAACTCTTAGAAGATTCACTCTTCTTGTACTTAAGTCGGCATTGTGCCTTTTATATTCAATTCCGTTGCAATTACTGTGTTTCACCGTCAATGTGAAGGTCCAAGGGATACAGTAAAAATGCAATGAAGCACCGGAATCCAATACTGGTCTCCCAGGAGCCGCTCGAAATACAAACTCTTAGAAGATTCACTCTTCTTGTACTTAAGTTGGTATTGTGCTTTTTATATTCAATTCCGATGCGATTTCTGTGTTTCATCGTCAATGTGAAGGTCCAAGGGATACAGTAAACCTGCACTGGTGCATCGGAATCTAATACTGGTCTCCCAGGAACCGCTCACAGCACAAACTCTTAGAAGATTCACTCTTCTTGTACTTAAGTCGGCATTGTGCCTCTTATATTCAATTCCGATGCGATTTCTGTGTTTCACCGTCAATATGAAGGTCCAAGGGATACAGTAAACCTGCACTGGTGCATCGGAATCTAATTCTGGTCTCCCAGGAGCCGCTCAAAGCACAAACTCTTAGAAGATTCACTCTTCTTGTACTTCAGTCGGCATTGTGCCTCTTATATTCAATTAAGATGCGATTTCTGTGTTTCACCGTCAATGTGAAGGTCCAAGGGATACAGTAAACCTGCACTGGTGCATCGGAATCTAATACTGGTCTCCCAGGAGCCGCTCAAAGCACAAACTCTTAGAAGATTCACTTTTCTTCTACTTACGTCGGCATTGTGCCATTTATATTCAATTCCAATGCGATTTCTGTGTTTCATCGTCAATCTGAAGGTCCAAGGGATACAGTAAACCTGCACTGGTGCATCGGAATCTAATACTGGTCTCCCAGGAGCCGCTCACAGCACAACCTCTTACAAGATTCACTCTTCTTGTACTTAAGTCGGCATTGTGCCTCTTATATTCAATTCCGATGCGATTTCTGTGTTTCACCGTCAATGTGAAGGTCCAAGGGATACAGTAAACCTGCACTGGTGCATCGGAATCTAATACTGGTCTCCCAGGTGCCGCTCAAAGCACAAACTCTTAGAAGATTCACTCTTCTTGTACTTAAGTCGGCTTTGTGCCTTTTATATTCAAATCCGATGCGATTTCTATGTTTCATCGTCAATGTGAAGGTCCAAGGGATACAGTAAACGTGCACTGGTGCATCGGAATCTAATACTGGTCTCCCATGAGCCGCTCAAAGCACAAACTCTTAGAAGATTCACTCTTCTTGTACTTAAGTCGGCATTGTGCCTCTTATATTCAATTCCGATGCGATTTCTGTGTTTCACTGTCAATGTGAAGGTCCAAGGGATACAGTAAACCTGCACTGGTGCATCGGAATCTAATACTGGTCTCCCAGGAGCCGCTCAAAGCACAAACTCTTAGAAGATTCACTCTTCTTCTACTTAAGTCGGCATTGTGCCATTTATATTCAATTCCAATGCGATTTCTGTGTTTCATCGTCAATGTGAAGGTCCAAGGGATAGAGTAAACCTGCACTGGTGCATCGGAATCTAATACTGGTCTCCCAGGAGCCGCTCGAAGTACAAACTATTAGAAGATTCACTCTTCTTGTACTTAAGTTGGTATTTTGCCTTTTATATTCAATTCCGATGCGATTTCTGTGTTTCATCGTCAATGTGAAGGTAGAAGGGATACAGTAAACCTGCACTGTTGCATCGGAATCCAATACTGTTCTCCCAGGAGCCGCTCAAAGCAGAAAATCTTAGAAGATTCACTCTTCTTGTACTTAAGTCGGCATTGTGCCTTTTATATTCTAATCCGATGCGAATTCTATGTTTCATCGTCAATTTGAAGGTCCAAGGGATACAGTAAACCTGCACTGGTGCACCGGAATCTAATACTGGTCTCCCAGGAGCCGCTCAGAGCACAAACTCTTAGAAGATTCACTCTTCTTGTACTTAAGTCGGCATTGTGCCTCTTATATTCAATTCAAATGCGAATTCTGTGTTTCACCGTCAATGTGAAGGTCCAAGGGATACAGTAAACGTGAACTGGTGCATCGGAATCTAATACTGGTCTCCCAGGAGCCGCTCAAAGCACAAACTCTTAGAAGATTCACTCTTCTTCTACTTACGTCGGCATTGTGCCTTTTATATTCAATTCCGATGCGATATCTGTGTTTCATCGTCAATGTGAACGTCCAAGGGATACAGTAAACGTGCACTGGTGCATCGGAATCTAATACTGGTCTCCCAGGAGCCGCTCAAAGCACAAACTCTTAGAAGATTCACTCTTCTTCTACTTAAGTCGGCATTGTGCCATTTATATTTAATTCCAATGCGATTTCTGTGTTTCATCGTCAATGTGAAGGTCCAAGGGATACAGTAAACGTGCACTGGTGCATCGGAATCCAATACTGATCTCCCAGGAGCCGCTCAAAGCACAAACTCTTAGAAGATTCACTCTTCTTCTACTTAAGTCGGCATTGTGCCATTTATATTTACTTCCAATGCGATTTCTGTGTTTCATCCTCAATGTGAAGGTCCAAGGGATACAGTAAACCTGCACTGGTGCATCGGAATCCAATACTGGTCTCCCAGGAGCCGCTCAAAACACAAACTCTTAGCAGATTCACTCTTCTTGTAGTTAAGTCGGCATTGTGCCTTTTATATTCTAATCCGATGCGAATTCTATGTTTCATCGTCAATTTGAAGGTCCAAGGGATACAGTAAACCTGCACTGGTGCATCGGAATCTAATACTGGTCTCCCAGGAGCCGCTCAGAGCACAAACTCTTAGAAGATTCACTCTTCTTGTACTTAAGTCGGAATTGTGCCTCTTATATTCAATTCAGATGCGAATTCTGTGTTTCACCGTCAATGTGAAGGTCCAAGGGATACAGTAAACGTGCACTGGTGCATCGGAATCTAATACTGGTCTCCCAGGAGCCGCTCAAATCACAAACTCTTAGAAGATTCACTCTTCTTCTACTTAAGTCGGCATTGTGCCTTTTATATTCAATTCCGATGCGATATCTGTGTTTCATCGTCAATGTGAACGTCCAAGGGATACAGTAAACGTGCACTGGTGCATCGGAATCTAATACTGTTCTCCCAGGAGCCGCTCAAAGCACAAACTCTTAGAAGATTCACTCTTCTTCTACTTAAGTCGGCATTTTGCCATTTATATTTAATTCCAATGCGATTTCTGTGTTTCATCGTCAATGTGAAGGTCCAAGGGATACAGTAAACCTGCACTGGTGCATCGGAATACAATACTGATCTCCCAGGAGCCGCTCAAAGCACAAACTCTTAGAAGATTCACTCTTCTTCTACTTAAGTCGGCATTGTGCCATTTATATTTAATTCCAATGCGATTTCTGTGTTTCATCGTCAATGTGAAGGTCCAAGGGATACAGTAAACCTGCACTGGTGCATCGGAATCTAATACTGGTCTCCCAGGAGCCGCTCAGAGCACAAACTCTTAGAAGATTCACTCTTCTTGTACTTAAGTCGGCATTGTGCCTCTTATATTCAATTCAGATGCGAATTCTGTGTTTCACCGTCAATGTGAAGGTCCAAGGGATACAGTAAACGTGCACTGGTGCATCGGAATCTAATACTGGTCTCCCAGGAGCCGCTCAAAGCACAAACTCTTAGAAGATTCACTCTTCTTCTACTTAAGTCGGCATTGTGCCTTTTATATTCAATTCCGATGCGATATCTGTGTTTCATCGTCAATGTGAACGTCCAAGGGATACAGTAAACGTGCACTGGTGCATCGGAATCTAATACTGGTCTCCCAGGAGCCGCTCAAAGCACAAACTCTTAGAAGATTCATTCTTCTTCTACTTAAGTCGGCATTGTGCCATTTATATTTAATTCCAACGCGATTTCTGTGTTTCATCGTCAATGTGAAGGTCCAAGGGATACAGTAAACCTGCACTGGTGCATCGGAATCCAATACTGATCTCCCAGGAGCCGCTCAAAGCACAAACTCTTAGAAGATTCACTCTTCTTCCACTTAAGTCGGCATTGTGCCATTTATATTTAATTCCAATGCGATTTCTGTGTTTCATCGTCAATGTGAAGGTCCAAGGGATATAGTAAACCTGCACTGGTGCATCGGAATCCAATACTGGTCTCCCAGGAGCCGCTCGAAGCAGAAACTCTTAGAAGATTCACTCTTCTTGTACTTAAGTCGGCATTGTGCCTTTTATATTCTAATCCGATGCGAATTCTATGTTTCATCGTCCATTTGAAGGTCCAAGGGATACAGTAAACCTGCACTGGTGCATCGGAATCCAATACTGGTCTCCCAGGAGCCGCTCAGAGCACAAACTCTTAGAAGATTCACTCTTCTTGTACTTAAGTCGGCATTGTGCCTCTTATATCCAATTCAGATGCGAATTCTGTGTTTCACCGTCAATGTGAAGGTCCAAGGGATACAGTAAACGTGCACTGGTGCATCGGAATCTAATACTGGTCTCCCAGGAGCCGCTCAAACCACAAACTCTTAGAAGATTCACTCGTACTTAAGTCGGCATTGTGCCTTTTATATTCAATTCCAATGCGATTACTGTGTTTCATTGTCAATGTGAAGGTCCAAGCGATACAGTAAACCTGCACTGGTGCACCGGAATCTAATACTGGTCTCCCAGGAGCCGCTCAGAGCACAAAATCTTAGAAGATTCACTCTTCTTCTACTTAAGTCGGCATTGTGCCATTTATATTTAATTCCAATGCGATTTCTGTGTTTCATCGTCAATGTGAAGGTCCAAGGGATACAGTAAACCTGCACTGGTGCATCGGAATCTAATACTGGTCTCCCAGGAGCCGCTCAAACTATAAACTCTTAGAAGATTCACTCATCTTGTAATTAAGTCGGCATTGTGCCTTTTATATTCACTTCCAATGCGATTACTGTGTTTCATTGTCAATGTGAACGTCCAAGGGATACAGTAAACGTGCACTGGTGCATCGGAATCTAATACTGGTCTCCCAGGAGCCGCTCAGAGCACAAATTCTTAGAAGATTCTTTCTTCTTGTACTTATATCGGCATTGTGTCTTATATATTCAATTCAGATGCGATTTCTGTGTCTCATCGTCAATGTGAAGGTCCAAGGGATACAGTAAACCTGCACTGGTGCATCGGAATCCAATACTGGTCTCCCAGGAGCGGCTCAAACCAAAAACTCTTGGAAGATTCACTCTTCTTGTACTTAAATCGGCATTGTGCCCTTTATATTCAATTCCGATGCGATTTCTGTGTTTCATCGTCAATGTCAAGGTCCAAGGGAAACAGTACACCTGCACTCGTGCATCGGAATCCAATACTGGTCTCCCAGGAGCCGCTCAAAGCACAAACTCTTAGAAGATTCACTCTTCTTCTACTCAAGTCGGCATTGTGCCATTTATATTTAATTCCAATGCGATTTCTGTGTTTCATCGTCAATGTGAAGGTCCAAGGGATACAGTAAACCTGCACTGGTCATCGGAATCTAATACTGGTCTCCCAGGAGCCGCTCAGAGCACAAACTCTTAGAAGATTCACTCTTCTTGTACTTAAGTCGGCATTGTGCCTCTTATATTCAATTCAGATGCGAATTCTGTGTTTCACCGTCAATGTGAAGGTCCAAGGGATACAGTAAACCTGCACTGGTGCATCGGAATCTAATACTGGTCTCCCAGGAGCCGCTCAGAGCACAAACTCTTAGAAGATTCACTCTTCTTGTACTTAAGTCGGCATTGTGAGCTTTATATTCAATTCAGATGCGAATTCTGTGTTTCATCGTCAATGTCAAGGTCCAAGGGATACAGTAAACCTGCACCGGTGCATCGGAATCCAATCCTGGTCTCCCAGGATCCGCTCAAACCACAAACTCTTAGAAGGTTCACTCATCTTGTACTTAAGTCGGCATTGTGCCCTTTATATTCAATTCAGATGCGAATTCTGTGTTTCACCGTCAATGTGAAGGTCCAAGGGATACAGTAAACCTGCACTGGTGCATCGGAATCTAATACTGGTCTCCCAGGAGCGGCTCAAACCAAAAACTCTTGGAAGATTCACTCTTCTTGTACTTAAATCGGCATTTTGCCCTTTATTTTCAATTCCGATGCGATTTCTGTGTTTCATCGTCAATGTCAAGGTCCAAGGGAAACAGTACACCTGCACTCGTGCATCGGAATCCAATACTGGTCTCCCAGGAGCCGCTCAAAGCACAAACTCTTAGAAGATTCACTCTTCTTCTACTTAAGTCGGCATTGTGCCTTTTATATTCAATTCCGATGCGACATCTGTGTTTCATCGTCAATGTGAACGTCCAAGGGATACAGTAAACGTGCACTGGTGCATCGGAATCTAATACTGGTCTCCCAGGAGCCGCTCAAAGCACAATCTCTTAGAAGATTCTTTCTTCTTGTACTTATATCGGCATTGTGTCTTTTACATTCAAATCCGATGCGATTTCTGTGTCTCATCGTCAATGTAAAGGTCCAAGGGATACAGTAAACCTGCACCGGTGTATCGTAATCCAATCCTGGTCTCCCAGGAGCCGCTCAAAGCAGAAACTCTTAGAAGATTCACTCTTCTTGTACTTAAGTCGGCATTGTGCCTTTTATATTCAATTCCGATGCGATTTCTGTGTTTCATCGTCAATGTGAAGGACCAAGGGATACAGTAAACCTGCACTGGTGCATCGGAATCCAATACTGGTCTCCCAGGAGCCGCTCAAAGCAGAAACTCTTAGAAGATTCACTCTTCTTGTACTTAAGTCGGCATTGTGCCTTTTATATTCAATTCCAATGCGATTTCTGTGTTTCACTGTCAATGTGAAGGTCCAAGGGATACAGTAAACCTGCACTGGTGCATCGGAATCTAATACTGGTCTCCCAGGAGCCGCTCAAAGCACAATCTCTTAGAAGATTCACTCTTCTTGTACTTAAGTCGGCATTGTGCCTTTTATATTCAATTCCAATGCGATTTCTGTGTTTCATCGTCAATGTGAAGGTCCAAGGGATACAGTAAACCTGCACTGGTGCATCGGAATCTAATACTGGTCTCCCAGGAGCCGCTCAAAGCACAAACTCTTAGAAGATTCACTCTTCTTGTACTTAAGTTGGTTTTGTGCTTTTTATATTCAATTCCGATGCGATTTCTGTGTTTCATCGTCAATGTGAAGGTCCAAGGGATACAGTAAACCTGCATGGTGCATCGGAATCCAATAGTGGTCTTCCAGGAGCCGCTGTAAGCACAAACTCTTGGAAGATTCACTCTTCTTGTACTTAAGTTGGTATTGTGCCTTTTATATTCAATTCCGATGCGATTTCTGTGTTTCATCGTCAATGTGAAGGTCCAAGGGATACAGTAAACCTGCACTGGTGCATCGGAATCTAATACTGGTCTCCCAGAAGCCGCTCAAAGCAGAAACTCTTAGAAGATTCACTCTTCTTGTACTTATGTCCGCATTGAGCCTTTTATATTCAATTCCGATGCGATTTCTGTGTTTCATCGTCAATGTGAAGGTCCAAGGGATATAGTAAACCTGCACTGGTGCATCGGAATCCAATACTGGTCTCCCAGGAGCCGCTCGAAGCAGAAACTCTTAGAAGATTCACTCTTCTTGTACTTAAGTCGGCATTGTGCCTTTTATATTCTAATCCGATGCGAATTCTATGTTTCATCGTCAATTTGAAGGTCCAAGGGATACAGTAAACCTGCACTGGTGCATCGGAATCTAATACTGGTCTCCCAGGAGCCGCTCAGAGCACAAACTCTTAGAAGATTCACTCTTCTTGTACTTAAGTCGGCATTGTGCCTCTTATATTCAATTCAGATGCGAATTCTGTTTTTCACCGTCAATGTGAAGGTCCAAGGGATACAGTAAACGTGCACTGGTGCATCGGAATCCAATACTGGTCTCCCAGGAGCCGCTCAAAGCAGAAACTCTTAGAAGATTCACTCTTCTTGTACTTAAGTCGGCATTGTGCCTTTTATATTCAATTCCAATGCGATTTCTGTGTTTCACTGTCAATGTGAAGGTCCAAGGGATACAGTAAACCTGCACTGGTGCATCGGATTCTAATACTGGTCTCCCAGGAGCCGCTCAAAGCACAATCTCTTAGAAGATTCACTCTTCTTGTACTTAAGTCGGCATTGTGCCTTTTATATTCAATTCCGATGCGATATCTGTGTTTCATCGTCAATGTGAACGTCCAAGGGATACAGTAAACGTGCACTGGTGCATCGGAATCTAATACTGATCTCCCAGGAGCCGCTCAAAGCACAAACTCTTAGAAGATTCATTCTTCTTCTACTTAAGTCGGCATTGTGCCATTTATATTTAATTCCAATGCGATTTCTGTGTTTCATCGTCAATGTGAAGGTCCAAGGGATATAGTAAACCTGCACTGGTGCATCGGAATCCAATACTGGTCTCCCAGGAGCCGCTCGAAGCAGAAACTCTTAGAAGATTCACTCTTCTTGTACTTAAGTCGGCATTGTGCCTTTTATATTCTAATCCGATGCGAATTCTATGTTTCATCGTCAATTTGAAGGTCCAAGGGATACAGTAAACCTGCACTGGTGCATCGGAATCTAATACTGGTCTCCCAGGAGCCGCTCAGAGCACAAACTCTTAGAAGATTCACTCTTCTTGTACTTAAGTCGGCATTGTGCCTTTTATATTCAATTCCGATGCGATATCTGTGTTTCATCGTCAATGTGAACGTCCAAGGGATACAGTAAACGTGCACTGGTGCATCGGAATCTAATACTGGTCTCCCAGGAGCCGCTCAAAGCACAAACTCTTAGAAGATTCACTCTTCTTGTACTTAAGTTGGTATTGTGCTTTTTATATTCAATTCCGATGCGATTTCTGTGTTTCATCGTCAATGTGAAGGTCCAAGGGAAACAGTACACCTGCACTCGTGCATCGGATTGCAATACTGGTCTCCCAGGAGCCGCTCAAAGCACAAACTCTTAGAAGATTCACTCTTCTTCTACTTAAGTCGGCATTGTGCCTTTTATATTCAATTCCGATGCGATATCTGTGTTTCATCGTCAATGTGAACGTCCAAGGGATACAGTAAACGTGCACTGGTGCATCGGAATCTAATACTGGTCTCCCAGGAGCCGCTCAAAGCACAAACTCTTAGAAGATTCATTCTTCTTCTACTTAAGTCGGCATTGTGCCATTTATATTTAATTCCAATGCGATTTCTGTGTTTCATCGTCAATGTGAAGGTCCAAGGGATATAGTAAACCTGCACTGGTGCATCGGAATCCAATACTGGTCTCCCAGGAGCCGCTCGAAGCAGAAACTCTTAGAAGATTCACTCTTCTTGTACTTAAGTCGGCATTGTGCCTTTTATATTCTAATCCGATGCGAATTCTATGTTTCATCGTCAATTTGAAGGTCCAAGGGATACAGTAAACCTGCACTGGTGCATCGGAATCTAATACTGGTCTCCCAGGAGCCGCTCAGAGCACAAACTCTTAGAAGATTCACTCTTCTTGTACTTAAGTCGGAATTGTGCCTCTTATATTCAATTCAGATGCGAATTCTGTTTTTCACCGTCAATGTGAAGGTCCAAGGGATACAGTAAACGTGCACTGGTGCATCGGAATCCAATACTGGTCTCCCAGGAGCCGCTCAAAGCAGAAACTCTTAGAAGATTCACTCTTCTTGTACTTAAGTCGGCATTGTGCCTTTTATATTCAATTCCAATGCGATTTCTGTGTTTCACTGTCAATGTGAAGGTCCAAGGGATACAGTAAACCTGCACTGGTGCATCGGATTCTAATACTGGTCTCCCAGGAGCCGCTCAAAGCACAATCTCTTAGAAGATTCACTCTTCTTGTACTTAAGTCGGCATTGTGCCTTTTATATTCAATTCCAATGCGATTTCTGTGTTTCATCGTCAATGTGAAGGTCCAAGGGATACAGTAAACCTGCACTGGTCCATCGGAATCTAATACTGGTCTCCCAGGAGCCGCTCAAAGCACAAACTCTTAGAAGATTCACTCTTCTTGTACTTAAGTTGGTTTTGTGCTTTTTATATTCAATTCCGATGCGATTTCTGTGTTTCATCGTCAATGTGAAGGTCCAAGGGATACAGTAAACCTGCATGGTGCATCGGAATCCAATAGTGGTCTTCCAGGAGCCGCTGTAAGCACAAACTCTTGGAAGATTCACTCTTCTTGTACTTAAGTTGGTATTGTGCCTTTTATATTCAATTCCGATGCGATTTCTGTGTTTCATCGTCAATGTGAAGGTCCAAGGGATACAGTAAACCTGCACTGGTGCATCGGAATCTAATACTGGTCTCGCAGAATCCGCTCAAAGCAGAAACTCTTAGAAGATTCACTCTTCTTGTACTTATGTCCGCATTGAGCCTTTTATATTCAATTCCGATGCGATTTCTGTGTTTCATCGTCAATGTGAAGGTCCAATGGGATACAGTAAAAGTGCACTGGTGGATCGGAATCTAATACTGGTCTCCCAGGAGCCGCTCAAAGCACAAACTCTTAGAAGATTCACTCTTCTTGTACTTAAGTTGGTATTGTGCTTTTTATATTCAATTCCGATGCGATTTCTGTGTTTCATCGTCAATGTGAAGGTCCAAGGGAAACAGTACACCTGCACTCGTGCATCGGATTGCAATACTGGTCTCCCAGGAGCCGCTCAAAGCACAAACTCTTAGAAGATTCACTCTTCTTCTACTTAAGTCGGCATTGTGCCTTTTATATTCAATTCCGATGCGATATCTGTGTTTCATCGTCAATGTGAACGTCCAAGGGATACAGTAAACGTGCACTGGTGCATCGGAATCTAATACTGGTCTCCCAGGAGCCGCTAGAAGCACAAACTCTTAGAAGATTCATTCTTCTTCTACTTAAGTCGGCATTGTGCCATTTATATTTAATTCCAATGCGATTTCTGTGTTTCATCGTCAATGTGAAGGTCCAAGGGATATAGTAAACCTGCACTGGTGCATCGGAATCCAATACTGGTCTCCCAGGAGCCGCTCGAAGCAGAAACTCTTAGAAGATTCACTCTTCTTGTACTTAAGTCGGCATTGTGCCTTTTATATTCTAATCCGATGCGAATTCTATGTTTCATCGTCAATTTGAAGGTCCAAGGGATACAGTAAACCTGCACTGGTGCATCGGAATCTAATACTGGTCTCCCAGGAGCCGCTCAGAGCACAAACTCTTAGAAGATTCACTCTTCTTGTACTTAAGTCGGCATTGTGCCTCTTATATTCAATTCAGATGCGAATTCTGTTTTTCACCGTCAATGTGAAGGTCCAAGGGATACAGTAAACGTGCACTGGTGCATCGGAATCTAATACTGGTCTCCCAGGAGCCGCTCAAAGCACAAACTCTTAGAAGATTCACTCTTCTTCTACTTAAGTCGGCATTGTGCCCTTTATATTCAATTCCGATGCGATATCTGTGTTTCATCGTCAATGTGAACGTCCAAGGGATACAGTAAACGTGCACTGGTGCATCGGAATCTAATACTGGTCTCCCAAGAGCCGCACAAAGCACAAACTCTTAGAAGATTCTTTCTTCTTGTACTTATATCGGCATTGTGTCTTTTATATTCAATTCCGATGCGATTTCTGTGTCTCATCGTCAATGTAAAGGTGCAAGGGATACAGTAAACCTGCACTGGTGCATCGGAATCCAATCCTGGTCTCCCAGGAGCCGCTCAAACCACAAACTCTTAGAAGATTCACTCATCTTGTACTTAAGTCGGCATTGTGCCTTTTATATTCAATTCCAATGCGATTACTGTGTTTCATTGTCAATGTGAAGGTCCAAGCGATACAGTAAACCTGCACTGGTGCACCGGAATCTAATACTGGTCTCCCAGGAGCCGCTCAGAGCACAAAATCTTAGAAGATTCACTCTTCTTCTACTTAAGTCGGCATTGTGCCATTTATATTTAATTCCAATGCGATTTCTGTGTTTCATCGTCAATGTGAAGGTCCAAGGGATACAGTAAACCTGCACTGGTGCATCGGAATCTAATACTGGTCTCCCAGGAGCCGCCCAAACTATAAACTCTTAGAAGATTCACTCATCTTGTACTTAAGTCGGCATTGTGCCTTTTATATTCACTCCAATGCGATTACTGTGTTTCATTGTCAATGTGAACGTCCAAGGGATACAGTAAACGTGCACTGGTGCATCGGAATCTAATACTGGTCTCCCAGGAGCCGCTCAGAGCACAAATTCTTAGAAGATTCTTTCTTCTTGTACTTATATCGGCATTGTGTCTTTTATATTCAATTCAGATGCGATTTCTGTGTCTCATCGTCAATGTAAAGGTCCAAGGGATACAGTAAACCTGCACTGGTGCATCGGAATCCAATACTGGTCTCCCAGGAGCGGCTCAAACCAAAAACTCTTGGAAGATTCACTCTTCTTGTACTTAAATTGGCATTGTGCCCTTTATATTCAATTCCGATGCGATTTCTGTGTTTCATCGTCAATGTCAAGGTCCAAGGGAAACAGTACACCTGCACTCGTGCATCGGAATCCAATACTGGTCTCCCAGGAGCCGCTCAAAGCACAAACTCTTAGAAGATTCACTCTTCTTCTACTTAAGTCGGCATTGTGCCATTTATATTTAATTCCAATGCGATTTCTGTGTTTCATCGTCAATGTGAAGGTCCAAGGGATACAGTAAACCTGCACTGGTGCATCGGAATCTAATACTGGTCTCCCAGGAGCCGCTCAGAGCACAAACTCTTAGAAGATTCACTCTTCTTGTACTTAAGTCGGCATTGTGCCTCTTATATTCAATTCAGATGCGAATTCTGTGTTTCACCGTCAATGTGAAGGTCCAAGGGATACAGTAAACCTGCACTGGTGCATCGGAATCTAATACTGGTCTCCCAGGAGCCGCTCAGAGCACAAACTCTTAGAAGATTCACTCTTCTTGTACTTAAGTCGGCATTGTGCCCTTTATATTCAATTCAGATGCGAATTCTGTGTTTCATCGTCAATGTCAAGGTCCAAGGGATCCAGTAAACCTGCACCGGTGCATCGGAATCCAATCCTGGTCTCCCAGGATCCGCTCAAACCACAAACTCTTAGAAGATTCACTCATCTTGTACTTAAGTCGGCATTGTGCCCTTTATATTCAATTCAGATGCGAATTCTGTGTTTCACCGTCAATGTGAAGGTCCAAGGGATACAGTAAACCTGCACTGGTGCATCGGAATCTAATAATGGTCTCCCAGGAGCGGCTCAAACCAAAAACTCTTGGAAGATTCACTCTTCTTGTACTTAAATCGGCATTTTGCCCTTTATGTTCAATTCCGATGCGATTTCTGTGTTTCATCGTCAATGTCAAGGTCCAAGGGAAACAGTACACCTGCACTCGTGCATCGGAATCCAATACTGGTCTCCCAGGAGCCGCTCAAAGCACAAACTCTTAGAAGATTCACTCTTCTTCTACTTAAGTCGGCATTGTGCCTTTTATATTCAATTCCGATGCGACATCTGTGTTTCATCGTCAATGTGAACGTCCAAGGGATACAGTAAACGTGCACTGGTGCATCGGAATCTAATACTGGTCTCCCAGGAGCCGCTCAAAGCACAATCTCTTAGAAGATTCTTTCTTCTTGTACTTATATCGGCATTGTGTCTTTTATATTCAAATCCGATGCGATTTCTGTGTCTCATCGTCAATGTAAAGGTCCAAGGGATACAGTAAACCTGCACCGGTGTATCGTAATCCAATCCTGGTCTCCCAGGAGCCGCTCAAAGCAGAAACTCTTAGAAGATTCACTCTTCTTGTACTTAAGTCGGCATTGTGCCTTTTATATTCAATTCCGATGCGATTTCTGTGTTTCATCGTCAATGTGAAGGTCCAAGGGATACAGTAAACCTGCACTGGTGCATCGGAATCCAATACTGGTCTCCCAGGAGCCGCTCAAAGCAGAAACTCTTAGAAGATTCACTCTTCTTGTACTTAAGTCGGCATTGTGCCTTTTATATTCAATTCCAATGCGATTTCTGTGTTTCACTGTCAATGTGAAGGTCCAAGGGATACAGTAAACCTGCACTGGTGCATCGGAATCTAATACTGGTCTCCCAGGAGCCGCTCAAAGCACAATCTCTTAGAAGATTTACTCTTCTTGTACTTAAGTCGGCATTGTGCCTTTTATATTCAATTCCAATGCTATTTCTGTGTTTCATCGTCAGTGTGAAGGTCCAAGGGATACAGTAAACCTGCACTGGTGCATCGGAATCTAATACTGGTCTCCCAGGAGCCGCTCAAAGCACAAACTCTTAGAAGATTCACTCTTCTTGTACTTAAGTTGGTATTGTGCTTTTTATATTCATTTCCGATGCGATTTCTGTGTTTCATCGTCAATGTGAAGGTCCAAGGGATACAGTAAACCTGCATGGTGCATCGGAATCCAATACTGGTCTTCCAGGAGCCGCTGTAAGCACAAACTCTTGGAAGATTCACTCTTCTTGTACTTAAATTGGTATTGTGCCTTTTATATTCAATTCCGATGCGATTTCTGTGTTTCATCGTCAATGTGAAGGTCCAAGGGAAACAGTACACCTGCACTCGTGCATCGGAATGCAATACTGGTCTCCCAGGAGCCGCTCAAAGCACAAACTCGTAGAAGATTCACTCTTCTTGTACTTATGTCTGCATTGTGCCTTTTATATTCAATTCCGATGCGATTTCTGTGTTTCATCGTCAATGTGAAGGTCCAATGGGATACACTAAAAGTGCACTGGTGGATCGGAATCTAATACTGGTCTCCCAGGAGCCGCTCAAAGCACAAACTCTTAGAAGATTCACTCTTCTTGTACTTAAGTTGGTATTGTGCTTTTTATATTCAATTCCGATGCGATTTCTGTGTTTCATCGTCAATGTGAAGGTCCAAGGGAAACAGTACACCTGCACTCGTGCATCGGAATGCAATACTGGTCTCCCAGGAGCCGCTCAAAGCACAAACTCGTAGAAGATTCACTCTTCTTTTACATAAGTCGGCATTGTGCCTTTTATATTCAATTCCGATGCGATTTCTGTGTTTCATCGTCAATGTGAAGGTCCAAGGGATACAGTAAACCTGCACTGGTGCATCGGAATCTAATACTGGTCTCCCAGAAGCCGCTCAAAGCACAAACTCTAAGAAGATTCACTCTTCTTGTACTTATGTCTGCATTGTGCCTTTTATATTCAATTCCGATGCGATTTCTGTGTTTCATCGTCAATGTGAAGGTCCAATGGGATACAGTAAAAGTGCACTGGTGGATCGGAATCTAATACTGGTCTCCCAGGTGCCGCTCAAAGCACAAACTCTTAGAAGATTCACTCTTCTTGTACTTATTTCCGCATTGAGCCTTTTATATTCAATTCCGATGCGATTTCTGTGTTTCATCGTCAGTGTGAAGGTCCAATGGGATACAGTAAAAGTGCACTGGTACATCGGAATCTAATACTGGTCTCCCAGGAGCGGCTCAATCCAAAAACTCTTGGAAGATTCACTCTTCTTGTACTTAAATCGGCATTGTGCCCTTTATATTCAATTCCGATGCGATTTCTGTGTTTCATCGTCAATGTCAAGGTCCAAGGGAAACAGTACACCTGCACTCGTGCATCGGAATCCAATACTGGTCTCCCAGGAGCCGCTCAAAGCACAAACTCGTAGAAGATTCACTCTTCTTGTACTTAAGTCGGCATTGTGCCTTTTATATTCAATTCCGATGCGATTTCTGTGTTTCATCGTCAATGTGAAGGTCCAAGGGATACAGTAAACCTGCACTGGTGCATCGGAATCCAATACTGGTCTCCCAGGAGCCGCTCAAAGCAGAAACTCTTAGAAGATTCACTCTTCTTGTACTTAAGTCGGCATTGTGCCTTTTATATTCAATTCCAATGCGATTTCTGTGTTTCATCGTCAATGTGAAGGTCCAAGGGATACAGTAAACCTGCACTGGTGCATCGGAATCTAATACTGGTCTCCCAGAAGCCGCTCAAAGCACAAACTCTAAGAAGATTCACTCTTCTTGTACTTATGTCCGCATTGTGCCTTTTATATTCAATTCCGATGCGATTTCTGTGTTTCATCGTCAATGTGAAGGTCCAATGGGATACAGTAAACCTGCACTGGTGCATCGGAATCTAATACTGGTCTCCCAGGAGCCGCTCAAAGCACAAACTCTTAGAAGATTCACTCTTCTTGTACTTAAGTTGGTATTGTGCTTTTTATATTCAATTCCGATGCGATTTCTGTGTTTCATCGTCAATGTGAAGGTCCAAGGGATACAGTAAACCTGCACTGGTGCATCGGAATCCAATACTGGTCTTCCAGGAGCCGCTCAAAGCACAAACTCTTGGAAGATTCACTCTTCTTGTACTTAAGTTGGTATTGTGCCTTTTATATTCAATTCCGATGCGATTTCTGTGTTTCATCGTCAATGTGAAGGTCCAAGGGATACAGTAAACCTGCACTGGTGCATCGGAATCTAATACTGGTCTCCCAGAAGCCGCTCAAAGCAGAAACTCTTAGAAGATTCACTCTGCTTGTGCTTATGTCCGCATTGAGCCTTTTATATTCAATTCCGATGCGATTTCTGTGTTTCATCATCAATGTGAAGGTCCAATGGGATACAGTAAAAGTGCACTGGTGGATCGGAATCTAATACTGGTCTCCCAGGAGCCGCTCAAAGCACAAACTCATAGAAGATTCACTCTTCTTGTACTTAAGTTGGTATTGTGCTTTTTATATTCAATTCCGATGCGATTTCTGTGTTTCATCGTCAATGTGAAGGTCCAATGGGATACAGTAAAAGTGCACTGGTGCATCGGAATCTAATACTGGTCTCCCAGGAGCGGCTCAAACCAAAAACTCTTGGAAGATTCACTCTTCTTGTACTTAAATCGGCATTGTGCCCTTTATATTCAATTCCGATGCGATTTCTGTGTTTCATCGTCAATGTGAAGGTCCACGGGATACAGTAAACCTGCACTGGTGCATCGGAATCCAATACTGGTCTCCCAGGAGCCGCTCAAAGCACAAACTCTTAGAAGATTCACTCTTCTTGTACTTATGTCCGCATTGTGCCTTTTATATTCAATTCCGATGCGATTTCTGTGTTTCATCGTCAATGTGAAGGTCCACGGGATACAGTAAACCTGCACTGGTGCATCAGAATCCAATACTGGTCTCCCAGGAGCCGCTCAAACCACAAACTCTTAGAAGATTCACTCTTCTTCTGCTTAAGTCGGCATTGTGCCTTTTATATTCAATTCCGATGCGATTTCTGTGTTTCATCGTCAATGTGAAGGTCCACGGGATACAGTAAACCTGCACTGGTGCATCGGAATCCAATACTGGTCTCCCAGGAGCCGCTCAAAGCACAAACTCTTAGAAGATTCACTCTTCTTGTACTTAAGTCGGCATTGTGCCTTTTATATTCAATTCCGATGCGATTTCTGTGTTTCATCGTCAATGTGAAGCTCCAATGGGATACAGTAAAAGTGCACTGGTGGACCGGAATCCAATACTGGTCTCCCAGGAGCCGCTCAAACCACAAACTCTTAGAAGATTCACTCTTCTTCTGCTTAAGTCGGCATTGTGCCTTTTATATTCAATTCCGATGCGATTTCTGTGTTTCATCGTCAATGTGAAGGTCCACGGGATACAGTAAACCTGCACTGGTGCATCGGAATCCAATACTGGTCTCCCAGGAGCCGCTCAAAGCACAAACTCTTAGAAGATTCACTCTTCTTGTACTTAAGTCGGCATTGTGCCTTTTATATTCAATTCCGATGCGATTTCTGTGTTTCATCGTCAATGTGAAGGTCCAAGGGATACAGTAAACTTGCAATGGTGCACCGGAATCCAATACTGGTCTCCCAGGAGCCGCTCAAAGCACAAACTCTTAGAAGATTCCCTCTTCTTGTACTTAAGTTGGTATTGTCCTTTTTATATTCAATTCCGATGCGATTTCTGTGTTTCATCGTCAATCTGAAGGTCCAAGGGATACAGTAAACCTGCACTGGTGCATCGGAATCTAATGCTGGTGTCCCAGGAGCCGCTCAAAGCACAAACTCTTGGAAGATTCAGTCTTCTTGTACTTAAGTCGGCATTGTGCCTTTTATATTCAATTCCAATGCGATTTCTGTGTTTCATCGTCAATGTGAAGGTCCAAGGGATACAGTACACCTGCACTGGTGCATCGGAATCTAATACTAGTCTCCCATTAGCCGCTCAAAGCACAAAATCTTAGAAGATTCACTCTTCTTGTACTTAAGTCGGCATTGTGCCTTTTATAATCAATTCCGATGCGATTTCTGTGTTTCATCCTCAATGTGAAGGTCCAAGGGATACAGTAAACCTGCACTGGTGCATCGGAATCCAATACTGGGCTCCCAGGAGCCGCTCAAAGCACAAACTCTTACAAGATTCACCCTTATTCTACTTAAGTCGGCATTGTGCCATTTATATTCAATTCCAATGCGATTTCTGTGTTTCATCGTCAATGTGAAGGTCCAAGGGATACAGTAAACCTGCACTGGTGCATCGGAATCTAATACTGGTCTCCCAGGAGCCGCTCAAAGCACAAACTCATAGAAGATTCACTCTTCTTATACTTAAGTCGGCATTGTGTCTTTTATATTCAATTCCGATGCGATTTCTGTGTTTCATCGTCAATGTGAAGGTCCAAAGGAAACAGTACACCTGCACTCGTGCATCGGAATCCAATACTGCTCTCCCAGGAGCCGCTCAAACCACAAACTCTTAGAAGATTCACTCTTCTTGTACTTAAGTCGTTATTGTGCCTTTTATATTCTAATCCGATGCGATTTCTATGTTTCATCGTCAATGTGAAGGTCCAAGGGATACAGTAAACGTGCACTGGTGCATCGGAATCTAATACTGGTCTCCCAGGAGCCGCTCACAGCACAAACTCTTAGAAGATTCACTCTTCTTGTACTGAAGACGGCATTGTACCTTTTATATTCAATTCCGATGCGATTTCTGTGTTTCATCGTCAATGTGAAGGTCCAAGGGATACAGTAAACCTGCACTGGTGCATCGGACTCCAATACTGGTCTCCCAGGGGCCGCTCAAAGCACAAACTCTTAGAAGATTCACTCTTCTTCTACTTAAGTCGGCATTGTGGCTTTTATATTCAATTCCGATGCGATTTCTGTGTTTCATCGTCAATGTGAAGGTCCAAGGGATACAGTAAACCTGCAGTGGTGCATCGCAATCTAATACTGGTCTCCCAGGAGCCGCTCAAAGTACAAAATCTTAGAAGATTCACTCTTGTTGTACTTAAGTCGGCATTGTGCCTTTTATATTCTAATCCGATGCGATTTCTATGTTTCATCGTCAATGTGAAGGTCCAAGGGATACAGTAAACCTGCACTGGTGCATCGGAATCTAATACTGGTCTCCCAGGAGCAGCTCAAACCGCAAACTCTTAGAGGATTCACTCTTCTTGTACTTAAGTCGGCATTGTGCCTTTTTTATTCTAATCCGATGCGATTTCTATGTTTCAACGTCAATGTGAAGGTCCAAGGGATACAGTAAACGTGCACTGGTGCATCGGAATCTAATACTGGTCTCCCAGGAGCCGCTCAAACCACAAACTCTTAGAAGATTCACTCTTCTTGTACTTAAGTCGTTATTGTGCCTTTTATATTCTAATCCGATGCGATTTCAATGTTTCATCGTCAATGTGAAGGTCCAAGGGATACAGTAAACAAGCACTGGTGCATCGGAATCTAATACTGGTCTCCCAGGAGCCGCTCAAAGCACAAACTCTTAGAAGATTCACTCTTCTTGTACTTAAGTCGGTATTGTGCCTTTTATATTCAATTCCGATGCGAATTCTGTGTTTCATCGTCATTGTGAAGGTCCAAGGGATACAGTAAACCTGCACTGGTGCATCGGAATCCAATACTGGTCTCCCAGGAGCCGCTCAAAGCACAAACTCTTAGAAGATTCACTCTTCTTCTACTTAAGTCGGCATTGTGCCTTTTATATTCAATTCCAATGCGATTTGTGTGTTTCATCGTCAATGTGAAGGTCCAAGGGATACAGTAAACCTGCACTGGTGCATCGGAATCTAATACTGGTCTCCCAGGAGCCGCTCAAAGCACAAAATCTTAGAAGATTCACTCTTCTTGTACTTAAGTCGGCATTGTGCCTTTTATATTCTAATCCGATGCGATTTCTATGTTTCATCATCATTGTGAAGGTCCAAGGGATACAGTAAACGTGCACTGGTGCATCGGAATCTAATACTGGTCTCCCAGGAGCCGCTCAAAGCACAAACCCTTACAGGATTCACTCTTCTTCTACTTATGTCGGCATTGTGCCATTTATATTCAATTCCGATGCGATTCTGTGCTTCATCGTCAATGTAAAGGTCCAAGGGATACAGTAAACCAGCACTGGTGCATCGGAATCTAATACTGGTCTCCCAGGAGCCGCTCAAAGCACAAAATCTTAGAAGATTCACTCTTGTTGTACTTAAGTCGGCATTGTGCCTTGTATATTCTAATCCGATGCGATTTCTATGTTTCATCGTCAATGTGAATGTCCAAGGGATACAGTAAACCTGCAGTGGTGCATCGATATCTAATACTGGTCTCCCAGGAGCCGCTCAAAGCAGAAACTCTTAGAAGATTCACTCTTCTTGTACTTACGTCGGCATTCTGCCTCCTATATTCAAGTCCGATGCGATTTTTGTGTTTCATCGTCAATGTGAAGGTCCAATGGGATACAGTAAACCTGCATTGGTGCATCGTAATCTAATACTGGTCTTCTAGGAGCCGCTCAAACCACAAACTCTTAGAAGATTCACTCTTCTTGTACTTAAGTCGGCATTGTGCCTTCATATTCAATTCCGATGCGATTTCTGTGTTTCATCGTCAATGTGAAGGTCCAAGGGATACAGTAAATCTACACTGGTGCATCGGAATCTAATACTGGTCTACCAAGAGCCGCTCAAAGCACAAACTCTTAGAAGATTCACTCCTCTAGTACTTAAGTCAGCATTGTGGCTTTTATATTCATTTCCGATGCGATTTCTGTGTTTCATCCTCAATGTGAAGGTCCAAGGGATACAGTAAACCTGCACTGGTGCATCGGAATCCAATACTGGTCTCCCAGGAGCCGCTCAAAGCACAAACTCTTAGAAGATTCACTCTTCTTCTACTTAAGTCGGCATTGTGCCATTTATATTCAAGTCCAATGCGATTTCTGTGTTTCATCGTCAATGTGAAGGTCCAAGGGATACAGTAAACCTGCACTGGTGCATCGGAATCTAATACTGGTCTCCCAGGAGCCGCTCACAGCACAAACTCTTAGAAGATTCACTCTTCTTGTACTTAAGTCGGCATTGTGCCTCTTATAATCAATTCCGATGCGATTTCTGTGTTTCACCGTCAATGTGAAGGTCCAAGGGATACAGTAAACCTGCACTGGTGCATCGGAATCTAATACTGGTCTCCCAGGAGCCGCTCAAAGCACAAACTCTTAGAAGATTCACTCTTCTTGTACTTAAGTCGGCATTGTGCATTTTATAATCAATTCCGATGCGATTTCTGTGTTTCATCCTCAATGTGAAGGTCCAAGGGATACAGTAAACCTGCACTGGTGCATCGGAATCCAATACTGGTCTCCCAGGAGCCGCTCAAAGCACAAAATCTTACAAGATTCACCCTTCTTCTACTTAAGTCGGCATTGTGCCATTTATATTCAATTCCAATGCGATTTCTGTGTTTCATCGTCAATGTGAAGGTCCAAGGGATACAGTAAACCTGCACTGGTGCATCGGAATCTAATACTGGTCTCCCAGGAGCCGCTCAAAGCACAAACTCATAGAAGATTCACTCTTCTTATACTTAAGTCGGCATTATGTCTTTGTTATTCAATTCCGATGCGATTTCTGTGTTTCATCGTCAATGTGAAGGTCCAAAGGAAACAGTACACCTGCACTCGTGCATCGGAATCCGATACTGCTCTCCCAGGAGCCGCTCAAACCACAAACTCTTAGAAGATTCACTCTTCTTGTACTTAAGTCGTTATTGTGCCTTTTATATTCTAATCCGATGCGATTTCTATGTTTAATCGTCAATGTGAAGGTCCAAGGGATACAGTAAACAAGCACTGGTGCATCGGAATCTAATACTGGTCTCCCAGGAGCCGCTCAAAGCACAAACTCTTAGAAGATTCACTCTTCTTGTACTTAAGTCGGTATTGTGCCTTTTATATTCAATTCCGATGCGAATTCTGTGTTTCATCGTCATTGTGAAGGTCCAAGGGATACAGTAAACCTGCACTGGTGCATCGGAATCCAATACTGGTCTCCCAGGAGCCGCTCAAAGCACAAACTCTTAGAAGATTCACTCTTCTTCTACTTAAGTCGGCATTGTGCCTTTTATATTCAATTCCAATGCGATTTGTGTGTTTCATCGTCAATGTGAAGGTCCAAGGGATACAGTAAACCTGCACTGGTGCATCGGAATCTAATACTGGTCTCCCAGGAGCCGCTCAAAGCACAAAATCTTAGAAGATTCACTCTTCTTGTACTTAAGTCGGCATTGTGCCTTTTATATTCTAATCCGATGCGATTTCTATGTTTCATCATCATTGTGAAGGTCCAAGGGATACAGTAAACGTGCACTGGTGCATCGGAATCTAATACTGGTCTCCCAGGAGCCGCTCAAAGCACAAACCCTTACAGGATTCACTCTTCTTCTACTTATGTCGGCTTTGTGCCATTTATATTCAATTCCGATGCGATTCTGTGTTTCATCGTCAATGTAAAGGTCCAAGGGATACAGTAAACCAGCACTGGTGCATCGGAATCTAATACTGGTCTCCCAGGAGCCGCTCAAAGCACAAAATCTTAGAAGATTCACTCTTGTTGTACTTAAGTCGGCATTGTGCCTTGTATATTCTAATCCGATGCGATTTCTATGTTTCATCGTCAATGTGAATGTCCAAGGGATACAGTAAACCTGCAGTGGTGCATCGATATCTAATACTGGTCTCCCAGGAGCCGCTCAAAGCAGAAACTCTTAGAAGATTCACTCTTCTTGTACTTACGTCGGCATTCTGCCTCCTATATTCAAGTCCGATGCGATTTTTGTGTTTCATCGTCAATGTGAAGGTCCAATGGGATACAGTAAACCTGCATTGGTGCATCGTAATCTAATACTGGTCTTCTAGGAGCCGCTCAAACCACAAACTCTTAGAAGATTCACTCTTCTTGTACTTAAGTCGGCATTGTGCCTTTATATTCAATTCCGATGCGATTTCTGTGTTTCATCGTCAATGTGAAGGTCCGAGGGATACAGTAAATCTACACTGGTGCATCGGAATCTAATACTGGTCTACCAAGAGCCGCTCAAAGCACAAACTCTTAGAAGATTCACTCCTCTAGTACTTAAGTCAGCATTGTGGCTTTTATATTCAATTCCGATGCGATTTCTGTGTTTCATCCTCAATGTGAAGGTCCAAGGGATACAGTAAACCTGCACTGGTGCATCGGAATCCAATACTGGTCTCCCAGGAGCCGCTCAAAGCACAAACTCTTAGAAGATTCACTCTTCTTCTACTTAAGTCGGCATTGTGCCATTTATATTCAAGTCCAATGCGATTTCTGTGTTTCATCGTCAATGTGAAGGTCCAAGGGATACAGTAAACCTGCACTGGTGCATCGGAATCTAATACTGGTCTCCCAGGAGCCGCTCACAGCACAAACTCTTAGAAGATTCACTCTTCTTGTACTTAAGTCGGCATTGTGCCTCTTATAATCAATTCCGATGCGATTTCTGTGTTTCACCGTCAATGTGAAGGTCCAAGGGATACAGTAAACCTGCACCGGTGCATCGGAATCTAATACTGGTCTCCCAGGAGCCGCTCAAAGCACAAACTCTTAGAAGATTCACTCTTCTTGTACTTAAGTCGGCATTGTGCATTTTATAATCAATTCCGATGCGATTTCTGTGTTTCATCCTCAATGTGAAGGTCCAAGGGATACAGTAAACCTGCACTGGTGCATCGGAATCCAATACTGGTCTCCCAGGAGCCGCTCAAAGCACAAAATCTTACAAGATTCACCCTTCTTCTACTTAAGTCGGCATTGTGCCATTTATATTCAATTCCAATGCGATATCTGTGTTTCATCGTCAATGTGAAGGTCCAAGGGATACAGTAAACCTGCACTGGTGCATCGGAATCTAATACTGGTCTCCCAGGAGCCGCTCAAAGCACAAACTCATAGAAGATTCACTCTTCTTATACTTAAGTCGGCATTATGTCTTTTATATTCAATTCCGATGCGATTTCTGTGTTTCATCGTCAATGTGAAGGTCCAAAGGAAACAGTACACCTGCACTCGTGCATCGGAATCCGATACTGCTCTCCCAGGAGCCGCTCAAACCACAAACTCTTAGAAGATTCACTCTTCTTGTACTTAAGTCGTTATTGTGCCTTTTATATTCTAATCCGATGCGATTTCTATGTTTCATCGTCAATGTGAAGGTCCAAGGGATACAGTAAACGTGCACTGGTGCATCGGAATCTAATACTGGTCTCCCAGGAGCCGCTCAAACCACAAACTCTTAGAAGATTCACTCTTCTTGTACTTAAGTCGGTATTGTGCTTTTTATATTCAATTCCGATGCGATTTCTGTGTTTCATCGTCAATATGAAGGTCCAAGGGATACTGTAAACCTGCACTGGTGCACCGCAATCTATTACTGGTCTCCCATTTGCCGCTCACAGCACAAACTCTTAGAAGATTCACTCTTCTTGTACTGAAGACGGCATTGTACCTTTTATATTCAATTCCGATGCGATTTCTGTGTTTCATCGTCAATGTGAAGGTCCAAGGGATACAGTAAACCTGCACTGGTGCATCGGAATCCAATACTGGTCTCCCAGGGGCCGCTCAAAGCACAAACTCTTAGAAGATTCACTCTTCTTCTACTTAAGTCGGCATTGTGGCTTTTATATTCGATTCCGATGCGATTTCTGTGTTTCATCGTCAATGTGAAGGTCCAAGGGATACAGTAAACCTGCAGTGGTGCATCGCAATCTAATACTGGTCTCCCAGGAGCCGCTCAAAGTACAAAATCTTAGAAGATTCACTCTTGTTGTACTTAAGTCGGCATTGTGCCTTTTATATTCTAATCCGATGCGATTTCTATGTTTCATCGTCAATGTGAAGGTCCAAGGGATACAGTAAACCTGCACTGGTGCATCGGAATCTAATACTGGTCTCCCAGGAGCAGCTCAAACCGCAAACTCTTAGAGGATTCACTCTTCTTGTACTTAAGTCGGCATTGTGCCTTTTTTATTCTAATCCGATGCGATTTCTATGTTTCAACGTCAATGTGAAGGTCCAAGGGATACAGTAAACCTGCACTGGTGCATCGGAATCTAATACTGGTCTCCCAGGAGCCGCTCAAAACACAAGCTCATAGAAGATTCACTCTTCTTATACTTATGTCGGCATTGTGTCTTTTATATTCAATTCCGATGCAATTTCTGTGTTTCATCGTCAATGGGAAGGTCCAAGGGATGCAGTAAACGTGCACTGGTGCATCGGAATCTAATACTGGTCTCCCAGGAGCCGCTCAAACCACAAACCCTTAGAAGATTCACTCTTCTTGTACTTAAGTCGTTATTGTGCCTTTTATATTCTAATCCGATGCGATTTCTATGTTTCATCGTCAATGTGAAGGTCCAAGGGATACAGTAAACGTGCACTGGTGCATCGGAATCTAATACTGGTCTCCCAGGAGCCGCTCAAAGCACAAACTCTTAGAAGATTCACTCTTCTTGTACTTAAGTCGGTATTGTGTTTTTTATATTAAATTCCGATGCGATTTCTGTGTTTCATCGTCAATGTCAAGGTCCAAGGGATACAGTAAACCTGCACTGGTGCATCGGAATCTAATACTGGTCTCCCAGGAGCCGCTCACAGCACAAACTCTTAGAAGATTCACTCTTGTTGTACTTAAGTCTGCATTGTGCCTTTTATATTCTAATCCGATGCGATTTCTATGTTTCATCGTCAATGTGAAGGTCCAAGGGATACAGTAAACCAGCACTGGTGCATCGGAATCCAATACTGGTCTCCCAGGAGCCGCTCAAAGCACAAACTCTTACAAGATTCACTCTTCTTCTACTTAAGTCGGCATTGTGCCTTTTATATTCAATTCCGATGCGATTTCTGTGTTTCATCGTCAATGTCAAGGTCCAAGGGATACAGTAAACCTGCACTGGTGCATCGGAATCTAATACTGGTCTCCCAGGAGCCGCTCAAAGCACAAAATCTTAGAAGATTCACTCTTGTTGTACTTAAGTCTGCATTGTGCCTTTTATATTCTAATCCGATGCGATTTCTATGTTTCATCGTCAATGTGAAGGTCCAAGGGATACAGTAAACCTGCACTGGTGCATCGGAATCTAATACTGGTCTCCCAGGAGCCGCTCAAACCACAAACTCTTAGAAGATTCACTCTTCTTGTACTTAAGTCGGCATTGTGCCTTTTATATTCAATTCCGATGCGATTTCTGTGTTTCATCGTCAATGTGAAGGTCCAAGGGATACAGTAAACCTGCACTGGTGAATCGGAATCTAATACTGGTCTCCCAGGAGCCGCTCACAGCACAAACTCTTAGAAGATTCACTCTTCTTCTACTTAAGTCGGCATTGTGCCTTTTATATTCAATTCCAATGCGATTTCTGTGTTTCATCGTCAATGTGAAGGTCCAAGGGATACAGTAAACCTGCACTGGTGCATCGCAATCTAATACTGGTCTCCCAGGAGCCGCTCAAAGCACAAAATCTTAGAAGATTCACTCTTCTTGTACTTAAGTCGGCATTGTGCCTTTTATATTCTAATCCGATGCGATTTCTATGTTTCATCATCATTGTGAAGGTCCAAGGGATACAGTAAACGTGCACTGGTGCATCGGAATCTAATACTGGTCTCCCAGGAGCCGCTCAAAGCACAAACTCTTACAGGATTCACTCTTCTTCTACTTATGTCGGCATTGTGCCATTTATATTCAATTCCGATGCGATTCTGTGTTTCATCGTCAATGTAAAGGTCCAAGGGATACAGTAAACCAGCACTGGTGCATCGGAATCTAATACTGGTCTCCCAGGAGCCGCTCAAAGCACAAAATCTTAGAAGATTCACTCTTGTTGTACTTAAGTCGGCATTGTGCCTTGTATATTCTAATCCGATGCGATTTCTATGTTTCATCGTCAATGTGAAGGTCCAAGGGATACAGTAAACCTGCAGTGGTGCATCGATATCTAATACTGGTCTCCCAGGAGCCGCTCAAAGCAGAAACTCTTAGAAGATTCACTCTTCTTGTACTTACGTCGGCATTCTGCCTCCTATATTCAAGTCCGATGCGATTTTTGTGTTTCATCGTCAATGTGAAGGTCCAAGGGATACAGTAAACCTGCATTGGTGCATCGTAATCTAATACTGGTCTTCTAGGAGCCGCTCAAACCACAAACTCTTAGAAGATTCACTCTTCTTGTACTTAAGTCGGCATTGTGCCTTTATATTCAATTCCGATGCGATTTCTGTGTTTCATCGTCAATGTGAAGGTCCAAGGGATACAGTAAATCTACACTGGTGCATCGGAATCTAATACTGGTCTACCAAGAGCCGCTCAAAGCACAAACTCTTAGAAGATTCACTCCTCTAGTACTTAAGTCAGCATTGTGGCTTTTATATTCAATTCCGATACGATTTCTGTGTTTCATCCTCAATGTGAAGGTCCAAGGGATGCAGTAAACCTGCACTGGTGCATCGGAATCCAATACTGGTCTCCCAGGAGCCGCTCAAAGCACAAACTCTTAGAAGATTCACTCTTCTTCTACTTAAGTCGGCATTGTGCCATTTATATTCAAGTCCAATGCGATTTCTGTGTTTCATCGTCAATGTGAAGGTCCAAGGGATACAGTAAACCTGCACTGGTGCATCGGAATCTAATACTGGTCTCCCAGGAGCCGCTCACAGCACAAACTCTTAGAAGATTCACTCTTCTTGTACTTAAGTCGGCATTGTGCCTCTTATAATCAATTCCGATGCGATTTCTGTGTTTCACCGTCAATGTGAAGGTCCAAGGGATACAGTAAACCTGCACTGGTGCATCGGAATCTAATACTGGTCTCCCAGGAGCCGCTCAAACCACAAACTCTTAGAAGATTCACTCTTCTTGTACTTAAGTCGGCATTGGGCCTTTTATATTCTAATCCGATGCGATTTCTATGTTTCATCGTCAATGTGAAGGTCCAAGGGATACAGTAAACCTGCACTGGTGCATCGGAATCCAATACTGGTCTCCCAGGAGCCGCTCAAAGCACAAACTCTTAGAAGATTCACTCTTCTTGTACTTAAGTCGGCATTGTGCCTTTTATATTCAATTCCGATGCGATTTCTGTGTTTCATCGTCAATGTGAAGGTCCAAGGGATACAGTAAACCTGCAATGGTGCACCGGAATCCAATACTGGTCTCCCAGGAGCCGCTCGAAGCACAAACTCTTAGAAGATTCACTCTTCTTGTACTTAGGTTGGTATTGTGCTTTTTATATTCAATTCCGATGCGATTTCTGTGTTTCATCGTCAATGTGAAGGTCCAAGGGATACAGAAAACCTGCACTGGTGCATCGGAATCTAATACTGGTCTCCCAGGAGCGGCTCAAAGCACAAACTCTTGGAAGATTCAATCTTCTTTTCCTTAAATTGGCATTGTGCCCTTTATATTCAATTCCGATGCGATTTCTGTGTTTCATCGTCAATGTCAAGGTCCAAGGGAAATAGTACACCTGCACTGGTGCATCGGAATCTAATACTAGTCTCCCATTAGCCGCTCAAAGCACAAACTCTTAGAAGATTCACTCTTCTAGTACTTAAGTCGCATTGTGCCTTTTATATTCAATTCCGATGCGATTTCTGTGTTTCATCCTCAATGTGAAGGGCCAAGGGATACAGTAAACCTGCACTGGTGCATCGGAATCTAATACTGGTCTCCCAGGCGCCGCTCAAAGCGCAAACTCTTAGAAGATTCACTCTTCTACTACTTAAGTCGGCATTGTGCCATGTATATTCAAATCCAATGCGATTTCTGTGTTTCATCGTCAATGTGAAGGTCCAAGGGATACAGTAAACCTGCACTGGTGCATCGGAATCTAATACTGGTCTCCCAGGAGCCGCTCACAGCACAAACTCTTAGAAGATTCACTCTTCTTCTACTTAAGTCGGCATTGTGCCTCTTATATTCAATTCCGATGCGATTTCTGTGTTTCACCGTCAATGTGAAGGTCCAAGGGATACAGTAAACCTGAACTGGTGCATCGGAATCTAATACTGGTCTCCCAGGAGCCGCTCAAACCACAAACTCTTAGAAGATTCACTCTTCTTGTACTTAAGTCGGCATTGTGCCTTTTATATTCAATTCCGATGCGATTTCTGTGTTTCATCGTCAATGTGAAGGTCCAAGGGATACAGTAAACCTGCACTGGTGCATCGGAATCTAATACTGGTCTCCCAGGAGCCGCTCAAAGCACAAACTCTCAGAACATTCTTTCTTCTTGTACTTATGTCGGCATTGTGTCTTTTATATTCAATTCCGATGCGATTTCTGTGTCTCATCGTCAATGTAAAGGTCCAAGGGATACAGTGAACCTGCACTGGTGCATCGGAATCCAATACTGGTCTCCCAGGAGCCGCTCAAAGCACAAACTCTTAGAAGATTCACTCTTCTTGTAGTCAAGTCGGTATTGTGCCTTTTATATTCAATTCCAATGCGATTTCTGTGTTTTATTGTCAATGTGAAGGTCCAAGGGATACAGAAAACCTCCACTGGTGCATCGGAATCCATTACTGGTCTCCCAGGAGCCACTCAAAGCACAAACTCTTAGAAGACTCACTCTTCTTGTACTTTAGTCGGTATTGTGCCTTTTATATTCAATTCCGATGCGATTTCTGTGTTTCATCGTCAATGTAAAGGTCCAAGGGATACAGTGAACCTGCACTGGTGCATCGCAATCTAATACTGGTCTCCCATTTGCCGCTCACAGCACAAACTCTTAGAAGATTCACTCTTCTTGTACTTACGTCGGCATTGTGCCTTTTATATTCAATTCCGATGCGATTTCTGTGTTTCATCGTCAATGTGAAGGTCCAAGGGATACAGTAAACCTGAACTGGTGCATCGGAATCCAATACTGGTCTCCCAGGAGCCGCTCAATGCACAAACTCTTAGAAGATTCACTCTTCTTGTACTTATGTCCGCATTGTGCATTTTATATTCAATTCCGATGCGATTTCTGTGTTTCATCGTCAATGTGAAGGTCCAAGGGATACAGAAAACCTGCACTGGTGCATCGGAATCTAATACTGGTCTCCCAGGAGCGGCTCAAAGCACAAACTCTTGGAAGATTCAATCTTCTTTTCCTTAAATTGGCATTGTGCCCTTTATATTCAATTCCGATGCGATTTCTGTGTTTCATCGTCAATGTCAAGGTCCAAGGGAAATAGTACACCTGCACTGGTGCATCGGAATCTAATACTAGTCTCCCATTAGCCGCTCAAAGCACAAACTCTTAGAAGATTCACTCTTCTAGTACTTAAGTCGCATTGTGCCTTTTATATTCAATTCCGATGCGATTTCTGTGTTTCATCCTCAATGTGAAGGGCCAAGGGATACAGTAAACCTGCACTGGTGCATCGGAATCTAATACTGGTCTCCCAGGCGCCGCTCAAAGCGCAAACTCTTAGAAGATTCACTCTTCTACTACTTAAGTCGGCATTGTGCCATGTATATTCAAATCCAATGCGATTTCTGTGTTTCATCGTCAATGTGACGGTCCAAGGGATACAGTAAACCTGCACTGGTGCATCGGAATCTAATACTGGTCTCCCAGGAGCCGCTCACAGCACAAACTCTTAGAAGATTCACTCTTCTTCTACTTAAGTCGGCATTGTGCCTCTTATTTTCAATTCCGATGCGATTTCTGTGTTTCACCGTCAATGTGAAGGTCCAAGGGATACAGTAAACCTGAACTGGTGCATCGGAATCTAATACCGGTCTCCCAGGAGCCGCTCAAACCACAAACTCTTAGAAGATTCACTCTTCTTGTACTTAAGTCGGCATTGTGCCTTTTATATTCAATTCCGATGCGATTTCTGTGTTTCATCGTCAATGTGAAGGTCCAAGGGATACAGTAAACCTGCACTGGTGCATCGGAATCTAATACTGGTCTCCCAGGAGCCGCTCAAAGCACAAACTCTCAGAACATTCTTTCTTCTTGTACTTATGTCGGCATTGTGTCTTTTATATTCAATTCCGATGCGATTTCTGTGTCTCATCGTCAATGTAAAGGTCCAAGGGATACAGTGAACCTGCACTGGTGCATCGGAATCCAATACTGGTCTCCCAGGAGCCGCTCAAAGCACAAACTCTTAGAAGATTCACTCTTCTTGTAGTTAAGTCGGTATTGTGCCTTTTATATTCAATTCCAATGCGATTTCTGTGTTTTATTGTCAATGTGAAGGTCCAAGGGATACAGAAAACCTCCACTGGTGCATCGGAATCCATTACTGGTCTTTCAGGAGCCACTCAAAGCACAAACTCTTAGAAGACTCACTCTTCTTGTACTTTAGTCGGTATTGTGCCTTTTATATTCAATTCCGATGCGATTTCTGTGTTTCATCGTCAATGTAAAGGTCCAAGGGATACAGTGAACCTGCACTGGTGCATCGCAATCTAATACTGGTCTCCCATTTGCCGCTCACAGCACAAACTCTTAGAAGATTCACTCTTCTTGTACTTACGTCGGCATTGTGCCTTTTATATTCAATTCCGATGCGATTTCTGTGTTTCATCGTCAATGTGAAGGTCCAAGGGATACAGTAAACCTGAACTGGTGCATCGGAATCCAATACTGGTCTCCCAGGAGCCGCTCAATGCACAAACTCTTAGAAGATTCACTCTTCTTGTACTTATGTCCGCATTGTGCATTTTATATTCAATTCCGATGCGATTTCTGTGTTTCATCGTCAATGTGAAGGTCCAATGGGATACAGTAACTGTGCACTGGTGCATCGGAATCTAATACTGGTCTCCTAGGAGCCGCTCAAAGCACAAACTCTTAGAAGATTCACTCTTCTTATACTTAAGTCGGCATTGTGCCTTTTATATTCAATTCCGATGCGATTTCTGTGTTTCATCGTCAATGTGAAGGTCCAAGGGATACAGTAAACCTGCACTGTTGCATCGGAATCTAATACTGGTCTCCCAGGAGCCGCTCAAAGCACAAACTCTTAGAAGATTCACTCTTCTTGTACTTAAGTCGGCATTGTGCCTTTTATATTCAATTCCGATGCGATTTCTGTGTTTCATCGTCAATGTGAAGGTCCAAGGGATACAGTAAACTTGCACTGGTGCATCGGAATCTAATACTGGTCTCCCAGGAACCGCTCAAAGCAGAAACTCTTAGAAGATTCACTCTTCTTGTACTTAAGTTGGTATTGTGCTTTTTATATTCAATTCCGATGCGATTTTTGTGTTTCATCGTCAATGTGAAGGTCCAAGGGATACAGTAAACCTGCATTTTTGCATCGGAATCTAATACTGGCCTTCCAGGAGCCGCTCAAACCACAAACTCTTAGAAGATTCACTCTTCTTGTACTTTAGTCGGCATTGTGCCTTTTATATTCAATTCCGATGCGATTTCTGTGTTTCATCGTCAATGTGAAGGTACAAGGGATACAGTAAATCTGCACTGGTGCATCGGAATCTAATACTGGTCTGCCAGGAGCCGCTCAAAGCACAAACTCTTAGAAGATTCACTCTTCTTGTCCTTAAGTCGGCATTGTGCCATTTATATTCAATTCCGATGCGATTCTGTGTTTCATCGTCAATGTGAAGGTCCAAGGGATACAGTAAACCAGCACTGGTGCATCGGAATCCAATACTGGTCTCCCAGGAGCCGCTCAAAGCACAAACTCTTAGAAGATTCACTCTTCTTGTACTTAAGTCGGCATTGTGCATTTTATATTCAATTCCGATGCGATTTCAGTGTTTCATCGTCAATGTGAAGGTCCAAGGGATACAGTAAACCTGCAGTGGTGCACCGGAATCCAATACTGGTCTCCCTGGAGCCGCTCAAAACACAAACTCTTAGAAGATTCACTCTTCTTGTACTTAAGTTGGTATTGTGCTTTTTATATTCAATTCCGATGCGATTTCTGTGTTTCATCGTCAATGTGAAGGTCCAAGGGATACAGTAAACCTGCACTGGTGCAATGGAATCTAATACTGGTCTCCCAGGAGCCGCTCAAACCACAAACTCTTAGAAGATTCACTCTTCTTGTACTTATGTCCGCATTGTGCATTTTATATTCAATTCCGATGCGATTTCTGTGTTTCATCGTCAATGTGAAGGTCCAATGGGATACAGTAACAGTGCACTGGTGCATCGGAATCTAATACTGGTCTCCTAGGAGCCGCTCAAAGCACAAACTCTTAGAAGATTCACTCTTCTTATACTTAAGTCGGCATTGTGCCTTTTATATTCAATTCCGATGCGATTTCTGTGTTTCATCGTCAATGTGAAGGTCCAAGGGATACAGTAAACTTGCACTGGTGCATCGGAATCTAATACTGGTCTCCCAGGAGCCGCTCAAAGCAGAAACTCTTAGAAGATTCACTCTTCTTGTACTTAAGTTTTTATTGTGCTTTTTATATTCAATTCCGATGCGATTTTTGTGTTTCATCGTCAATGTGAAGGTCCAAGGGATACAGTAAACCTGCATTTTTGCATCGGAATCTAATACTGGCCTTCCAGGAGCCGCTCAAACCACAAACTCTTAGAAGATTCACTCTTCTTGTACTTAAGTTGGTATTGTCCTTTTTATATTCAATTCCGATGCGATTTCTGTGTTTCATCGTCAATGTGACGGTCCAAGGGATACAGTAAACCTGCACTGGTGCATCGGAATCTAATACTAGTCTCCCATTAGCCGCTCAAAGCACAAAATCTTAGAAGATTCACTCTTCTTGTACTTAAGTCGGCATTGTGCCTTTTATATTCAATTCCGATGCGATTTCTGTGTTTCATCCTCAATGTGAAGGTCCAAGGGATACAGTAAACCTGCACTGGTGCATTGGAATCCAATACTAGTCTCCCAGCAGCCGCTCAAAGCACAAACTCTTACAAGATTCACTCTTCTTCTACTTAAGTCGGCATTGTGCCATTTATATTCAATTCCGATGCGATTTCTGTGTTTCATCCTCAATGTGAAGGTCCAAGGGATACAGTAAACCTGCAATGGTGCACCGGAATCCAATACTGGTCTCCCAGAAGCCACTCGAAGCACAAACTCTTAGAAGATTCACTCTTCTTGTACTTAAGTTGGTATTGTGCTTTTTATATTCAATTCCGATGCGATTTCTGTGTTTCATCGTCAATGTGAAGGACCAAGGGATACAGTAAACCTGCACTGGTGCATCGGAATCTAATACTGGTCTCCCAGGAGCGGCTCAAAGCAAAAACTCTTGGAAGATTCACTCTTCTTGTACTTAAATCGGCATTGTTCCCTTTATATTCAATTCCGATGCGATTTCTGTGTTTCATTGTCAATGTCAAGGTCCAAGGGATACAGTACACCTGCACTGGTGCATCGGAATCTAATACTAGTCTCCCATTAGCCGCTCAAAGCACAAAATCTTAGAAGATTCACTCTTCTTGTACTTAAGTCGGCATTGTGCCTTTTATATTCAATTCCGATGCGATTTCTGTGTTTCATCCTGAATGTGAAGGTCCAAGGGATACAGTAAACCTGCACTGGTTCATTGGAATCCAATACTAGTCTCCCATGAGCCGCTCAAAGCACAAACTCTTACAAGATTCACTCTTCTTCTACTTAAGTCGGCATTGTGCCATTTATATTCAATTCCGATGCGATTTCTGTGTTTCATCGTCAATGTGAAGGTCCAAGGGATAAAGTAAAACCTGCACTGGTGCATCGGAATCTAATACTGGTCTCCCAGGAGCCGCTCAAAAGCACAAACTCTCAGAAGATTCACTCTTCTTGTACTTATGTCGCCATTGTGCCTTTTATATTCAATTCCGATGCGATTTTTGTGTTTCATCGTCAATGTGAAGGTCCAAGGGATACAGTAAACCTGCACTGGTGCATCGGAATCTAATACTAGTCTCCCATTAGCCGCTCAAAGCACAAAATCTTAGAAGATTCACTCTTCTTGTACTTAAGTCGGCATTGTGCCTTTTATATTCAATTCCGATGCGATTTCTGTGTTTCATCGTCAATGTGACGGTCCAAGGGATACAGTAAACCTGCACTGGTGCATCGGAATCCAATACTGGTCTCCCAGGAGCCGCTCAAAGCACAAACTCATAGAAGATTCACTCTTCTTCTACTTAAGCCGACATTGTGCCTTTTATATTCAATTCCAATGCGATTTCTGTGTTTCATCGTCAATGTGAAGGTCCAAGGGATACAGTAAACCTGCTCTGGTGCATCGGAACCTAATACTGGTCTACCAGGAGCCGCTCAAAGCACAAAATCTTAGAAGATTCACTCTTGTTGTACTTAAGTCGGCATTGTGCCTTTTATATTCAATTCCGATGCGATTTCTGTGTTTCATTGTCAATGTGAAGGTCCAAGGAATACAGTAAACCTGCACTGGTGCATCGGAATCTAATACTGGTCTCCCAGGAGCCGCTCAAACCACAAACTCTTAGAAGATTCACTCTTCTTGTACTTAAGTCGGTATTGTGCTTTTTATATTCAATTCCGATGCGATTTCTGTGTTTCATCGTCAATATGAAGGTCCAAGGGATACTGTAAACCTGCACTGGTGCACCGCAATCTATTACTGGTCTCCCATTTGCCGCTCACAGCACAAACTCTTAGAAGATTCACTCTTCTTGTACTGAAGACGGCATTGTACCTTTTATATTCAATTCCGATGCGATTTCTGTGTTTCATCGTCAATGTGAAGGTCCAAGGGATACAGTAAACCTGCAGTGGTGCATCGCAATCTAATACTGGTCTCCCAGGAGCCGCTCAAAGTACAAAATCTTAGAAGATTCACTCTTGTTGTACTTAAGTCGGCATTGTGCCTTTTATATTCTAATCCGATGCGATTTCTATGTTTCATCGTCAATGTGAAGGTCCAAGGGATACAGTAAACCTGCACTGGTGCATCGGAATCTAATACTGGTCTCCCAGGAGCAGCTCAAACCGCAAACTCTTAGAGGATTCACTCTTCTTGTACTTAAGTCGGCATTGTGCCTTTTTTATTCTAATCCGATGCGATTTCTATGTTTCAACGTCAATGTGAAGGTCCAAGGGATACAGTAAACCTGCACTGGTGCATCGGAATCTAATACTGGTCTCCCAGGAGCCGCTCAAAACACAAGCTCATAGAAGATTCACTCTTCTTATACTTATGTCGGCATTGTGTCTTTTATATTCAATTCCGATGCTATTTCTGTGTTTCATCGTCAATGGGAAGGTCCAAGGGATGCAGTAAACGTGCACTGGTGCATCGGAATCTAATACTGGTCTCCCAGGAGCCGCTCAAACCACAAACCCTTAGAAGATTCACTCTTCTTGTACTTAAGTCGTTATTGTGCCTTTTATATTCTAATCCGATGCGATTTCTATGTTTCATCGTCAATGTGAAGGTCCAAGGGATACAGTAAACGTGCACTGGTGCATCGGAATCTAATACTGGTCTCCCAGGAGCCGCTCAAAGCACAAACTCTTAGAAGATTCACTCTTCTTGTACTTAAGTCGGTATTGTGTTTTTTATATTAAATTCCGATGCGATTTCTGTGTTTCATCGTCAATGTGAAGGTCCAAGGGATACAGTAAACCTGCACTGGTGCATCGCAATCTAATACTGGTCTCCCATTTGCCGCTCACAGCACAAACTCTTAGAAGATTCACTCTTCTTGTACTTAAGTCGACATTGTACCTTTTATATAAAATTCCGATGCGATTTCTGTGTTTCATCGTCAATATGAAGGTCCAAGGGATACAGTAAACCAGCACTGGTGCATCGGAATCCAATACTGGTCTCCCAGGAGCCGCTCAAAGCACAAACTCTTACAAGATTCACTCTTCTTCTACTTAAGTCGGCATTGTGCCTTTTATATTCAATTCCGATGCGATTTCTGTGTTTCATCGTCAATGTCAAGGTCCAAGGGATACAGTAAACCTGCACTGGTGCATCGGAATCTAATACTGGTCTCCCAGGAGCCGCTCAAAGCACAAAATCTTAGAAGATTCACTCTTGTTGTACTTAAGTCTGCATTGTGCCTTTTATATTCTAATCCGATGCGATTTCTATGTTTCATCGTCAATGTGAAGGTCCAAGGGATACAGTAAACCTGCACTGGTGCATCGGAATCTAATACTTGTCTCCCAGGAGCCGCTCAAACCACAAACTCTTAGAAGATTCACTCTTCTTGTACTTAAGTCGGCATTGTGCCTTTTATATTCAATTCCGATGCGATTTCTGTGTTTTATCGTCAATGTGAAGGTCCAAGGGATACAGTAAACCTGCACTGGTGAATCGGAATCTAATACTGGTCTCCCAGGAGCCGCTCACAGCACAAACTCTTAGAAGATTCACTCTTCTTGTACTTAAGTCGGCATTGTGCCTCTTATATTGAATTCCGATGCGATTTCTGTGTTTCACCGTCACTGTGAAGGTCCAAGGGGTACAGTAAACCTGCACTGGTGCATCGGAATCTAAAAACTGGTCTCCCAGGAGCCGCTCAAACCTCAAACTCTTAGAAGATTCACTCTTCTTGTACTTAAGTCGGCATTGTGCCTTTTATATTCTAATCTGCTGGGATTTCTATGTTTCATCGTCAATGTGAAGGTCCAAGGGATACAGTAAACGTGCACTGGTGCATCGGAATCTAATACTGGTCTCCCAGGAGCCGCTCAAAGCACAAACTCTTACAGGATTCACTATTCTTCTACTTAAGTCGGCATTGTGCCTTTTATATTCAATTCCGATGTGATTTCTGTGTTTCATCGTCAATGTGAAGGTCCAAGGGATACAGTAAACCTGCACTGGTGCATCGGAATCTAATACTGGTCTCCCAGGAGTCGCTCAAAGCACAAACTCATAGAAGATTCACTCTTCTTATACTTAAGTCGTCATTGTGTCTTTTATATTCAATTCCGATGCGATTTCTGTGTTTCATCGTCAATGTGAAGGTCCAAGGGATGCAGTAAACGTGCACTGGTGCATCGGAATCTAATACTGGTCTCCCAGGAGCCGCTCAAACCACAAACTCTTAGAAGATTCACTCTTCTTCTACTTAAGTCGGCATTGTGCCTTTTATATTCAATTCCAATGCGATTTCTGTGTTTCATCGTCAATGTGAAGGTCCAAGGGATACAGTAAACCTGCACTGGTGCATCGGAATCTAATACTGGTCTCCCAGGAGCCGCTCAAAGCACAAAATCTTAGAAGATTCACTCTTCTTGTACTTCAGTCGGCATTGTGCCTTTTATATTCTAATCCGATGCGATTTCTATGTTTCATCATCATTGTGAAGGTCCAAGGGATACAGTAAACGTGCACTGGTGCATCGGAATCTAATACTGGTCTCCCAGGAGCCGCTCAAAGCACAAACTCTTACAGGATTCACTCTTCTTCTACTTATGTCGGCATTGTGCCATTTATATTCAATTCCGATGCGATTCTGTGTTTCATCGTCAATGTAAAGGTCCAAGGGATACAGTAAACCAGCACTGGTGCACCGGAATCTAATACTGGTCTCCCAGGAGCCGCTCAAAGCACAAAATCTTAGAAGATTCACTCTTGTTGTACTTAAGTCGGCATTGTGCCTTGTATATTCTAATCCGATGCGATTTCTATGTTTCATCGTCAATGTGAAGGTCCAAGGGATACAGTAAACCTGCAGTGGTGCATCGATATCTAATACTGGTCTCCCAGGAGCCGCTCAAAGCAGAAACTCTTAGAAGATTCACTCTTCTTGTTCTTACGTCGGCATTCTGCCTCCTATATTCAAGTCCGATGCGATTTTTGTGTTTCATCGTCAATGTGAAGGTCCAAGGGATACAGTAAACCTGCATTGGTGCATCGTAATCTAATACTGGTCTTCTAGGAGCCGCTCAAACCACAAACTCTTCGAAGATTCACTCTTCTTGTACTTAAGTCGGCATTGTGCCTTTATATTCAATTCCGATGCGATTTCTGTGTTTCATCGTCAATGTGAAGGTCCAAGGGATACAGTAAATCTACACTGGTGCATCGGAATCTAATACTGGTCTACCAAGAGCCGCTCAAAGCACAAACTCTTAGAAGATTCACTCCTCTAGTACTTAAGTCAGCATTGTGGCTTTTATATTCAATTCCGATGCGATTTCTGTGTTTCATCCTCAATGTGAAGGTCCAAGGGATACAGTAAACCTGCACTGGTGCATCGGAATCCAATACTGGTCTCCCAGGAGCCGCTCAAAGCACAAACTCTTAGAAGATTCACTCTTCTTCTACTTAAGTCGGCATTGTGCCATTTATATTAAAGTCCAATGCGATTTCTGTGTTTCATCGTCAATGTGAAGGTCCAAGGGATACAGTAAACCTGCACTGGTGCATCGGAATCTAATACTGGTCTCCCAGGAGCCGCTCACAGCACAAACTCTTAGAAGATTCACTCTTCTTGTACTTAAGTCGGCATTGTGCCTCTTATAATCAATTCCGATGCGATTTCTGTGTTTCACCGTCAATGTGAAGGTCCAAGGGATACAGTAAACCTGCACTGGTGCATCGGAATCTAATACTGGTCTCCCAGGAGCCGCTCAAACCACAAACTCTTAGAAGATTCACTCTTCTTGTACTTAAGTCGGCATTGGGCCTTTTATATTCTAATCCGATGCGATTTCTATGTTTCATCGTCAATGTGAAGGTCCAAGGGATACAGTAAACCTGCACTGGTGCATCGGAATCCAATACTGGTCTCCCAGGAGCCGCTCAAAGCACAAACTCTTAGAAGATTCACTCTTCTTGTACTTAAGTCGGCATTGTGCCTTTTATATTCAATTCCGATGCGATTTCTGTGTTTCATCGTCAATGTGAAGGTCCAAGGGATACAGTAAACCTGCAATGGTGCACCGGAATCCAATACTGGTCTCCCAGGAGCCGCTCGAAGCACAAACTCTTAGAAGATTCACTCTTCTTGTACTTAAGTTGGTATTGTGCTTTTTATATTCAATTCCGATGCGATTTCTGTGTTTCATCGTCAATGTGAAGGTCCAAGGAATACAGAAAACCTGCACTGGTGCATCGGAATCTAATACTGGTCTCCCAGGAGCGGCTCAAAGCACAAACTTTTGGAAGATTCAATCTTCTTTTCCTTAAATTGGCATTGTGCCCTTTATATTCAATTCCGATGCGATTTCTGTGTTTCATCGTCAATGTCAAGGTCCAAGGGAAATAGTACACCTGCACTGGTGCATCGGAATCTAATACTAGTCTCCCATTAGCCGCTCAAAGCACAAACTCTTAGAAGATTCACTCTTCTAGTACTTAAGTCGCATTGTGCCTTTTATATTCAATTCCGATGCGATTTCTGTGTTTCATCCTCAATGTGAAGGGCCAAGGGATACAGTAAACCTGCACTGGTGCATCGGAATCTAATACTGGTCTCCCAGGCGCCGCTCAAAGCGCAAACTCTTAGAAGATTCACTCTTCTACTACTTAAGTCGGCATTGTGCCATGTATATTCAAATCCAATGCGATTTCTGTGTTTCATCGTCAATGTGAAGGTCCAAGGGATACAGTAAACCTGCACTGGTGCATCGGAATCTAATACTGGTCTCCCAGGAGCCGCTCACAGCACAAACTCTTAGAAGATTCACTCTTCTTGTACTTAAGTCGGCATTGTGCCTCTTATATTCAATTCCGATGCGATTTCTGTGTTTCACCGTCAATGTGAAGGTCCAAGGGATACAGTAAACCAGAACTGGTGCATCGGAATCTAATACTGGTCTCCCAGGAGCCGCTCAAACCACAAACTCTTAGAAGATTCACTCTTCTTGTACTTAAGTCGGCATTGTGCCTTTTATATTCAATTCCGATGCGATTTCTGTGTTTCATCGTCAATGTGAAGGTCCAAGGGATACAGTAAACCTGCACTGGTGCATCGGAATCTAATACTGGTCTCCCAGGAGCCGCTCAAAGCACAAACTCTCAGAACATTCTTTCTTCTTGTACTTATGTCGGCATTGTGTCTTTTATATTCAATTCCGATGCGATTTCTGTGTCTCATCGTCAATGTAAAGGTCCAAGGGATACAGTGAACCTGCACTGGTGCATCGGAATCCAATACTGGTCTCCCAGGAGCCGCTCAAAGCACAAACTCTTAGAAGATTCACTCTTCTTGTAGTTAAGTCGGTATTGTGCCTTTTATATTCAATTCCAATGCGATTTCTGTGTTTTATTGTCAATGTGAAGGTCCAAGGGATACAGAAAACCTCCACTGGTGCATCGGAATCCAATACTGGTCTCCCAGGAGCCACTCAAAGCACAAACTCTTAGAAGACTCACTCTTCTTGTACTTTAGTCGGTATTGTGCCTTTTATATTCAATTCCGATGCGATTTCTGTGTTTCATCGTCAATGTAAAGGTCCAAGGGGTACAGTGAACCTGCACTGGTGCATCGCAATCTAATACTGGTCTCCCATTTGCCGCTCACAGCACAAACTCTTAGAAGATTCACTCTTCTTGTACTTACGTCGGCATTGTGCCTTTTATATTCAATTCCGATGCGATTTCTGTGTTTCATCGTCAATGTGAAGTCCAAGGGATACAGTAAACCTGAACTGGTGCATCGGAATCCAATACTGGTCTCCCAGGAGCCGCTCAATGCACAAACTCTTAGAAGATTCACTCTTCTTGTACTTATGTCCGCATTGTGCATTTTATATTCAATTCCGATGCGATTTCTGTGTTTCATCGTCAATGTGAAGGTCCAATGGGATACAGTAACAGTGCACTGGTGCATCGGAATCTAATACTGGTCTCCTAGGAGCCGCTCAAAGCACAAACTCTTAGAAGATTCACTCTTCTTATACTTAAGTCGGCATTGTGCCTTTTATATTCAATTCCGATGCGATTTCTGTGTTTCATCGTCAATGTGAAGGTCCAAGGGATACAGTAAACCTGCACTGTTGCATCGGAATCTAATACTGGTCTCCCAGGAGCCGCTCAAAGCACAAACTCTTAGAAGATTCACTCTTCTTGTACTTAAGTCGGCATTGTGTCTTTTATATTCAATTCCGATGCGATTTCTGTGTTTCATCGTCAATGTGAAGGTCCAAGGGATACAGTAAACTTGCACTGGTGCATCGGAATCTAATACTGGTCTCCCAGGAGCCGCTCAAAGCAGAAACTCTTAGAAGATTCACTCTTCTTGTACTTAAGTTGGTATTGTGCTTTTTATATTCAATTCCGATGCGATTTTTGTGTTTCATCGTCAATGTGAAGGTCCAAGGGATACAGTAAACCTGCATTTTTGCATCGGAATCTAATACTGGCCTTCCAGGAGCCGCTCAAACCACAAACTCTTAGAAGATTCACTCTTCTTGTACTTAAGTCGGCATTGTGCCTTTTATATTCAATTCCGATGCGAATTCTGTGTTTCATCGTCAATGTGAAGGTCCAAGGGATACAGTAAATCTGCACTGGTGCATCGGAATCTAATACTGGTCTCCCAGGAGCCGCTCAAAGCACAAACTCTTAGAAGATTCACTCTTCTTGTCCTTAAGTCGGCATTGTGCCATTTATATTCAATTCCGATGCGATTCTGTGTTTCATCGTCAATGTGAAGGTCCAAGGGATACAGTAAACCTGCACTGGTGCAATGGAATCTAATACTGGTCTCCCAGGAGCCGCTCAAACCACAAACTCTTAGAAGATTCACTCTTCTTGTACTTATGTCCGCATTGTGCATTTTATATTCAATTCCGATGCGATTTCTGTGTTTCATCGTCAATGTGAAGTTCCAAGGGATACAGTAAACTTGCACTGGTGCATCGGAATCTAATACTGGTCTCCCAGGAGCCGCTCAAAGCAGAAACTCTTAGAAGATTCACTCTTCTTGTACTTAAGTTTTTATTGTGCTTTTTATATTCAGTTCCGATGCGATTTTTGTGTTTCATCGTCAATGTGAAGGTCCAAGGGATACAGTAAACCTGCATTTTTGCATCGGAATCTAATACTGGCCTTCCAGGAGCCGCTCAAACCACAAACTCTTAGAAGATTCACTCTTCTTGTACTTAAGTTGGTATTGTCCTTTTTATATTCAATTCCGATGCGATTTCTGTGTTTCATCGTCAATGTGAAGGTCCAAGGGATACAGTAAACCTGCACTGGTGCATCGGAATCTAATACTAGTCTCCCATTAGCCGCTCAAAGCACAAAATCTTAGAAGATTCACTCTTCTTGTACTTAAGTCGACATTGTACCGCTTATATTGAATTACGATTCGATTTCTGTGTTTCACCGTCACTGTGAAGGTCCAAGGGGTACAGTAAACCTGCACTGGTGCATCGGAATCTAATACTGGTCTCCCAGGAGCCGCTCAAACCACAAACTCTTAGAAGATTCACTCTTCTTGTACTTAAGTCGGCATTGTGCCTTTTATATTCTAATCCGATGCGATTTCTATGTTTCATCGTCAATGTGAAGGTCCAAGGGATACAGTAAACGTGCACTGGTGCATCGGAATCTAATACTGGTCTCCCAGGAGCCGCTCAAAGCACAAACTCTTACAGGATTCACTCTTCTTCTACTTAAGTCGGCATTGTGCATTTTATATTCAATTCCGATGCGATTTCTGTGTTTCATCGTCAATGTGAAGGTCCAAGGGATACAGTAAACCTGCACTGGTGCATCGGAATCTAATACTGGTCTCCCAGGAGCCGCTCAAAGCACAAACTCATAGAAGATTCACTCTTCTTATACTTAAGTCGGCATTGTGTCTTTTATATTCCATTCCGATGCGATTTCTGTGTTTCATCGTCAATGTGAAGGTCCAAGGGATGCACTAAACGTGCACTGGTGCATCGGAATCTAATACTGGTCTCCCAGGAGCCGCTCAAAACAAAAACTCTTAGAAGATTCACTCTTCTTGTACTTAAGTCGTTATTGTGCCTTTTATATTCTAATCCGATGCGGTTTCTATGTTTCATCGTCAATGTGAAGGTCCAAGGGATACAGTAAACGTGCACTGGTGCATCGGAATCTAGTACTGGTCTCCCAGGAGCCGCTCAAAGCACAAACTCTTAGAAGATTCACTCTTCTTGTACTTATGTCGGCATTGTGCCTCTTATATTCAATTGCAATGCTATTTCTGTGTTTCATCGTCAATGTGAAGGTCCAACGGATAAAGTAAACCTGCACAGGTGCATCGGAATCTAAAACTGGTCTCCCAGGAGCCGCTCAAAGCACAAACTCTTTAAAGATTCACTCTTCTTGTACTTAAGTCGGCATTGTGCCTTTTATATTCAATTCCGATGCGATTTCTGTGTTTCATCGTCAATGTAAAGGTCCAAGGGATACAGTAAACCTGCAATGGTGCACCGGAATCCAATACTGGTCTCCCAGGAGCCGCTCAAAGCTCAAACTCTTAGAAGATTCACTCTTCTTGTACTTAAGTTGGTATTGTCCATTTTATATTCAATTCCGATGCAATTTCTGTGTTTCATCGTCAATGTGAAGGTCCAAGGGATACAGTAAACCTGCACTGGTGCATCGGAATCTAATACTGGTCTCCCAGGAGCCGCTCAAAGCACAAACTCTTGGAAGATTCACTCTTCTTGTACTTAAGTCAGGATTGTGCTTTTTATATTCAATTCCAATGAGATTTCTGAGTTTCATCGTCAATGTGAAGGTCCAAGGGATACAGTACACCTGCACTGGTGCATCGGAATCTAATACTAGTCTCCCATTAGCCGCTCAAAGCACAAAATCTTAGAAGATTCACTCTTCTTGTACTTAAGTCGGCATTGTGCCTTTTATATTCAATTCCGATGCGATTTCTGTGTTTCATCCTGAATGTGAAGGTCCAAGGGATACAGTAAACCTGCACTGGTTCATTGGAATCCAATACTAGTCTCCCATGAGCCGCTCAAAGCACAAACTCTTACAAGATTCACTCTTCTTCTACTTAAGTCGGCATTGTGCCATTTATATTCAATTCCGATGCGATTTCTGTGTTTCATCGTCAATGTGAAGGTCCAAGGGATAAAGTAAAACCTGCACTGGTGCATCGGAATCTAATACTGGTCTCCCAGGAGCCGCTCAAAAGCACAAACTCTCAGAAGATTCACTCTTCTTGTACTTATGTCGCCATTGTGCCTTTTATATTCAATTCCGATGCGATTTTTGTGTTTCATCGTCAATGTGAAGGTCCAAGGGATACAGTAAACCTGCACTGGTGCATCGGAATCTAATACTAGTCTCCCATTAGCCGCTCAAAGCACAAAATCTTAGAAGATTCACTCTTCTTGTACTTAAGTCGGCATTGTGCCTTTTATATTCAATTCCGATGCGATTTCTGTGTTTCATCGTCAATGTGAAGGTCCAAGGGATACAGTAAACCTGCACTGGTGCATCGGAATCCAATACTGGTCTCCCAGGAGCCGCTCAAAGCACAAACTCATAGAAGATTCACTCTTCTTCTACTTAAGCCGACATTGTGCCTTTTATATTCAATTCCACTGCGATTTCTGTGTTTCATCGTCAATGTGAAGGTCCAAGGGATACAGTAAACCTGCTCTGGTGCATCGGAACCTAATACTGGTCTACCAGGAGCCGCTCAAAGCACAAAATCATAGAAGATTCACTCTTGTTGTACTTAAGTCGGCATTGTGCCTTTTATATTCAATTCCGATGCGATTTCTGTGTTTCATTGTCAATGTGAAGGTCCAAGGAATACAGTAAACCTGCACTGGTGCATCGGAATCTAATGCTGGTCTCCCAGGAGCCGCTCAAACCACAAAATCTTAGAAGATTCATTCTACTTGTACTTAAGTCGGCATTGTGCCTTTTATATTCAATTCCGATGCGATTTCTGTGTTTCATCGTCAATGTGAAGGTCCAAGGGATACAGTAAACTTGCACTGGTGCATCGGAATCTAATACTGGTCTCCCAGGAGCCGCTAAAAGCAGAAACTCTTAGAAGATTCACTCTTCTTGTACTTACGTCGGCATTCAGCCTCAAATATTCAATTCCGATGCGATTTTTGTTTTTCATCGTCAATGTGAAGGTCCAAGGGATACAATAAACCTGCACTGGTGCATCGGAATCTAATACTGGTCTTCCAGGAGCCGCTCAAAGCACAAACTCTTAGAAGATTCACTCTTCTTGTACTTAAGTCGGCATTGTGCCTTTTATATTCAATTCCAATGCGATTTCTGTGTTTCATCGTCAATGTGAAGGTCCAAGCGATACAGTAAACCTGCACCGGTGCCTTGGAATCTAATACTGGTCTCCCAGGAGCCGCCCAAACCAAAAACTATTAGAAGATTCACTCTTCTTGTACTTAAGTCGGCATTGTGCCTTTTATGTTCAATTCCGATGCGATTTCTGTGTTTCATCGTCATTGTGAAGGTTCAAGAGATACAGTAAACCTGCACTGGTGCATCGGAATCTAATACTGGTCTCCCAGGAGCCGCTCAAAGCACAGACTCATAGAAGATTCACTCTTCTTATACTTGAGGCGGCATTGTGTCTTTTATATTCAATTCCGATGCGATTTCTATGTTTCATCGTCAATGTGAAGGTCCAAGGGATACAGTAAACCTGCACTGGTGCATCGGAATCTAATACTGGTCTCCCAGGAGCCGCTCAAAGCACAATCTCTTAGAAGATTCACTCTTCCTGTACTTAAGTCGTCATTGTGCCTTTTATATTCAATTCCGATGCGATTTCTGTGTTTCATCGTCAATGTGAAGGTCCAAGGGATACAGTAAACCTGCACTGGTGCATCGAAATCGAATACTGGTCTCCCAGGAGCCGCTCAAAGCACAAACGCTTAGAAGAGTCTTTCTTCTTGTATTTATGTCGGCATTGTGTCTTTTATATTCAATTCCGATGCGATTTCTGTGTCTCATCGTCAATGTAAAGTTCCAAGGGATACAGTAAACCTGCACTGGTGCATCGGAATTCGATACTGGTCTCCCAGGAGCCGCTCAAAGCACAAACTCTTAGAAGATTCACTCTTCTTGTACTTAAGTTGGTATTGTCCATTTTATATTCAATTCCGATGCAATTTCTGTGTTTCATCGTCAATGTGAAGGTCCAAGGGATACAGTAAACCTGCACTGGTGCATCGGAATCTAATACTGGTCTCCCAGGAGCCGCTCAAAGCACAAACTCTGGGAAGATTCACTCTTCTTGTACTTAAGTCAGCATTGTGCTTTTTATATTCAATTCCAATGAGATTTCTGAGTTTCATCGTCAATGTGAAGGTCCAAGGGATACAGTACACCTGCACTGGTGCATCGGAATCTAATACTAGTCTCCCATTAGCCGCTCAAAGCACAAAATCTTAGAAGATTCACTCTTCTTGTACTTAAGTCGGCATTGTGCCTTTTATATTCAATTCCGATGCGATTTCTGTGTTTCATCCTGAATGTGAAGGTCCAAGGGATACAGTAAACCTGCACTGGTTCATTGGAATCCAATACTAGTCTCCCAGGAGCCGCTCAAAGCACAAACTCTTAGAAGATTCACTCTTCTTGTACTTAAGTCGACATTGTGCCTCTTATATTGAATTACGATGCGATTTCTGTGTTTCACCGTCACTGTGAAGGTCCAAGGGGTACAGTAAACCTGCACTGTTGCATCGGAATCTAATACTGGTCTCCCAGGAGCCGCTCAAACCACAAACTCTTAGAGGATTCACTCTTCTTGTACTTAAGTCGGCATTGTGCCTTTTATATTCTAATCCGATGCGATTTCTATGTTTCATCGTCAATGTGAAGGTCCAAGGGATACAGTAAACGTGCACTGGTGCATCGGAATCTAATACTGGTCTCCCAGGTGCCGCTCAAAGCACAGACTCTTACAGGATTCACTCTTCTTGTACTTAAGTCGTTATTGTGCCTTTTATATTCTAATCCGATGCGGTTTCTATGTTTCATCGTCAATGTGAAGGTCCAAGGGATACAGTAAACGTGCACTGGTGCATCGGAATCTAATACTGGTCTCCCAGGAGCCGCTCAAAGCACAAATTCTTAGAAGATTCACTCTTCTTGTACTTATGTCGGCAATGTGCCTCTTATATTCAATTGCAATGCTATTTCTGTGTTTCATCGTCAATGTGAAGGTCCAACGGATAAAGTAAACCTGCACAGATGCATCGGAATCTAATACTTGTCTCCCAGGAGCCGCTCAAAGGACAAACTCTTAGAAGATTCACTCTTCTTGTACTTAAGTCGGCATTGTGCCTTTTATATTCAATTCCGATGCGATTTCTGTGTTTCATCGTCAATGTGGAGGTCCAAGGGATACAGTAAACCAGCACTGGTGCATCGGAATCCAATACTGGTCTCCCAGGAGCCGCTCAAAGCACAAACTCATAGAAGATTCACTCTTCTTCGACTTAAGCCGACATTGTGCCTTTTATATTCAATTCCAATGCGATTTCTGTGTTTCATCGTCAATGTGAAGGTCCAAGGGATACAGTAAACCTGCTCTGGTGCATCGGAACCTAATACTGGTCTACCAGGAGCCGCTCAAAGCACAAAATCTTAGAAGATTCACTCTTGTTGTACTTAAGTCGGCATTGTGCCTTTTATATTCAATTCCGATGCGATTTCTGTGTTTCATTGTCAATGTGAAGGTCCAAGGAATACAGTAAACCTGCACTGGTGCATCAGAATCTAATGCTGGTCTCCCAGGAGCCGCTCAAACCACAAAATCTTAGAAGATTCATTCTACTTGTACTTAAGTCGGCATTGTGCCTTTTATATTCAATTCCGATGCGATTTCTGTGTTTCATCGTCAATGTGAAGGACCAAGGGATACAGTAAACTTGCACTGGTGCATCGGAATCTAATACTGGTCTCCCAGGAGCCGCTAAAAGCAGAAACTCTTAGAAGATTCACTCTTCTTGTACTTACGTCGGCATTCTGCCTCTAATATTCAATTCCGATGCGATTTTTGTTTTTCATCGTCAATGTGAAGGTCCAAGGGATACAGTAAACCTGCACTGGTGCATCGGAATCTAATACTGGTCTTCCAGGAGCCGCTCAAAGCACAAACTCTTAGAAGATTCACTCTTCTTGTACTAAAGTCGGCATTGTGCCTTTTATATTCAATTCCAATGCGATTTCTGTGTTTCATCGTCAATGTGAAGGTCCAAGCGATACAGTAAACCTGCACCGGTGCCTTGGAATCTAATACTGGTCTCCCAGGAGCCGCCCAAACCAAAAACTATTAGAAGATTCACTCTTCTTGTACTTAACTCGGCATTGTGCCTTTTATGTTCAATTCCGATGCGATTTCTGTGTTTCATCGTCATTGTGAAGGTTCAAGAGATACAGTAAACCTGCACTGGTGCATCGGAATCTAATACTGGTCTCCCAGGAGCCGCTCAAAGCACAGACTCATAGAAGATTCACTCTTCTTATACTTGAGGCGGCATTGTGTCTTTTATATTCAATTCCGATGCGATTTCTGTGTTTCATCGTCAATGTGAAGGTCCAAGGGATACAGTAAACCTGCACTGGTGCATCGGAATCTAATACTGGTCTCCCAGGAGCCGCTCAAAGCACAATCTCTTAGAAGATTCACTCTTCCTGTACTTAAGTCGTCATTGTGCCGTTTATATTCAATTCCGATGCGATTTCTGTGTTTCATCGTCAATGTGAAGGTCCAAGGGATACAGTAAACCTGCACTGGTGCATCGAAATCGAATACTGGTCTCCCAGGAGCCGCTCAAAGCACAAACGCTTAGAAGATTCTTTCTTCTTGTATTTATGTCGGCATTGTGTCTTTTATATTCAATTCCGATGCGATTTCTGTGTCTCATCGTCAATGTAAAGTTCCAAGGGATACAGTAAACCTGCACTGGTGCATCGGAATTCGATACTGGTCTCCCAGGAGCCGCTCAATGCACTAACTCTTAGAAGATTCACTCTTCCTGTACTTAAGTTGTCATTGTGCTTTTTATATTCAATTCCGATGCGATTTCTGTGTTTCATCGTCAATGTCAAGATCCAAGAGATACAGTACACCTGCACTGGTGCATCGGAATCTAATACTAGTCTCCCAGGAGCCGCTCAAACCACAAACGCTTAGAAGATTCACTCTTCTAGTACTTAAGTCGGCATTGTGCCTTTTATATTCAATTCCGATGCGATTTCTGTGTTTCATCGTCAATGTGAAGGTCCAAGGGATACAGTAAACCTGCACTGGTGCATCGGAATCTAATACTGGTCTCCCAGGAGCCGCTCAAAGCACAAACTCTTAGAAGATTCACTCTTCGTCTACTTAAGTCGGGATTGTGCCATTTATATTCAATTCCAATGCGATTTCTGTGTTTCATCCTCAATGTGAAGGGCCAAGGGATACAGTAAACCTGCACTGGTGCATCGGAATCCAATACTGGTCTCCCAGGAGCCGCTCTAAGCACAAACTCTTTGAAGATTCACCCTTCTTCTACTTAAGTCGGCATTGTGCCATTTATATTCAATTCCAATGCGATTTCTGTGTTTCATCGTCAATGTGAATGTCCAAGGGATACAGTAAACCTGCACTGGTGCATCGGAATCTAATACTGGTCTCCCAGGAGCCGCTCAAAGCACAAACTCTTAGAAGATTCACTCTTCTTCTACTTAAGTCGGCATTGTGCCATTTATATTCAATTCCGATGCGATTTCTGTGTTTCATCGTCAATGTGAAGGTCCAAGGGATACAGTAAACGTGCACTGGTGCATCGGAATCTAATACTGGTCTCCCAGGGGCCGCTCAAAGCACAAACTCTTAGAAGATTCTTTCTTCTTGTACTTATGTCGGCATTGTGTCTTTTATATTCAATTCCAATGCGATTTCTGTGTTTCATCGTCAATGTGAATGTCCAAGGGATACAGTAAACCTGCACTGGTGCATCGGAATCTAATACTGGTCTCCCACGAGCCGCTCACAGCACAAACTCTTAGAAGATTCACTCTTCTTGTACTTAAGTCGGCATTGTGCCTTTTATATTCTAATCCGATGCGATTTCTATGTTTCATCGTCAATGTGAAGGTCCAAGGGATACAGTAAACGTGCACTGGTGCATCGGAATCTAATACTGGTCTCCCAGGAGCCGCTCAAAGCACAAACTCTTACAAGATTCACTCTTCTTGTACTTAAGTCGGCATTGTGCCTTTTACATTCAATTCTGATGCGATTTCTGTGTGTCATCGTCAATGTGAAGGTCCAAGGGATACACTAAACCTGCACTGGTGCATCGGAATCTAATACTGGTCTCCCAGGAGCCGCTCAAAGCACAAACGCATAGAAGATTCACTCTTCTTATACTTAAGTCAGCATTGTGTCTTTTATATTCAATGCCGATGCGATTTCTGTGTTTCATCGTCGATGTGAAGGTCCAAGGGATACAGTAAACGTGCACTGGTGCATCGGAATCTAATACTGGTCTCCCAGGCGCCGCTCAAAGCACAAACTCTTAGAAGATTCTTTCTTCTTGTACTTATGTCGACATTGTGTCTTTTATATTCAATTCCGATGCGATTTCTGTGTCTCATCGTCAATGTAAAGGTCCAAGGGATACAGTTAACCTGCACTGGTGCATCGGAATCCAATACTGGACTCCCAGGAGCCGCTCAAAGCACAAACTCTTAGAAGATTCACTCTTCTTGTACTTAAGTCGGCATTGTGCCTTTTATATTCAATTCCAATGCGATTTCTGTGTTTCATTGTCAATGGGAAGGTCCAAGGGATACAGAAAACCTCCACTGGTGCATCGGAATCCAATACTGGTCTCCCAGGAGCCGCTCAAAGCACAAACTATTAGAAGATTCACTCTTCTTGTACTTAAGTCATTATTGTGCCTTTTATATTCAATTCCGATGCGATTTATGTGTTTCATCGTCAATGTGAAGGTTCAAGGGATACAGTAAACCTGCACTGGTGCATCGGAATCTAATACTGGTCTCCCATTTGCCGCTCACAGCACAAACTCTTAGAAGATTCACTCTTCTTGTACTTAAGTCGGCATTGTGCCTTTCATATTCAATTCCGATGCGATTTCTGTGTTTCATCGTCAATGTGAAGGTCCAAGGGATACAGTAAACCTGCACTGGTGCCTCGGAATCCAATACTGGTCTCCCAGGAGCCGCTCAAGCACAAACTCTTAGAAGATTCACTCTTCTTGTACTTAAGTTGGCATTGTGCCTTTTATATTCAATTCCAAGCGATTTCTGTGTTTCATCGTCAATGTGAAGGTCCAAGGGATACAGTAAACCTGCACTGGTGCATCGGAATCTAATACTGGTCCCCCAGGGGCCGCTCAAACCACAAACTCTTAGAAGATTCACTCTTCTTGTACTTATGTCCGCATTGTGTCTTTTATATTCAATTCCGAAGCGATTTCTGTGTCTCATCGTCAATGTAAAGTTCCAAGGGATACAGTAAACCTGCACTGGTGCATCGGAATTCGATACTGGTCTCCCAGGAGCCGCTCAAAGCACCAACTTTAGAAGATTCACTCTTCCTGTACTTAAGTCGTCATTGTGCCTTTTATATTCAATTCCGATGCGATTTCTGTGTTTCATCGTCAATGTCAAGGTCAAAGGGATACAGTACACCTGCACTGGTGCATCGGAATCTAATACTAGTCTCCCAGGAGCCGCTCAAACCACAAACTCTTAGAAGATTCACTCTTCTAGTACTTAAGTCGGCATTGTGGCTTTTATATTCAATTCCGATGCGATTTCTGTGTTTCATCCTCAATGTGAAGGGCCAAGGGATACAGTAAACCTGCACTGGTGCATCGGAATCCAATACTGGTCTCCCAGGAGCCGCTCTAAGCAGAAACTCTTAGAAGATTCACTCTTCTTCTACTTAAGTCGGCATTGTGCCATTTATATTCAATTCCAATGCGATTTCTGTGTTTCATCGTCAATGTGAACGTCCAAGGGATACAGTAAACCTGCACTGGTGCATCGGAATCTAATACTGGTCTCCCAGGAGCCGCTCACAGCACAAACTCTTAGAAGATTCACTCTTCTTGTACTTAAGTCGGCATTGTGCCTCTTATATTCAATTCCGATGCGATTTCTGTGTTTCACCGTCAATGTGAAGGTTCAAGGGATACAGTAAACCAGCACTGGTGCATCGGAATCTAATACTGGTCTCCCAGGAGCCGCTCAAACCACAAACTCTTAGAATATTCACTCTTCTTGTACTTAAGTCTGCATTGTGCCTTTTATATTCTAATCCGATGCGATTTCTATGTTTCATCGTCAATGTGAAGGTCCAAGGGATACAGCAAACTTGCACTGGTGCATCGGAATCTAATACTGGTCTCCCAGGAGCCGCCCAAACCAAAAACTATTAGAAGATTCACTCTTCTTGTACTTAAGTCGGCATTCTGCCTTTTATGTTCAATTCCGATGCGATTTCTGTGTTTCATCGTCATTGTGAAGGTTCAAGGGATACAGTAAACCTGCACTGGTGCATCGAAATCTAATACTGGTCTCCCAGGAGCCGCTCAAAGCACAGACTCATAGAAGATTCACTCTTCCTGTACTTAAGTCGTCATTGTGCCTTTTATATTCAATTCCGATGCGATTTCTGTGTTTCATCGTCAATGTGAAGGTCCAAGGGATACAGTAAACGTGCACTGGTGCATCGGAATCTAATACTGGTCTCCCAGGCGCCGCTCAAAGCACAAACTCTTAGAAGATTCTTTCTTCTTGTACTTATGTCGGCATTGTGCCTTTTATATTCAATTCCGATGCGATTTCTGTGTCTCATCGTCAATGTAAAGGTCCAAGGGATACAGTTAACCTGCACTGGTGCATCGGAATCCAATACTGGACTCCCAGGAGCCGCTCAAAGCACAAACTCTTAGAAGATTCACTCTTCTTGTACTTAAGTCGGCATTGTGCCTTTTATATTCAATTCCAATGCGATTTCTGTGTTTCATTGTCAATGGGAAGGTCCAAGGGATACGGAAAATCTCCACTGGTGCATCGGAATCCAATACTGGTCTCCCAGGAGCCGCTTAAAGCACAAACTATTAGAAGATTCACTCTTCTTGTACTTAAGTCATTATTGTGCCTTTTATATTCAATTCCGATGCGATTTATGTGTTTCATCGTCAATGTGAAGGTTCAAGGGATACAGTAAACCTGCACTGGTGCATCGGAATCTAATACTGGTCTCACATTTGCCGCTCACAGCCCAAACTCTTAGAAGATTCACTCTTCTTGTACTTAAGTCGGCATTGTGCCTTTCATATTCAATTCCGATGCGATTTCTGTGTTTCATCGTCAATGTGAAGGTCCAAGGGATACATTAAACCTGCACTGGTGCCTCGGAATCCAATACTGGTCTCCCAGGAGCCGCTCAAAGCACAAACTCTTAGCAGATTCACTCTTCTTGTACTTGGCATTGTGCCTCTTATATTCAATTCCAAGCGATTTCTGTGTTTCATCGTCAATGTGAAGGTCCAAGGGATACAGTAAACCAGCACTGGTGCACCGGAATCTAATACTGGTCCCCCAGGAGCCGCTCAAACCACAAATTCTTAGAAGATTCACTCTTCTTGTACTTATGTCCGCATTGTGCCTTTTATATTCAATTCCGATGCGATTTCTGTGTTTCATCGTCAATGTGAAGGTCCAATGGGATACAGTAAAAGTGCACTGGTGGATCGGAATCTAATACTGGTCTCCCAGGAGCCGCTCAAAGCACAAACTCTTAGAAGATTCACTCATCTTGTACTTAAGTCGGCATTGTGCGTTTTGTATTCAATTCCGGTGCGATTTCTGTCTTTCATCGTCAATGTGAAGGTCCAAGGGATACAGTAAACCTGCACTGGTGCCTCGGAATCTAATACTGGTCTCTCAGGAGCCGCTCAAACCACAAACTCTTAGAGGATTCACTCTTCTTGTACTTAAGTCGGTATTGTGCCTTTTATTTCCAATTCCGATGCGATATCTGTGTCCCATCGTCAATGTGAAGGTCCAAGGGATACAGTAAACCTGCACTGGTGCATCGGAATCCAATACTGGTCTCCCAGGAGCCGCTCAAAGCACAAACTCTTAGAAGATTCACTCTTCTTGTACTTCAGTCGGCATTGTGCATTTTATATTCAATTCCGATGCGATTTCTGTGTTTCATCGTCAATGTGAAGGTCCAAGGGATACAGTAAACCTGCAATGGTGCACCGGAATTCAATACTGGTCTCCCAGGAGCCGCTCAAAGCACAAACACTTAGAAGATTCACTCTTCTTGTACTTAAGTTGGTATTGTCCTTTTTATATTCAATTCCGATGCGATTTCTGTGTTTCATCCCCAATGTGAAGGTCCAAGGTATAAAGTAAACCTGCACTGGTGCATCGGAATCCAATACTGGTCTCCCAGGAGCCGCTCTAAGCACAAACTCTTAGAAGATTCACTCTTCTTCTACTTAAGTCGGCGTTGTGCCATTTATATTCAATTCCAATGCGATTTCTGTGTTTCATCGTCAATGTGAAGGTCCAAGGGATACACTAAACCTGCACTGGTGCATCGGAATCTAATACTGGTCTCCCAGGAGCCGCTCAAAGCACAAACTCATAGAAGATTCACTCTTCTTATACTTAAGTCGGCATTGTGTCTTTTATATTCAATTCCGATGCGATTTCTGTGTTTCATCGTCAATGTGAAGGTCCAAGGGATACAGTAAACGTGCACTGGTGCATCGGAATCTAATACTGGTCTCCCAGGCGCCGCTCAAAGCACAAACTCTTAGAAGATTCTTTCTTCTTGTACTTATGTCGGCATTGTGCCTTTTATATTCAATTCCGATGCGATTTCTGTGTCTCATCGTCAATGTAAAGGTCCAAGGGATACAGTTAACCTGCACTGGTGCATCGGAATCCAATACTGGACTCCCAGGAGCCGCTCAAAGCACAAACTCTTAGAAGATTCACTCTTCTTGTACTTAAGTCTGCATTGTGCCTTTTATATTCAATTCCAATGCGATTTCTGTGTTTCATTGTCAATGGGAAGGTCCAAGGGATACAGAAAACCTCCACCGGTGCATCGGAATCCAATACTGGTCTCCCAGGAGCCGCTCAAAGCACAAACTATTAGAAGATTCACTCTTCTTGTACTTAAGTCATTATTGTGCCTTTTATATTCAATTCCGATGCGATTTATGTGTTTCATAGTCAATGTGAAGGTTCAAGGGATACAGTAAACCTGCACTGGTGCATCGGAATCTAATACTGGTCTCCCATTTGTCGCTCACAGCACAAACTCTTAGAAGATTCACTCTTCTTGTACTTAAGTCGGCATTGTGCCTTTCATATTCAATTCCGATGCGATTTCTGTGTTTCATCGTCAATGTGAAGGTCCAAGGGATACATTAAACCTGCACTGGTGCCTCGGAATCCAATACTGGTCTCCCAGGAGCCGCTCAAAGCACAAACTCTTACAAGATTAACTCTTCTTGTACTTAAGATGGCATTGTGCCTTTTATATTCAATTCCAAGCGATTTCTGTGTTTCATCGTCAATGTGAAGGTCCAAGGGATACAGTAAACCTGCACTGGTGCATCGGAATCTAATACTGGTACCCCAGGAGCCGCTCAAACCACAAACTCTTAGAAGATTCACTCTTCTTGTACTTATGTCCGCATTGTGCCTTTTATATTCAATTCCGATGCGATTTCTGTGTTTCGTCGTCAATGTGAAGGTTCAAGGGATACAGTAAACCTGCACTGGTGCTTCGGAATCTAATACTGGTCTCTCAGGAGCCGCTCAAACCACAAACTCTTAGAGGATTCACTCTTCTTGTACTTAAGTCGGTATTGTGCCTTTTATATTCAATTCCAATGCGATTTCTGTGTTTCATTGTCAATGGGAAGGTCCAAGGGATACAGAAAACCTCCACTGGTGCATCGGAATCTAATACTGGTCTCCCAGGAGCCGCCCAAACCAAAAACTATTAGAAGATTCACTCTTCTTGTACTTAAGTCGGCATTCTGCCTTTTATGTTCAATTCCGATGCGATTTCTGTGTTTCATCGTCATTGTGAAGGTTCAAGGGATACAGTAAACCTGCACTGGTGCATCGAAATCTAATACTGGTCTCCCAGGAGCCGCTCAAAGCACAGACTCATAGAAGATTCACTCTTCCTGTACTTAAGTCGTCATTGTGCCTTTTATATTCAATTCCGATGCGATTTCTGTGTTTCATCGTCAATGTGAAGGTCCAAGGGATACAGTAAACGTGCACTGGTGCATCGGAATCTAATACTGGTCTCCCAGGCGCCGCTCAAAGCACAAACTCTTAGAAGATTCTTTCTTCTTGTACTTATGTCGGCATTGTGCCTTTTATATTCAATTCCGATGCGATTTCTGTGTCTCATCGTCAATGTAAAGGTCCAAGGGATACAGTTAACCTGCACTGGTGCATCGGAATCCAATACTGGACTCCCAGGAGCCGCTCAAAGCACAAACTCTTAGAAGATTCACTCTTCTTGTACTTAAGTCGGCATTGTGCCTTTTATATTCAATTCCAATGCGATTTCTGTGTTTCATTGTCAATGGGAAGGTCCAAGGGATACAGAAAACCTCCACTGGTGCATCGGAATCCAATACTGGTCTCCCAGGAGCCGCTCAAAGCACAAACTATTAGAAGATTCACTCTTCTTGTACTTAAGTCATTATTGTGCCTTTTATATTCAATTCCGATGCGATTTATGTGTTTCACCGTCAATGTGAAGGTTCAAGGGATACAGTAAACCTGCACTGGTGCATCGGAATCTAATACTGGTCTCCCATTTGCCGCTCACAGCCCAAACTCTTAGAAGATTCACTCTTCTTGTACTTAAGTCGGCATTGTGCCTTTCATATTCAATTCCGATGCGATTTCTGTGTTTCATCGTCAATGTGAAGGTCCAAGGGATACATTAAACCTGCACTGGTGCCTCGGAATCCAATACTGGTCTCCCAGGAGCCGCTCAAAGCACAAACTCTTAGCAGATTCACTCTTCTTGTACTTAAGTTGGCATTGTGCCTCTTATATTCAATTCCAAGCGATTTCTGTGTTTCATCGTCAATGTGAAGGTCCAAGGGATACAGTAAACCTGCACTGGTGCACCGGAATCTAATACTGGTCCCCCAGGAGCCGCTCAAACCACAAATTCTTAGAAGATTCACTCTTCTTGTACTTATGTCCGCATTGTGCCTTTTATATTCAATTCCGATGCGATTTCTGTGTTTCATCGTCAATGTGAAGGTCCAATGGGATACAGTAAAAGTGCACTGGTGGATCGGAATCTAATACTGGTCTCCCAGGAGCCGCTCAAAGCACAAACTCTTAGAAGATTCACTCATCTTGTACTTAAGTCGGCATTGTGCGTTTTATATTCAATTCCGGTGCGATTTCTGTCTTTCATCGTCAATGTGAAGGTCCAAGGGATACAGTAAACCTGCACTGGTGCCTCGGAATCTAATACTGGTCTCTCAGGAGCCGCTCAAACCACAAACTCTTAGAGGATTCACTCTTCTTGTACTTAAGTCGGTATTGTGCCTTTTATTTTCAATTCCGATGCGATATCTGTGTCCCATCGTCAATGTGAAGGTCCAAGGGATACAGTAAACCTGCACTGGTGCATCGGAATCCAATACTGGTCTCCCAGGAGCCGCTCAAAGCACAAACTCTTAGAAGATTCACTCTTCTTGTACTTCAGTCGGCATTGTGCATTTTATATTCAATTCCGATGCGATTTCTGTGTTTCATCGTCAATGTGAAGGTCCAAGGGATACAGTAAACCTGCAATGGTGCACCGTAATTCAATACTGGTCTCCCAGGAGCCGCTCAAAGCACAAACACTTAGAAGATTCACTCTTCTTGTACTTAAGTTGGTATTGTCCTTTTTATATTCAATTCCGATGCGATTTCTGTGTTTCATCTCCAATGTGAAGGTCCAAGGTATAAAGTAAACCTGCACTGGTGCATCGGAATCCAATACGGGTCTCCCAGGAGCCGCTCTAAGCACAAACTCTTAGAAGATTCACTCTTCTTCTACTTAAGTCGGCATTGTGCCATTTATATTCAATTCCAATGCGATTTCTGTGTTTCATCGTCAATATGAAGGTCCAAGGGATACAGTAAACCTGCACTGGTGCATCGGAATCTAATACTGGTCCCCAGGAGCCGCTCACAGCACAAACTCTTCGAAGATTCACTCTTCTTGTACTTAAGTCGGCATTGTGCCTCTTATATTCAATTCCGATGCGATTTCTGTGTTTCACCGTCAATGTGAAGGTTCAAGGGATACAGTAAACCAGCACTGGTGCATCGGAATCTAATACTGGTCTCCCAGGAGCCGCTCAAACCACAAACTCTTAGAATATTCACTCTTCTTGTACTTAAGTCGGCATTGTGCCTTTTATATTCTAATCCGATGCGATTTCTATGTTTCATCGTCAATGTGAAGGTCCAAGGGATACAGTAAACTTGCACTGGTGCATCGGAATCTAATACTGGTCTCCCAGGAGCCGCTCAAAGCACAAACTCTTACAAGATTCACTCTTCTTCTACTTAAGTCGGCATTGTGCCTTTTATATTCAATTCCGATGCGATTTCTGTGTTTCATCGTCAATGTGAAGGTCCAAGGGATACACTAAACCTGCACTGGTGCATCGGAATCTAATACTGGTCTCCCAGGAGCCGCTCAAAGCACAAACTCATAGAAGATTCACTCTTCTTATACTTAAGTCGGCATTGTGTCTTTTATATTCAATTCCGATGCGATTTCTGTGTCTCATCGTCAATGTAAAGGTCCAAGGGATACAGTTAACCTGCACTGGTGCATCGGAATCCAATACTGGACTCCCAGGAGCCGCTCAAAGCACAAACTCTTAGAAGATTCACTCTTCTTGTACTTAAGTCTGCATTGTGCCTTTTATATTCAATTCCAATGCGATTTCTGTGTTTCATTGTCAATGGGAAGGTCCAAGGGATACAGAAAACCTCCACTGGTGCATCGGAATCCAATACTGGTCTCCCAGGAGCCGCTCAAAGCACAAACTATTAGAAGATTCACTCTTCTTGTACTTAAGTCATTATTGTGCCTTTTATATTCAATTCCGATGCGATTTATGTGTTTCATAGTCAATGTGAAGGTTCAAGGGATACAGTAAACCTGCACTGGTGCATCGGAATCTAATACTGGTCTCCCATTTGTCGCTCACAGCACAAACTCTTAGAAGATTCACTCTTCTTGTACTTAAGTCGGCATTGTGCCTTTTATATTCAATTCCGATGCGATTTCTGTGTTTCATCGTCAATGTGAAGGTCCAATGGGATACAGTAAAAGTGCACTGGTGGATCGGAATCTAATATTGGCCTCCCAGGAGCCGCTCAAAGCACAAATTCTTAGAAGATTTACTCTTCTTGTACTTATGTCGGCATTGTGCTATTTATATTCAATTCCAATGCGATTTCTGTGTTTCATCGTCAATGTGATGATCCAGAGGATACAGTAAACCTGCTCTGGTGCATCGGAATCTAATATTGGTCTCCCAGGAGCCGCTCAAAGCACAAATTCTTAGAAGATTTACTCTTCTTGTACTTATGTCGGCATTGTGCCTTTTGTATTCAATTCCGATGCGATTTCTGTGTTTCATCGTCAATGTGAAGGTCCAAGGGATACAGTAAACCTGCACTGGTGCATCGAAATCTAATACTGGTCTCCCAGGAGCCGCTCAAAGCAGAAACTCTTAGAAGAATTACTCTTCTTGTACTTACGTCGGCATTGTGCCTCTTATATTCATTTCCGATGCGATTTTTGTGTTTCATCGTCAATGTGAAAGTCCAAGGGATACAGTAAACCTGTACTGGTGCATCGGAATCTAATACTGGTCTTCCAGGAGCCGCTCAAAGCACAAACTCTTTGAAGATTCACTCTTCTTGTACTTAAGTCGGCATTGTGCCTTTTATATTCAATTCCAATGCGATTTCTGTGCTTCATCGTCAATGTGAAAGTCCAAGCGATACAGTAAGCCTGCACCGGTGTCTTGGAATCTAATACTGGTCTCCCAGGAGCCGCCCAAACCAAAAACTCTTAGAAGATTCTTTCTTCTTGTACTTATGTCGGCATTGTGCTTTTTATATTCAATTCCGTTGCGATTTCTGTGTTTCATCGTCATTTTGAAGATTCAAGGGATACAGTAAACCTGCACTGGTGCATCGCAATCTAATACTGGTCCCCCAGGAGCCGCTCAAAGCACAAACTCATAGAAGATTCACTCTTCTTATACTTAAGTCGGCATTGTGCCTTTTATATTCAATTCCAATGCGATTTCTGTGTTTCATTGTCAATGGGAAGGTCCAAGGGATACAGAAAACCTCCACTGGTGCATCGGAATCCAATACTGGTCTCCCAGGAGCCGCTCAAAGCACAAACTATTAGAAGATTCACTCTTCTTGTACTTAAGTCATTATTGTGCTTTTTATATTCAATTCCGATGCGATTTATGTGTTTCATCGTCAATGTGAAGGTTCAAGGGATACAGTAAACCTGCACTGGTGCATCGGAATCTAATACTGGTCTCCCATTTGCCGCTCACAGCCCAAACTCTTAGAAGATTCACTCTTCTTGTACTTAAGTCGGCATTGTGCCTTTCATATTCAATTCCGATGCGATTTCTGTGTTTCATCGTCAATGTGAAGGTCCAAGGGATACATTAAACCTGCACTGGTGCCCCGGAATCCAATACTGGTCTCCCAGGAGCCGCTCAAAGCACAAACTCTTAGCAGATTCACTGTTCTTGTACTTAAGTTGGCATTGTGCCTCTTATATTCAATTCCAAGCGATTTCTGTGTTCCATCGTCAATGTGAAGGTCCAAGGGATACAGTAAACCTGCACTGGTGCACCGGAATCTAATACTGGTCCCCCAGGAGCCGCTCAAACCACAAATTCTTAGAAGATTCACTCTTCTTGTACTTATGTCCGCATTGTGCCTTTTATATTCAATTCCGATGCGATTTCTGTGTTTCATCGTCAATGTGAAGGTCCAATGGGATACAGTAAAAGTGCACTGGTGGATCGGAATCTAATACTGGTCTCCCAGGAGCCGCTCAAAGCACAAACTCTTAGAAGATTCACTCATCTTGTACTTAAGTCGGCATTGTGCGTTTTATATTCAATTCCGGTGCGATTTCTGTCTTTCATCGTCAATGTGAAGGTCCAAGGGATACAGTAATCCTGCACTGGTGCACCGGAATCTAATACTGGTCTCCCAGGAGCCGCTCAAAGCACAAATTCTTAGAAGATTTACTCTTCTTGTACTTATGTCGGCATTGTGCCTTTTGTATTCAATTCCGATGCGATTTCTGTGTTTCATCGTCAATGTTAAGGTCCAAGGGATACAGTAAACCTGCACTGGTGCATCGAAATCTAATACTGGTCTCCCAGGAGCCGCTCAAAGCAGAAACTCTTAGAAGAATTACTCTTCTTGTACTTACGTCGGCATTGTGCCTCTTATATTCATTTCCGATGCGATTTTTGTGTTTCATCGTCAATGTGAAAGTCCAAGGGATACAGTAAACCTGTACTGGTGCATCGGAATCTAATACTGGTCTTCCAGGAGCCGCTCAAAGCACAAACTCTTTGAAGATTCACTCTTCTTGTACTTAAGTCGGCATTGTGCCTTTTATATTCAATTCCAATGCGATTTCTGTGCTTCATCGTCAATGTGAAAGTCCAAGCGATACAGTAAGCCTGCACCGGTGTCTTGGAATCTAATACTGGTCTCCCAGGAGCCGCCCAAACCAAAAACTCTTAGAAGATTCACTCTTCTTGTACGTAAGTCGGCATTGTGCTTTTTATATTCAATTCCGATGCGATTTCTGTGTTTCATCGTCATTTTGAAGATTCAAGGGATACAGTAAACCTGCACTGGTGCATCGCAATCTAATACTGGTCCCCCAGGAGCCGCTCAAAGCACAAACTCATAGAAGATTCACTCTTCTTATACTTAAGTCGGCATTGTGCCATTTATATTCAATTCCAATGCGATTTCTGTGTTTCATCGTCAATGTGAAGGTCCAAGGGATACAGTAAACCTGCACTGGTGCATCGGAATCCAATACTGGTCTCCCAGGAGCCGCTCAAAGCACAAACTCTTAGAAGATTCACTCTTCTTGTACTTCAGTCGGCATTGTGCATTTTATATTCAATTCCGATGCGATTTCTGTGTTTCATCGTCAATGTGAAGGTCCAAGGGATACAGTAAACCTGCAATGGTGCACCGGAATTCAATACTGGTCTCCCAGGAGCCGCTCAAAGCACAAACACTTAGAAGATTCACTCTTCTTGTACTTAAGTTGGTATTGTCCTTTTTATATTCAATTCCGATGCGATTTCTGTGTTTCATCCCCAATGTGAAGGTCCAAGGTATAAAGTAAACCTGCACTGGTGCATCGGAATCCAATACTGGTCTCCCAGGAGCCGCTCTAAGCACAAACTCTTAGAAGATTCACTCTTCTTCTACTTAAGTCGGCATTGTGCCATTTATATTCAATTCCAATGCGATTTCTGTGTTTCATCGTCAATGTGAAGGTCCAAGGGATACAGTAAACCTGCACTGGTGCATCGGAATCTAATACTGGTCTCCCAGGAGCCGCTCACAGCACAAACTCTTCGAAGATTCACTCTTCTTGTACTTAAGTCGGCATTGTGCCTCTTATATTCAATTCCGATGCGATTTCTGTGTTTCACCGTCAATGTGAAGGTTCAAGGGATACAGTAAACCAGCACTGGTGCATCGGAATCTAATACTGGTCTCCCAGGAGCCGCTCAAACCACAAACTCTTAGAATATTCACTCTTCTTGTACTTAAGTCGGCATTGTGCCTTTTATATTCTAATCCGATGCGATTTCTATGTTTCATCGTCAATGTGAAGGTCCAAGGGATACAGTAAACTTGCACTGGTGCATCGGAATCTAATACTGGTCTCCCAGGAGCCGCTCAAAGCACAAACTCTTACAAGATTCTTCTTCTTCTACTTAAGTCGGCATTGTGCCTTTTATATTCAATTCCGATGCGATTTCTGTGTTTCATCGTCAATGTGAAGGTCCAAGGGATACACTAAACCTGCACTGGTGCATCGGAATCTAATACTGGTCTCCCAGGAGCCGCTCAAAGCACAAACTCATAGAAGATTCACTCTTCTTATACTAAAGTCGGCATTGTGTCTTTTATATTCAATTCCGATGCGATTTCTGTGTTTCATCGTCAATGTGAAGGTCCAAGGGATACAGTAAACGTGCACTGGTGCATCGGAATCTAATACTGGTCTCCCAGGCGCCGAGCAAAGCACAACCTCTTAGAAGATTCTTTCTTCTTGTACTTATGTCGGCATTGTGCCTTTTATATTCAATTCCGATGCGATTTCTGTGTCTCATCGTCAATGTAAAGGTCCAAGGGATACAGTTAACCTGCACTGGTGCATCGGAATCCAATACTGGACTCCCAGGAGCCGCTCAAAGCACAAACTCTTAGAAGATTCACTCTTCTTGTACTTAAGTCTGCATTGTGCCTTTTATATTCAATTCCAATGCGATTTCTGTGTTTCATTGTCAATGTGAAGGTCCAAGGGATACAGAAAACCTCCACTGGTGCATCGGAATCCAATACTGGTCTCCCAGGAGCCGCTCAAAGCACAAACTATTAGAAGATTCACTCTTCTTGTACTTAAGTCATTATTGTGCCTTTTATATTCAATTCCGATGCGATTTATGTGTTTCATAGTCAATGTGAAGGTTCAAGGGATACAGTAAACCTGCACTGGTGCATCGGAATCTAATACTGGTCTCCCATTTGTCGCTCACAGCACAAACTCTTAGAAGATTCACTCTTCTTGTACTTAAGTCGGCATTGTGCCTTTCATATTCAATTCCGATGCGATTTCTGTGTTTCATCGTCAATGTGAAGGTCCAAGGGATACATTAAACCTGCACTGGTGCCTCGGAATCCAATACTGGTCTCCCAGGAGCCGCTCAAAGCACAAACTCTTACAAGATTCACTCTTCTTGTACTTAAGATGGCATTGTGCCTTTTATATTCTATTCCAAGCGATTTCTGTGTTTCATCGTCAATGTGAAGGTCCAAGGGATACAGTAAACCTGCACTGGTGCATCGGAATCTAATACTGGTCCCCCAGGAGCCGCTCAAACCACAAACTCTTAGAAGATTCACTCTTCTTGTACTTATGTCCGCATTGTGCCTTTTATATTCAATTCCGATGCGATTTCTGTGTTTCGTCGTCAATGTGAAGGTCCAATGGGATACAGTAAAAGTGCACTGGTGGATCGGAATCTAATACTGGTCTTCCAGGAGCCGCTCAAAGCACAAACTCTTACAAGATTCACTCGTCTTGTACTTAAGTCGGCATTGTGCGTTTTATATTCAATTCCGGTGCGATTTCTGTCTTTCATCGTCAATGTGAAGGTCCAAGGGATACAGTAAACCTGCACTGGTGAATCGAAATCTAATACTGGTCTCCCAGGAGCCGAACAAAGCACAAACTCATAGAAGATTCACTCTTCTTATACTTGAGTCGGCACTGTGACTTTTATATTCGAATCCGGTGCGATTTCTGTGTTTCATCGTCAATGTGAAGGTCCAAGGGATACAATAAACCTGCACTGGTTCATCGGAATGTAATACTGGTCTCCCATTTGCCGCTCACAGCACAAACTCTTAGAAGATTCACTCTTCTTGTACTTAAGTCGTTATTGTGCCTTTTATATTTAATTCCGATGCGATTTCTGTGTTTCATCGTCAATGTGAAGGTCCAAGGGATACAGTAAACCTGCACTGGTGCATCGGAATCCAATACTTGTCTCCCAGGAGCCGCTCAAAGCACAAACTCTTAGAAGATTCACTCTTCTTGTACTTAAGTCGTTATTGTGCCTTTTATATTCAATTCCGATGCGATTTCTTTGTTTCATCGTCAATGTGAAGGTCCAAGGGATACAGTACACATGCACTGGTGCATCGGAATATAATACTAGTCTCCCATTAGCCGCTCAAAGCACAAAATCTTAGAAGGTTCACTCTTCTTGTACTTAAGTCGGAAATGTGCCTTTTATATTCAATTCCGATGCGATTTCTGTGTTTCATCCTCAATGTGAAGGTCCAAGGGATACAGTAAACCTGCACTGGTGCATCGGAATCTAATACTGGTCTCCCAGGAGCCGCTCAAAGCACAAACTCTTACAAGATTCACTCTTCTTGTACTTAAGTCGGCATTGTGCCATTTATATTCAATTCCAATGCGATTTCTGTGTTTCATCGTCAATGTGAAGGTCCAAGGGATACAGTAAACTTGCACTGGTGCATCGGAATCTAGTACTGGTCTTTTAGGAGCCGCTCAAAGCACAAACTCTTAGAAGATTCACTCTTCCTGTACTGAAGTCGGCATTGTGCCTCTTATATTGAATTCCGATGCGATATCTGTGTTTCACCGTCAATGTGAAGGATACAGTAAACCTGCACTGGTGCATCGGAATCTAATACTGGTCACCCAGGAGCCGCTCAAAGCACAAACTCTTACAGGATTCACTCTTCATCTACTTAAGTCGGCATTGTGCCTTTTATATTCAATTCCGATGCGATTTCTATGTTTCATCGTCAATGTGAAGGTCCAAGGGATACAGTAAACCTGCACTGGTGCATCGGAATCTAATACTGGTCTCCCAGGATCCGCTCAAAGCACAAACGCTTAGAAGATTCTTTCTTCTTGTACTTATGTCGGAATTGTGTCTTTTATATTCAATTCCGATGCGATTTCTGTGTCTCAAAGTCAATGTAAAGGTCCAAGGGATACAGTAAACCTGCACTGGTGCATCGGAATTCAATACTGGTCTCCCAGGAGCCGCTCAAAGCACAAACTCTTAGAAGATTCACTCTGCTTGTACTTAAGTCGGTATTGTGACTTTTATAATCAATTCCGATGCCATTTCTGTGTTTCATCGTCAATGTGAAGGGCCAAAGGATACAGTAAACCTGCACTGGTGCATCGAAATCTAATACTGGTCTTCCAGGAGCCGCTCAAAGCACAAACTCATAGAAGATTCACACTTCTTGTACTTAATTCTGCATTGTGCGTTTTATATTCAATTCCGATGCGATTTCTGTGTTTCATCGTCAATGTGAAGATCCAAGGGATACAGTAAAAGTGCACTGGTGCATCGGAATCTAATACTGGTCTTCCAGGAGCCGCTCAAAGCACAAACTCTTAGAAGATTCACTCTTCCTGTACTTAAGTCGGCATTGTGCCTTTTATATTCAATTCCGATGCGATTTCTGTGTTTCATCGTCAATGTGAAGGTCCATGGGATTCAGTAAACCTGCACTGGTGCATCGAAATCTAATACTGGTCTCCCAGGAGCCGCTCAAACACAAACTCATAGAAGATTCACTCTTCTTATACTTGAATCGGCATTGTGACTTTTATATTCGATTCCGATGCGATTTCTGTGTTTCATCGTCAATGTGAAGGTCCAAGGGATACAGTAAACCTGCACTGGTGCATCGGAATCTAATACTTGTCTCCCAGGAGCCGCTCAAAGCACAAATTCTTAGAAGATTCACTCTTCTTGTACTTAAGTCGGCATTGTGCCTTTTATATTCAATTCCGATGCGATTTTTGTGTTTCATCGTCAATGTAAAGGTCCAAGGGATACAGTAAACCTGCACTGGTGCATCGGAATCCAATACTGGTCTCCCAGGAGCCGCTCAAAGCACAAACGCTTAGAAGATTCTTTCTTCTTGTACTTAAGTCGGCATTGTGCCTTTTATATTCAATTCCGATGCGATTTCTGTGTTTCATCGTCAATGTGAAGGTCCAAGGGATACAGTAAACCTGCACTGGTGCATCGGAATCTAATTCTGTCCTCCCAGGAGCCGCTCAAAGCACAAACACATAGAAGATTCACTCTTCTTATACTTAAGTCGGCATTGTGTCTTTTATATTCAATTCCGATGCGATTTCTGTGTTTTATCGTCAATGTGATGGTCCAAGGGATACAGTAAACCTGCACTGGTGCATCGGAACCTAATACTGGTCTCCCAGGAGCCGCTCAAAGCACAGACGCTTAGAAGATTCTTTCTTCTTGTACTTATGTCGGCATTGTGTCTTTTATATTCAATTCCGATGCGATTTCTGTGTTTCATCGTCAATGTGAAGGTCCAAATGATACAGTAAACCTGCACTGGTGCATCGAAATCTAATACTGGTCTCCCAGGAGCCGCTCAAAGCACAAACTCTTTGAAGATTCACTCTTCTTATACTTAAGTCGGCATTGTGTCTTTTATATTCAATTCCGATGCGGTCTCTGTGTTTCATCGCCAATGTGAAGGTCCAAGGGATACAGTAAACCTGCACTGGTGCATCGGAATTCAATACTGGTCTCCCAGGAGACGCTCAAAGCACAAACTCTTAGAAGATTCACTCTGCTTGTACTTAAGTCAGCATTGTGCCTTTTATATTCAATTCCGATGCGATTTCTGTGTTTCATCGTCATGAAGGTCCAAGGGATACAGTAAACCGGCACTGGTGCATCGGAATCCAATACTGGTCTCCCAGGAGCCGCTCAAAGCACAAACTCTTAGAAGATTCACTGTTCTTGTACTTAAGTCGGCATTGTACCTTTTATATTCAATTCCAATGCGATTTCTGTGTTTCATCGTCAATGTGAAGGTCCAAGGGACACAGTAAACCCTAACTGGTGCATCGGAATCTAATACTGGTCTCCCAGGAGCCGCTCAAAGCACAAACTCATAGAAGATTCACTCTTCTTATACTTAAGTCGGCATTGTGTCTTTTATATTAAATTCCGATGCGATTTCTGTGTCTCATCGTCAATGTAAAGGTCCAAGGGATACAGTAAACCTGCACTGGTGCATCGGAATCTAATACTGGACTCCCAGGAGCCGCTCAAAGCACAAGCTGTTAGAAGACTCACTCTTCTTGTACTTAAGTCAGCAATGTGCCTTTTATATTCAATTCCGATGCGATTTCTGTGTTTCATCGTCGTGAAGGTCCAAGGGATACAGTAAACCTCCACGGGTGCATCGGAATCTAATACTGGTCTTCCAGGTGCCGCTCAAAGCACAAACTCTTAGAAGATTCACTTTTCTTGTACTTAAGTCGGCATTGTGCGTCTTATATTCAATTCCCATGAGATTTCTGTGTTTCATCGTCAATGTGAAGGTCCAAGGGATACAGTAAAAATGCACTGGTGCATCGGAATCTAATACTGGTCTCCCAGGAGCCGCTCAAAGCACAAACTCTTAGAAGATTCACTCTTCTTGTACTTAAGTCGGCATTGTGCCTTTTATATTCAAATCCGATGCGATTTCTGTGTTTCATCGTCAATGTGAAGGTCCAAGGGATACAGTAAAAATGCACTGGTGCATCGGAATCTAATACTGGTCTCCCAGGAGTCGCTCAAAGCACAAACTCATAGAAGATTCACTCTTCTTATACTTGAGTCGGCATTGTGTCTTTTATATTCAATTCCGATGCGATTTCTGTGTTTCATCGTCAATGTGAAGGTCCAAGGGATACAGTAAACCTGCACTGGTGCATCGGAATCTAATACTGGTCTCCCAGGAGCCGCTCAAAGCACAAACTCTTAGAAGATTCACTCTTCCTGTACTTAAGTCGGCATTGTGCCTTTTATATTCAATTCCGCTGCGATTTCTGTTTTTCATCGTCAATGTGAAGGTCCAAGGGATACCGTAAACCTGCACTGGTGCATCGGAATCCAATACTGGTCTCCCAGGAGCCGCTCAAAGCACAAACTCTTAGAAGATTCACTCATCTTGTACTTAAGTCGGCATTGTGCCATTTATATTCAATTCCGATGCGATTTCTGTCTTTCATCGTCAATGTGAAGGTTTAAGGGATACAGTAAACCTGCACTGGTTCATCGGAATCTAATACTGGTCTCCCAGGAGCCGCTCAAAGCACAAATTCTTAGAAGATTCACTTTTCTTGTACTTATGTCGGCATTGTGCCTTTATATTCAATTCCGATGCGATTTCTGTGTTTCATCGTCAATGTGAAGGTCCAAGGGATACAGTAAACCTGCACTGGTGCATCGGAATCCAATACTGGTCTCCCAGGAGCCGCTCAAAGCACAAACTCATAGAAGATTCACTCTTCTTATACTTAAGTCGGCATTGTGTCTTTTATATTCAATTCCGATGCGATTTCTGTGTTTCATCGTCAATGTGAAGGTCCAAGGGATACAGTAAACCTGCACTGGTGCATCGGAATCTAATACTGGTCTCCCAGGATCCGCTCAAAGCACAAACGCTTAGAAGATTCTTTCTTCTTGTACTTATGTCGGAATTGTGTCTTTTATATTCAATTCCGATGCGATTTCTGTGTCTCAAAGTCAATGTAAAGGTCCAAGGGATACAGTAAACCTGCACTGGTGCATCGGATTCCAATACTGGTCTCCCAGGAGCCGCTCAAAGCACAAACTCTTAGAAGATTCACTCTTCTTGTACTTAAGTCGGCATTGTGCCTTTTATATTCAATTCCGATGCGATTTCTGTGTTTCATCGTTAATGTGAAGGTCCAAGGGATACAGTAAACCTGCACTGGTGCATCGGAATCTAATTCTGTCCTCCCAGGAGCCGCTCAAAGCACAAACACATAGAAGATTCACTCTTCTTATACTTAAGTCGGCATTGTGTCTTTTATATTCAATTCCGATGCGATTTCTGTGTTTTATCGTCAATGTGAAGGTCCAAGGGATACAGTAAACCTGCACTGGTGCATCGGAATCTAATACTGGTCTCCCAGGAGCCGCTCAAAGCACAGACGCTTAGAAGATTCTTTCTTCTTGTACTTATGTCGGCATTGTGTCTTTTATATTCAATTCCGATGCGATTTTTGTGTCTCATCGTCAATGTAAAGGTCCAAGGGATACAGTAAACCAGCACTGGTGCATCGGAATTCAATACTGGTCTCCCAGGAGCCGCTCAAAACACAAACTCTTAGAAGATTCACTCAGCTTGTACTTAAGTCGGCATTGTGCCTTTTATATTCAATTCCGATGCGATTTCTGTGTTTCATCGTCAATGTGAAGGTCCAAATGATACAGTAAACCTGCACTGGTGCATCGAAATCTAATACTGGTCTCCCAGGAGCCGCTCAAAGCACAAACTCTTTGAAGATTCACTCTTCTTATACTTAAGTCGGCATTGTGTCTTTTATATTCAATTCCGATGCGGTCTCTGTGTTTCATCGCCAATGTGAAGGTCCAAGGGATACAGTAAACCTGCACTGGTGCATCGGAATTCAATACTGGTCTCCCAGGAGACGCTCAAAGCACAAACTCTTAGAAGATTCACTCTGCTTGTACTTAAGTCAGCATTGTGCCTTTTATATTCAATTCCGATGCGATTTCTGTGTTTCATCGTCATGAAGGTCCAAGGGATACAGTAAACCGGCACTGGTGCATCGGAATCCAATACTGGTCTCCCAGGAGCCGCTCAAAGCACAAACTCTTAGAAGATTCACTGTTCTTGTACTTAAGTCGGCATTGTACCTTTTATATTCAATTCCAATGCGATTTCTGTGTTTCATCGTCAATGTGAAGGTCCAAGGGACACAGTAAACCCTCACTGGTGCATCGGAATCTAATACTGGTCTCCCAGGAGCCGCTCAAAGCACAAACTCATAGAAGATTCACTCTTCTTATACTTAAGTCGGCATTGTGTCTTTTATATTAAATTCCGATGCGATTTCTGTGTCTCATCGTCAATGTAAAGGTCCAAGGGATACAGTAAACCTGCACTGGTGCATCGGAATCTAATACTGGACTCCCAGGAGCCGCTCAAAGCACAAGCTGTTAGAAGACTCACTCTTCTTGTACTTAAGTCAGCAATGTGCCTTTTATATTCAATTCCGATGCGATTTCTGTGTTTCATCGTCGTGAAGGTCCAAGGGATACAGTAAACCTCCACGGGTGCATCGGAATCTAATACTGGTCTTCCAGGTGCCGCTCAAAGCACAAACTCTTAGAAGATTCACTTTTCTTGTACTTAAGTCGGCATTGTGCGTCTTATATTCAATTCCCATGAGATTTCTGTGTTTCATCGTCAATGTGAAGGTCCAAGGGATACAGTAAAAATGCACTGGTGCATCGGAATCTAATACTGGTCTCCCAGGAGCCGCTCAAAGCACAAACTCTTAGAAGATTCACTCTTCTTGTACTTAAGTCGGCATTGTGCCTTTTATATTCAAATCCGATGCGATTTCTGTGTTTCATCGTCAATGTGAAGGTCCAAGGGATACAGTAAACCGCCACTGGTGCATCGAAATCTAATACTGGTCTCCCAGGAGTCGCTCAAAGCACAAACTCATAGAAGATTCACTCTTCTTATACTTGAGTCGGCATTGTGTCTTTTATATTCAATTCCGATGCGATTTCTGTGTTTCATCGTCAATGTGAAGGTCCAAGGGATACAGTAAACCTGCACTGGTGCATCGGAATCTAATACTGGTCTCCCAGGAGCCGCTCAAAGCACAAACTCTTAGAAGATTCACTCTTCTTGTACTTAAGTCGGCATTGTGCCTTTTATATTCAATTCCGCTGCGATTTCTGTTTTTCATCGTCAATGTGAAGGTCCAAGGGATACCGTAAACCTGCACTGGTGCATCGGAATCCAATACTGGTCTCCCAGGAGCCGCTCAAAGCACAAACTCTTAGAAGATTCACTCATCTTGTACTTAAGTCGGCATTGTGCCATTTATATTCAATTCCGATGCGATTTCTGTCTTTCATCGTCAATGTGAAGGTTTAAGGGATACAGTAAACCTGCACTGGTTCATCGGAATCTAATACTGGTCTCCCAGGAGCCGCTCAAAGCACAAATTCTTAGAAGATTCACTTTTCTTGTACTTATGTCGGCATTGTGCCTTTATATTCAATTCCGATGCGATTTCTGTGTTTCATCGTCAATGTGAAGGTCCAAGGGATACAGTAAACCTGCACTGGTGCATCGGAATCCAATACTGGTCTCCCAGGAGCCGCTCAAAGCACAAACTCATAGAAGATTCACTCTTCTTATACTTAAGTCGGCATTGTGTCTTTTATATTGAATTCCGATGCGATTTCTGTGTTTCATCGTCAATGTGAAGGTCCAAGGGATACAGTAAACCTGCACTGGTGCATCGGAATCTAATACTGGTCTCCCAGGAGCCGCTCAAAGCACAACGCTTAGAAGATTCTCTCTTCTTGTACTTATGTCGGCATTGTGTCTTTTATATTAAATTCCGATGCGATTTCTGTGTCTCATCGTCAATGTAAAGGTCCAAGGGATACAGTAAACCTGCACTGGTCCATCGGAATTCAATACTGGTCTCCCAGGAGCCGCTCAAAGCACAAACTCTTAGAAGATTCAACCTGCTTGCACTTAAGTCGGCATTGTGCCTTTTATATTCAATTCCGATGCGATTTTTGGGTTTTATCGTCAATGTGAAGGTCCAATGGATACAGTAAACCTGCACTGGTGCATCGGAGTCTAATACTGGACTCCCAGGAGCCGCTCAAAGCACAAGCAGTTAGAAGACTCACTCTTCTTGTACTTAAGTCAGCATTGTGCCTTTTATATTCAATTCCGATGCGATTTCTGTGTTTCATCGTCGTGAAGGTCCAAGGGATACAGTAAACCTCCACTGGTGCATCGGAATCTAATACTGGTCTTCCAGGAGCCGCTCAAAGCACAAACTCTTAGAAGATTCACTCTTCTTGTACTTAAGTCGGCATTGTGCGTCTTATATTCAATTCCGATGCGATTTCTGTGTTTCATCGTCAATGTGAAGGTCCAAGCGATACAGTAAAAATGCACTGGTGCATCGGAATCTAATACTGCTCTCCCAGGAGCCGCTCAAAGCACAAACTCTTAGAAGATTCACTCTTCTTGTACTTAAGTCGGCATTGTGCCTTTTATATTCAATTCCGATGCGATTTCTGTGTTTCATCGTCAATGTGAAGGTCCAAGGGATACAGTAAACCTGCACTGGTGCATCGAAATCTAATACTGGTCTCCCAGGAGCCGCTCAAAGCACAAACTCATAGAAGATTCACTCTTCTTATACTTGAGTCGGCATTGTGACTTTTATATTCGATTCCGATGCGATTTCTGTGTTTCATCGTCAATGTGAATGTCCAAGGGGTACAGTAAACCTGCACTGGTGCATCGGAATCTAATACTTGTCTCCCAGGAGCCGCTCAAAACACAAACTCTTAGAAGATTCACTCTTCTTGTACTTAAGTCGGCATTGTGCCTTTTTTATTCAATTCCGATGCGATTTCTGTGTTTCATCGTCAATGTAAAGGTCCAAGGGATACAGTAAACCTGCACTGGTGCATCGGAATCCAATACTGGTCTCCCAGGAGCCGCTCAAAGCACAAACTCTTAGAAGATTCACTCTTCTTGTACTTAAGTCGGCATTGTGCCTTTTATATTCAATTCCGATGCGATTTCTGTCTTTCATCGTCAATGTGAAGGTTTAAGGGATACAGTAAACCTGCACTGGTGCATCGGAATCTAATACTGGTCTCCCAGGAGCCGCTCAAAGCACAAATTCTTAGAAGATTCACTTTTCTTGTACTTATGTCGGCATTGTGCCTTTTATATTCAATTCCGATGCGATTTCTGTGTTTCATCGTCAATGTGAAAGTCCAAGGGATACAGTAAACCTGCACTGGTGCATCGGAATCTAATACTGGTCTCCCAGGAGCCGCTCAAAGCACAAACTCTTAGAAGATTCACTCTTCTTATACTTCAGTCGGCATTGTGCCTTTTATATTCAATTCCGATGCGATTTCTGTGTTTCATCGTCAATGTGAAGGTCGAAGGGATACAGTAAACCTGCACTGGTGCATCGGAATCTAATACTGGTCTCCCAGGAGCCGCTCAAACCACAAACTATTAAAAGATTAACTTTTCTTGTACTTAAGTCGGCATTGTGCCTTTTATATTCAATTCCGATGCAATTTCTGTGTTTCATCGTCAATGTGAAGGTCCAAGGGATACAGTAAACCTGCACTGGTGCATCGGAATCTAATATTGGTCTCCCAGGAGCCGCTCAAAGCACAAACTCTTAGAAGATTCACTCTTCTTGTACTTAAGTCGGCATTGTGCCTTTTATATTCAATTCCGATGCGATTTCTGTGTTTCATCGTCAATGTGATGGTCCAAGGGTTACAGTAAACCTGCACTGGTGCATCGGAATCCAATACTGGTCTCCCAGGAGCCGCTCAAAGCAGAAACTCTTAGAAGATTCACTCTTCTTGTACTTAAGTCTTCACTGTGCCTTTTATATTCAATTCCGATGCGATTTCTGTGTTTCATCGTCAGTGTGAAGGTCCAAGGGATACAGTAAACCTGCACTGGTGCATCGGAATCTAATACTGGTCTCCCAGGAGCCGCTCAAAGCACAAACTCTTAGAAGATTCACTCTTCTTGTACTTAAGTCGGCATTGTGACTTTACACTCCTGGAAATGGAATAATGAACACATTGACACCGGTGTGTCAGACCCACCATACTTGCTCCGGACACTGCGAGAGGGCTGTACAAGCAATGATCCCACGCACGGCATAGCGGACACACCAGGTACCGCGGTGTTGCCCGTCGAATTGCGCTAGCTGCGCAGCATTTGTGCACCGCCGCCTTAAGTGTCAGCCAGTTTGCCGTGGCATACGGAGCTCCATCGCAGTCTTTAACACCGGTAGCATGCCGCGACAGCGTGGACGTGAACCGTATGTGCAGTTGACTTACTTTGAGCGAGGGCGTATTGTGGGCATGCGGGAGGCCGGGTGGACGTATTGCCGAATTGCTCAACACGTGGGGCGTGAGGTCTCCACAGTACATCGATGTTGTCGCCAGTGGTCGACGGAAGGTGCACGTGCCCGTCGACCTGGGACCGGACCACAGCGACGCACGGATGCACGCCAAGACCGTAGGATCCTACGCAGTGCCGTAGGGGACCGCACCGCCACTTCCCAGCAAATTAGGGACACTGTTGCTCCTGGGGTATCGGCGAGGACCATTCGCCGTCTCCATGAAGCTGGGCTATGGTCCCGCACACCGTTAGGCCGTCTTCCGCTCACGCCCCAACATCGTGCAGCCCGCCTCCAGTGGTGTCGCGACAGGCGTGAATGGAGGGAAGGAATGGAGACGTGTCGACTTCAGCGATGAGAGTCGCTTCTGCCTTGGTGCCAATGATGTTCGTATGCGTGTTTGGCGCCGTGCAGGTGAGCGCCACAATCAGGACTGCATACGACGGAGGCACACAGGCCCAACACCCGGCATCATGGTGTGGGGAGCGATCTCCTACACAGGCCGTACACCACTGGTGATCGTCGAGGGGACACTGAACAGTGCACGGTACATCCAAGCCGTCATCGAACCCATCATTCTACCATTCCTAGACCGGCAAGGGAACTTGCTGTTCCAACAGGACAACGCACGTCCGCATGTATCCCGTGCCACCCAACGTGCTCTAGAAGGTGTAAGTCAACTACCCTGGCCAGCAAGATCTCCGGATCTGTCCCCCATTGAGCATGTTTGGGACTGGATGAAGCGTCATCTCACGCGGTCTGCACGTCCAGCACGAACGCTTGTCCAACTGAGGCGCCAGGTGGAAATGGCATGGCAAGCCGTTCCACAGGACTATATCCAGCATCTCTACGATCGTCTCCATGGGAGAATAGCAGCCTGCATTTCGGCGAAAGGTGGATATACACTGTACTAGTGCTGACATTGTGCATGCTCTGTTGCCTGTGTCTATGTGCCTGTGGTTATGTCAGTGTGATCATGTGATGTATCTGACCCCTGGAATGTTTCAATAAAGTTTCCCCTTCCTGGGACAATGAATTCACGGTGTCCTTATCTCAATTTCCAGGAGGCTATATACAATTCCGATGCGATTTCTGTGTTTCATCGTCAATGTGAAGGTCCAAGGGATACAGAAAACCTGCACTGGTGCATCGGAATCTAATACTGGTCTCCCAGGAGCCGCTCAAAGCACAAACTGTTAGAAGACTCACTCTTCTTGTACTTAAGTCGGCATTGTGCCTTTTATATTCAATTCCGATGCGATTTCTGTGTTTCATCGTCAATGTGAAGGTCCAAGGGATACAGTAAAACTGCACTGGTGCATCGGAATCTAATACTGGTCTCCCAGGAGCCGCTCAAACCACAAACTCTTAGAAGATTCACTCTTCTTGTACTTAAGTCGGCATTGTGCCTTTTATATTCAATTCCGATGCGATTTCTGTGTTTCATCGTCAATGTAAAGGCCAAGGGATACAGTAAACCTGCACTGGTGCATCGGAATCCAATACTGGTCTCCCAGGAGCCGCTCAAACCACAAACTCTTTAAAGATTCACTCTTCTTGTACTTAAGTCGGTATTGTGCCTTTTATATTCAATTCCGATGCGATTTCTGTGTTTCATCGTCAATGTGAAGATCCAAGGGATACAGTAAACCTGCACTGGTGCATCGGAATCTAATACTGGTCCCCCAGTAGCCGCTCAAAGCACAAACTCTTAGAAGATTCACTCTTCTTGTACTTAAGTCGGCATTGTGCCTTTTATATTCAATTCCGATGCGATTTGTGTGTTTCATCGTCAATGTGAAGGTCCAAGGGATAACGTAAACCTGCACTGGTGCATCGGAATCTAATACTGGTCTCCCAGGAGCCGCTCACAGCACAAACACTTAGAAGATTCACTCTTCTTGTACTTAAGTCGGCATTGTGCCTTTTATATTCAATTCCGATGCGATTTCTGTGTTTCATCGTCAATGTGAAGGTACAAGGAATACAGTAAACCTGCACTGGTGCATTGGAATCCAATACTGGTCTCCCAGGAGCCGCTCAAAGCACAAACTTTTAGAAGATTCACTCTTCTTGTACTTAAGTCGGTATTGTGCCTTTTATATTCAATTCCGACGCGATTTCTGTGTTTCATCGTCAATGTGAAGTCCAAGGGATACAGTAAACCTGCACTGGTGCATCGGAATCTAATACTGGTCACCCAGGAGCCGCTCAAAGCACTAACTCTTAGCAGATTCACTCTTGTTGTACTTAAGTCGACATTGTGCCTTTTATATTCAATTCCGACGCGATATCTGTGTTTCATCGTCAATGTGAAGTCCAAGGGATACAGTAAACCTGCACTGGTGCATCGGAATCTAATACTGGTCTCCCAGGAGCCGCTCAAAACACAAACTCTTAGAAGATTCACTCTTGTTGTACTTAAGTCGACATTGTGCCTTTTATATTCAATTCCGATGCGATTTCTGTGTTTCATCGTCGATGTGAAGGTCCAATGGATACAGTAAACCTGCACTGGTGCATCGGAATCTAACACTGGTCTCCCAGGAGCCGCTCAAAGCAGAAACTCTTAGAAGATTCACTCTTCTTGTACTTAAGTCTTCAGTGTGCCTTTTATATTCAATTCCGATGCGATTTCTGTGTTTCATCGTCAGTGTGAAGGTCCAAGGGATACAGTAAACCTGCACTGGTGCATCGGAATCTAATACTGGTCTCCCAGGAGCCGCTCAAAGCACAAACTCTTAGAAGATTCACTCTTCTTGTACTTAAGTCGGCATTGTGCCTTTACACTCCTGGAAATGGAATAATGAACACATTGACACCGGTGTGTCAGACCCACCATACTTGCTCCGGACACTGCGAGAGGGCTGTACAAGCAATGATCCCACGCACGGCATAGCGGACACACCAGGTACCGTGGTGTTGCCCGTCGAATTGCGCTAGCTGCGCAGCATTTGTGCACCGCCGCCTTAAGTGTCAGCCAGTTTGCCGTGGCATACGGAGCTCCATCGCAGTCTTTAACACCGGTAGCATGCCGCGACAGCGTGGACGTGAACCGTATGTGCAGTTGACTTACTTTGAGCGAGGGCGTATAGTGGGCATGCGGGAGGCCGGGTGGACGTATTGCCGAATTGCTCAACACGTGGGGCGTGAGGTCTCCACAGTAAATCGATGTTGTCGCCAGTGGTCGGCGGAAGGTGCACGTGCCCGTCGACCTGGGACCGGACCACAGCGACGCACGGATGCACGCCAAGACCGTAGGATCCTACGCAGTGCCGTAGGGGACCGCACCGCCACTTCCCAGCAAATTAGGGACACTGTTGCTCCTGGGGTATCGGCGAGGACCATTCGCCGTCTCCATGAAGCTGGGCTATGGTCCCGCACACCGTTAGGCCGTCTTCCGCTCACGCCCCAACATCGTGCAGCCCGCCTCCAGTGGTGTCGCGACAGGCGTGAATGGAGGGAAGGAATGGAGACGTGTCGACTTCAGCGATGAGAGTCGCTTCTGCCTTGGTGCCAATGATGTTCGTATGCGTGTTTGGCGCCGTGCAGGTGAGCGCCACAATCAGGACTGCATACGACGGAGGCACACAGGCCCAACACCCGGCATCATGGTGTGGGGAGCGATCTCCTACACAGGCCGTACACCACTGGTGATCGTCGAGGGGACACTGAACAGTGCACGGTACATCCAAGCCGTCATCGAACCCATCATTCTACCATTCCTAGACCGGCAAGGGAACTTGCTGTTCCAACAGGACAACGCACGTCCGCATGTATCCCGTGCCACCCAACGTGCTCTAGAAGGTGTAAGTCAACTACCCTGGCCAGCAAGATCTCCGGATCTGTCCCCCATTGAGCATGTTTGGGACTGGATGAAGCGTCATCTCACGCGGTCTGCACGTCCAGCACGAACGCTTGTCCAACTGAGGCGCCAGGTGGAAATGGCATGGCAAGCCGTTCCACAGGACTATATCCAGCATCTCTACGATCGTCTCCATGGGAGAATAGCAGCCTGCATTTCGGCGAAAGGTGGATATACACTGTACTAGTGCTGACATTGTGCATGCTCTGTTGCCTGTGTCTATGTGACTGTGGTTATGTCAGTGTGATCATGTGATGTATCTGACCCCAGGAATGTTTCAATAAAGTTTCCCCTTCCTGGGACAATGAATTCACGGTGTCCTTATTTCAATTTCCAGGAGTCTATATACAATTCCGATGCGATTTCTGTGTTTCATCGTCAATGTGAAGGTCCAAGGGATACAGAAAACCTGCACTGGTGCATCGGAATCTAATACTGGTCTCCCAGGAGCCGCTCAAAGCACAAACTGTTAGAAGACTCACTCTTCTTGTACTTAAGTCGGCATTGTGCCTTTTATATTCAATTCCGATGCGATTTCTGTGTTTCATCGTCAATGTGAAGGTCCAAGGCATACAGTAAACCTGCACTGGTGCATCGGAATCTAATACTGGTCTCCCAGGAGCCGCTCAAACCACAAACTCTTAGAAGATTCACTCTTCTTGTACTTAAGTCGGTATTGTGACTTTTATATTCAATTCCGATGCGATTTCTGTGTTTCATCGTCAATGTGAAGTCCAAGGGATACAGTAAACCTGCACTGGTGCATCGGAATCTAATACTGGTCTCCCAGGAGCCGCTCAAAACACAAACTCTTAGAAGATTCACTCTTGTTGTACTTAAGTCGACATTGTGCCTTTTATATTCAATTCGGATGCGATTTCTGTGTTTCATCGTCGATGTGAAGGTCCAATGGATACAGTAAACCTGCACTGGTGCATCGGAATCTAACACTGGTCTCCCAGGAGCCGCTCAAAGCACAAACTCTTAGAAGATTCACTCTTCTTGTACTTAAGTCGGCATTGTGCCTTTTATATTCAATTCCGATGCGATTTCTGTGTTTCATCGTCAATGTGAAGGTCCAAGGGATACAGTAAACCTGCACTGGTGCATCGGAATCCAATACTGGTCTCCCAGGAGCCGCTCAAATCACAAACTCTTAGAAGATTCACTCATCTTGTACTTAAGTCGGCATTGTGCCTTTTATATTCAATTCCGATGCGATTTCTGTCTTTCATCGTCAATGTGAAGGTTTAAGGGATACAGTAAACCTGCACTGGTGCATCGGAATCTAATACTGGTCTCCCAGGAGCCGCTCAAAGCACAAATTCTTAGAAGATTCACTTTTCTTGTACTTATGTCGGCATTGTGCCTTTTATATTCAATTCCGATGCGATTTCTGTGTTTCATCGTCAATGTGAAAGTCCAAGGGATACAGTAAACCTGCACTGGTGCATCGGAATCTAATACTGGTCTCCCAGGAGCCGCTCAAAGCACAAACTCTTAGAAGATTCACTCTTCTTATACTTGAGTCGGCATTGTGCCTTTTATATTCAATTCCGATGCGATTTCTGTGTTTCATCGTCAATGTGAAGGTCGAAGGGATACAGTAAACCTGCACTGGCGCATCGGAATCTAATACTGGTCTCCCAGGAGCCGCTCAAACCACAAACTATTAGAAGATTCACTTTTCTTGTACTTAAGTCGGCATTGTGCCTTTTATATTCAATTCCGATGCGATTTCTGTGTTTCATCGTCAATGTGATGGTCCAAGGGTTACAGTAAAACTGCACTGGTGCATCGGAATCCAATACTGGTCTCCCAGGAGCCGCTCAAAGCAGAAACTCTTAGAAGATTCACTCTTCTTGTACTTAAGTCTTCACTGTGCCTTTTATATTCAATTCCGATGCGATTTCTGTGTTTCATCGTCAGTGTGAAGGTCCAAGGGATACAGTAAACCTGCACTGGTGCATCGGAATCTAATACTGGTCTCCCAGGAGCCGCTCAAAGCACAAACTCTTAGAAGATTCACTCTTCTTGTCCTTAAGTCGGCATTGTGCCTTTACACTCCTGGAAATGGAATAATGAACACATTGACACCGGTGTGTCAGACCCACCATACTTGCTCCGGACACTGCGAGAGGGCTGTACAAGCAATGATCCCACGCACGGCATAGCGGACACACCAGGTACCGCGGTGTTGCCCGTCGAATTGCGCTAGCTGCGCAGCATTTGTGCACCGCCGCCTTAAGTGTCAGCCAGTTTGCCGTGGCATACGGAGCTCCATCGCAGTCTTTAACACCGGTAGCATGCCGCGACAGCGTGGACGTGAACCGTATGTGCAGTTGACTTACTTTGAGCGAGGGCGTATTGTGCGCATGCGGGAGGCCGGGTGGACGTATTGCCGAATTGCTCAACACGTGGGGCGTGAGGTCTCCACAGTAAATCGATGTTGTCGCCAGTGGTCGGCGGAAGGTGCACGTGCCCGTCGACCTGGGACCGGACCACAGCGACGCACGGATGCACGCCAAGACCGTAGGATCCTACGCAGTGCCGTAGGGGACCGCACCGCCACTTCCCAGCAAATTAGGGACACTGTTGCTCCTGGGGTATCGGCGAGGACCATTCGCCGTCTCCATGAAGCTGGGCTATGGTCCCGCACACCGTTAGGCCGTCTTCCGCTCACGCCCCAACATCGTGCAGCCCGCCTCCAGTGGTGTCGCGACAGGCGTGAATGGAGGGAAGGAATGGAGACGTGTCGACTTCAGCGATGAGAGTCGCTTCTGCCTTGGTGCCAATGATGTTCGTATGCGTGTTTGGCGCCGTGCAGGTGAGCGCCACAATCAGGACTGCATACGACGGAGGCACACAGGCCCAACACCCGGCATCATGGTGTGGGGAGCGATCTCCTACACAGGCCGTACACCACTGGTGATCGTCGAGGGGACACTGAACAGTGCACGGTACATCCAAGCCGTCATCGAACCCATCATTCTACCATTCCTAGACCGGCAAGGGAACTTGCTGTTCCAACAGGACAACGCACGTCCGCATGTATCCCGTGCCACCCAACGTGCTCTAGAAGGTGTAAGTCAACTACCCTGGCCAGCAAGATCTCCGGATCTGTCCCCCATTGAGCATGTTTGGGACTGGATGAAGCGTCATCTCACGCGGTCTGCACGTCCAGCACGAACGCTTGTCCAACTGAGGCGCCAGGTGGAAATGGCATGGCAAGCCGTTCCACAGGACTATATCCAGCATCTCTACGATCGTCTCCATGGGAGAATAGCAGCCTGCATTTTGGCGAAAGGTGGATATACACTGTACTAGTGCTGACATTGTGCATGCTCTGTTGCCTGTGTCTATGTGCCTGTGGTTATGTCAGTGTGATCATGTGATGTATCTGACCCCAGGAATGTTTCAATAAAGTTTCCCCTTCCTGGGACAATGAATTCACGGTGTCCTTATTTCAATTTCCAGGAGTCTATATACAATTCCGATGCGATTTCTGTGTTTCATCGTCAATGTGAAGGTCCAAGGGATACAGAAAACCTGCACTGGTGCATCGGAATCTAATACTGGTCTCCCAGGAGCCGCTCAAAGCACAAACAGTTAGAAGACTCACTCTTCTTGTACTTAAGTCGGCATTGTGCCTTTTATATTCAATTCCGATGCGATTTCTGTGTTTCATCGTCAATGTGAAGGTCCAAGGGATACAGTAAACCTGCACTGGTGCATCGGAATCTAATACTGGTCTCCCAGGAGCCGCTCAAACCACAAACTCTTAGAAGATTCACTCTTCTTGTACTTAAGTCGGCATTGTGCCTTTTATATTCAATTCCGATGCGATTTCTGTGTTTCATCGTCAATGTAAAGGCCAAGGGATACAGTAAACCTGCACTGGTGCATCGGAATCCAATACTGGTCTCCCAGGAGCCGCTCAAACCACAAACTCTTTAAAGATTCACTCTTCTTGTACTTAAGTCGGTATTGTGCCTTTTATATTCAATTCCGATGCGATTTCTGTGTTTCATCGTCAATGTGAAGATCCAAGGGATACAGTAAACCTGCACTGGTGCATCGGAATCTAATACTAATCCCCCAGTAGCCGCTCAAAGCACAAACTCTTAGAAGATTCACTCTTCTTGTACTTAAGTCGGCATTGTGCCTTTTATATTCAATTCCGATGCGATTTGTGTGTTTCATCGTCAATGTGAAGGTCCAAGGGATAACGTAAACCTGCACTGGTGCATCGGAATCTAATACTGGTCTCCCTGGAGCCGCTCACAGCACAAACTCTTAGAAGATTCACTCTTCTTGTACTTAAGTCGGCATTGTGCCTTTTATATTCAATTCCGATGCGATTTCTGTGTTTCATCGTCAATGTGAAGGTACAAGGAATACAGTAAACCTGCACTGGTGCATTGGAATCCAATACTGGTCTCCCAGGAGCCGCTCAAAGCACAAACTTTTAGAAGATTCACTCTTCTTGTATTTAAGTCGGTATTGTGCCTTTTATATTCAATTCCGACGCGATTTCTGTGTTTCATCGTCAATGTGAAGTCCAAGGGATACAGTAAACCTGCACTGGTGCATCGGAATCTAATACTGGTCACCCAGGAGCCGCTCAAAGCACTAACTCTTAGCAGATTCACTCTTGTTGTACTTAAGTCGACATTGTGCCTTTTATATTCAATTCCGACGCGATATCTGTGTTTCATCGTCAATGTGAAGTCCAAGGGATACAGTAAACCTGCACTGGTGCATCGGAATCTAATACTGGTCTCCCAGGAGCCGCTCAAAACACAAACTCTTAGAAGATTCACTCTTGTTGTACTTAAGTCGACATTGTGCCTTTTATATTCAATTCCGATGCGATTTCTGTGTTTCATCGTCGATGTGAAGGTCCAATGGATACAGTAAACCTGCACTGGTGCATCGGAATCTAACACTGGTCTCCCAGGAGCCGCTCAAAGCACAAACTGTTAGTAGGCTAACTCTTCTTGTACTTAAGTCATCATTGTTCCTTATATATTCAATGCCGATGCAATATCTGTCTTTCATCGTCAATGTGAAGGTCCAAGGGATACAGTAAACCTGCACTGGTGCATCGGAATCTAATACTGGTCTCCCAGGAGCCGCTCAAAGCACAAACTCTTAGACGATTCTTTCTTCTTGTACTTATGTCGGTATTGTGCCTTTTATATTCAATTCCGATGCGATTACTGTGTTTCATCGTCAATGTGAAGTCCAAGGGATACAGTAAACCTACACTGGTGCATCGGAATCTAATACTGGTCACCCAGGAGCCGCTCAAAGCACAAACTCTTAGAAGATTCACTCTTCTTGTACTTAAGTCGGCATTGTGCCTTTTATATTCAATTCCGATGCGATTTCTGTGTTTCATCGTCAATGTGAAGTCCAAGGGATACAGTAAACCTGCACTGGTGCATCGGAATCTAATACTGGTCTCCCAGGAGCCGCTCAAAACACAAACTCTTAGAAGATTCACTCTTGTTGTACTTAAGTCGACATTGTGCCTTTTATATTCAATTCCGATGCGATTTCTGTGTTTCATCGTCAATGTGATGGTCCAAGGGTTACAGTAAACCTGCACTGGTGCATCGGAATCCAATACTGGTCTCCCAGGAGCCGCTCAAAGCAGAAACACTTAGAAGATTCACTCTTCTTGTACTTAAGTCTTCACTGTGCCTTTTATATTCAATTCCGATGCGATTTCTGTGTTTCATCTTCAGTGTGAAGGTCCAAGGGATACAGTAAACCTGCACTGGTGCATCGGAATCTAATACTGGTCTCCCAGGAGCCGCTCAAAGCACAAACTCTTAGAAGATTCACTCTTCTTGTACTTAAGTCGGCATTGTGCCTTTACACTCCTGGAAATGGAATAATGAACACATTGACACCGGTGTGTCAGACCCACCATACTTGCTCCGGACACTGCGAGAGGGCTGTACAAGCAATGATCCCACGCACGGCATAGCGGACACACCAGGTACCGCGGTGTTGCCCGTCGAATTGCGCTAGCTGCGCAGCATTTGTGCACCGCCGCCTTAAGTGTCAGCCAGTTTGCCGTGGCATACGGAGCTCCATCGCAGTCTTTAACACCGGTAGCATGCCGCGACAGCGTGGACGTGAACCGTATGTGCAGTTGACTTACTTTGAGCGAGGGCGTATAGTGGGCATGCGGGAGGCCGGGTGGACGTATTGCCGAATTGCTCAACACGTGGGGCGTGATGTCTCCACAGTAAATCGATGTTGTCGCCAGTGGTCGGCGGAAGGTGCACGTGCCCGTCGACCTGGGACCGGACCACAGCGACGCACGGATGCACGCCAAGACCGTAGGATCCTACGCAGTGCCGTAGGGGACCGCACCGCCACTTCTCAGCAAATTAGGGACACTGTTGCTCCTGGGGTATCGGCGAGGACCATTCGCCGTCTCCATGAAGCTGGGCTATGGTCCCGCACACCGTTAGGCCGTCTTCCGCTCACGCCCCAACATCGTGCAGCCCGCCTCCAGTGGTGTCGCGACAGGCGTGAATGGAGGGAAGGAATGGAGACGTGTCGACTTCAGCGATGAGAGTCGCTTCTGCCTTGGTGCCAATGATGTTCGTATGCGTGTTTGGCGCCGTGCAGGTGAGCGCCACAATCAGGACTGCATACGACGGAGGCACACAGGCCCAACACCCGGCATCATGGTGTGGGGAGCGATCTCCTACACAGGCCGTACACCACTGGTGATCGTCGAGGGGACACTGAACAGTGCACGGTACATCCAAGCCGTCATCGAACCCATCATTCTACCATTCCTAGACCGGCAAGGGAACTTGCTGTTCCAACAGGACAACGCACGTCCGCATGTATCCCGTGCCACCCAACGTGCTCTAGAAGGTGTAAGTCAACTACCCTGGCCAGCAAGATCTCCGGATCTGTCCCCCATTGAGCATGTTTGGGACTGGATGAAGCGTCATCTCACGCGGTCTGCACGTCCAGCACGAACGCTTGTCCAACTGAGGCGCCAGGTGGAAATGGCATGGCAAGCCGTTCCACAGGACTATATCCAGCATCTCTACGATCGTCTCCATGGGAGAATAGCAGCCTGCATTTCGGCGAAAGGTGGATATACACTGTACTAGTGCTGACATTGTGCATGCTCTGTTGCCTGTGTCTATGTGACTGTGGTTATGTCAGTGTGATCATGTGATGTATCTGACCCCAGGAATGTTTCAATAAAGTTTCCCCTTCCTGGGACAATGAATTCACGGTGTCCTTATTTCAATTTCCAGGAGTCTATATACAATTCCGATGCGATTTCTGTGTTTCATCGTCAATGTGAAGGTCCAAGGGATACAGAAAACCTGCACTGGTGCATCGGAATCTAATACTGGTCTCCCAGGAGCCGCTCAAAGCACAAACTGTTAGAAGACTCACTCTTCTTGTACTTAAGTCGGCATTGTGCCTTTTATATTCAATTCCGATGCGATTTCTGTGTTTCATCGTCAATGTGAAGGTCCAAGGGATACAGTAAACCTGCACTGGTGCATCGGAATCTAATACTGGTCTCCCAGGAGCCGCTCAAACCACAAACTCTTAGAAGATTCACTCTTCTTGTACTTAAGTCGGCATTGTGCCTTTTATATTCAATTCCGATGCGATTTCTGTGTTTCATCGTCAATGTAAAGGCCAAGGGATACAGTAAACCTGCACTGGTGCATCGGAATCCAATACTGGTCTCCCAGGAGCCGCTCAAACCACAAACTCTTTAAAGATTCACTCTTCTTGTACTTAAGTCGGTATTGTGCCTTTTATATTCAATTCCGATGCGATTTCTGTGTTTCATCATGTGAAGATCCAAGGGATACAGTAAACCTGCACTGGTGCATCGGAATCTAATACTGGTCCCCCAGTAGCCGCTCAAAGCACAAACTCTTAGAAGATTCACTCTTCTTGTACTTAAGTCGGCATTGTGCCTTTTATATTCAATTCCGATGCGATTTGTGTGTTTCATCGTCAATGTGAAGGTCCAAGGGATAACGTAAACCTGCACTGGTGCATCGGAATCTAATACTGGTCTCCCAGGAGCCGCTCACAGCACAAACTCTTAGAAGATTCACTCTTCTTGTACTTAAGTCGGCATTGTGCCTTTTATATTCAATTCCGATGCGATTTCTGTGTTTCATCGTCAATGTGAAGGTACAAGGAATACAGTAAACCTGCACTGGTGCATTGGAATCCAATACTGGTCTCCCAGGAGCCGCTCAAAGCACAAACTTTTAGAAGATTCACTCTTCTTGTACTTAAGTCGGTATTGTGCCTTTTATATTCAATTCCGACGCGATTTCTGTGTTTCATCGACAATGTGAAGTCCAAGGGATACAGTAAACCTGCACTGGTGCATCGGAATCTAATACTGGTCACCCAGGAGCCGCTCAAAGCACAAACTCTTAGCAGATTCACTCTTGTTGTACTTTAGTCGACATTGTGCCTTTTATATTCAATTCCGACACGATATCTGTGTTTCATCGTCAATGTGAAGTCCAAGGGATACAGTAAACCTGCACTGGTGCATCGGAATCTAATACGGGTCTCCCAGGAGCCGCTCAAAACACAAACTCTTAGAAGATTCACTCTTGTTGTACTTAAGTCGACATTGTGCCTTTTATATTCAATTCCGATGCGATTTCTGTGTTTCATCGTCGATGTGAAGGTCCAATGGATACAGTAAACCTGCACTGGTGCATCGGAATCTAACACGGGTCTCCCAGGAGCCGCTCAAAGCACAAACTGTTAGTAGGCTAACTCTTCTTGTACTTAAGTCATCATTGTTCCTTATATATTCAATTCCGATGCAATATCTGTCTTTCATCGTCAATGTGAAGGTCCAAGGGATACAGTAAACCTGCACTGGTGCATCGGAATCTAATACTGGTCTCCCAGGAGCCGCTCAAAGCACAAACTCTTAGACGATTCTTTCTTCTTGTACTTATGTCGGTATTGTGCCTTTTATATTCAATTCCGATGCGATTACTGTGTTTCATCGTCAATGTGAAGTCCAAGGGATACAGTAAACCTGCACTGGTGCATCGGAATCTAATACTGGTCACCCAGGAGCCGCTCAAAGCACAAACTCTTAGAAGATTCACTCTTGTTGTACTTAAGTCGACATTGTGCCTTTTATATTCAATTCCGACGCGATTTCTGTGTTTCATCGTCAATGTGAAGTCCAAGGGATACAGTAAACCTGCACTGGTGCATCGGAATCTAATACTGGTCTCCCAGGAGCCGCTCAAAGCACAAACTCTTAGAAGATTCACTCTTGTTGTACTTAAGTCGACATTGTGCCTTTTATATTCCATTCCGACGCGATTTCTGTGTTTCATCGTCAATGTGAAGTCCAAGGGATACAGTAAACCTGCACTGGTGCATCGGAATCTAATACTGGTCTCCCAGGACCCGCTCAAAGCACAAACTCTTAGAAGATTCACTCTTGTTGTACTTAAGTCGACATTGTGCCTTTTATATTCAATTCCGATGCGATTTCTGTGTATCATCGTCGATGTGAAGGTCCAATGGATACAGTAAACCTGCACTGGTGCATCGGAATCTAATACTGGTGTCCCAGGAACCGCTCAAAGCACAAATTGTTAGTAGACTAACTCTTCTTGTACTTAAGTCATCATTGTTCCTTATATATTCAATTCCGATGCGATATCTGTGTTTCATCGTCAATGTTAAGGTCCAAGGGATACAGTAAACCTGCACTGTTGCATCGGAATCAAATACTGGTCTCCCAGGAGCCGCTCAAAGCACAAACTCTTAGAAGATTCTTTCTTCTTGTACTTAAGTCGGTATTGTGCCTTATATATTCAATTCCGATGGGATTTCTGTGTTTCATCGTCAATGTGAAGGACCAAGGGATACAGTAAACCTGCACTGGTGCATCGGAATGTAAATCTGGTCTCCCAGGAGCCGCTCAAAGCACAAACTCTTAGAAGATTCACTCTTCTTGTACTTAAGTCGGCATTGTGCCTTTTATATTCAATTCCGATGCGATTTCTGTGTTTCATCGTCAATGTGAAGGTCCAAGGGATACAGTAAACCTGCACTGGTGCATCGGAATCCAATACTGGTCTCCCAGGAGCCGCTCAAAGCAGAAACTCTTAGAAGATTCACTTTTCTTGTACTTAAGTCGGCATTGTGCCTTTTATATTCAATTCCGATGCGATTTCTGTGTTTCATCGTCAATGTGAAGGTCCAAGGGATACAGTAAACCTGCCCTGGTGCATCGGAATCCAATACTGGTCTCCCAGGAGCCGCTCAAAGCACAAACTCTTAGAAGATTCACTCTTCTTGTACTTAAGTCGGCATTGTGCCTTTTATATTCAAGTCCGATGCGATTTCTGTGTTTCATCGTCAATGTGAAGGTCCAAGGGATACAGTAAACCTGCAATGGTGCATCGGAATCTAATACTGGTCTCCCAGGAGCCGCTCAAAGCACAAACTCTTAGAAGATTCACTCTTCTTGTACTTAAGTCGGCATTGTGCCTTTTATATTCAATTCCGATGTGATTTCTGTGTTTCATCGTCAATGTGAAGGTCCAAGGGATACAGTAAAAATGCACTGGTGCATCGGAATCTAATACTGGTCTCCCAGGAGCCGCTCAAAACACAAACTCTTAGAAGATTCACTCTTCTTGTACTTAAGTCGGCATTGTGCCTTTTATATTCAATTCCGATGCGATTTCTGTGTTTCATCGTCAATGTGAAGGTCCAAGGGATACAGTATACATGCACTGGTGCATCGGAATCTAATACTGGTCTCCCAGGAGCCGCTAAAAGCACAAACTCTTAAAAGATTCACTCTTCTTGTACTTTAGTCGGCATTGTGCCTTTTATATTCAATTCCGATGAGATTTCTGTGTTTCATCGTCAATGTGAAGTTCCAAGCGATACAGTAAACCTGCACAGGTGCATCGGAATTTAATACTGGTCTCCCAGGAGCCGCTCAAAGGACAAACTCCTAGAAGATTCACTCTTCTTGTACTTAAGTCGGCATTGTGCCTTTTATATTCAATTCCGAAGCGATTTCTGTGTTTCATCGTCAATGCGAAGGTCCAAGCGATACAGTAAACCTCCACTATTGCATCGGAATCTAATACTGGTCTTCCAGGAGCCGCTCAAAGCACAAACTCTTAGAAGATTCACTCTTCTTGTACTTAAGTCGGCATTGTGCGTCTTATATTCAATTCCGATGCGATTTCTGTGTATCATCGTCAATGTGAAGGTCGAAGGGATACAGTAAAAATGCACTGGTGCATCGGAATCTAATACAGGTCTCCCAGGAGCCGCTCAAAGCACAAACTCTTAGAAGATTCACTCTTCTTGTACTTAAGTCGGCATTGTGCCTTTTATATTCAATTCCGATGCGATTTCTGTGTTTCATCGTCAATGTGAAGGTCCAAGGGATACAGTAAACCTGCACTGGTGCATCGAAATCTCATACTGGTCTCCCAGGAGCCGCTCAAAGCACAAACTCTTAGAAGATTCACTCTTCTTCTACTTGAGTCGGCATTGTGTCTTTTATATTCAATTCCGATGCGATTTCTGTGTTTCATCGTCAATGTGAAGGACCAAGGGATACAGTAAACCTGCACTGGTGCATCGGAATCCAATACTGGTCTCCCAGGAGCCGCTCAAAGCACAAACTCTTAGAAGATTCACTCTTCCTGTACTTAAGTCGGCATTGTGCCTTTTATATTCAATTGCGATGCGATTTCTGTGTTTCATCGTCAATGTGAAGGTCCAAGGGATACAGTAAACCTGCACTGGTGCATCGAAATCTAATACTGGTCTCCCAGGAGCCGCTCAAAGCACAAACTCATAGAAGATTCACTCTTCTTATACTTGAGTCGGCATTGTGACTTTTATATTCGATTCCGATGCGATTTCTGTGTTTCATCGTCAATGTGAAGGTCCAAGGGGTACAGTAAACCTGCACTGGTGCATCGGAATCTAATACTTGTCTCCCAGGAGCCGCTCAAAGCACAAACTCTTAGAAGATTCACTCATCTTGTACTTAAGTCGGCATTGTGCCTTTTATATTCAATTCCGATGCGATTTCTGTGTTTCATCGTCAATGTAAAGGTCCAAGGGATACAGTAATCCTGCACTGGTGCATCGGAATCCAATACTGGTCTCCCAGGAGCCGCTCAAAGCACAAACTCTTAGAAGATTCACTCTTCTTGTACTTAAGTCGGCATTGTGCCTTTTATATTCAATTCCGATGCGATTTCTGTGTTTCATCGTCAATGTGAAGGTCCAAGGGATACAGTAAACCTGCACTGGTGCATCGGAATCCAATACTGGTCTCCCAGGAGCCGCTCAAATCACAAACTCTTAGAAGATTCACTCATCTTGTACTTAAGTCGGCGTTGTGCCTTTAAATTCAATTCCGATGCGATTTCTGTCTTTCATCGTCAATGTGAAGGTTTAAGGGATACAGTAAAGCTGCACTGGTGCATCGGAATCTAATACTGGTCTCCCAGGAGCCGCTCAAAGCACAAATTCTTAGAAGATTCACTTTTCCTGTACTTATGTCGGCATTGTGCCTTTTATATTCAATTCCGATGCGATTTCTGTGTTTCATCGTCAATGTGAAGGTCCAAGGGATACAGTAATCCTGCACTGGTGCATCGGAATCTAATACTGGTCTCCCAGGAGCCGCTCAAAGCACAAACTCTTAGAAGATTCACTCTTCTTATACTTGAGTCGGCATTGTGCCTTTTATATTCAATTCCGATGCGATTTCTGTGTTTCATCGTCAGTGTGAAGGTCCAAGGGATACAGTAAACCTGCACTGGTGCATCGGAATCTAATACTGGTCTCCCAGGAGCCGCTCAAAGCACAAACTCTTAGAAGATTCACTCTTCTTGTACTTAAGTCGGCATTGTGCCTTTACACTCCTGGAAATGGAATAATGAACACATTGACATCGGTGTGTCAGACCCACCATACTTGCTCCGGACACTGCGAGAGGGCTGTACAAGCAATGATCCCACGCACGGCATAGCGGACACACCAGGTACCGCGGTGTTGCCCGTCGAATTGCGCTAGCTGCACAGCATTTGTGCACCGCCGCCTTAAGTGTCAGCCAGTTTGCCGTGGCATACGGAGCTCCATCGCAGTCTTTAACACTGGTAGCATGCCGCGACAGCGTGGACGTGAACCGTATGTGCAGTTGACTTACTTTGAGCGAGGGCGTATAGTGGGCATGCGGGAGGCCGGGTGGACGTATTGCCGAATTGCTCAACACGTGGGGCGTGAGGTCTCCACAGTACATCGATGTTGTCGCCAGTGGTCGGCGGAAGGTGCACGTGCCCGTCGACCTGGGACCGGACCACAGCGACGCACGGATGCACGCCAAGACCGTAGGATCCTACGCAGTGCCGTAGGGGACCGCACCGCCACTTCCCAGCAAATTAGGGACACTGTTGCTCCTGGGGTATCGGCGAGGACCATTCGCAACCGTCTCCATGAAGCTGGGCTATGGTCCCGCACACCGTTAGGCCGTCTTCCGCTCACGCCCCAACATCGTGCAGCCCGCCTCCAGTGGTGTCGCGACAGGCGTGAATGGAGGGACGAATGGAGACGTGTCGTCTTCAGCGATGAGAGTCGCTTCTACCTTGGTGCCAATGATGTTCGTATGCGTGTTTGGCGCCGTGCAGGTGAGCGCCACAATCAGGACTGCATACGACCGAGGCACACAGGGCCAACACCCGGCATCATGGTGTGGGGAGCGATCTCCTACACAGGCTGTACACCACTGGTGATCGTCGAGGGGACACTGAATAGTGCACGGTACATCCAAGCCGTCATCGAACCCATCATTCTACCATTCCTAGACCGGCAAGGGAACTTGCTGTTCCAACAGGACAACGCACGTCCGCATGTATCCCGTGCCACCCAACGTGCTCTAGAAGGTGTAAGTCAACTACCCTGGCCAGCAAGATCTCCGGATCTGTCCCCCATTGAGCATGTTTGGGACTGGATGAAGCGTCATCTCACGCGGTCTGCACGTCCAGCACGAACGCTTGTCCAACTGAGGCGCCAGGTGGAAATGGCATGGCAAGCCGTTCCACAGGACTATATCCAGCATCTCTACGATCGTCTCCATGGGAGAATAGCAGCCTGCATTGCTGCGAAAGGTGGATATACACTGTACTAGTGCTGACATTGTGCATGCTCTGTTGCCTGTATCTATGTGCCTGTGGTTCTGTCAGTGTGATCATGTGATGTATCTGACCCCAGGAATGTTTCAATAAAGTTTCCCCTTCCTGGGACAATGAATTCACGGTGTCCTGATTTCATTTTCCAGGAGTGTATATTCAATTCCGATGCGATTTTTGTGTTTCATCGTCAATGTGAAGGTCCAAGGGATACAGAAAACCTGCACTGGTGCATCGGAATCTAATACTGGTCTCCCAGTTGCCGCTCAAAGCACAAACTCTTAGAAGATTCACTCTTCTTGTACTTAAGTCGGCATTGTGCCTTTTATATTCAATTCCGATGCGATTTCTGTGTTTCATCGTCAATGTGAAGGTCCAAGGGATACAGAAAACCTGCACTGGTGCATCGGAATCTAATACTGGTCTCCCAGGAGCCGCTCAAAGCACAAACTGTTAGAAGACTCACTCTTCTTGTACTTAAGTCGGTATTGTGCCTTTTATATTCAATTGCGATGCGATTTCTTTGTTTCATCGTCAATGTGAAAGTCCAAGGGATACAGTAAACCTGCACTGGTGCATCGGAATCTAATACTTGTCTCCCAGTTGCCGCTCAAAGCACAATCTCTTAGAAGATTCACCCTTCTTGTACTTAAGTCGGCATTGTGCCTTTTATATTCAATTCCGATGCGATTTCTGTGTTTCATCGTCAATGTGAAGGTCCAAGGGATACAGTAAACCTGCACTGGTGCATCGGAATCTAATACTGGTCTCCCAGGAGCCGCTCAAAGCACAAACTCTTAGAAGATTCACTCTTCTTGTACTTAAGTCGGCATTGTGCCTTTTATATTCAATTCCGATGCGATTTCTGTGTTTCATCGTCAATGTGAAGGCCAAGGGATACAGTAAACCTGCACTGGTGCATCGGAATCCAATACTGGTCTCCCAGGAGCCGCTCAAACCACAAACTCTTTGAAGATTCACTCTTCTTGTACTTAAGTCGGTATTGTGCCTTTTATATTCAATTCCGATGCGATTTCTGTGTTTCATCGTCAATGTGAAGATCCAAGGGATTCAGTAAACCTGCACTGGTGCATCGGAATCTAATACTGGTCCCCCAGTAGCCGCTCAAAGCACAAACTCTTAGAAGATTCACTCTTCTTGTACTTAAGTCGGTATTGTGCCTTTTATATTCAATTCCGACGCGATTTCTGTGTTTCATCGTCAATGTGAAGTCCAAGGGATACAGTAAACCTGGACTGGTGCATCGGAATATAATACTGGTCTCCCAGGAGCCGCTCAAAGCACAAACTCTTAGAAGATTCTCTCTTGTTGTACTTAAGTCGACATTGTGCCTTTTATATTCAATTCCGATGCGATTTGTGTGTTTCATCGTCAATGTGAAGGTCCAAGGGATGCAGTAAACCTGCACTGGTGCATCGGAATCTAATACTGGTCTCCCAGGAGCCGCTCAAGGCACATACTCTTAGAAGATTCACTCTTCTTGTACTTAAGTCGGCATTGTGCCATTTATATTCAATTGCGATGCGATTTCTGTGTTTCATCGTCAATGAGATGGTACAAGGAATACAGTAGACCTGCACTGGTGCATTGGAATCCAATACTGGTCTCCCAGGAGCCGCTAAAAGCACAAACTCTTAGAAGATTCACTCTTCTTGTACTTAAGTCGGTATTGTGCCTTTTATATTCAATTCCGACGCGATTTCTGTGTTTCATCGTCAATGTGAAGTCCAAGGGATACAGTAAACCTGCACTGGTGCATCGGAATCTAATACTGGTCTCCCAGGAGCCGCTCAAACCACAAACTCTTTGAAGATTCACTCTTCTTGTACTTAAGTCGACATTGTGCCTTTTATATTCAATTCCGATGCGATTTCTGTGTTTCATCGCCAATGTGAAGGTCCAAGAGATACAGTAAACCTGCACTGATGCATCGGAATCTAATACTGATCTCCCAGGAGCCGCTCAAACCACAAACTGTTAGAAGATTCACTCTTCTTGTACTTAAGTTGGTATAGTGCTTTTTATATTCAATTCCGTAGCGATTTCTGTTTTTCATCGTCAATGTGAAGGTGCAAGGGATACAGTAAACCTGAGATGGTGCATCGGAATCTAATACTGGTCTCCCAGGAGCCGCTCAAAGCACAAACTGTTAGAAGACTCACTCTTCTTATACTTATGACGCCATTGTGCCATTCATATTTAATTCCGATGCGATTTCTGTGTTTCATCGTCGATGTGAAGGTCCAATGGATACAGTAAACCTGCACTGGTGCATCGGAATTTAATACTGGTCTCCCAGGAGCCGCTCAAAGCAGAAACTGTTAGTAGACTAACTCTTCTTGTACTCAAGTCATCATTGTTCCTTATATATTCAATTCCGATGCGATATCTGTGTTTCATCGTCAATGTGAAGGTCCAAGGGATACAGTAAACCTGCACTGGTGCATCGGAATCTAATACTGGTCTCCCAGGAGCCGCTCGAACCACAAACTCTTAGAAGATTCTTTCTTCTAGTACTTAAGTCGGTATTGGCATTTTATATTCAATTCCGATGCGATTTCTGTGTTTCATCGTCAATGTGAAGGGACAAGGGATACAGTAAACCTGCACTGGTGCATCGGAATCTAATACTGGTCTCCCAGGAGCCGCTCTAATCACAATCTCTTAGAAGATTCACTCTTCTTGTACCTAATCGGCATTGTGCCTTTTATATTCAATTCCGATGCGATTTCTGTGTTTCATCAACAATGTGAAGGTCCACGGGATACAGTAAACCTGCACTGGTGCATCGGAATCTAATGCTGGTGTCCCAGGAGCCGCTCAAAGCAGAAACTCGTAGAAGATTTACTCTTGTTGTACTTAAGTCGGCATTGTGCCTTTTATATTCAATTCCGATGCGATTTCTGTGTTTCATCGTCAATGTGAAGGTCCAAGGGATACAGTAAACCTTCACTGGTGAGTCGGAATCTAAAACTGGTCTCCCAGGAGCCGCTCAAAGCCCAAACTCTTAGAAGATTCACTCTTCTTGTACTTAAGTCCGCATTGTGCCTTTTATATTCAATTCCCATGCGATTTCTGTGTTTCATCGTCAATGTGAAGGTCCAAGGGATACAGTAAACCTGCACTGGTGCATCGGAATCCAATACTGGTCTCCCAGGAGCCGCTCAAAGCAGAAACTCTTAGAAGATTCACTTTTCTTGTACTTAAGTCGGCATTGTGACTTTTATATTCAATTCCGATGCGATTTCTGTGTTTCATCGTCAATGTGAAGGTCCAAGGGATACAGTAAACCTGCCCTGGTGCATCGGAATCCCATACTGGTATCCCAGGAGCCGCTCAAAGCACAAACTCTTAGAAGATTCACTCTTCTTGTACTTAAGTCGGCATTGTGCCTTTTATATTCAATTCCGATGCGATTTCTGTGTTTCATCGTCAATGTGAAGGTCCAAAGGATACAGTAAACCTGCACTGGTGCATCGGAATCTAATACTGGTCTCCCAGGAGCCGCTTAAAGCACAAACTCTTAGAAGATTCACTCTTCTTGTACTTAAGTCGGCATTGTGCCTTTTATATTCAATTCCGATGCGATTTCTGTGTTTTATCGTCAATGTGAAGGTCCAAGGGATAAAGTAAACCTGCAATGGTGCATCGGAATCTAATACTGGTCTCCCAGGAGCCGCTCAAAGCACAAACTCTTAGAAGATTCACTCTTCTTGTACTTAAGTCGGCATTGTGCCTTTTATATTCAATTCCGATGCGATTTCTGTGTTTCATCGTCAATGTGAAGGTCCATGGGATACAGTAAACCTGCACTGGTGCATCGGAATCCAATACTGGTCTCCCAGGAGCCGCTCAAATCACAAACTCTTAGAAGATTCACTCATCTTGTACTTAAGTCGGCATTGTGCCTTTTATATTCAATTCCGATGCGATTTCTGTCTTTCATCGTCAATGCGAAGGTTTAAGGGATACAGTAAAGCTGCATTGGTGCATCGGAATCTAATACTGGTCTCCCAGGAGCCGCTCAAAGCACAAATTCTTAGAAGATTCACTTTTCCTGTACTTATGTCGGCATTGTGCCTTTTATATTCAATTCCGATGCGATTTCTGTGTTTCATCGTCAATGTGAAGGTCCAAGGGATACAGTAAACCTGCACTGGTTCATCGGAATCTAATACTGGTCTCCCAGGAGCCGCTCAAAGCACAAACTCTTAGAAGATTCACTCTTCTTATTCTTGAGTCGGCATTGTGCCTTTTATATTCAATTCCGAGCGATTTCTGTGTTTCATCGTCAGTGTGAAGGTCCAAGGGATACAGTAAACCTGCACTGGTGCATCGGAATCTAATGCTGGTCTCCCAGGAGCCGCTCAAAGCACAAACTCTTAGAAGATTCACTCTTCTTGTACTTAAGTCGGCATTGTGCCTTTACACTCCTGGAAATGGAATAATGAACACATTGACACCGGTGTGTCAGACCCACCATACTTGCTCCGGACACTGCGAGAGGGCTGTACAAGCAATGATCCCACGCACGGCATAGCGGACACACCAGGTACCGCGGTGTTGCCCGTCGAATTGCGCTAGCTGCACAGCATTTGTGCACCGCCGCCTTAAGTGTCAGCCAGTTTGCCGTGGCATACGGAACTCCATCGCAGTCTTTAACACTGGTAGCATGCCGCGACAGCGTGGACGTGAACCGTATGTGCAGTTGACTTACTTTGAGCGAGGGCGTATAGTGGGCATGCGGGAGGCCGGGTGGACGTATTGCCGAATTGCTCAACACGTGGGGCGTGAGGTCTCCACAGTACATCGATGTTGTCGCCAGTGGTCGGCGGAAGGTGCACGTGCCCGTCGACCTGGGACCGGACCACAGCGACGCACGGATGCACGCCAAGACCGTAGGATCCTACGCAGTGCCGTAGGGGACCGCACCGCCACTTCCCAGCAAATTAGGGACACTGTTGCTCCTGGGGTATCGGCGAGGACCATTCGCAACCGTCTCCATGAAGCTGGGCTATGGTCCCGCACAACGTTAGGCCGTCTTCCGCTCACGCCCCAACATCGTGCAGCCCGCCTCCAGTGGTGTCGCGACAGGCGTGAATGGAGGGACGAATGGAGACGTGTCGTCTTCAGCGATGAGAGTCGCTTCTGCCTTGGTGCCAATGATGTTCGTATGCGTGTTTGGCGCCGTGCAGGTGAGCGCCACAATCAGGACTGCATACGACCGAGGCACACAGGGCCAACACCCGGCATCATGGTGTGGGGAGCGATCTCCTACACAGGCCGTACACCACTGGTGATCGTCGAGGGGACACTGAATAGTGCACGGTACATCCAAGCCGTCATCGAACCCATCATTCTACCATTCCTAGACCGGCAAGGGAACTTGCTGTTCCAACAGGACAACGCACGTCCGCATGTACCCCTTGCCACCCAACGTGCTCTAGAAGGTGTAAGTCAACTACCCTGGCCAGCAAGATCTCCGGATCTGTCCCCCATTGAGCATGTTTGGGACTGGATGAAGCGTCATCTCACGCGGTCTGCACGTCCAGCACGAACGCTTGTCCAACTGAGGTGCCAGGTGGAAATGGCATGGCAAGCCGTTCCACAGGACTATATCCAGCATCTCTACGATCGTCTCCATGGGAGAATAGCAGCCTGCATTTCGGCGAAAGGTGGATATACACTGTACTAGTGCTGACATTGGGCATGCTCTGTTGCCTGTATCTATGTGCCTGTGGTTCTGTCAGTGTGATCATGTGATGTATCTGACCCCAGGAATGTTTCAATAAAGTTTCCGCTTCCTGGGACAATGAATTCACGGTGTCCTTATTTCATTTTCCAGGAGTGTATATTCAATTCCGATGCGATTTCTGTGTTTCATCGTCAATGTGAAGGTCCAAGGGATACAGAAAACCTGCACTGGTGCATCGGAATCTAATACTGGTCTCCCAGGAGCCGCTCAAAGCACAAACTGTTAGAAGACTCACTCTTCTTGTACTTAAGTCGGTATTGTGCCTTTTATATTCAATTGCGATGCGATTTCTTTGTTTCATCGTCAATGTGAAAGTCCAAGGGATACAGTAAACCTGCACTGGTGCATCGGAATCTAATACTGGTCTCCCAGTTGCCGCTCAAAGCAAAAACTCTTAGAAGATTCACTCTTCTTGTACTTAAGTCGGCATTGTGCCTTTTATATTCAATTCCGATGCGATTTCTGTGTTTCATCGTCAATGTGAAGTTCCAAGGGATACAGAAAACCTGCACTGGTGCATCGGAATCTAATACTGGTCTCCCAGGAGCCACTCAAAGCACAAACTGTTAGAAGACTCACTCTTCTTGTACTTAAGTCGGTATTGTGCCTTTTATATTCAATTGCGATGCGATTTCTTTGTTTCATCGTCAATGTGAAAGTCCAAGGGATACAGTAAACCTGCACTGGTGCATCGGAAACTAATACTGGTCTCCCAGTTGCCGCTCAAAGCACAAACTCTTAGAAGATTCACTCTTCTTGTACTTAAGTCGGCATTGTGCCTTTTATATTCAATTCCGATGCGATTTCTGTGTTTCATCGTCAATGTGAAGGTCCAAGGGATACAGTAAACCTGCACTGGTGCATCGGAATCTAATACTGGTCTCTCAGGAGCCGCTCAAACCACAAACTCTTAGAAGATTCACTCTTCTTGTACTTAAGTCGGCATTGTGCCTTTTATATTCAATTCCGATGCGATTTCTGTGTTTCATCGTCAATGTGAAGGCCAAGGGATACAGTAAACCTGCACTGGTGCATCGGAATCCAATACTGGTCTCCCAGGAGCCGCTCAAACCACAAACTCTTTGAAGATTCACTCTTCTTGTACTTAAGTCGGTATTGTGCCTTTTATATTCAATTCCGATGCGATTTCTGTGTTTCATCGTCAATGTGAAGATCCAAGGGATACAGTAAACCTGCACTGGTGCATCAGAATCTAATACTGGTCCCCCAGTAGCCGCTCAAAGCAAAACTCTTAGAAGATTCACTCTTCTTGTACTTAAGTCGGCATTGTGCCTTTTATATTCAATTCCGATGCGATTTGTGTGTTTCATCGTCAATGTGAAGGTCCAAGGGATACAGTAAACCTGCACTGGTGCATCGGAATCTAATGCTGGTTTCCCAGGAGCCGCTCAAAGCACAAACTCTTAGAAGATTCACTCTTCTTGTACTTAAGTGGGCATTGTGCCTTTACACTCCTGGAAATGGAATAATGAACACATTGACACCGGTGTGTCAGACCCACCATACTTGCTCCGGACACTGCGAGAGGGCTGTACAAGCAATGATCCCACGCACGGCATAGCGGACACACCAGGTACCGCGGTGTTGCCCGTCGAATTGCGCTAGCTGCACAGCATTTGTGCACCGCCGCCTTAAGTGTCAGCCAGTTTGCCGTGGCATACGGAACTCCATCGCAGTCTTTAACACTGGTAGCATGCCGCGACAGCGTGGACGTGAACCGTATGTGCAGTTGACTTACTTTGAGCGAGGGCGTATAGTGGGCATGCGGGAGGCCGGGTGGACGTATTGCCGAATTGCTCAACACGTGGGGCGTGAGGTCTCCACAGTACATCGATGTTGTCGCCAGTGGTCGGCGGAAGGTGCACGTGCCCGTCGACCTGGGACCGGACCACAGCGACGCACGGATGCACGCCAAGGCCGTAGGATCCTACGCAGTGCCGTAGGGGACCGCACCGCCACTTCCCAGCAAATTAGGGACACTGTTGCTCCTGGGGTATCGGCGAGGACCATTCGCAACCGTCTCCATGAAGCTGGGCTATGGTCCCGCACACCGTTAGGCCGTCTTCCGCTCACGCCCCAACATCGTGCAGCCCGCCTCCAGTGGTGTCGCGACAGGCGTGAATGGAGGGACGAATGGAGACGTGTCGTCTTCAGCGATGAGAGTCGCTTCTGCCTTGGTGCCAATGATGTTCGTATGCGTGTTTGGCGCCGTGCAGGTGAGCGCCACAATCAGGACTGCATACGACCGAGGCACACAGGGCCAACACCCGGCATCATGGTGTGGGGAGCGATCTCCTACACAGGCCGTACACCACTGGTGATCGTCGAGGGGACACTGAATAGTGCACGGTACATCCAAGCCGTCATCGAACCCATCATTCTACCATTCCTAGACCGGCAAGGGAACTTGCTGTTCCAACAGGACAACTCACGTCCGCATGTATCCCGTGCCACCCAACGTGCTCTAGAAGGTGTAAGTCAACTACCCTGGCCAGCAAGATCTCCGGATCTGTCCCCCATTGAGCATGTTTGGGACTGGATGAAGCGTCATCTCACGCGGTCTGCACGTCCAGCACGAACGCTTGTCCAACTGAGGTGCCAGGTGGAAATGGCATGGCAAGCCGTTCCACAGGACTATATCCAGCATCTCTACGATCGTCTCCATGGGAGAATAGCAGCCTGCATTTCGGCGAAAGGTGGATATACACTGTACTAGTGCTGACATTGGGCATGCTCTGTTGCCTGTATCTATGTGCCTGTGGTTCTGTCAGTGTGATCATGTGATGTATCTGACCCCAGGAATGTTTCAATAAAGTTTCCGCTTCCTGGGACAATGAATTCACGGTGTCCTTATTTCATTTCCCAGGAGTGTATATTCAATTCCGATGCGATTTCTGTGTTTCATCGTCAATGTGAAGGTCCAAGGGATACAGAAAACCTGCACTGGTGCATCGGAATCTAATACTGGTCTCCCAGGAGCCGCTCAAAGCACAAACTGTTAGAAGACTCACTCTTCTTGTACTTAAGTCGGTATTGTGCCTTTTATATTCAATTGCGATGCGATTTCTTTGTTTCATCGTCAATGTGAAAGTCCAAGGGATACAGTAAACCTGCACTGGTGCATCGGAATCTAATTCTGGTCTCCCAGTTGCCGCTCAAAGCACAAACTCTTAGAAGATTCACTCTTCTTGTACTTAAGTCGGCATTGTGCCTTTTATATTCAATTCCGATGCGATTTCTGTGTTTCATCGTCAATGTGAAGGTCCAAGGGATACAGAAAACCTGCACTGGTGCATCGGAATCTAATACTGGTCTCCCAGGAGCCGCTCAAAGCACAAACTGTTAGAAGACTCACTCATCTTGTACTTAAGTCGGTATTGTGCCTTTTATATTCAATTGCGATGCGATTTCTTTGTTTCATCGTCAATGTGAAAGTCCAAGGGATACAGTAAACCTGCACTGGTGCATCGGAATCTAATACTGGTGTCCCAGTTGCCGCTCAAAGCAAAAACTCTTAGAAGATTCACTCTTCTTGTACTTAAGTCGGCATTGTGCCTTTTATATTCAATTCCGATGCGATTTCTGTGTTTCATCGTCAATGTGAAGGTCCAAGGGATACAGAAAACCTGCACTGGTGCATCGGAATCTAATACTGGTCTCCCAGGAGCCGCTCAAAGCACAAACTGTTAGAAGACTCACTCTTCTTGTACTTAAGTCGGTATTGTGCCTTTTATATTCAATTCCGATGCGATTTCTGTGTTTCATCGTCAATGTGAAGATCCAAGGGATACAGTAAACCTGCACTGGTGCATCAGAATCTAATACTGGTCCCCCAGTAGCCGCTCAAAGCAAAACTCTTAGAAGATTCACTCTTCTTGTACTTAAGTCGGCATTGTGCCTTTTATATTCAATTCCGATGCGATTTGTGTGTTTCATCGTCAATGTGAAGGTCCAAGGGATACAGTAAACCTGCACTGGTGCATCGGAATCTAATACTGGTCTCCCAGGAGCCGCTCAAGGCACAAACTCTTAGAAGATTCGCTCTTCTTGTACTTAAGTCGGCATTGTGCCATTTATATTCAATTCCGATGCGATTTCTGTGTTTCATCGTCAATGAGAAGGTACAAGGAATACAGTAAACCTGCACTGGTGCATTGGAATCCAATACTGGTCTCCCAGGAGACGCTCAAAGCACAAACCCTTAGAAGATTCACTCTTCTTTTACTTAAGTCGGTATTGTGCCTTTTATATTCAATTCCGACGCGATTTCTGTGTTTCATCGTCAATGTGAAGTCCAAGGGATACAGTAAACCTGCACTGGTGCATCGGAATCTAATACTGGTCTCCCAGGAGCCGCTCAAAGCACAAATTCTTAGAAGATTCACTCTTGTTGTACTTAAGTCGACATTGTGCCTTTTATATTCAATTCCGATGCGATCTCTGTGTTTCATCGCCAATGTGAAGGTCCAAGGGATACAGTAAACCTGCACTGATGCATCGGAATCTAATACTGATCTCCCAGGAGCCGCTCAAACCACAAACTGTTAGAAGATTCACTCTTCTTGTACTTAAGTTGGTATAGTGCTTTTTATATTCAATTCCGATGCGATTTCTGTTTTTCATCGTCAATGTGAAGGTCCAAGGGATACAGTAAACCTGAGATGGTGCATCGGAATCTAATACTGGTCTCCCAGGAGCCGCTCAAAGCACAAACTGTTAGAAGACTCACTCTTCTTATACTTATGACGCCATTGTGCCATTCATATTTAATTCCGATGCGATTTCTGTGTTTAATCGTCGATGTGAAGGTCCAATGGATACAGTAAACCTGCACTGGTGCATCGGAATTTAATACTGGTCTCCCAGGAGCCGCTCAAAGCACAAACTGTTAGTAGACTAACTCTTCTTGTACTTAAGTCATCATTGTTCCTTATATATTCAATTCCGATGCGATATCTGTGTTTCATCGTCAATGTGAAGGTCCAAGGGATACAGTAAACCTGCACTGGTGCATCGGAATCTAATACTGGTCTCCCAGGAGCCGCTCAAACCACAAACTCTTAGAAGATTCTTTCTTCTTGTACTTAAGTCGGTATTGGCCTTTTATATTCAATTCCGATGCGATTTCTGTGTTTCATCGTCAATGTGAAGGGACAAGGGATACAGTAAACCTGCACTGGTGCATCGGAATCTAATACTGGTCTCCCAGGAGCCGCTCAAATCACAAACTCTTAGAAGATTCACTCTTCTTGTACCTAATCGGCATTGTGCCTTTTATATTCAATTCTGATGCGATTTCTGTGTTTCATCAACAATGTGAAGGTCCACGGGATACAGTAAACCTGCACTGGTGCATCGGAATCTAATGCTGCTGTCCCAGGAGCCGCTCAAAGCACAAACTCTTAGAAGATTTACTCTTGTTGTACTTAAGTCGGCATTGCGCCTTTTATATTCAATTCCGATGCGATTTCTGTGTTTCATCGTCAATGTGAAGGTCCAAGGGATACAGTAAACCTTCACTGGTGCGTCGCAATCTAAAACTGGTCTCCCAGGAGCCGCTCAAAGCCCAAACTCTTAGAAGATTCACTCTTCTTGTACTTAAGTCGGCATTGTGCCTTTTATATTCAATTCCGATGCGATTTCTGTGTTTCATCGTCAACGTGAAGGTCCAAGGGATACAGTAAACCTGCACTGGAGCATCGGAATCCAATACTGGTCTCCCAGGAGCCGCTCAAAGCAGAAACTCTTAGAAGATTCACTTTTCTTGTACTTAAGTCGGCTTTGTGACTTTTATATTCAATTCCGATGCGATTTCTGTGTTTCATCGTCAATGTGAAGGTCCAAGGGATACAGTAAACCTGCCCTGGTGCATCGGAATCCAATACTGGTCTCCCAGGAGCCGCTCAACGCACAAACTCTTAGAAGATTCACTCTTCTTGTACTTAAGTCGGCATTGTGCCTTTTATATTCAATTCCGATGCGATTTCTGTGTTTCATCGTCAATGTGAAGGTCCAAAGGATACAGTAAAACTGCACTGGTGCATCGGAATCTAATACTGGTCTCCCAGGAGCCGCTTAAAGCACAAACTCTTAGAAGATTCGTTCTTCCTGTACTTAAGTCGGCATTGTGCATTTTATATTCAATTCCGATGCGATTTTTGTGTTTCATCGTCAATGTGAAGGTCCAAAGGATACAGTAAACCTGCACTGGTGCATCGAAATCCCATACTGGTCCCCCAGGAGCTGCTCAAAGCACAAACTCTTAGAAGAGTCAGTCTTCTTGTACTTAAGTCGGCATTGTGCCTCTTATATTCAATTCCGATGCGATTTCTGTGTTTCAACGTCAATGTGAAGGTCCAAGGGATACAGTAAACCTGCACTGGTGCATCGGAATCCAATACTAGTCTCCCAGGAGCCGCTCAAAGCACAAACTCTTAGAAGATTCACTCTTCTTGTACTTAAGTCGGTATTGTGCCTTTTATTTTCAATTCCGATGCGATTTCTGTGTTTCATCGTCAATGTGAAGGTCCAAGGGATACAGTAATCCTGCACTGGTGCATCGGAATCTAATACTGGTCTCCCAGGAGCCGCTCAAAGCACAAACTCTTAGAAGATTCACCCTTCTTCTACTTAAGTCGGTATTGTGCCTTTTATATTCAATTCCAATGCGATTTCTGTGTTTCATCGTCAATGTGAAGGTCCAAGGGATACAGTTAAACTGCACTGGTGCATCGGAATCTAATACTGGTCTCCCAGGAGCCGCTATAACCACAAACTCTTAGAGGATTCACTCTTCATGTACTTAAGTCGGCATTGTGCATTTTATATTCATTTCCGATGCGATTTCTGTGTTTCATCGTCAATGTGAAGGTCCAAGGGAGACAGTAAACCTGCACTGCTGCATCGGAATCTAATGCTGGTCTCCCAGGAGCCGCTCAAACCACAAACTCTTAGAAGATTCACTCTTCTTGTACTTAAGTCGGCATTGTGCCTTTTATATTCAATTCCGATGCGATTTCTGTGTTTCATCGTCAATGTGAACGTCCAAGGGATACAGTAAACCTGCACTGGTGCATCGGAATCCAATACTGGTCTCCCAGGAGCCGCTCAAAGCACAAACTCTTAGAAGATTCACTCTTCTTGTACTTAAGTTGTTATTGTGCTTTTTGTATTCAATTCCGATGCGATTTCTGTGTTTCATCGTCAATGTGAAGGTCCAAGGGATACAGTAAACCTGCACAGGTGCATCTGAATCTAATACTGGTCTCCCAGGAGAGGCTCAAAGCACAAACTCTTAGAAGATTCACTCTTCTTGTACTTAAGTTGGCATTGTGCCTTTTATATTCAATTCCGATGCGATTTCTGTGTTTCATCGTCAATGTGAACGTCCAAGGGATACAGTAAACCTGCACTGGTGCATCGGAATCCAATACTGGTCTCCCAGGAGCCGCTCAAAGCACAAACGCTTAGAAGATTCACTCTTCTTGTACTTAAGTCGACATTGTGCCTTTTATATTCAATTCCGATGCGATTTCTGTGTTTCATCGTCAATGTGAAGGTCCAAGGGATACAGTAAACCTGCACTGGTGCATCGGAATCCAATACTGGTCTCCCAGGAGCCGCTCAAAGCACAAACTCTTAGAAGATTCACTCTTCTTGTACTTAAGTCGGCATTGTGCCTTTTATATTCAATTCCGATGCGATTTCTGTGTTTCATCGTCAATGTGTAGGTCCAAGGGATGCAGTAAACCTGCACTGGTGCATCGGAATCTAGTACTGGTCTCCCAGGAGCCGCTCAAAAGCACAAACTCTCAGAAGATTCACTCATCTTGTACTTATGTCGGCATTGTGCCTTTTATATTCAATTCCGATGCGATTTCTGTGTTTCATCGTCAATGTGAAGGTCCAAGGGATACAGTAAACCTGCACTGGTGCATCGGAATCTTATACTGGTCTCCCAGGAGCCGCTCAAAGCTCAAACTGTTAGAAGTTCAGTCTTCATGTGCTTAAGTAGGCATTGTGCCTTTTATATTCAATTCCGATGCGATTTCTGTGTTTCATCGTCAATGTGAAGGTCCAAGGGATACAGTAAACCTGCACTGGTGCATCGGAATCTAATACTGGTCTCCCAGGAGCCGCTCAAAGCACAAACTCTTAGAAGATTCACTCTTCTTGTACTTAAGTCGGCATTGTGCCTTTTATATTCAATTCCGGTGCGATTTCTGTGTTTCATCGTCAATGTGAAGGTCCAAGGGATACAGTTAACCTGCACTGGTGCATCGGAATCTAATAATTGTCTCCCAGGACCGCTCAAAGCACAATCTCTTAGAAGATTCACTCTTCTTGTACTTAAGTAGGCATTGTGACTTTTATATTCAATTCCGATACGATTTCTGTGTTTCATCGTCAATGTGAAGGTCCAAGGGATACAGTAAACCTGCACTGGTGCATCGGAATCTAATACTGGTCTCCCAGGAGCCGCTCAAACCACAAACTCTTAGAAGATTCACTCTTCTTGTACTTAAGTCGGCATTGTGCCTATAAAGGCACATTTGCATGCCGAGCGTGAGTTACCGCGGAAAAGCGAAATATTAATTAAATAAATAATCAGTGAGTAATAAGTAAAGCCTATGGCACACAACTGCAGTGCTGTGTCGCTGATAAAGACAAAAGAATAATTACGTTACTCTTATGTCTGATTAAGAGAAGAGAGAGCTCAGGTAGAAGTGGTGCGAGAATCATGTATTTTATTTTATTGTCTGGCACACCGCCATATTTTCATGTTATTGAAGAATACTGCGAGTTGCAACCACACTAGGCACTCGATTCTGTAATGAATTTATATTTATAAAAGTAAGTAGGATTATGAACTGTGGGCTATTTCATTGAATATATCTGATTTAACTAACTGTGTAATTTTTTATGTTTAGTAGACAATCACCTCTGTACGACGTATTGGCATGGCTGGCAAATCATTGTAATATTGAGATTAGATCATGAGTCCGTACCTACCGCAGCAGTCTTTGGAAACGATTTAATTACGAAGTCCGATTATTTCAGTTTTATTTCACGGTCAACTACGAGTAACATTGCCTTTTCCAAATAGCCATTGTCAAGCGTCTGATACCGAATAATTAAACGTCCACGTTCCAGATAAGCAAATATCAATTACAACCAATCACTATCATACATAATGAATAATTAATATTTTATCCTATATTTTATTTATTTATTTATTTTATATTGGCGACTGCGTGTCGGACTTGTTATTTTGTCATTTGTTATATTGTTCTTTTTGTTTCATGTCAAAAATCAACTTTCTGGACCTGGACGTGAATGTATGAGAGATAATGAATATCTGAAGATATTTTCCAATTCTAAAGTTTTGCCGGAAGACGCAATGAAGCTTCCAGCAAAATAAGGTAAGACGCAGCATCTTTGCATTAGCAGGCTTGACCAGACGTATAATTCAGTGTATTAGCTTTTCAGTAAATTCTGTAGTGTTTCTTTCGCGCATAACAGTTTTCAGTAACAAATTTCATTATTAGTACTTTTCCCTAAACAATAACGTATCCAACAATACCAATACACGAGTGTACAATATGGCCGACTTCTGTACGATATGATGTAACATGGCCAGCAGCCATTACCAATAATCTCAAATTCAGTTTATATTTTTAAATTAACGGACAGCCATTGTTGCTACGAGCGATTCATGCTCAACTGCATTTCATTTTATAATCAGTGTCAAATATTTTCTTGAAACATAAATCACGTGTGGCATGGTAATAACTAGAAATCAATACGCAAAAATGGAACAGCAAAGACGTACTATTCAGACACAATCCGACTCGGACGAGAGACAAATGTTAGAAAATGACTTTACGACAGCAACCGGTAGTGACGATTTATCAAACATTGACGCAAGTGTTGACGGAAATTTTGACAATAGGCCGTCCACCACAAAAATTTCAAAGTCTCAGTCAGAGCCCATGTTAATGCATGACGTCACGTCTAATGACGCGGCGGGGGCACAGACCTTGCAAACGGTAAACATTGCCGACAAGTTACAAATGCTAATGAAACAGAACGCGGAAAACATGGCAACCTTAAAGACACAGTTAAAGACACAAAATGACGAAATTAAATCTGACCTCATAGCACTCAAGACAAGTAATGACACTTTATGTAAACGTGTGGATCTTATAGACGCCACACTGACCAAACAGATGACTGAACTCAGTACTAAATTTTCCCAGCTTAATACGACACAAGAAAAGACTACAACTGACGTAGCACTTTTACAGACACAAGTAAAAAATCTTAATGTCACGTGTGAAGTTCTTACTGAACAAATTCAAATATATCCTTCAGTACACGACAACCTTGAAAAACGAATTACTGACGTACAGAATAAATTTGACAATGTTGAACAACACCTGACTGACATCTTACAATCTGATGCCACAGCTCATCTACAAAACATTAATAAAGAATTTCATGATTGGGTAGTGAACAAAGACAAACTTTTTGATAGATGGCTACGTGAAAATTTACCAACAATTGTGCACGACTCCGTAGCGGAATACATTACTAATAACAAACAGCTGATCAGTGATGCAGTACAATCCGTCACTGCACCCATCAGACAATTCACCGATCGACCACAGTCTGAATGTAACGAAAATATCAGTCAAAATGTACAGTTCAGGAACCAATATACATTCGAGTATGACACACACATACCGCACACGACAAACACACAAGAACAAAACACACCACGACTACAACACATACCACGATGTGCAAACACAAACACAAGCTATTATCATGGTAAACCACAGCAACATTATCGTAATTACTCGCCAGCTGAACATAGCAGTAATTACAGTGGAATAAATCCATATCGCAATGCGAAGGAAGAAGAAAGCTTAATGAAACACAGGCAATTTCAGATTTTTATCCCAGAAAAACGAACCATTCATCCGGTGATTTTTCTTAAATCTTTTAGTAACGCATTTCCACGCACTTGGAGTGACCGGAAAAAGATTTCATATATTGTCGGTTACATCCAAGGCGATGCAGCTGTCTGGGCATACAGTCAAGCTGACGTATGTACCACGTACAGTGAGTTTGAGCGTGCTTTTCTGAACAAATTCTGGTCGCAATCCGTCCAGGAGCGACTCAGAAGACAAATTCTAGAACCTGAAACTTTTAACAGTAAAAATGGCAACTTACGCAGATATTTTGAAAAATACTTGAACATGGGACACTTTTTAGACAAACCAGTCACAACACGCGATATACTCCGTGCGTTGAAGGCCAAATTGCCTTTCAACATTAAAGAAAAACTCCTACATATCCCGGATGATGATTCAGATTATTTTTTAACAGCTTTAGATTCGGTTGACATGTTACTTGAAGATCAGCGCTTCGCGCGGCAAAACAGCAGCCACAATGTTTACACTAGTGGAATGCAAAACATGCAGGCTTGCCAACTCAATTCTGGCGCGCCCACAGTTGGATACGCAGTACAGCAAAAACAGCAAACTCACATGCAGTCTCAATACGGAAATCAAAATCAACACGCGTATTCCAATACAAACAATAGTTACAACAGTAATAACACTTCATGCGGCAATCCATACAAAAGGCACCGCAGTAACAACTACAACGGTAACAACGGATACATAGGCAACAACAAAAACACAAACAGAAATAGAAATAATAATAACTACGAGCCAAGACAGCGTCAAGGCTGGACTCGTAACGATCAGTACTTTCATTCAAACACTGCTTTACCACAGCAGCCACCAGGACAAAATTGGAGCATACCTTATGAAGGCAGGTAAGTTATAATGCGCAACAGCAACAACAACCGCAAAAGTTTGGAGATCACAATAGGCAATATCCGAATGTGAATATAATAGAAATGACACCTGATACACAACCTCAATCTGTGTCAGTACCTAGTACAAATGCTAATCCAACAAACTAGAAACAGTCACTTCTATGCCCCAGGTCGTGGCTGAGGAATTCTTGGGGGGCGACTTCAATGTTAATCAGTTATTTGACACCACAGTTGAACATCAGAATAATGATATGCCGAATAATTCTAAACAAAAATTACCTGTTTTATTTATAAGATACAACCACAATAACAATATATCAGATGAACTTTTACAAGACAGTACACAATGTCGTTCAAACACAAATGAAATTGTTTTAGCATCTACTACTGGTGTAGTAGGTGGGATTCCAACTACTATTATTCTAGATACAGGTGCAGCTGTGAGCGTTTTGTCTTTTAATTTCTATAAAAAGATGTGTGAATTGGAACCTGTGCCTGAGTTTCCTGCCCAAAACTGTAAAATAACTACTGCACTAGGTAATAAGTCATGTAGGGTTACGAAGCAAGTTTTTGTAAACATTAAAATAGGTAATGGAACCGTACAATGGCCATTCCTGGTTGTACAAAACCTTGTGACAAATTGCATATTAGGAATAGATATTATGAGCGAGAAGGACTGCGTTATAGACTTCTCCAAAGGTAAATGTATTTTAAATGATAGAGGCAGTGTAATTATTATTGATTTGGACAGGAGAACTCTAAAGCATGACAAACACTGTACAGGGTACAAGGTTCAGTTAGTACTTGACAATGACATGCAAGACACGCACACACACTCATCTGACACAGAGCTAATGGACTTGAAAACATTGCTTGATCATAAGATAAATGAAGCTACAGCTCTCAGTGCACATGAACGTATAAAACTACAGGAAGTGTTATCCAAATATTTACAAATTTTTGCCAAACGAATAGGTGTTATCAACACGTATGCGTACAAGATTGAAGTTAAGCCTCACAAGATCTTCTACCACAAGACATATAACGTACCGTTATCTCAACGACCTGCTGTGTGGGAATAATTAAAACAAATGTTAGACTGGAAGGTCATTGAACCATCCACCTCACCTTACTGTAGTCCTCTACTTGTTGTCAAAAAATCAAATGGAAGCATCAGGTTAGTGTTAGACGCTCGAGCAATTAATGAAATAATTTTACCAGTTCACACAAAACCCGAAAATTTAGAAGAGCAATTACAGAAATTTCTAGATGCAAAGTATTTTTCCACAATAGATCTCGCTAATTCATTTTGGCAGGTGGGTATCACTCCTGATTCTCGGAAATATACTGCATTTATGTTCGGGGGGCGAACCTATCAGTTTTGTGTTCTACCTTTCGGACTGAATGTCAGTTCTGGGGTATTCATTACAGCCCTGGATACCGTGCTTGGCGATGATTTAGTTGAGACAGTCACACACTATGTTGATGATATACTGATAGCCACACAGTCTTGGAATGAACACGTTGACACACTTCAAAGAATTTTAGAAAAATTTGCACAAGCTGGAGTCACAGCCAATCTTAGAAAATCAAAGTTTGGTTGCAGTGAGATAAAATATTTAGGACATATCATTAATTCACAGGGCATACGTCCTGATCCCAGTAAATTAGATGCTATCAGAAACTTTCCTAGTCCTCGAACTAAAAAGCAGTTAAAATCATTCCTTGGGCTATGTTCATTTTTCAGACGTTTTTTGCCACAACCACTTTTGAACAGTAAACATCTGCTAAATCTACTCAGAAAGAATCAAGTTTGGATCTGGTTGGAACAGTGCCAGAATGACTTTAATACAATTAAACATGCTTTAGTGAATGCAAACTTATTGAGCCATCCAGATTTCAATTTAGATTTTTGTATGACTTGTGACGCTTCACGTACTGGTTTGGGATGTTGCTTATTTCAAGTTGTAAAGAATAAAGAAGAGGAACAGATAAGAATTATTGGGTTTACGAGTCGTACTCTATCTGAATGTGAGCGTACATACTCCACTACTGAGTTAGAAACACTTTCCATAGTATGGGCATTCAAGAAATTCAATTATTATTTATTTGGAAAACATACAGTAATTTATACCGACCACCAGACCCTGACATTTTTGTTAACTTGTAAACTTGTACATCCTAGACTATCACGATGGGCAGTTACACTTCAGAACTACTCTTTTGAAATTAAGTACATAAAAGGTAGGGACAACACCATTGCCGACGCTTTGTCTAGACTTCCACAAGGTATGAATGAAACCAACAGTGACTTAGAAAATATAAATGACTACAGGATTCTCTTAATGCAAGACAAGCAGTATCACCAATATTATATTGATATGTGCAGAAACATGGCTAAATTACAAAAATCTGATCCTCACTGGTATAAGGTAATAACATTACTGGTAGAAAAACACAATCATCCTTTGACTAAGTATTACAAGTTACACAATGATGTGTTATTTTATCGCCGACATCCAAATGCTACTAACTGGAGTGTATGCATTCCCAAAGAGTCTGAACGTAATCTAATTTGGCACACACACACTTAGTTTGGGGTCATTATGGGACGAAGAAGTGTTTAGCAAAGCTCAGCACATACTGTTATTTTAGCAATATGAGAAGAAAAATTTACAGGGAACTGAAAACATGTGTCATATGTCAAAAATCAAAACCTCAGAATTTATCCACAAAGAGATTTACATTCTATTTTACCCAGTAAACCCCTGGAAATTCTGTGTACTGACATCAGTGGACCGCATCCAGCAAGCTCTGGAGGCGTCAAATATTTCTTGGCTTTTTACGATATATTTTCTAAACATGTAAAACTTTATGCTTTAAAATCCGCCACTGCAAGTGCTATAATACGAAGATTCTCAAGTGATTACCTGACGCACGTGGGAAAACCAAAAGCAATTCTGTCAGATAATGCAGCATACTACTCTGGGTACAAATGGAGAAATTTCTTGAAGGACAATAACATTAAAAGTATATTAATTTCAAAGTTTAGTCCACAATGTAACGCGACTGAGAGACTTTTCCGAGAATTAAACCGATTCATGAGGACCTATATTTCATCAAAACATACTAATTGGGTGTCCTACCTAAGTCTTTTCGAAGACGTACACAATAACTTAAATATTTACGATACAAATTACACACCTAACGAGATCATGTTCAATTGCAAACAGAACGATCAGTGGATAGAACCATTACCTAGGTTGTCAGACAAGGAAATCACACCTGAACAGAAAATAAAAGAACTTTTGACTACGCTGACACATCAAGCACGGATACGAAACAAACATCACAGAAACATAATAAAAAGAAAACAAAAATTCGAGGTAGGAATGCTTGTACTACTTCGTACTCATCATAAATCTGTAGCACTCAAACGACGCAACGCTAAGTGGCGTCTGCTATATGAAGGACCTTATATAATTGTTAACATACCGCATCCTGGTGCGTATTTGTTACAACATCGTAGAACTAACAAAATTATTGGGCTATATGCACACCGAGATCTTAGAGCATTTCATGCGGAATAATGTCAAAGTCATATCCATCAAAACATTGCTAAGCAACTCCAAAAAACTCTGTTGCTACAACACAGATAGTAAGTAGTATAGAAATTTTCATTTCAGCGGTTCCAGTGACGCAGTTGAAGGCAGAAGAACTCTTCTTTCAGCGCGCGCCACCACCTGGAAGACGGAATATTAAAATAAAATTTATGTTTACGTAGCAGTGAATGATATATTAATTTTTCACGGAACATTTGTGACTTTAGGTATCACTGACTTGGTATGACACCTGACGAACCGACAGACGTCATCTGTGAAGCGATCTTTTACTTTGAGAAATAGATTAGACGCACATCTCTCAACACGAAAAGCATCTATCAGTAGTCAAGGCCACACAGACACTATACACACATGCACAAAACGCGAGGAATCAAACATTCTCTCTCTTACTATTTTGAATATTTATTGAGTAGTGAAAATGCCTGGTCTTGCCTACTGATGTAATGAATGTTGTGTCTAACCTATCTTAATTTCAGATGACATCACAAAATAAACATCGATAAAATCCCAGCAAAACTGATAAAGAGGACGTAAATATCTGCAATTCATGTAATCAAATGTGACACAATGTAATAACCCATAGCTATGTAATAATGATGTAAACATGTTTATGTGCAACTGTATTATGTTTATGCTAAGAGAATATGTGACGTGTGTATGTATGATTACTTATATTTTTTTTTCTCTTTCAATGATGTATAATGTAACGGTTACTATGTAAAAAATTTGAACAAAACGAGTGCCAAAAAGACATTGCATAGTGAACCATTGTTCACGGACATTAATGAACATTACTAACTCTGCAACTACGCAGAAACCTATGTGAAAGAAACTGTTAATGACATTCATTATGCATCGTGCCTATGTAAACGCGATGAACCATTTCTTTGATTAATAACTACGAACATTTAGGTGAGCTATATTAAAAAAAAAAAAAAAAAAAAAACTGAAAATGTGAAGTGCATAATTCGTGCATCGTCTAGTGACAATACTACAGTACCTAACTTCAAGATGTTAACTGGATTAAACGGACACAAAGTGCCTGTCCAGAAAACAACACGACGGGTGGAAGAATTTTGGTTGGAACTTCAGGGAATGAAATGTTCTCGAAATGTGAGGGACACTCTTACCCGGACTGTCCAAGGATCGACGCCAGCTATGTGCCGTCCGAGGTTCTGCAACCAAGCTTCCACGGAATGTAAAAAAACGAACTGCACGTGGACCAATTACTAACGGGTCACGTCAGATCTGTAATAAACAACGCTTTTTTGTCACAACGAACTGCATCACAACGACTATAATGGAAATGGAAATGGACACGCTTATGTATTAATCACGTTGTTATACAGCGATGTTACTGTGATAAAAAAAAAAAAAAAAAGAAAAAAAAACTTTATCACGACGACACTAACCTGTGAAAAAATTATTGTGCAGCAGATGAATATGAACTGTAATAACGACACGATGTGTATAGGTCGACGCACCTGAAACATACGGACATTTTTCTTTGAAGTATTTCAAAACAATACTATGTAACTAAGAACATTCAACAATCTGAGTTGTAGTGTGATATAACAAATATTGTAAATTTAAAACTAAGTTACCTGTCATAGAATGTAGTCTTCATATGTAATCTTGGTTGAATATTTTCTTTGTGCAACGACTAAGATACGCGCGCACACGAACAATATGAACTGCAATACTGTGCCGCGTGATCTAACTGTATGATATAACGGCACTGCCGGAGTCACACAGACGCTTCTGCGCATGCGCGCACTCTATCTGCCAACATAAGAACTTTTACGGCGCAACCGCGTCATTCAAATTTTGTATATAATGTGTATAAAGTGTGTAATGTAAGTTATGTGAATAGTTGTAGATAACTTAGATTTTCTTGTGCCTTTAGGTGAATTGCTCGCCTGCAGGTGTGTCCTTTCGCCTCGCAATTCAGGGGGCAATATAAAGGCACATTTGCATGCCGAGCGTGAGTTACCGCGGAAACGCGAAATATTAATTAAATAAATAATCAGTGACTAATAAATAAAGCCTATGGCACACAACTGCAGCGCTGTGTCGCTGATAAAGACAAAAGAATAATTACGTTACTCTTATGTCTGATTAAGAGAAGAGAGAGCTCAGGTAGAAGTGGTGCGAGAAGCACGTATTTTATTTTATTGTCTGGCACACCGCCATATTTTCATGTTATAGAAGAATACTGCGAGTTGCAACCACACTAGGCACTCGATTCTGTAATGAATTTATATTTATAAAAGTAAGTGGAATTATGAACTGTAGGCTATTTCATTGAATATATCTGATTTAACTAACTGTGTAATTTTTTATGTTTAGTAGACAATCACCTCTGTACGACGTATTGGCATGGCTGGCAAATCATTGTAATATTGAGATTAGATCATGAGTCCGTACCTACCGCAGCAGTCTTTGGAAACGAATTAATTACGAAGTCCGATTATTTCAGTTTTATTTCACGGTCAACTACGAGTAACATTGCCTTTTCCAAAAAGCCATTGTCAAACGTCTGATACCGAATAATTAAACGTCCACGTTCCAGATAAGCAAATATCAATTACAACCAATCACCATCATACATAATGAATAATTAATATCCTATATTTTATATTTTTATTTATTTTATATGCCTTTTATATTCAATTCCGATGCGATTTCTGTGTTTCATCGTCAATGTGAAGGTCCAAGGGATACAGTAAACCTGCACTGGTGCATCGGAATCCAATACTGGTCTCCCAGGAGCCGCTCAAAGCACAAACTCTTAGAAGATTCACTCTTCTTGTACTTAAGTCGGCATTGTGCCTCTTATATTCAATTCCGATGCGATTTCTGTGTTTCATCGTCAATGTGAAGGTCCAAGGGATACAGTAAACCTGCACTGGTGCATCGGAATCTAATACTGGTCTCCCAGGAGCCGCTCAAACCACAAACTCTTAGAAGATTCACTCTTCTTGTACTTAAGTCGGCATTGTGCCTTTTAGATTCAATTCCGATGTGATTTCTGTGTTTCATCGTCAATGTGAAGGTCCGAGGGATACAGTAAACTTGCACTGGTGCATCGGAATCCAATACTGTTCTCCCAGGAGCCGCTCAAAGCACACACTCTTAGAAGATTCACTCTTCTTGTACTTAAGTCGGCATTGTGCCTTTTATATTCAATTCCGATGCGATTTCTGTGTTTCATCGTCAATGTGAAGGTCCAAGGGATACAGTAAACCTGCACTGGTGCATCGGAATCCAATACTGGTCTCCCAGGAGCCGCTCAAAGCTCAAACTCTTAGAAGATTCACTCTTCTTGTACTTAAGTCGGAATTGTGCCTTTTATATTCAATTCCGATGCGACATCTGTCTTTCATTGTCAATGTGAAGGTCCAAGGGATACAGTAAACCTGCACTGGTGCATCGGAATCTAATACTGGTCTCCCAGGAGCCGCTCAAACCACAAACTCTTAGAAGATTCACTCTTCTTGTACTTAAGTCGGCATTGTGCCTTTTATATTCAATTCCGATGCGATTTCTGTGTTTCATCGTCAATGTGAAGGTCCAAGGGATACAGTAAACCTGCACTGGTGCATCGGAATCTAATACTGGTCTCCCAGAAGCCGCTCAAAGCACAAACTCTTCGAAGATTCACTCTTCTCGTACTTAAGTCGGCATTGTGCCCTTTATATTCAATTCCGATGCAATTTCTGTGTTTCATCGTCAATGTGAAGGTCCAAGGGATACAGTAAACCTGCACTGGTGCATCGGAATCTAATACTGGTCTCCCAGGAGCCGCTTAAAAGCACAAACTCTCAGAAGATTCACTCTTCTTGTACTTATGTCGGCATTGTGCCTTTTATATTCAATTCCGATGCGGCTTCTGTGTTTCATCGTCAATGTGAAGGTCTAAGGGATACAGTGAACCAGCACTGGTGCATCGGAATCTAATACTGGTCTCCCAGGAGCCGCTCAAACCACAAACTCTTAGAAGATTCAGTCTTCTTGTACTTAAGACGGCATTGTGCCTTTTATATTCAATTCCGATGCGATTTCTGTGTTTCATCGTCAATGTGAACTTCCAAGGGATACAGTAAACCTGCACTGGTGCATCGGAATCTAATACTGGTCTCCCAGGAGCCGCTCAAACCACAAACTCTTAGAAGATTCACTCTTCTTGTACTTAAGTCGGCATTGTGCCATTTATATCAATTCCGATGCGATTTCTGTGTTTCATCGTCAATGAGAACGTCCAAGGGATACAGTAAACCTGCACTGGTGCATCGGAATCTAATACTGGTCTCCCAGAAGCCGCTCAAAGCACAAACTCTTAGAAGATTCACTCTTCTTGTTCTTAAGTCGGCATTGTGCCCTTAATATTCAATTCCGATGCAATTTCTGTGTTTCATCGTCAATGTGAAGGTCCAAGGGATACAGTAAACCTGCACTGGTGCATCGGAATCTAATACTGGTCTCCCAGGAACCGCTCAAAAGCACAAACTCTCAGAAGATTCACTCATCTTGTACTTATGCCGGCATTGTGCCTTTTATATTCAATTCCGATGCGATTTCTGTGTTTCATCGTCAATGTGAAGGTCCAAGGGATACAGAAAACCTGCACTGGAGCATCGGAATCTAATACTGGTCTCCCAGGAGCCGCTCAATGCTCAAACTCTTTTAAGTTCAGTCTTCATGTACTTATGTCGGCATTGTGCCTTTTATATTCAATTCCGATGCGATTTGTGTGTTTCATCGTCAATGTGAAGGTCCAAGGGATACAGTAAACCTGAACTGGTGCATCGGAATCTAATACTGGTCTCCCAGGAGCCGCTCAAAGCACAAACTCTTAGAAGATTCACTCTTCTTGTACTTAAGGCGGCATTGTGCCTTTTATATTCAATTCCGATGCGATTTTTGTGTTTCATCGTCAATGTGAATGTCCAAGGGATACAGTTAACCTGCACTGGTGCATCGGAATGTAATACTGGTCTCCCAGGAGCCGCTCAAAGCACAAATTCATAGAAGAATCACTCTTCTTATACTTGAGTCGGCATTGTGTCTTTTATATTCAATTCCGATGCGATTTCTGTGTTTCATCGTCAATCTGAAGGTCCAAGGGATACAGTAAACCTGCACTGGTGCATCGGAATCTAGTAATTGTCTCCCAGGACCCCTCAAAGCACAAACCCTTAGAAGATTCACTATTCATGTACTTATGTAGGCATTGTGACTTTTATATTCAATTCCGATGCGATTTCTGTGTTTCATCGTCAATGTGAAGGTCCAAGGGATACAGTACACCTGCACTGGTGCACCGGAATCCAATACTGGTCTCCCAGGAGCCGCTCAAAGCACAAACTCTTAGAAGATTCACTCTTCTTGTACTTAAGTTGGTATTGTGCTTTTTATATTCAATTACGATACGATTTCTGTGTTTCATCGTCAATGTGAAGGTCCAAGGGATACAGTAAACTTGCACTGGTGCATCGGAATCTAATACTGGTCTCCCAGGAGCCGCTCAAACCACAAACTCTTAGAAGATTCACTCTTCTTGTACTTAAGTCGGCATTGTGCCTTTTATATTCAATTCCGATGCGATTTCTGTGTTTCATCGTCAATGTGAAGGTCCAAGGGATACAGTAAACCTGCACTGGTGCATCGGAATCTAATACTGGTCTCCCAGGAGCCGCTCAAACCACAAACTCTTAGAAGATTCACTCTTCTCGTACTTAAGTCGGCATTGTGCCTTTTATATTCAATTCCGATGCGATTTCTGTGTTTCATCGTCAATGTGAAGGTCCAAGGGATACAGTAAACCTGCACTGGTGCATCGGAATCTAATACTGGTCTCCCAGAAGCCGCTCAAAGCACAAACTCTTCGAAGATTCACTCTTCTCGTCCTTAAGTCGGCATTGTGCCCTTTATATTCAATTCCGATGCAATTTCTGTGTTTCATCGTCAATGTGAAGGTCCAAGGGATACAGTAAACCTGCACTGGTGCATCGGAATCTAATACTGGTCTCCCAGGAGCCGCTCAAAAGCACAAACTCTCAGAAGATTCACTCTTCTTGTACTTATGTCGGCATTGTGCCTTTTATATTCAATTCCGATGCGGCTTCTGTGTTTCATCGTCAATGTGAAGGTCTAAGGGATACAGTGAACCTGCACTGGTGCACCGGAATCTAATACTGGTCTCCCAGGAGCCGCTCAAAGCACAAACTCTTAGAAGATTCAGTCTTCTTGTACTTAAGTCGGCATTGTGCTTTTTATATTCAATTTCGATGCGATTTCTGTGTTTCATCGTCAATGTGAAGGTCCAAGGGATACAGTAAACCTGCACTGGTGCATCGGAATCTGATACTGGTCTCCCAGGAGCCACTCAAACCACAAACTCTTAGAAGATTCACTCTTCTTGTACTTAAGTCGGCATTGAGCCATTTATATCAATTCCGATGCGATTTCTGTGTTTCAACGTCAATGAGAACGTCCAAGGGATACAGTAAACCTGCACTGGTGCATCGGAATCTAATACTGGATTCCCAGAAGCCGCTCAAAGCACAAACTCTTAGAAGATTCACTCTTCTTGTTCTTAAGTCGGCATTGTGCCCTTTATATTCATTTCCGATGCAATTTCTGTGTTTCATCGTCAATGTGAAGGTCCAAGGGATACAGTAAACCTGCACTGGTGCATCGGAATCTAATACTGGTCTCCCACTAGCCGCTCAAAAGCACAAACTCTCAGAAGATTCACTCATCTTGTACTTATGCCGGCATTGTGCCTTTTATATTCAATTCCGATGCGATTTCTGTGTTTCATCGTCAATGTGAAGGTCCAAGGGATACAGTAAACCTGCACTGGTGCATCAGAATCTAATACTGGTCTCCCAGAAGCCGCTCAAAGCACAAAGTCTTCGAAGATTCACTCTTCTCGTACTTAAGTCGGCATTGTGCACTTTATATTCAATTCCGATGCAATTTCTGTGTTTCATCGTCAATGTGAAGGTCCAAGGGATACAGTAGACCTGCACTGGTGCATCGGAATCTAATACTGGTCTCCCAGGAGCCGCTTAAAAGCACAAACTCTCAGAAGATTCACTCTTCTTGTACTTATGTCGGCATTGTGCCTTTTATATTCAATTCCGATGCGGCTTCTGTGTTTCATCGTCAATGTGAAGGTCTAAGGGATACAGTGAACCAGCACTGGTGCATCGGAATCTAATACTGGTCTCCCAGGAGCCGCTCATTGCACAAACTCTTAGAAGATTCAGTCTTCTTGTACTTAAGACGGCATTGTGCCTTTTATATTCAATTCCGATGCGATTTCTGTGTTTCATCGTCAATGTGAACTTCCAAGGGATACAGTAAACCTGCACTGGTGCATCGGAATCTAATACTGGTCTCCCAGGAGCCGCTCAAACCACAAACTCTTAGAAGATTCACTCTTCTTGTACTTAAGTCGGCATTGTGCCATTTATATCAATTCCGATGCGATTTCTGTGTTTCATCGTCAATGAGAACGTCCAAGGGATACAGTAAACCTGCACCGGTGCATCGGAATCTAATACTGGTCTCCCAGAAGCCGCTCAAAGCACAAACTCTTAGAAGATTCACTCTTCTTGTTCTTAAGTCGGCATTGTGCCCTTAATATTCAATTCCGATGCAATTTCTGTGTTTCATCGTCAATGTGAAGGTCCAAGGGATACAGTAAACCTGCACTGGTGCATCGGAATCTAATACTGGTCTCCCAGGAACCGCTCAAAAGCACAAACTCTCAGAAGATTCACTCATCTTGTACTTATGCCGGCATTGTGCCTTTTAAATTCAATTCCGATGCGATTTCTGTGTTTCATCGTCAATGTGAAGGTCCAAGGGATACAGAAAACCTGCACTGGAGCATCGGAATCTAATACTGGTCTCCCAGGAGCCGCTCAAAGCTCAAACTCTTTTAAGTTCAGTCTTCATGTACTTATGTCGGCATTGTGCCTTTTATATTCAATTCCGATGCGATTTGTGTGTTTCATCGTCAATGTGAAGGTCCAAGGGATACAGTAAACCTGAACTGGTGCATCGGAATCTAATACTGGTCTCCCAGGAGCCGCTCAAAGCACAAACTCTTAGAAGATTCACTCTTCTTGTACTTAAGGCGGCATTGTGCCTTTTATATTCAATTCCGATGCGATTTCTGTGTTTCATCGTCAATGTGAATGTCCAAGGGATACAGTTAACCTGCACTGGTGCATCGGAATGTAATACTGGTCTCCCAGGACCCCTCAAAGCACAAACCCTTAGAAGATTCACTATTCATGTACTTATGTAGGCATTGTGACTTTTATATTCAATTCCGATGCGATTTCTGTGTTTCATCGTCAATGTGAAGGTCCAAGGGATACAGTACACCTGCACTGGTGCACCGGAATCCAATACTGGTCTCCCAGGAGCCGCTCAAAGCACAAACTCTTAGAAGATTCACTCTTCTTGTACTTAAGTTGGTATTGTGCTTTTTATATTCAATTACGATACGATTTCTGTGTTTCATCGTCAATGTGAAGGTCCAAGGGATACAGCAAACTTGCACTGGTGCATCGGAATCTAATACTGGTCTCCCAGGAGCCGCTCAAACCACAAACTCTTAGAAGATTCACTCTTCTTGTACTTAAGTCGGCATTGTGCCTTTTATATTCAATTCCGATGCGATTTCTGTGTTTCATCGTCAATGTGAAGGTCCAAGGGATACAGTAAACCTGCACTGGTGCATCGGAATCTAATACTGGTCTCCCAGGAGCCGCTCAAACCACAAACTCTTAGAAGATTCACTCTTCTTGTACTTAAGTCGGCATTGTGCCTTTTATATTCAATTCCGATGCGATTTCTGTGTTTCATCGTCAATGTGAAGGTCCAAGGGATACAGTAAACCTGCACTGGTGCATCGGAATCTAATACTGGTCTCCCAGAAGCCGCTCAAAGCACAAACTCTTAGAAGATTCACTCTTCTCGTACTTAAGTCGGCATTGTGCCCTTTATATTCAATTCCGATGCAATTTCTGTGTTTCATCGTCAATGTGAAGGTCCAAGGGATACAGTAAACCTGCACTGGTGCATCGGAATTTAATACTGGTCTCCCAGGAGCCGCTCAAAAGCACAAACTCTCAGAAGATTCACTCTTCTTGTACTTATGTCGTCATTGTGCCTTTTATATTCAATTCCGATGCGGCTTCTGTGTTTCATCGTCAATGTGAAGGTCTAAGGGATACAGTGAACCTGCACTGGTGCACCGGAATCTAATACTGGTCTCCCAGGAGCCGCTCAAAGCACAAACTCTTAGAAGATTCAGTCTTCTTGTACTTAAGACGGCATTGTGCTTTTTATATTCAATTTCGATGCGATTTCTGTGTTTCATCGTCAATGTGAAGGTCCAAGGGATACAGTAAACCTGCACTGGTGCATCGGAATCTAATACTGGTCTCCCAGGAGCCACTCAAACCACAAACTCTTAGAAGATTCACTCTTCTTGTACTTAAGTCGGCATTGTGCCATTTATATCAATTCCGATGCGATTTCTGTGTTTCATCGTCAATGAGAACGTCCAAGGGATACAGTAAACCTGCACTGGTGCATCGGAATCTAATACTGGATTCCCAGAAGCCGCTCAAAGCACAAACTCTTAGAAGATTCACTCTTCTTGTTCTTAAGTCGGCATTGTGCCCTTTATATTCATTTCCGATGGAATTTCTGTGTTTCATCGTCAATGTGAAGGTCCAAGGGATACAGTAAACCTGCACTGGTGCATCGGAATCTAATACTGGTCTCCCAGGAGCCGCTCAAAAGTACAAACTCTCAGAAGATTCACTCATCTTGTACTTATGCCGGCATTGTGCCTTTTATATTCAATTCCGATGCGATTTCTGTGTTTCATCGTCAATGTGAAGGTCCAAGGGATACAGAAAACCTGCACTGGTGCATCGGAATCTAATACTGGTCTCCCAGGAGCCGCTCAAAGCTCAATCTCTTTTAAGTTCAGTCTTCATGTACTTAAGTCGGCATTGTGCCTTTTATATTCAATTCCGATGCGATTTGTGTGTTTCATCGTCAATGTGAAGGTCCAAGGGATACAGTAAACCTGAACTGGTGCATCGGAATCTAATACTGGTCTCCCAGGAGCCGCTCAAAGCACAAACTCTTAGAAGATTCACTCTTCTTGTACTTAAGGCGGTATTGTGCCTTTTATATTCAATTCCGATGCGATTTCTGTGTTTCATCGTCAATGTGAATGTCCAAGGGATACAGTTAACCTGCACTGGTGCATCGGAATCTAATACTGGTCTCCCAGGGGCCGCTCAAAGCACAAATTCATAGAAGAATCACTCTTCTTATACTTGAGTCGGCATTGTGTCTTTTATATTCAATTCCGATGCGATTTCTGTGTTTCATCGTCAATCTGAAGGTCCAAGGGATACAGTAAACCTGCACTGGTGCATCGGAATCTAATAATTGTCTCCCAGGACCCCTCAAAGCACAAACTCTTAGAAGATTCACTATTCATGTACTTAAGTAGGCATTGTGACTTTTATATTCAATTCCGATGCGATTTCTGTGTTTCATCGTCAATGTGAAGGTCCAAGGGCTACAGTACACCTGCACTGGTGCACCGGAATCCAATACTGGTCTCCCAGGAGCCGCTCAAAGCACAAACTCTTAGAAGATTCACTCTTCTTGTACTTAAGTTGGCATTGTGCTTTTTATATTCAATTCCGATACGATTTCTGTGTTTCATCGTCAATGTGAAGGTCCAAGGGATACAGTAAACTTGCACTGGTGTATCGGAATCTAATACTGGTCTCCCAGGAGCCGCTCAAACCACAAACTCTTAGAAGATTCACTCTTCTTGTACTTAAGTCGGCATTGTGCCATTTATATCAATTCCGATGCGATTTCTGTGTTTCATCGTCAATGAGAACGTCCAAGGGATACAGTAAACCTGCACTGGTGCATCGGAATCTAATACTGGATTCCCAGAAGCCGCTCAAAGCACAAACTCTTAGAAGATTCACTCTTCTTGTTCTTAAGTCGGCATTGTGCCCTTTATATTCATTTCCGATGCAATTTCTGTGTTTCATCGTCAATGTGAAGGTCCAAGGGATACAGTAAACCTGCACTGGTGCATCGGAATCTAATACTGGTCTCCCAGGAGCCGCTCAAAAGCACAAACTCTCAGAAGATTCACTCATCTTGTACTTATGCCGGCATTGTGCCTTTTATATTCAATTCCGATGCGATTTCTGTGTTTCATCGTCAATGTGAAGGTCCAAGGGTTACAGAAAACCTGCACTGGTGCATCGGAATCTAATACTGGTCTCCCAGGAGCCGCTCAAAGCTCAAACTCTTTTAAGTTCAGTCTTCATGTACTTAAGTCGGCATTGTGCCTTTTATATTCAATTCCGATGCGATTTGTGTGTTTCATCGTCAATGTGAAGGTCCAAGGGATACAGTAAACCTGAACTGGTGCATCGGAATCTAATACTGGTCTCCCAGGAGCCGTTCAAAGCACAAACTCTTAGAAGATTCACTCTTCTTGTACTTAAGGCGGTATTGTGCCTTTTATATTCAATTCCGATGCGATTTCTGTGTTTCATCGTCAATGTGAATGTCCAAGGGATACAGTTAACCTGCACTGGTGCATCGGAATCTAATACTGGTCTCCCAGGGGCCGCTCAAAGCACAAATTCATAGAAGAATCACTCTTCTTATACTTGAGTCGGCATTGTGTCTTTTATATTCAATTCCGATGCGATTTCTGTGTTTCATCGTCAATCTGAAGGTCCAAGGGGTACAGTAAACCTGCACTGGTGCATCGGAATCTAATAATTGTCTCCCAGGACCCCTCAAAGCACAAACTCTTAGAAGATTCACTATTCATGTACTTAAGTAGGCATTGTGACTTTTATATTCAATTCCGATGCGATTTCTGTGTTTCATCGTCAATGTGAAGGTCCAAGGGCTACAGTACACCTGCACTGGTGCACCGGAATCCAATACTGGTCTCCCAGGAGCCGCTCAAAGCACAAACTCTTAGAAGATTCACTCTTCTTGTACTTAAGTTGGTATTGTGCTTTTTATATTCAATTCCGATACGATTTCTGTGTTTCATCGTCAATGTGAAGGTCCAAGGGATACAGTAAACTTGCACTGGTGCATCGGAATCTAATACTGGTCTCCCAGGAGCCGCTCAAACCACAAACTCTTAGAAGATTCACTCTTCTTGTACTTAAGTCGGCATTGTGCCTTTTATATTCAATTCCGATGCGATTTCTGTGTTTCATCGTCAATGTGAAGGTCCAAGGGATACAGTAAACCTGCACTGGTGCATCGGAATCTAATACTGGTCTCCCAGAAGCCGCTCAAAGCACAAACTCTTCGAAGATTCACTCTTCTCGTACTTAAGTCGGCATTGCGCCCCTTATATTCAATTCCGATGCAATTTCTGTGTTTCATCGTCAATGTGAAGGTCCAAGGGATACAGTAAACCTGCACTGGTGCATCGGAATCTAATACTGGTCTCCCAGGAGCCGCTCAAAAGCACAAACTCTCAGAAGATTCACTCTTCTTGTACTTATGTCGGCATTGTGCCTTTTATATTCAATTCCGATGCGGCTTCTGTGTTTCATCGTCAATGTGAAGGTCTAAGGGATACAGTGAACCTGCACTGGTGCATCGGAATCTAATACTGGTCTCCCAGGAGCCGCTCAAAGCACAAACTCTTAGAAGATTCAGTCTTCTTTTACTTAAGACGGCATTGTGCTTTTTATATTCAATTTCGATGCGATTTCTGTGTTTCATCGTCAATGTGAAGGTCCAAGGGATACAGTAAACCTGCACTGGTGCATCGGAATCTAATACTGGTCTCCCAGGAGCCACTCAAACCACAAACTCTTAGAAGATTCACTCTTCTTGTACTTAAGTCGGCATTGTGCCATTTATATCAATTCCGATGCGATTTCTGTGTTTCATCGTCAATGAGAACGTCCAAGGGATACATAAAACCTGCACTGGTGCATCGGAATCTAATACTGGATTCCCAGAAGCCGCTCAAAGCACAAACCCTTAGAAGATTCACTCTTCTTGTTCTTAAGTCGGCATTGTGCCCTTTATATTCATTTCCGATGCAATTTCTGTGTTTCATCGTCAATGTGAAGGTCCAAGGGATACATTAAACCTGCACTGGTGCATCGGAATCTAATACTGGTCTCCCAGGAGCCGCTCAAAAGCACAAACTCTCAGAAGATTCACTCATCTTGTACTTATGCCGGCATTGTGCCTTTTATATTCAATTCCGATGCGATTTCTGTGTTTCATCGTCAATGTGAAGGTCCAAGGGATACAGAAAACCTGCACTGGTGCATCGGAATCTAATACTGGTCTCCCAGGAGCCGCTCAAAGCTCGAACTCTTTTAAGTTCAGTCTTCATGTACTTAAGTCGGCATTGTGCCTCTTATATTCAATTCCGATGCGATTTGTGTGTTTCATCGTCAATGTGAAGGTCCAAGGGATACAGTAAACCTGAACTGGTGCATCGGAATCTAATACTGGTCTCCCAGGAGCCGCTCAAAGCACAAACTCTTAGAAGATTCACTCTTCTTGTACTTAAGGCGGCATTGTGCCTTTTATATTCAATTCCGATGCGATTTCTGTGTTTCATCGTCAATGTGAATGTCCAAGGGATACAGTTAACCTGCACTGGTGCATCGGAATCTAATACTGGTCTCCCAGGGGCCGCTCAAAGCACAAATTCATAGAAGAATCACTCTTCTTATACTTGAGTCGGCATTGTGTCTTTTATATTCAATTCCGATGCGATTTCTGTGTTTCATCGTCAATCTGAAGGTCCAAGGGATACAGTAAACCTGCACTGGTGCATCGGAATCTAATAATTGTCTCCCAGGACCCCTCAAAGCACAAACTCTTAGAAGATTCACTATTCATGTACTTAAGTAGGCATTGTGACTTTTATATTCAATTCCGATGCGATTTCTGTGTTTCATCGTCAATGTGAAGGTCCAAGGGCTACAGTACACCTGCACTGGTGCACCGGAATCCAATACTGGTCTCCCAGGAGCCGCTCAAAGCACAAACTCTTAGAAGATTCACTCTTCTTGTACTTAAGTTGGTATTGTGCCTTTTATATTCAATTCCGATACGATTTCTGTGTTTCATCGTCAATGTGAAGGTCCAAGGGATACAGTAAACTTGCACTGGTGTATCGGAATCTAATACTGGTCTCCCAGGAGCCGCTCAAACCACAAACTCTTAGAAGATTCACTCTTCTTGTACTTAAGTCGGCATTGTGCCTTTTATATTCAATTTCGATGCGATTTCTGTGTTTCATCGTCAATGTGAAGGTCCAAGGGATACAGTAAACCTGCACTGGTGCATCGGAATCCAATACTGGCCTCCCAGGAGCCGCTCAAAGCACAAATTCTTAGAAGATTCACTCTTCTTGAACTTAAGTCGGCATTGTTCCTTTTATATTCAATTCCGATGCGATTTCTGTGTTTCATCGTCAATGTGAAGGTCCAAGGGATACAGTAAACCTGCACTGGTGCATCGGAATCCAATACTGGGCTCCCAGGAGCCGCTCAAAGCACAAACTCATAGAAGATTCACTCTTCTTGTACTAAAGGCGGCATTGTGCCTTTTATATTCAATTCCGATGCGATTTCTGTGTTTCATCGTCAATGTGAAGGTCCAAGGGATACAGTTAACCTGCACTGTTGCATCGGAATCTAATACTGGTCTCCCAGGACCCGCTCAAAGCACAAATTCATAGAAGAATCACTCTTCTTATACTTGAGTCGGCATTGTGTCTTTTATATTCAATTCCGATGCGATTTCTGTGTTTCATCGTCAATGTGAAGGTCCAAGGGATACTGTACACCTGCACAGGTGCACCGGAATTAAATACTGGTCTCCCAGGAGCCGCTCAAAGTACAAACTCTTACAAGAATCACTCTTCTTCTACTTAAGTTTGTATTGTGCTTGTTATTTACAATTCCGATACGATTTCTGTGTTTCATCGTCAATGTGAAGGTCCAAGGGATACAGTAAACGTGCACTGGTGCATTGGAATCTAATACTGGTCTCCCAGGAGCCGCTCAAACCACAAACTCTTAGAATATTCACTCTTCTTGTACTTAAGTCGGCAATGTGCCTTTTATATTCAATTCCGATGCGATTTCTGTGTTTCATCGGCAATGTGAAGGTCCAAGGGATACAGTAAACCTGCACTGGTGCATCGGAATCCAATACTGGTCTCCCAGGAGCCGCTCAAATAACAAACTCTTAGAAGATTCACTCTTCTTGTACTTAAGTCGGCATTGTGCCTTTTATATTCAATTCCGATGCGATTTCTGTGTTTCATCGTTAATGTGAAGGTCCAAGGGATACAGAAAACCTGCACTCGTGCATCGGAATCTAATACTGGTCTCCCAGGAGCCGCTCAAAAGCACAAACGCTCAGAAGATTCACTCTTCTTGTGCTTATGTCGGCATTGTGCCTTTTATATTCAATTCCGATGCGGTTTCTGTGTTTCATCGTCAATGTGAAGGTCTAAGGGATACAGTGAACCTGCACTGGTGCTTCGGAATCTAATACTGGTCTCCCAGGAGCCGCTCAAAGCACAAACTCTTAGAAGATTCAGTCTTCTTGTACTTAAGTCGGCATTGTGCCTTTTATATTCAATTCCGATGCGATTTGTGTGTTTCATCGTCAATGTGAAGGTCCAAGGGAGACAGTAAACCTGCACTGGTGCATCGGAATCTAATACTGGTCTCCCAGGAGCCGCTCAAAGCACAAACTCTTAGAAGATTCACTCCTCTTGTACTTAAGACGGCATTGTGCCTTTTATATTCAATTCCGATGCGATTTCTGTGTTTCATCCTCAATGTGAAGGTCCAAGGCATACAGTAAACCTGCACTGCTGCATCGGAATCTAATACTGGTCTCCCAGGAGCCGCTCAAAGCACAAACTCTTAGAAGATACTTTCTTCCTGTACTTAGGTTGGTATTGTGCCTTTTATATTCAATTCCGATGCGATTTCTGTGTTTCATCTTCAATGTGAAGGTCCAAGGCATACAGTAAACCTGCCCTGTTGCATCGGCATCTAATACTGGCCTCCCAGGAGCCGCTCAAAGCACAAACTCTTAGAAGATTCACTCTTCTTGTACTTAAGTCGGCATTGTTCCTTTTATATTCAATTCCGATGCGATTTCTGTGTTTCATCGTCAATTTGAAGGTCCAAGGGATACAGTAAACCTGCACTGGTGCATCGGAATCCAATACTTGTCTCCCAGGAGCCGCTCACAGCACAAACTCTTAGAAGATTCATTCTTCCTGTACTTAAGTCGGCATTGTGCATTTTATATTCAATTCCGATTCGATTTCTGTCTTTCATCGTCAATGTCAAGGTCCAATGGATACAGTTAACCTGCACTGGTGCATCGGAATCTAATACTGGTCTCCCAGGAGCCGCTCAAAGCACAAATTCATAGAAGAATCACTCTTCTTATACTTGAGTCGGCATTGTGTCTTTTATATTCAATTCCGATGCGATTTGTGTGTTTCATCGTCAATGTGAAGGTCCAAGGGATACAGTAAACCTGCACTGGTGCATCGGAATCTTAATAATTGTCTCCCAGGACCCGCTCTAAGCACAAACTCTTAGAAGATTCACTCTTCATGTACTTAAGTAGGCATTGTGACTTTTATATTCAATTCCGATGCGATTTCTGTGTTTCATCGTCAGTGTGAAGGTCCAAGGGATACAGTACACCTGCACTGGTGCACCGGAATCCAATACTGGTCTCCCTGGAGCCGCTCAAAGCACAAACACTTATAAGATTCACTCTTCTTGTACTTAAGTTGTTATTGTGCTTTTTATATTCAATTCCGATACGATTTCTGTGTTTCATCGTCAATGTGAAGGTCCAAGGGATACAGTAAACTTGCACTGGTGCATCGGAATCTAATACTGGTCTCCCAGGAGCCGCTCAAACCACAAACTCTTAGAAGATTCACTCTTCTTGTACTTAAGTCGGCATTGTGCCATTTATATTCAATTCCGATGCGATTTCTGTGTTTCATCGTCAATGTGAAGGTCCAAGGGATACAGTAAACCTGCACTGGTGCATCGGAATCTAATACTGGTCTCCCAGGAGCCGCTCAAACCACAAACTCTTAGAAGATTCACTCTTCTTGTACTTAAGTCGGCATTGTGCCTTTTATATTCAATTCCGATGCGATTTCTGTGTTTCATCGTCAATGTGAAGGTCCAAGGGATACAGTAAACCTGCACTGGTGCATCGGAATCTAATACTGGTCTCCCAGAAGCCGCTCAAAGCACAAACTCTTCGAAGATTCACTCTTCTCGTACTTAAGTCGGCATTGCGCCCTTTATATTCAATTCCGATGCAATTTCTGTGTTTCATCGTCAATGTGAAGGTCCAAGGGATACAGTAAACCTGCACTGGTGCATCGGAATCTAATACTGGTCTCCCAGGAGCCGCTCAAAAGCACAAACTCTCAGAAGATTCACTCTTCTTGTACTTATGTCGGCATTGTGCCTTTTATATTCAATTCCGATGCGGCTTCTGTGTTTCAACGTCAATGTGAAGGTCTAAGGGATACAGTGAACCTGCACTGGTGCATCGGAATCTAATACTGCTCTCCCAGGAGCCGCTCAAAGCACAAACTCTTAGAAGATTCAGTCTTCTTTTACTTAAGACGGCATTGTGCTTTTTATATTCAATTTCGATGCGATTTCTGTGTTTCATCGTCAATGTGAAGGTCCAAGGGATACAGTAAACCTGCACTGGTGCATCGGAATCTAATACTGGTCTCCCAGGAGCCACTCAAACCACAAACTCTTAGAAGATTCACTCTTCTTGTACTTAAGTCGGCATTGTGCCATTTATATCAATTCCGATGCGATTTCTGTGTTTCATCGTCAATGAGAACGTCCAAGGGATACAGTAAACCTGCACTGGTGCATCGGAATCTAATACTGGATTCCCAGAAGCCGCTCAAAGCACAAACTCTTAGAAGATTCACTCTTCTTGTTCTTAAGTCGGCATTGTGCCTTTTATATTCATTTCCGATGCAATTTCTGTGTTTCATCGTCAATGTGAAGGTCCAAGGGATACAGTAAACCTGCACTGGTGCATCGGAATCTAATACTGGTCTCCCAGGAGCCGCTCAAAAGCACAAACTCTCAGAAGATTCACTCATCTTGTACTTATGCCGGCATTGTGCCTTTTATATTCAATTCCGATGCGATTTCTGTGTTTCATCGTCAATGTGAAGGTCCAAGGGATACAGAAAACCTGCACTGGTGCATCGGAATCTAATACTGGTCTCCCAGGAGCCGCTCAAAGCTCGAACTCTTTTAAGTTCAGTCTTCATGTACTTAAGTCGGCATTGTGCCTTTTATATTCAATTCCGATGCGATTTGTGTGTTTCATCGTCAATGTGAAGGTCCAAGGGATACAGTAAACCTGAACTGGTGCATCGGAATCTAATACTGGTCTCCCAGGAGCCGCTCAAAGCACAAACTCTTAGAAGATTCACTCTTCTTGTACTTAAGGCGGCATTGTGCCTTTTATATTCAATTCCGATGCGATTTCTGTGTTTCATCGTCAATGTGAATGTCCAAGGGATACAGTTAACCTGCACTGGTGCATCGGAATCTAATACTGGTCTCCCAGGGGCCGCTCAAAGCACAAATTCATAGAAGAATCACTCTTCTTATACTTGAGTCGGCATTGTGTCTTTTATATTCAATTCCGATGCGATTTCTGTGTTTCATCGTCAATCTGAAGGTCCAAGGGATACAGTAAACCTGCACTGGTGCATCGGAATCTAATAATTGTCTCCCAGGACCCCTCAAAGCACAAACTCTTAGAAGATTCACTATTCATGTACTTAAGTAGGCATTGTGACTTTTATATTCAATTCCGATGCGATTTCTGTGTTTCATCGTCAATGTGAAGGTCCAAGGGCTACAGTACACCTGTACTGGTGCACCGGAATCCAATACTGGTCTCCCAGGAGCCGCTCAAAGCACAAACTCTTAGAAGATTCACTCTTCTTGTACTTAAGTTGGTATTGTGCCTTTTATATTCAATTCCGATACGATTTCTGTGTTTCATCGTCAATGTGAAGGTCCAAGGGATACAGTAAACTTGCACTGGTGTATCGGAATCTAATACTGGTCTCCCAGGAGCCGCTCAAACCACAAACTCTTAGAAGATTCACTCTTCTTGTACTTAAGTTGGCATTGTGCCTTTTATATTCAATTTCGATGCGATTTCTGTGTTTCATCGTCAATGTGAAGGTCCAAGGGATACAGTAAACCTGCACTGGTGCATCGGAATCCAATACTGGCCTCCCAGGAGCCGCTCAAAGCACAAAATCTTAGAAGATTCACTCTTCTTGAACTTAAGTCGGCATTGTTCCTTTTATATTCAATTCCGATGCGATTTCTGTGTTTCATCGTCAATGTGAAGGTCCAAGGGATACAGTAAACCTGCACTGGTGCATCGGAATCCAATACTGGGCTCCCAGGAGCCGCTCACAGCACAAACTCTTTGAAGATTCATTCTTCCTGTACTTAAGTCGGCATTGTGCATTTATATTCAATTCCGATTCGATTTCTGTCTTTCATCGTCAATGTGAAGGTCCAAGGGATACAGTTAACCTGCACTGGTGCATCGGAATCTAATACTGGTCTCCCAGGAGCCGCTCAAAGCACAAATTCATAGAAGAATCACTCTTCTTATACTTGAGTCGGCATTGTGTCTTTTATATTCAATTCCGATGCGATTTCTGTGTTTCATCGTCAATGTGAAGGTCCAAGGGATACAGTAAACCTGCACTGGTACATCGGAATCCAATAATTGTCTCCCAGGACCCGCTCAAAGCACAAACTCTTAGAAGATTCACTCTTCATGTACTTAAGTAGGCATTGTGACTTTTATATTCAATTCCGATGCGATTTCTGTGTTTCATCGTCAGTGTGAAGGTCCAAGGGATACAGTACACCTGCACTGGTGCACCGGAATCCAAAACTGGTCTCCCAGGAGCCGCTCAAAGCACAAACACTTAGAAGATTCACTCTTCTCGTACTTAAGTTGGTATTGTGCTTTTTATATTCAATTCCGATACGTTTTCTGTGTTTCATCGTCAATGTGAAGGTCCAAGGGATACAGTAAACGTGCACTGGTGCATCGGAATCTAATACTGGTCTCCCAGGAGCCGCTCAAACCACAAACTCTTAGAAGATTCACTCTTCTTGTACTTAAGTCGGCATTGTGCCTTTTATATTCAATTCCGATGCGATTTCTGTGTTTCATCGTCAATGTGAAGGTCCAAGGGATACAGTAAACCTGCACTGGTGCATCGGAATCTAATACTGGTTTCCCAGGAGCCGCTCAAAGCACAAACTCATAGAAGATTCACTCTTCTTGTACTAAAGGCGGCATAGTGCCTTTTATATTCAATTCCGATGCGATTTCTGTGTTTCATCGTCAATGTGAAGGTCCAAGGGATACAGTTAACCTGCACTGGTGCATCGGAATCTAATACTGGTCTCCCAGGACCCGCTCAAAGCACAAATTCATAGAAGAATCACTCTTCTTATACTTGAGTCGGCATTGTGTCTTTTATATTCAATTCCGATGCGATTTCTGTGTTTCATCGTCAATGTGAAGGTCCAAGGGATACAGTACACCTGCACAGGTGCACCGGAATTAAATACTGGTCTCCCAGGAGCCGCTCAAAGTACAAACTCTTACAAGAATCACTCTTCTTCTACTTAAGTTTGTATTGTGCTTGTTATTTACAATTCCGATACGATTTCTGTGTTTCATCGTCAATGTGAAGGTCCAAGGGATACAGTAAACGTGCACTGGTGCATTGGAATCTAATACTGGTCTCCCAGGAGCCGCTCAAACCACAAACTCTTAGAAGATTCACTCTTCTTGTACTTAAGTCGGCAATGTGCCTTTTATATTCAATTCCGATGCGATTTCTGTGTTTCATCGGCAATGTGAAGGTCCAAGGGATACAGTAAACCTGCACTGGTGCATCGGAATCCAATACTGGTCTCCCAGGAGCCGCTCAAAGCACAAACTCTTAGAAGATTCACTCTTCTTGTACTTAAGTCGGCATTGTGCCTTTTATATTCAATTCCGATGCGATTTCTGTGTTTCATCGTTAATGTGAAGGTCCAAGGGATACAGAAAACCTGCACTCGTGCATCGGAATCTAATACTGGTCTCCCAGGAGCCGCTCAAAAGCACAAACGCTCAGAAGATTCACTCTTCTTGTGCTTATGTCGGCATTGTGCCTTTTATATTCAATTCCGATGCGGTTTCTGTGTTTCATCGTCAATGTGAAGGTCTAAGGGATACAGTGAACCTGCACTGGTGCTTCGGAATCTAATACTGGTCTCCCAGGAGCCGCTCAAAGCACAAACTCTTAGAAGATTCACTCTTCATGTACTTAAGTAGGCATTGTGACTTTTATATTCAATTCCGATGCGATTTCTGTGTTTCATCGTCAGTGTGAAGGTCCAAGGGATACAGTACACCTGCACTGGTGCACCGGAATCCAAAACTGGTCTCCCAGGAGCCGCTCAAAGCACAAACACTTAGAAGATTCACTCTTCTCGTACTTAAGTTGGTATTGTGCTTTTTATATTCAATTCCGATACGTTTTCTGTGTTTCATCGTCAATGTGAAGGTCCAAGGGATACAGTAAACGTGCACTGGTGCATCGGAATCTAATACTGGTCTCCCAGGAGCCGCTCAAACCACAAACTCTTAGAAGATTCACTCTTCTTGTACTTAAGTCGGCATTGTGCCTTTTATATTCAATTCCGATGCGATTTCTGTGTTTCATCGTCAATGTGAAGGTCCAAGGGATACAGTAAACCTGCACTGGTGCATCGGAATCTAATACTGGTTTCCCAGGAGCCGCTCAAAGCACAAACTCATAGAAGATTCACTCTTCTTGTACTAAAGGCGGCATAGTGCCTTTTATATTCAATTCCGATGCGATTTCTGTGTTTCATCGTCAATGTGAAGGTCCAAGGGATACAGTTAACCTGCACTGGTGCATCGGAATCTAATACTGGTCTCCCAGGACCCGCTCAAAGCACAAATTCATAGAAGAATCACTCTTCTTATACTTGAGTCGGCATTGTGTCTTTTATATTCAATTCCGATGCGATTTCTGTGTTTCATCGTCAATGTGAAGGTCCAAGGGATACAGTACACCTGCACAGGTGCACCGGAATTAAATACTGGTCTCCCAGGAGCCGCTCAAAGTACAAACTCTTACAAGAATCACTCTTCTTCTACTTAAGTTTGTATTGTGCTTGTTATTTACAATTCCGATACGATTTCTGTGTTTCATCGTCAATGTGAAGGTCCAAGGGATACAGTAAACGTGCACTGGTGCATTGGAATCTAATACTGGTCTCCCAGGAGCCGCTCAAACCACAAACTCTTAGAAGATTCACTCTTCTTGTACTTGAGTCGGCAATGTGCCTTTTATATTCAATTCCGATGCGATTTCTGTGTTTCATCGGCAATGTGAAGGTCCAAGGGATACAGTAAACCTGCACTGGTGCATCGGAATCCAATACTGGTCTCCCAGGAGCCGCTCAAAGCACAAACTCTTAGAAGATTCACTCTTCTTGTACTTAAGTCGGCATTGTGCCTTTTATATTCAATTCCGATGCGATTTCTGTGTTTCATCGTTAATGTGAAGGTCCAAGGGATACAGAAAACCTGCACTCGTGCATCGGAATCTAATACTGGTCTCCCAGGAGCCGCTCAAAAGCACAAACGCTCAGAAGATTCACTCTTCTTGTGCTTATGTCGGCATTGTGCCTTTTATATTCAATTCCGATGCGGTTTCTGTGTTTCATCGTCAATGTGAAGGTCTAAGGGATACAGTGAACCTGCACTGGTGCTTCGGAATCTAATACTGGTCTCCCAGGAGCCGCTCAAAGCACAAACTCTTTGAAGATTCAGTCTTCTTGTACTTAAGTCGGCATTGTGCCTTTTATATTCAATTCCGATGCGATTTGTGTGTTTCATCGTCAATGTGAAGGTCCAAGGGAGACAGTAAACCTGCACTGGTGCATCGGAATCTAATACTGGTCTCCCAGGAGCCGCTCAAAGCACAAACTCTTAGAAGATTCACTCCTCTTGTACTTAAGGCGGCATTGTGCCTTTTATATTCAATTCCGATGCGATTTCTGTGTTTCATCCTCAATGTGAAGGTCCAAGGCATACAGTAAACCTGCACTGCTGCATCGGAATCTAATACTGGTCTCCCAGGAGCCGCTCAAAGCACAAACTCTTAGAAGATACTTTCTTCCTGTACTTAGGTCGGTATTGTGCCTTTTATATTCAATTCCGATGCGATTTCTGTGTTTCATCGTCAATGTGAAGGTCCAAGGGATACAGTAAACCTGCCCTGTTGCATCGGCATCTAATACTGGCCTCCCAGGAGCCGCTCAAAGCACAAACTCTTAGAAGATTCACTCTTCTTGTACTTAAGTCGGCATTGTTCCTTTTATATTCAATTCCGATGCGATTTCTGTGTTTCATCGTCAATTTGAAGGTCCAAGGGATACAGTAAACCTGCACTGGTGCATCGGAATCCAATACTTGTCTCCCAGGAGCCGCTCACAGCACAAACTCTTAGAAGATTCATTCTTCCTGTACTTAAGTCGGCATTGTGCATTTTATATTCAATTCCGATTCGATTTCTGTCTTTCATCGTCAATGTCAAGGTCCAATGGATACAGTTAACCTGCACTGGTGCATCGGAATCTAATACTGGTCTCCCAGGAGCCGCTCAAAGCACAAATTCATAGAAGAATCACTCTTCTTATACTTGAGTCGGCATTGTGTCTTTTATATTCAATTCCGATGCGATTTCTGTGTTTCATCGTCAATGTGAAGGTCCAAGGGATACAGTAAACCTGCACTGGTGCATCGGAATCTTAATTATTGTCTCCCAGGACCCGCTCTAAGCACAAACTCTTAGAAGATTCACTCTTCATGTACTTAAGTAGGCATTGTGATTTTTATATTCAATTCCGATGCGATTTCTGTGTTTCATCGTCAGTGTGAATGTCCAAGGGATACAGTACACCTGCACTGGTGCACCGGAATCCAATACTGGTCTCCCTGGAGCCGCTCAAAGCACAAACACTTAGAAGATTCACTCTTCTTGTACTTAAGTTGTTATTGTGCTTTTTATATTCAATTCCGATGCGATTTCTGTGTTTCATCGTCAATGTGAAGGTCCAAGGGATACAGTAAACGTGCACTGGTGCATCGGAATCTAATACTGGTCTCCCAGGAGCCGCTCAAACCACAAACTCTTAGAAGATTCACTCTTCTTGTACTTAAGTCGGCATTGTGCCTTTTATATTCAATTCCGATGCGATTTCTGTGTTTCATCGTTAATGTGAAGGTCCAAGGGATACAGTAAACCTGCACTGGTTCATCGGAATCCAATACTGGTCTCCCAGGAGCCGCTCAAAGCACAAACTCTTAGAAGATTCACTCTTCTTGTACTTAAGTCGGAATTGTGCCTTTTATATTCAATTCCGATGCGATTTCTGACTTTCATCGTCAATGTAAATGTCCAAGGGATACAGTAAACCTGCACTGGTGCATCGGAATCTAATACTGGTCTCCCAGGAGCCGCTCAAACCTCAAACTCTTAGAAGATTCACTCTTCTTGTACTTAAGTCGGCATTGTGCCTTTTATATTCAATTCCGATTCGATTTCTGTGTTTCATCGTCAATGTGTAGGTCTAAGGGATACAGTAAACCTGCACTGGTGCATCGGAATCTAATACTGGTCTCCCAGAAGCCGCTCAAAGCACAAACTCTAAGATGATTCACTCTTCTTGTACTTAAGTCGGCATTGTGCCCTTTATATTCAATTCCGATGCAATTTCTGTGTTTCATCGTCAATGTGAAGGTCCAAGGGATACAGTAAACCTGCACTGGTGCATCGGAATGTAATACTGGTCTCCCAGGAGCCGCTCATACGCACAAACGCTCAGAACATACACTCTTCTTGTACTTATGTAGGCATTGTGCCTTTTATATTCAATTCCGATGCGGTTTCTGTGTTTCATCGTCAATGTGAAGGTCTAAGGGATACAGTGAACCTGCACTGGTGCATCGGAATCTAATACTGGTCTCCCAGGAGCCGCTCAAAACACAAACTCTTAGAAGATTCAGTCTTCTTGTACTTAAGTCGGCATTGTGCCTTTTATATTCAATTCCGATGCGATTTGTGTGTTTCATCGTCAATGTGAAGGTCCAAGGGAGACAGTAAACCTGCACTGGTGCATCGGAATCTAATACTGGACTCCCAGGAGCCGCTCAAAGCACAAACTCTTAGAAGATTCACTCTTCTTGTACTTAAGGCGGCATTGTGCCTTTTATATTCAATTCCGATGCGATTTCTGTGTTTCATCCTCGATGTGAAGGTCCAAGGGATACAGTAAACCTGCACTGCTGCATCGGAATCTAATACTGGTCTCCCAGGAGCCGCTCAAAGCACAAACTCTTAGAAGATTCTGTCTTCCTGTACTTAAGTCGGTATTGTGCCTTTTATATTCAATTCCGATGCGATTTCTGTGTTTCATCGTCAATGTGAAGGTCCAAGGGATACAGTAAACCTGCACTGTTGCATCGGAATCTAATACTTGTCTCCCAGGAGCCGCTCAAAGCACAAACTCTTAGAAGATTCACTCTTCTTGTACTTAAGTCGGCATTGTGCCTTTTATATTCAATTCCGATGCGATATCTGTGTTTCATCGTCAATGTGAAGGTCCAAGGGATACAGTACACCTGCACTGGTGCACCGGAATCCAATACTGGTCTCCCAGGAGCCGCTCAAAGCACAAACTCTTAGAAGATTCACTCTTCTTGTACTTAAGTTGGTATTGTGCTTTTTATATTCAATTCCGATACGATTTCTGTGTTTCATCGTCAATGTGAAGGTCCAAGGGATACAGTAAACTTGCACTGGTGCATCGGAATCTTATACTGGTCTCCCAGGAGCCGCTCAAACCACAAACTCTTAGAAGATTCACTCTTCTTGTACTTAAGTCGGCATTGTGCCTTTTATATTCAATTTCGATGCGATTTCTGTGTTTCATCGTCAATGTGAAGGTCCAAGGGATACAGTAAACCTGCACTGGTGCATCGGAATCCAATACTGGCCTCCCAGGAGCCGCTCAAAGCACAAACTCTTAGAAGATTCACTCTTCTTGTACTTAAGTCGGCATTGTTCCTTTTATATTCAATTCCGATGCGATTTCTGTTTTTCATCGTCAATGTGAAGGTCCAAGGGATACAGTAAACCTGCACTGGTGCATCGGAATCCAATACTGGTCTCCCAGGAGCCGCTCGCAGCACAAACTCTTAGAAGATTCGTTCATCCTGTACTTAAGTCGGCATGGTGCATTTTATATACAATTCCGATTAGATTTCTGCCTTTCATCGTCAATGTGAAGGTCCAAGGGATACAGTTAACCTGCACTGGTGCATCGGAATCTAATACTGGTCTCCCAGGAGCCGCTCAAAGCACAAATTCATAGAAGAATCACTCTTCTTATACTTGAGTCGGCATTGTGTCTTTTATATTCAATTCCGATGCGATTTCTGTGTTTCATCGTCAATGTGAAGGTCCAAGGGATACAGTAAACCTGCACTGGTGCATCGGAATCTAATAATTGTCTCCCAGGACCCGCTCAAAGCACAAACTCTTAGAAGATTCACTCTTCATGTACTTAAGTAGGCATTGTGACTTTTATATTCAATTCCGATGCGATTTCTGTGTTTCATCGTCAGTGTGAAGGTCCAAGGGATACAGTACACCTGCACAGGTGCACCGGAATTAAATACTGGTCTCCTAGGAGCCGCTCAAAGTACAAACTCATACAAGAATCACTCTTCTTCTACTTAAGTTGGTATTGTGCTTGTTATTTTCAATTCCGATACGATTTCTGTGTTTCATCGTCAATGTGAAGGTCCAAGAGATACAGTAAACGTGCACTGGTGCATCGGAATCTAATACTGGTCTCCCAGGAGCCGCTCAAACCACAAACTCTTAGAAGATTCACTCTTCTTGTACTTAAGTCGGCAATGTGCCTTTTATATTCAATTCCGATGCGATTTCTGTGTTTCATCGTCAATGTGAAGGTCCAAGGGATACAGTAAACCTGCACTGGTGCATCGCCATCCAATACTGGTCTCCCAGGAGCCGCTCAAAGCACAAACTCTTAGAAGATTCACTCTTCTTGTACTTAAGTCGGCATTGTGCATTTTATATTCAATTCCGATGCGATTTCTGTGTTTCATCGTTAATGTGAAGGTCCAAGGGATACAGTAAACCTGCACTGGTGCATCGGAATCCAATACTGGTCTCCCAGGAGCCGCTCAAAGCACAAACTCTTAGAAGATTCACTCTTCTTGTATTTAAGTCGGAATTGTGCCTTTTATATTCAATTGCGATGCGATTTCTGTGTTTCATCGTCAGTGTGAAGGTCCAAGGGATACAGTACACCTGCACTGGTGCACCGGAATCCAATACTGGTCTCCCAGGAGCCGCTCAAAGCACAAACACTTAGAAGATTCACTCTTCTCGTACTTAAGTTGGTATTGTGCTTTTTATATTCAATTCCGATACGTTTTCTGTGTTTCATCGTCAATGTGAAGGTCCAAGGGATACAGTAAACGTGCACTGGTGCATCGGAATCTAATACTGGTCTCCCAGGAGCCGCTCAAACCACAAACTCTTAGAAGATTCACTCTTCTTGTACTTAAGTCGGCATTGTGCCTTTTATATTCAATTCCGATGCGATTTCTGTGTTTCATCGTCAATGTGAAGGTCCAAGGGATACAGTAAACCTGCATTGGTGCATCGGAATCTAATACTGGTTTCCCAGGAGCCGCTCAAAGCACAAACTCATAGAAGATTCACTCTTCTTGTACTAAAGGCGGCATTGTGCCTTTTATATTCAATTCCGATGCGATTTCTGTGTTTCATCGTCAATGTGAAGGTCCAAGGGATACAGTTAACCTGCACTGGTGCATCGGAATCTAATACTGGTCTCCCAGGACCCGCTCAAAGCACAAATTCATAGAAGAATCACTCTTCTTATACTTGAGTCGGCATTGTGTCTTTTATATTCAATTCCGATGCGATTTCTGTGTTTCATCGTCAATGTGAAGGTCCAAGGGATACAGTACACCTGCACAGGTGCACCGGAATTAAATACTGGTCTCCCAGGAGCCGCTCAAAGGACAAACTCTTACAAGAATCACTCTTCTTCTACTTAAGTTTGTATTGTGCTTGTTATTTTCAATTCCGATACGATTTCTGTCTTTCATCGTCAATGTGAAGGTCCAAGGGATACAGTAAACCTGCACTGGTGCATCGGAATCTAATACTGGTCTCCCAGGAGCCGCTCAAACCACAAACACTTAGAAGATTCACTCTTCTTGTACTTAAGTCGGCAATGTGCCTTTTATATTCAATTCCGATGCGATTTCTGTGTTTCATCGTCAATGTGAAGGTCCAAGGGATACAGTAAACCTGCACTGGTGCATCGGAATCCAATACTGGTTTCCCAAGAGCCGCTCAAAGCACTAACTCTTAGAAGATTCACTCTTCTTGTACTTAAGTCGGAATTGTGCCTTTTATATTCAATTCCGATGCGATTTCTGTCTTTCATCGTCAATGTGAAGGTCCAAGGGATACAGTAAACCTGCACTGGTGCATCGGAATCTAATACTGGTCTCCCAGGAGCCGCTCAAACCACAAACTTTTAGAAGATTCACTCTTCTTGTACTTAAGTCTGCATTGTGCCTTTTATATTCAATTCCGATTCGATTTCTGTGTTTCATCGTCAATGTGAAGGTCCAAGGGATACAGTAAACCTGCACTGGTGCATCGGAATCTAATACTTGTCTCCCAGAAGCCGCTCAAAGCACAAACTCTTAGATGATTCACTCTTCTTGTACTTAAGTCGGCATTGTGCCCTTTATATTCAATTCCGATGCAATTTCTGTGTTTCATCGTCAATGTGAAGGTCCAAGGGATACAGTAAACCTGCACTGGTGCATCGGAATCTAATACTGGTCTCCCAGGAGCCGCTCAAAAGCACAAACGCTCAGAAGATTCACTCTTCTTGTGCTTATGTCGGCATTGTGCCTTTTATATTCAATTCCGATGCGGTTTCTGTGTTTCATCGTCAATGTGAAGGTCTAAGGGATACAGTGAACCTGCACTGGTGCTTATGAATCCAATACTGGTCTCCCAGGAGCCGCTCAAAGCACAAACTCTTAGAAGATTCAGTCTTCTTGTACTTAAGTCGGCATTGTGCCTTTTATATTCAATTCCGATGCGATTTGTGTGTTTCATCGTCAATGTGAAGGTCCAAGGGAGACAGTAAACCTGCACTGGTGCATCGGAATCTAATACTGGTCTCCCAGGAGCCGCTCAAAGCACAAACTCTTAGAAGATTCACTCCGCTTGTACTTAAGGCGGCATTGTGCCTTTTATATTCAATTCCGATGCGATTTCTGTGTTTCATCGTCAATGTGAAGGTCCAAGGGATACAGTAAACCTGCCCTGTTGCATCGGCATCTAATACTGGCCTCCCAGGAGCCGCTCAAAGCACAAACTCTTAGAAGATTCACTCTTCTTGTACTTAAGTCGGCATTGTTCCTTTTATATTCAATTCCGATGCGATTTCTGTGTTTCATCGTCAATTTGAAGGTCCAAGGGATACAGTAAACCTGCACTGGTGCATCGGAATCCAATACTGGTCTCCCAGGAGCCGCTCACAGCACAAACTCTAAGAAGATTCATTCTTCCTGGACTTAAGTCGGCATTGTGCATTTTATATTCAATTCCGATTCGATTTCTGTCTTTCATCGTCAATGTCAAGGTCCAATGGATACAGTGAACCTGCACTGGTGCATCGGAATCTAACACTGGTCTCCCAGGAGCCGCTCAAAGCACAAATTCATAGAAGAATCACTCTTCTTATACTTGAGTCAGCATTGTGTCTTTTATATTCAATTCCGATGCGATTTCTGTGTTTCATCGTCAATGTGAAGGTCCAAGGGATACAGTAAACCTGCACTGGTGCATCGGAATCCAATACTGGTCTCCCAGGAGCCGCTCAAAGCACAAACTCTTAGAAGATTCACTCTTCTTGTACTTAAGTCGGCATTGTGCCTTTTATATTCAATTCCGATGCGATTTCTGTGTTTCATCGTTAATGTGAAGGTCCAAGGAATACAGAAAACCTGCACTGGTGCATCGGAATCCAATACTGGTCTCCCAGGAGCCGCTCAAAGCACAAACTCTTAGAAGATTCACTCTTCTTGTACTTAAGTCGGAATTGTGCCTTTTATATTCAATTCCGATGCGATTTCTGTCTTTCATCGTCAATGTGAAGGTCCAAGGGATACAGTAAACCTGCACTGGTGCATCGGAATCTAATACTTGTCTCCCAGGAGCCGCTCAAACCACAAACTTTTAGAAGATTCACTCTTCTTGTACTTAAGTCTGCATTGTGCCTTTTATATTCAATTCCGATTCGATTTCTGTGTTTCATCGTCAATGTGAAGGTCCAAGGGATACAGTAAACCTGCACTGGTGCATCGGAATCTAATACTTGTCTCCCAGAAGCCGCTCAAAGCACAAACTCTTAGATGATTCACTCTTCTTGTACTTAAGTCGGCATTGTGCCCTTTATATTCAATTCCGATGCAATTTCTGTGTTTCATCGTCAATGTGAAGGTCCAAGGGATACAGTAAACCTGCACTGGTGCATCGGAATCTAATACTGGTCTCCCAGGAGCCGCTCAAAAGCACAAACGCTCAGAAGATTCACTCTTCTCGTGCTTATGTCGGCATTGTGCCTTTTATATTCAATTCCGATGCGGTTTCTGTGTTTCATCGTCAATGTGAAGGTTTAAGGGATACAGTGAACCTGCACTGGTGCTTCGGAATCTAATACTGGTCTCCCAGGAGCCGCTCAAAGCACAAACTATTAGAAGATTCAGTCTTCTTGTACTTAAGTCGGCATTGTGCCTTTTATATTCAATTCCGATGCGATTTGTGTGTTTTATCGTCAATGTGAAGGTCCAAGGGAGACAGTAAACCTGCACTGGTGCATCGGAATCTAATACTGGTCTCCCAGGAGCCGCTCAAAGCACAAACTCTTAGAAGACTCACTCCTCTTGTACTTAAGGCGGCATTGTGCCTCTTATATTCAATTCCGATGCGATTTCTGTGTTTCATCGTCAGTGTGAAGGTCCAAGGGATACAGTACACCTGCACTGGTGCACCGGAATCCAATACTGGTCTCCCAGGAGCCGCTCAAAGCACAAACACTTAGAACATTCACTCTTCTTGTACTTAAGTTGTTATTGTGCTTTTTATATTCAATTCCGATACGATTTCTGTGTTTCATCGTCAATGTGAAGGTCCAAGGGATACAGTAAACGTGCACTGGTGCATCGGAATCTAATACTGGTCTCCCAGGAGCCGCTCAAACCACAAACTCTTAGAAGATTCACTCTTCTTGTACTTAAGTCGGCATTGTGCCTTTTATATTCAATTCCGATGCGATTTCTGTGTTTCATCGTCAATGTGAAGGTCCAAGAGATACAGTAAACCTGCACTGGTGCATCGGAATCCAATACTGGTCTCCCAGGAGCCGCTCAAAGCACAAACTCTTAGAAGATTCACTCTTCTTGTACTTAAGTCGGCATTGTGCCTTTTATATTCAATTCCGATGCGATTTCTGTGTTTCATCGTTAATGTGAAGGTCCAAGGGATACAGTAAACCTGCACTGGTTCATCGGAATCCAATACTGGTCTCCCAGGAGCCGCTCAAAGCACAAACTCTTAGAAGATTCACTCTTCTTGTACTTAAGTCGGAATTGTGCCTTTTATATTCAATTCCGATGCGATTTCTGACTTTCATCGTCAATGTGAATGTCCAAGGGATACAGTAAACCTGCACTGGTGCATCGGAATCTAATACTGGACTCCCAGGAGCCGCTCAAAGCACAAACTCTTAGAAGATTCACTCTTCTTGTACTTAAGGCGGCATTGTGCCTTTTATATTCAATTCCGATGCGATTTCTGTGTTTCATCCTCAATGTGAAGGTCCAAGGGATACAGTAAACCTGCACTGCTGCATCGGAATCTAATACTGGTCTCCCAGGAGCCGCTCAAAGCACAAACTCTTAGAAGATTCTTTCTTCCTGTACTTAAGTCGGTATTGTGCCTTTTATATTCAATTCCGATGCGATTTCTGTGCTTCATCGTCAATGTGAAGGTCCAAGGGATACAGTAAACCTGCACTTTTGCATCGGAATCCAATACTGGCCTCCCAGGAGCCGCTCAAAGCACAAACTCTTAGAAGATTCACTCTTCTTGTACTTAAGGCGGCATTGTGCCTTTTATATTCAATTCCGATGCGATTTCTGTGTTTCACCGTCAATGTGAAGGTACAAGGGATACAGTAAACCTGCACTGGTGCATCAGAATCTAATACTGGTCTCCCAGGAGCCGCTCAAAGCACAACTTCTTAGAAGATTCTTTCTTCCTGTACTTAAGTCGGTATTGTGCCTTTTATATTCAATTCCGATGCGATTTCTGTGTTTCATCGTCAATGTGAGGGTCCAAGGGATACAGTAAACCTGCACTGTTGCATCGGAATCTAATACTTGTCTCCCAGGAGCCGCTCAAAGCACAAACTCTTAGAAGATTCACTCTTCTAGTACTTAAGTCGGCATTGTGCCTTTTATATTCAATTCCGATGCGATATCTGTGTTTCATCGTCAATGTGAAGGTCCAAGGGATACAGTAAACCTGCACTGGTGCATCGGAATCCAATACTGGACTCCCAGGAGCCGCTCAAATCACAAACTCTTGGAAGATTCACTCTTCTTGTACTTAAGTCGGCATTGTGCCTTTTATATTCAATTCCGATGCGATTTCTGCGATTCATCGGCAATGTGAAGGTCCAAGGGATGCAGTATACCTGCACTGGTGCATCGGAATCTAATACTGGTCTCCCATTAGCCGCTCAAACCACAAACTCTTAGAAGATTCACTCTTCTTGTACTTAAGTCGGCATTGTGCCTTTTATATTCAATTCCGATGCGATTTCTGTGTTTCATCCTCAATGTGAAGGTCCAAGGGATACAGTAAACCTGCACTGGTGCATCGGAATCCAATACTGGTCTCCCAGGAGCCGCTCAAAGCACAAACTCTAGGAAGATTCACTCTTCTTCTACTTAAGTCGGAATTGTGCCATTTATATTCAATTCCAATGCGATTTCTGTGTTTCATCGTCAATGTGAAGGTCCAAGGGATACAGTAAACCTGCACTGGTGCATCGGAATCTAATACTGGTCTCCCAGGAGCCGCTCACAGCACAAACTCTTAGAAGATTCACTCTTCTTGTACTTCAGTCGGCATTGTGCCTTTTATTTTGAATTCCAATGTGATTTCTGTGTTTCATCGTCAATGTGAAGATCCAAGGGATACAGTAAACCTGCACTGGTTCATCGGAATCTAATACTGGTCTCCCAGGAGCCGCTCATACCACAAACTCTTAGAAGATTCACTCTTCTTGTACTTAAGTTGGTATTGTGCTTTTTATATTCAATTCCGATGCGATTTCTGTGTTTCATCGTCAATGTGAAGGTCCAAGGGATACAGTAAACCTGCACTGGTGCATCGGAATCTAATACTGGTCTTCCAGGAGCCGCTCAAAGTACAAACTCTTACAAGAATCACTCTTCTTCTACTTAAGTTTGTATTGTGCTTGTTATTTACAATTCCGATACGATTTCTGTGTTTCATCGTCAATGTGAAGGTCCAAGGGATACAGTAAACCTGCACTGGTGCATCGGAATCTAATACTGGTCTCCCAGAAGCCGCTCAAAGCACAAACTCTAAGATGATTCACTCTTCTTGTACTTAAGTCGGCATTGTGCCCTTTATATTCAATTCCGATGCAATTTCTGTGTTTCATCGTCAATGTGAAGGTCCAAGGGATACAGTAAACCTGCACTGGTGCATCGGAATGTAATACTGGTCTCCCAGGAGCCGCTCAAACGCACAAACGCTCAGAACATACACTCTTCTTGTACTTATGTCGGCATTGTGCCTTTTATATTCAATTCCGATGCGGTTTCTGTGTTTCATCGTCAATGTGAAGGTCTAAGGGATACAGTGAACCTGCACTGGTGCATCGGAATCTAATACTGGTCTCCCAGGAGCCGCTCAAAGCACAAACTCTTAGAAGATTCAGTCTTCTTGTACTTAAGTCGGCATTGTGCCTTTTATATTCAATTCCGATGCGATTTGTGTGTTTCATCGTCAATGTGAAGGTCCAAGGGAGACAGTAAACCTGCACTGGTGCATCGGAATCTAATGCTGGACTCCCAGGAGCCGCTCAAAGCACAAACTCTTAGAAGATTCACTCTTCTTGTACTTAAGGCGGCATTGTGCCTTTTATATTCAATTCCGATGCGATTTCTGTGTTTCATCCTCAATGTGAAGGTCCAAGGGATACAGTAAACCTGCACTGCTGCATCGGAATCTAATACTGGTCTCCCAGGAGCCGCTCAAAGCACAAACTCTTAGAAGATTCTTTCTTCCTGTACTTAAGTCGGTATTGTGCCTTTTATATTCAATTCCGATGCGATTTCTGTGTTTCATCGTCAATGTGAAGGTCCAAGGGATACAGTAAACCTGCACTGTTGCATCGGAATCTAATACTTGTCTCCCAGGAGCCGCTCAAAGCACAAACTCTTAGAAGATTCACTCTTCTTGTACTTAAGTCGGCATTGTGCCTTTTAAATTCAATTCCGATGCGATATCTGTGTTTCATCGTCAATGTGAAGGTCCAAGGGATACAGTACACCTGCACTGGTGCACCGGAATCCAATACTGGTCTCCCAGGAGCCGCTCAAAGCACAAACTCTTAGAAGATTCACTCTTCTTGTACTTAAGTTGGTATTGTGCTTTTTATATTCAATTCCGATACGATTTCTGTGTTTCATCGTCAATGTGAAGGTCCAAGGGATACAGTAAACTTGCACTGGTGCATCGGAATCTTATACTGGTCTCCCAGGAGCCGCTCAAACCACAAACTCTTAGAAGATTCACTCTTCTTGTACTTAAGTCGGCATTGTGCCTTTTATATTCAATTTCGATGCGATTTCTGTGTTTCATCGTCAATGTGAAGGTCCAAGGGATACAGTAAACCTGCACTGGTGCATCGGAATCCAATACTGGCCTCCCAGGAGCCGCTCAAAGCACAAACTCTTAGAAGATTCACTCTTCTTGTACTTAAGTCGGCATTGTTCCTTTTATATTCAATTCCGATGCGATTTCTGTTTTTCATCGTCAATGTGAAGGTCCAAGGGATACAGTAAACCTGCACTGGTGCATCGGAATACAATACTGGTCTCCCAGGAGCCGCTCGCAGCACAAACTCTTAGAAGATTCGTTCTTCCTGTACTTAAGTCGGCATGGTGCATTTTATATACAATTCCGATTAGATTTCTGCCTTTCATCGTCAATGTGAAGGTCCAAGGGATACAGTTAACCTGCACTGGTGCATCGGAATCTAATACTGGTCTCCCAGGAGCCGCTCAAAGCACAAATTCATAGAAGAATCACTCTTCTTATACTTGAGTCGGCATTGTGTCTTTTATATTCAATTCCGATGCGATTTCTGTGTTTCATCGTCAATGTGAAGGTCCAAGGGATACAGTAAACCTGCACTGGTGCATCGGAATCTAATAATTGTCTCCCAGGACCCGCTCAAAGCACAAACTCTTAGAAGATTCACTCTTCATGTACTTAAGTAGGCATTGTGACTTTTATATTCAATTCCGATGCGATTTCTGTGTTTCATCGTCAGTGTGAAGGTCCAAGGGATACAGTACACCTGCACAGGTGCACCGGAATTAAATACTGGTCTCCTAGGAGCCGCTCAAAGTACAAACTCTTACAAGAATCACTCTTCTTCTACTTAAGTTGGTATTGTGCTTGTTATTTTCAATTCCGATACGATTTCTGTGTTTCATCGTCAATGTGAAGGTCCAAGAGATACAGTAAACGTGCACTGGTGCATCGGAATCTAATACTGGTCTCCCAGGAGCCGCTCAAACCACAAACTCTTAGAAGATTCACTCTTCTTGTACTTAAGTCGGCAATGTGCCTTTTATATTCAATTCCGATGCGATTTCTGTGTTTCATCGTCAATGTGAAGGTCCAAGGGATACAGTAAACCTGCACTGGTGCATCGCCATCCAATACTGGTCTCCCAGGAGCCGCTCAAAGCACAAACTCTTATAAGATTCACTCTTCTTGTACTTAAGTCGGCATTGTGCCTTTTATATTCAATTCCGATGCGATTTCTGTGTTTCATCGTTAATGTGAAGGTCCAAGGGATACAGTAAACCTGCACTGGTGCATCGGAATCCAATACTGGTCTCCCAGGAGCCGCTCAAAGCACAAACTCTTAGAAGATTCACTCTTCTTGTATTTAAGTCGGAATTGTGCCTTTTATATTCAATTGCGATGCGATTTCTGTGTTTCATCGTCAGTGTGAAGGTCCAAGGGATACAGTACACCTGCACTGGTGCATCGGAATCCAATACTGGTCTCCCAGGAGCCGCTCAAAGCACAAACACTTAGAAGATTCACTCTTCTCGTACTTAAGTTGGTATTGTGCTTTTTATATTCAATTCCGATACGTTTTCTGTGTTTCATCGTCAATGTGAAGGTCCAAGGGATACAGTAAACGTGCACTGGTGCATTGGAATCTAATACTGGTCTCCCAGGAGCCGCTCAAACCACAAACTCTTAGAAGATTCACTCTTCTTGTACTTAAGTCGGCATTGTGCCTTTTATATTCAATTCCGATGCGATTTCTGTGTTTCATCGTCAATGTGAAGGTCCAAGGGATACAGTAAACCTGCACTGGTGCATCGGAATCTAATACTGGTTTCCCAGGAGCCGCTCAAAGCACAAACTCATAGAAGATTCACTCTTCTTGTACTAAAGGCGGCATTGTGCCTTTTATATTCAATTCCGATGCGATTTCTGTGTTTCATCGTCAATGTGAAGGTCCAAGGGATACAGTTAACCTGCACTGGTGCATCGGAATCTAATACTGGTCTCCCAGGACCTGCTCAAAGCACAAATTCATAGAAGAATCACTCTTCTTATACTTGAGTCGGCATTGTGTTTTTATATTCAATTCCGATGCGATTTCTGTGTTTCATCGTCAATGTGAAGGTCCAAGGGATACAGTACACCTGCACAGGTGCACCGGAATTAAATACTGGTCTCCCAGGAGCCGCTCAAAGGACAAACTCTTACAAGAATCACTCTTCTTCTACTTAAGTTTGTATTGTGCTTGTTATTTTCAATTCCGATACGATTTCTGTGTTTCATCGTCAATGTGAAGGTCCAAGGGATACAGTAAACCTGCACTGGTGCATCGGAATCTAATACTGGTCTCCCAGGAGCCGCTCAAACCACAAACACTTAGAAGATTCACTCTTCTTGTACTTAAGTCGGCAATGTGCCTTTTATATTCAATTCCGATGCGATTTCTGTGTTTCATCGTCAATGTGAAGGTCCAAGGGATACAGTAAACCTGCACTGGTGCATCGGAATCCAATACTGGTTTCCCAAGAGCCGCTCAAAGCACTAACTCTTAGAAGATTCACTCTTCTTGTACTTAAGTCGGAATTGTGCCTTTTATATTCAATTCCGATGCGATTTCTGTCTTTCATCGTCAATGTGAAGGTCCAAGGGATACAGTAAACCTGCACTGGTGCATCGGAATCTAATACTGGTCTCCCAGGAGCCGCTCAAACCACAAACTTTTAGAAGATTCACTCTTCTTGTACTTAAGTCTGCATTGTGCCTTTTATATTCAATTCCGATTCGATTTCTGTGTTTCATCGTCAATGTGAAGGTCCAAGGGATACAGTAAACCTGCACTGGTGCATCGGAATCTAATACTTGTCTCCCAGAAGCCGCTCATAGCACAAACTCTTAGATGATTCACTCTTCTTGTACTTAAGTCGGCATTGTGCCCTTTATATTCAATTCCGATGCAATTTCTGTGTTTCATCGTCAATGTGAAGGTCCAAGGGATACAGTAAACCTGCACTGGTGCATCGGAATCTAATACTGGTCTCCCAGGAGCCGCTCAAAAGCACAAACGCTCAGAAGATTCACTCTTCTTGTGCTTATGTCGGCTTTGTGCCTTTTATATTCAATTCCGATGCGGTTTCTGTGTTTCATCGTCAATGTGAAGGTCTAAGGGATACAGTGAACCTGCACTGGTGCTTATGAATCTAATACTGGTCTCCCAGGAGCCGCTCAAAGCACAAACTCTTAGAAGATTCAGTCTTCTTGTACTTAAGTCGGCATTGTGCCTTTTATATTCAATTCCGATGCGATTTGTGTGTTTCATCGTCAATGTGAAGGTCCAAGGGAGACAGTAAACCTGCACTGGTGCATCGGAATCTAATACTGGTCTCCCAGGAGCCGCTCAAAGCACAAACTCTTAGAAGATTCACTCCTCTTGTACTTAAGGCGGCATTGTGCCTTTTATATTCAATTCCGATGCGATTTCTGTGTTTCATCGTCAATGTGAAGGTCCAAGGGATACAGTAAACCTGCCCTGTTGCATCGGCATCTAATACTGGCCTCCCAGGAGCCGCTCAAAGCACAAACTCTTAGAAGATTCACTCTTCTTGTACTTAAGTCGGCATTGTTCCTTTTATATTCAATTCCGATGCGATTTCTGTGTTTCATCGTCAATTTGAAGGTCCAAGGGATACAGTAAACCTGCACTGGTGCATCGGAATCCAATACTGGTCTCCCAGGAGCCGCTCACAGCACAAACTCTAAGAAGATTCATTCTTCCTGGACTTAAGTCGGCATTGTGCATTTTATATTCAATTCCGATTCGATTTCTGTCTTTCATCGTCAATGTCAAGGTCCAATGGATACAGTGAACCTGCACTGGTGCATCGGAATCTAACACTGGTCTCCCAGGAGCCGCTCAAAGCACAAATTCATAGAAGAATCACTCTTCTTATACTTGAGTCGGCATTGTGTCTTTTATATTCAATTCCGATGCGATTTCTGTGTTTCATCGTCAATGTGAAGGTCCAAGGGATACAGTAAACCTGCACTGGTGCATCGGAATCCAATACTGGTCTCCCAGGAGCCGCTCAAAGCACAAACTCTTAGAAGATTCACTCTTCTTGTACTTAAGTCGGCATTGTGCCTTTTATATTCAATTCCGATGCGATTTCTGTGTTTCATCGTTAATGTGAAGGTCCAAGGAATACAGAAAACCTGCACTGGTGCATCGGAATCCAATACTGGTCTCCCAGGAGCCGCTCAAAGCACAAACTCTTAGAAGATTCACTCTTCTTGTACTTAAGTCGGAATTGTGCCTTTTATATTCAATTCCGATGCGATTTCTGTCTTTCATCGTCAATGTGAAGGTCCAAGGGATACAGTAAACCTGCACTGGTGCATCGGAATCTAATACTGGTCTCCCAGGAGCCGCTCAAACCACAAACTTTTAGAAGATTCACTCTTCTTGTACTTAAGTCTGCATTGTGCCTTTTATATTCAATTCCGATTCGATTTCTGTGTTTCATCGTCAATGTGAAGGTCCAAGGGATACAGTAAACCTGCACTGGTGCATCGGAATCTAATACTTGTCTCCCAGAAGCCGCTCAAAGCACAAACTCTTAGATGATTCACTCTTCTTGTACTTAAGTCGGCATTGTGCCCTTTATATTCAATTCCGATGCAATTTCTGTGTTTCATCGTCAATGTGAAGGTCCAAGGGATACAGTAAACCTGCACTGGTGCATCGGAATCTAATACTGGTCTCCCAGGAGCCGCTCAAAAGCACAAACGCTCAGAAGATTCACTCTTCTCGTGCTTATGTCGGCATTGTGCCTTTTATATTCAATTCCGATGCGGTTTCTGTGTTTCATCGTCAATGTGAAGGTTTAAGGGATACAGTGAACCTGCACTGGTGCTTCGGAATCTAATACTGGTCTCCCAGGAGCCGCTCAAAGCACAAACTCTTAGAAGATTCAGTCTTCTTGTACTTAAGTCGGCATTGTGCCTTTTATATTCAATTCCGATGCGATTTGTGTGTTTTATCGTCAATGTGAAGGTCCAAGGGAGAAAGTAAACCTGCACTGGTGCATCGGAATCTAATACTGGTCTCCCAGGAGCCGCTCAAAGCACAAACTCTTAGAAGATTCACTCCTCTTGTACTTAAGGCGGCATTGTGCCTCTTATATTCAATTCCGATGCGATTTCTGTGTTTCATCGTCAGTGTGAAGGTCCAAGGGATACAGTACACCTGCACTGGTGCACCGGAATCCAATACTGGTCTCCCAGGAGCCGCTCAAAGCACAAACACTTAGAACATTCACTCTTCTTGTACTTAAGTTGTTATTGCGCTTTTTATATTCAATTCCGATACGATTTCTGTGTTTCATCGTCAATGTGAAGGTCCAAGGGATACAGTAAACGTGCACTGGTGCATCGGAATCTAATACTGGTCTCCCAGGAGCCGCTCAAACCACAAACTCTTAGAAGATTCACTCTTCTTGTACTTAAGTCGGCATTGTGCCTTTTATATTCAATTCCGATGCGATTTCTGTGTTTCATCGTCAATGTGAAGGTCCAAGAGATACAGTAAACCTGCACTGGTGCATCGGAATCCAATACTGGTCTCCCAGGAGCCGCTCAAAGCACAAACTCTTAGAAGATTCACTCTTCTTGTACTTAAGTCGGCATTGTGCCTTTTATATTCAATTCCGATGCGATTTCTGTGTTTCATCGTTAATGTGAAGGTCCAAGGGATACAGTAAACCTGCACTGGTTCATCGGAATCCAATACTGGTCTCCCAGGAGCCGCTCAAAGCACAAACTCTTAGAAGATTCACTCTTCTTGTACTTAAGTCGGAATTGTGCCTTTTATATTCAATTCCGATGCGATTTCTGACTTTCATCGTCAATGTGAATGTCCAAGGGATACAGTAAACCTGCACTGGTGCATCGGAATCTAATACTGGACTCCCAGGAGCCGCTCAAAGCATAAACTCTTTGAAGATTCACTCTTCTTGTACTTAAGGCGGCATTGTGCCTTTTATATTCAATTCCGATGCGATTTCTGTGTTTCATCCTCAATGTGAAGGTCCAAGGGATACAGTAAACCTGCACTGCTGCATCGGAATCTAATACTGGTCTCCCAGGAGCCGCTCAAAGCACAAACTCTTAGAAGATTCTTTCTTCCTGTACTTAAGTCGGTATTGTGCCTTTTATATTCAATTCCGATGCGATTTCTGTGTTTCATCGTCAATGTGAAGGTCCAAGGGATACAGTAAACCTGCACTTTTGCATCGGAATCCAATACTGGCCTCCCAGGAGCCGCTCAAAGCACAAACTCTTAGAAGATTCACTCTTCTTGTACTTAAGGCGGCATTGTGCCTTTTATATTCAATTCCGATGCGATTTCTGTGTTTCACCGTCAATGTGAAGGTACAAGGGATACAGTAAACCTGCACTGGTGCATCAGAATCTAATACTGGTCTCCCAGGAGCCGCTCAAAGCACAACTTCTTAGAAGATTCTTTCTTCCTGTACTTAAGTCGGTATTGTGCCTTTTATATTCAATTCCGATGCGATTTCTGTGTTTCATCGTCAATGTGAGGGTCCAAGGGATACAGTAAACCTGCACTGTTGCATCGGAATCTAATACTTGTCTCCCAGGAGCCGCTCAAAGCACAAACTCTTAGAAGATTCACTCTTCTAGTACTTAAGTCGGCATTGTGCCTTTTATATTCAATTCCGATGCGATATCTGTGTTTCATCGTCAATGTGAAGGTCCAAGGGATACAGTAAACCTGCACTGGTGCATCGGAATCCAATACTGGACTCCCAGGAGCCGCTCAAATCACAAACTCTTGGAAGATTCACTCTTCTTGTACTTAAGTCGGCATTGTGCCTTTTATATTCAATTCCGATGCGATTTCTGTGTTTCATCGTCAATGTGAAGGTCCAAGGGATGCAGTATACCTGCACTGGTGCATCGGAATCTAATACTGGTCTCCCATTAGCCGCTCAAACCACAAACTCTTAGAAGATTCACTCTTCTTGTACTTAAGTCGGCATTGTGCCTTTTATATTCAATTCCGATGCGATTTCTGTGTTTCATCCTCAATGTGAAGGTCCAAGGGATACAGTAAACCTGCACTGGTGCATCGGAATCCAATACTGGTCTCCCAGGAGCCGCTCAAAGCACAAACTCTAGGAAGATTCACTCTTCTTCTACTTAAGTCGGAATTGTGCCATTTATATTCAATTCCAATGCGATTTCTGTGTTTCATCGTCAATGTGAAGGTCCAAGGGATACAGTAAACCTGCACTGGTGCATCGGAATCTAATACTGGTCTCCCAGGAGCCGCTCACAGCACAAACTCTTAGAAGATTCACTCTTCTTGTACTTCAGTCGGCATTGTGCCTTTTATTTTGAATTCCAATGTGATTTCTGTGTTTCATCGTCAATGTGAAGATCCAAGGGATACAGTAAACCTGCACTGGTTCATCGGAATCTAATACTGGTCTCCCAGGAGCCGCTCATACCACAAACTCTTAGAAGATTCACTCTTCTTGTACTTAAGTTGGTATTGTGCTTTTTATATTCAATTCCGATGCGATTTCTGTGTTTCATCGTCAATGTGAAGGTCCAAGGGATACAGTAAACCTGCACTGGTGCATCGGAATCTAATACTGGTCTTCCAGGAGCCGCTCAAAGTACAAACTCTTACAAGAATCACTCTTCTTCTACTTAAGTTTGTATTGTGCTTGTTATTTACAATTCCGATACGATTTCTGTGTTTCATCGTCAATGTGAAGGTCCAAGGGATACAGTAAACGTGCACTGGTGCATCGGAATCTAATACTGGTCTCCCAGGAGCCGCTCAAACCACAAACTCTTAGAAGATTCACTCTTCTTGTACTTATGTCGGCATTGTGCCTCTTATATTCAATTCCGATGCGATTTCTGTGTTTCATCGTCAATGTGAAGGTCCAAGGGATACAGTAAACCTGCACTGGTGCATCGGAATCTAATACTGGTCTCCCAGGAGCCGCTCAAAGCACAAACTATTACAAGATTCACTCATCTTGTACTTAAGTCGGCATTGTGCCTTTTATATTCAATTCCGATTCGATTTCTGTGTTTCATCCTCAATGTGAAGGTCCAAGGGATACAGTAAACCTGCTCTGGAGCATCGGAATCTAATACTGGTCTCCCAGGAGGCGCTCAAACCTCAAACTCTTACAAGATTCACTCTTCTTGTACTTAAGTCGGCATTGTGCCTTTTATGTGCAATTCCGATGCGATTTCTGGGTTTCACCGTCAATGTGAAGGTCCAAGGGATACAGTAAACCTGCACTGGTGCATCGGAATCTAATACTGGTCTCCCAGGAGCCGCTCAAAGCACAAACTCTTATAAGATTCACTCTTCTTGTACTTAAGTCGGCATTGTGCCTTTTATATTCAATTCCGATGCGATTTCTATGTTTCATCGTCAATGTGAAGGTCCAAGGGATACAGTAAACCTGCACTGGTGCATCGGAATCTAATACTGGTCTCTCAGGAGCCGCTCAAAGCACAAACTGTTAGAAGACTCACTCTTCTTGTACTTAAGTTGGCATTGTGCCTTTTATATTCAATTGCGATGCGATTTCTGTGTTTCATCGCCAATGTGTAGGTCCAAGGGATACAGTAAACCTCCACTGGTGCATTGGAATCTAACACTGCTCTCCCAGGAGCCGCTCAAACCACAAACTCTTAGAAGATTCTCTCTTCTTGTACTTAAGTCGGCATTGTGCCTTTTGTACTCAATTCCGATGCGATATCTGTGTTTCATCGTCAATGTGAAGGTCCAAGGGATACAGTTAACCTGCACTGGTGCATCGCAATCTAATACTGGTCTCCCAGGAGCCGCTCAAAGCACAAACTGTTAGAAGACGCACTCTTCTTGTACTTAAGTCGGCATTGTGCCTTTTATATTCAATTCCGATGCGATTTCTGTGTTTCATCGTCAATGTGAAGGTCCAAGGGATACAGTAAACCTGAGATGGTGCATCGGAATCTAATACTGGCCCCCAGGAGCCGCTCAAAGCACAAACTGTTAGAAGACTCACTTTTCTTATACCTATGTCGCCATTGTGCCATTCATATTTAATTCCGATGCGATTTCTGTGTTTCATCGTCGATCTGAAGGTCCAATGGATACAGTAAACCTGCACTGGTGCATCGGAATCTAATACTGGTCTCCCAGGAGCCGCTCAAAGCACAAACTGTTAGTAGACTCACTCTTCTTGTACTTAAGTCATCATTGTTCCTTTTATATTCAATTCCGATGCGATATCTGTGTTTCATCGTCAATGTGAAGGTTCAAGCGATACAGTAAACCTGCACTGGTGCATGGGAATCTAATACTGGTCTCCCAGGAGCCGCTCAAAGCACAAACTCTAAGAAGATTCTTTCTTCTTGTACTTAAGTCGGTATTGTGCCTTTTATATTCAATTCTGATGCGATTTCTGTGTTTCATCGTCAATGTGAAGGTCCAAGGGATACAGTAAACCTGCACAGTTGCATCGGAATCTAATACTTGTCTCCCAGGAGCCGCTCAAAGCACAAACTCTTAGAAGATTCACTCTTCTTGTACTCAAGTCGGCATTGTCCTTTTTATATTCAATTCCGATACGATTTCTGTGTTTCATCGTCAATGTGAAGGTCCAAGGGATACAGTAAACTTGCACTGGTGCATCGGAATCTAATACTGGTCTCCCAGGAGCCGCTCAAACCACAAACTCTTAGAAGATTCACTCTTCTTGTACTTAAGTCGGCATTGTGCCTTTTATATTCAATTTCGATGCGATTTCTGTGTTTCATCGTCAATGTGAAGGTCCAAGGGATACAGTAAACCTGCACTGGTGCATCGGAATCCAATACTGGCCTCCCAGGAGCCGCTCAAAGCACAAACTCTTAGAAGATTCACTCTTCTTGTACTTAAGTCGGCATTGTTCCTTTTATATTCATTTCCGATGCGATTTCTGTGTTTCATCGTCAATGTGAAGGTCCAAGGGATACAGTAAACCTGCACTGGTGCATCGGAATCCAATACTGGTCTCCCAGGAGCCGCTCACAGCACAAACTCTTAGAAGATTCATTCTTCCTGTACTTAAGTCGTTATTGTGGATTTTATATTCAATTCCGATTCGATTTCTGTCTTTCATCGTCAATGTGAAGGTCCAAGGGATACAGTTAACCTGCACTGGTGCATCGGAATCTAATACTGGTCTCCCAGGAGCCGCTCAAAGCACAAATTCATAGAAGAATCACTCTTCTTATACTTGAGTCGGCATAGTGTCTTTTATATTCAATTCCGATGCGATTTCTGTGTTTCATCGTCAATGTGAAGGTCCAAGGGATACAGTAAACCTGCACTGGTGCATCGGAATCTAATAATTGTCTCCCAGGACCCGCTCAAAGCACAAACTCTTAGAAGATTCAGTCTTCTTGTAGTTAAGTCGGCATTGTGCCTTTTATATTCAATTCCGATGCGATTTCTGTGTTTCATCCTCAATGTGAAGGTCCAAGGGATACAGTAAACCTGCACTGGTGCATCGGAATCTAATACTGGTCTCCCAGGAGCCGCTCAAAGTACAAACTCTTAGAAGATTCTTTCTTCCTGTACTTAAGTCGGTATTGTGCCTTTTATATTCAATTCCGATGCGATTTCTGTGTTTCATCGTCAATGTGACGGTCCAAGGTATACAGTAAACCTGCACTGTTGCATCGGAATCTAATACTTGTCTCCCAGGAGCCGCTCAAAGCACAAACTCTTAGAAGATTCACTCTTCTTGTACTTAAGTCCGCATTGTGCCTTTTATATTCAATTCCGATGCGATATCTGTGTTTCATCGTCAATGTGAAGGTCCAAGGGATACAGTACACCTGCACTGGTGCACCGGAATCCAATACTGGTCTCCCAGGAGCCGCTCAAAGCACAAAATCTTAGAAGATTCACTCTTCTTGTACTTAAGTTGGTATTGTGCTTTTTATATTCAATTCCGATACGATTTCTGTGTTTCATCGTCAATGTGAAGGTCCAAGGGATACAGTAAACTTGCACTGGTGCATCGGAATCTAATACTGGTCTCCCAGAAGCCGCTCAAACCTCAAACTCTTAGAAGATTCACTCTTCTTGTACTTAAGTCGGCATTGTGCCTTTTATATTCCATTTCGATGCGATTTCTGTGTTTCATCGTCAATGTGAAGGTCCAAGGGATACAGTAAACCTGCACTGGTGCATCGGAATCCAATACTGGCCTCCCAGGAGCCGCTCAAAGCACAAACTCTTAGAAGATTCACTCTTCTTGTACTTAAGTCGGCATTGTTCCTTTTATATTCAATTCCGATGCGATATCTGTGTTTCATCGTCAATGTGAAGGTCAAAGGGATACAGTAAACCTGCACTGGTGCATCGGAATCCAATACTGGTCTCCCAGGAGCCGCTCACAGCACAAACTCTTAGAAGATTCATTCTTCCTGTACTTAAGTCGTTATTGTGCATTTTATATTCAATTCCGATTCGATTTCTGTCTTTCATCGTCAATGTGAAGGTCCAAGGGATACAGTTAACCTGCACTGGTGCATCGGAATCTAATACTGGTCTCCCAGGAGCCGCTCAAAGCACAAATTCATAGAAGAATCACTCTTCTTATACTTGAGTCGGCATTGTGTCTTTTATATTCAATTCCGATTCGATTTGTGTGTTTCATCGTCAATGTGAAGGTCCAAGGGAGACAGTAAACCTGCACTGGTGCATCGGAATCTAATACTGGTCTCCCAGGAGCCGCTCAATGCACAAACTCTTAGAAGATTCACTCTTCTTGTACTTAAGTCGGCATTGTTCCTTTTATATTCAATTCCGATGCGATATCTGTGTTTCATCGTCAATGTGAAGGTCAAAGGGATACAGTAAACCTGCACTGGTGCATCGGAATCTAATACTGGTCTCCCAGGAGCCGCTCAAAAGCACAAACGCTCAGAAGATTCACTCTTCTTGTACTTATGTCGGCATTGTGCCTTTTATATTCAATTCCGATGCGGTTTCTATGTTTCATCGTCAATGTGAAGGTCTAAGGGATACAGTGAACCTGCACTGGTGCATCGGAATCTAATACTGGTCTCCCAGGAGCCGCTCAAAGCACAAACTCTTAGAAGATTCATTCTTCTTGTACTTAAGTCGGCATTGTGCCTTTTATATTCAATTCCGATGCGATTTGTGTGTTTCATCGTCAATGTGAAGGTCCAAGGGAGACAGTAAACCTGCACTGGTGCATCGGAATCTAATACTGGTCTCCCAGGAGCCGCTCAAAGCACAAACTCTTAGAAGATTCACTCTTCTTGTACTTAAGGCGGCATTGTGCCTTTTATATTCAATTCCGATGCGATTTCTGTGTTTCACCGTCAATGTGAAGGTACAAGGGATACAGTAAACCTGCACTGGTGCATCGGAATCTAATACTGATCTCCCAGGAGCCGCTCAAAGCACAAACTCTTAGAAGATTCTTTCTTCCTGTACTTAAGTCGGTATTGTGCCTTTTATATTCAATTCCGATGCGATTTCTGTGTTTCATCGTCAATGTGAAGGTCCAAGGGATACAGTAAACCTGCACTGTTGCATCGGAATCTAATACTTGTCTCCCAGGAGCCGCTCAAAGCACAAACTCTTAGAAGATTCACTCTTCTTGTACTTAAGTCGGCATTGTGCCTTTTATATTCTATTCCGATGCGATATCTGTGTTTCATCGTCAATGTGAAGGTCCAAGGGATACAGTAAACCTGCACTGGTGCATCGGAATCCAATACTGGACTCCCAGGAGCCGCTCAACGCACAAACTCTTAGGAGATTCACTCTTCTTGTACTTAAGTCGGCATTGTGCCTTTTATATTCAATTCCGATGCGATTTCTCTGTTTCATCGTCAATGTGAAGGTCCAAGGGATACAGTAAACCTGCACTGGTGCATCGGAATCTAACACTGGTCTCCCAGGAGCCGCTCAAAGCACAAACCCTTGGAAGATTCACTCTTCTTGTACTTAAGTCGGCATTGTGCGTTTTATATTCAATTCCGATGCGATTTCTGTGTTTCATCGTCAATGTGAAGGTCCAAGGGATGCAGTATACCTGCACTGGTGCATCGGAATCTAATACTGGTCTCCCATTAGCCGCTCAAAGCACAAACTCTTAGAAGATTCACTCTTCTTGTACTTAAGTCGGCATTGTGCCTTTTATATTCAATTCCGATGCGATTTCTGTGTTTCATCCTCAATGTGAAGGTCCAAGGGATACAGTAAACCTGCACTGGTGCATCGGAATCCAATACTGGTCTCCCAGGAGCCGCTCAAAGCACAAACTCTAGGAAGATTCACTCTTCTTCTACTTAAGTCGGAATTGTGCCATTTATATTCAATTCCAATGCGATTTCTGTGTTTCATCGTCAATGTGAAGGTCCAAGGGATACAGTAAACCTGCACTGGTGCATCGGAATCTAATACTGGTCTCCCAGGAGCCGCTCAAACCACAAAGTCTTAGAAGATTCACTCTTCTTGTACTTAAGCCGGCATTGTGCCTCTTATATTCAATTCCGATGCGATTTCTGTGTTTCATCGTCAATGTGAAGGTCCAAGGGATACAGAAAACCTGCACTGGTGCATCGGAATCTAATACTGGTCTTCCAGGAGCCGCTCAAAGCACAAACTCTTAGAAGATTCACTCTTCTTGTATTTAAGTCGGCATTGTGCCTTTTATATTCAATTCCGATGCGATTTCTGTGTTTCATCGTCAATGTGAAGGTCCAAGGGATACAGTAAACCTGAACTGGTGCATTGGAATCTAATAGTGGTCTCCCAGGAGCCGCTCAAAGCACAAACTCTTATAAGATTCACTCTTCTTGTACTTATGTCGGCATTGTGCCTCTTATATTCAATTCCGATGCGATTTCTGTGTTTCATCGTCAATGTGAAGGTCCAAGGTATTCAGTAAACCTGCACTGGTGCATCGGAATCTAATACTGGTCTCCCAGGAGCCGCTCAAAGCACAAACTATTACAAGATTCACTCTTCTTGTACTTAAGTCGACATTTTGCCTTTTATATTCAATTCCGATGCGATTTCTGTGTTTCATCCTCAATGTGAAGGTCCAAGGGATACAGTAAACCTGCTCTGGAGCATCGGAATCTAATACTGGTCTCCCAGGAGCCGCTCAAACCACAAACTCTTACAAGATTCACTCTTCTTGTACTTAAGTCGGCATTGTGCCTTTTATGTTCAATTCCGATGCGATTTCTGGGTTTCACCGTCAATGTGAAGGTCCAAGGGATACAGTAAACCTGCACTGGTGCATCGGAATCTAATACTTGTCTCCCAGGAGCCGCTCAAAGCACAAACTCTTATAAGATTCACTCTTCTTGTACTTAAGTCGGCATTGTGCCTTTTATATTCAATTCCGATTCGATTTCTAAGTTTCATCGTCAATGTGAAGGTCCAAGGGATACAGTAAACCTGCACTGGTGCATCGGAATCTAATACTGGTCTCTCAGGAGCCGCTCAAAGCACAAACTGTTAGAAGACTCACTCTTCTTGTACTTAAGTTGGCATTGTGCCTTTTATATTCAATTGCGATGCGATTTCTGTGTTTCATCGCCAATGTGTAGGTCCAAGGGATACAGTAAACCTCCACTGGTGCATTGGAATCTAACACTGCTCTCCCAGGAGCCGCTCAAACCACAAACTCTTAGAAGATTCTCTCTTCTTGTACTTAAGTCGGCATTGTGCCTTTTGTACTCAATTCCGATGCGATTTCTGTGTTTCATCGTCAATGCGAAGGTCCAAGGGATACAGTAAACCTGCACTGGTGCATCGCAATCTAATACTGGTCTCCCAGGAGCCGCTCAAACACAAACTGTTAGAAGACGCACTCTTCTTGTACTTAAGTCGGCATTGTGCCTTTTATATTCAATTCCGATGCGATTTCTGTGTTTCATCGTCAATGTGAAGGTCCAAGGGATACAGTAAACCTGAGATGGTGCATCGGAATCTAATACTGGTCTCCCAGGAGCCGCTCAAAGCACAAACTGTTAGAAGACTCACTTTTCTTATACTTATGTCGCCATTGTGCCATTCATATTTAATTCCGATGCGATTTCTGTGTTTCATCGTCGATGTGAAGGTCCAATGGATACAGTAAACCTGCACTGGTGCATGGGAATCTAATACTGGTCTCCCAGGAGCCGCTCAAAGCACAAACTCTAAGAAGATTCTTTCTTCTTGTACTTAAGTCGGTATTGTGCCTTTTATATTCAATTCCGATGCGATTTCTGTGTTTCATCGTCAATGTGAAGGTCCAAGGGATACAGTAAACCTGCACAGGTGCATCGGAATCTAATACTTGTCTCTCAGGAGCCGCTCAAAGCACAAACTCTTAGAAGATTCACTCTTCTTGTACTCAAGTCGGCATTGTGCTTTTTATATTCAATTCCGATACGATTTCTGTGTTTCATCGTCAATGTGAAGGTCCAAGGGATACAGTAAACTTGCACTGGTGCATCGGAATCTAATACTGGTCACCCAGGAGCCGCTCAAAGCACAAACTCTTAGAAGATTCACTCTTCTTGTACTTAAGTCGGCATTGTGCCTTTTATATTCAATTTCGATGCGATTTCTGTGTTTCATCGTCAATGTGGAGGTCCAAGGGATACAGTAAACCTGCACTGGTGCATCGGAATCCAATACTGGCCTCCCAGGAGCCGCTCAAAGCACAAACTCTTAGAAGAATCACTCTTCTTGTACTTAAGTCGGCATTGTTCCTTTTATATTCAATTCCGATACGATTTCTGTGTTTCATCGTCAATGTGAAGGTCCAAGGGATACAGTAAACCTGCACTGATGCATCGGAATCCAATACTGGTCTCCCAGGAGCCGCTCACAGCACAAACTCTTAGAAGATTCATTCTTCCTGTACTTAAGTCGTTATTGTGCATTATATATTCAATTCCGATTCGATTTCTGTCTTTCATCGTCATTGTGAAGGTCCAAGGGATACAGTTAACCTGCACTGGTGCATCGGAATCTAATACTGGTCTCCCAGGAGCCGCTCAAAGCACAAATTCATAGAAGAATCACTCTTCTTATACTTGAGTCGGCATTGTGTCTTTTATATTCAATTCCGATGCGATTTCTGTGTTTCATCGTCAATGTGAAGGTCCAAGGGATACAGTAAACCTGCACTGGTGCATCGGAATCTAATAATTGTCTCCCAGGACCCGCTCAAAGCACAAACTCTTAGAAGATTCAGTCTTCTTGTACATAAGTCGGCATTGTGCCTTTTATATTCAATTCCGATGCGATTTGTGTGTTTCATCGTCAATGTGAAGGTCCAAGGGAGACAGTAAACCTCCACTGGTGCATCGGAATCTAATACTGGTCTCCCAGGAGCCGCTCAAAGCACAAACTCTTAGAAGATTCACTCTTCTTGTACTTATGGCGGCATTGTGCCTCTTATATTCAATTCCGATGCGTTTTCTGTGTTTCATCCTCAATGTGAAGGTCCAAGGGATACAGTAAACCTGCACTGGTGCATCGGAATCTAATACTGGTCTCCCAGGAGCCGCTCAAAGTACAAACTCTTAGAAGATTCTTTCTTCCTGTACTTAAGTCGGTATTGTGCCTTTTATATTCAATTCCGATGCGATTTCTGTGTTTCATCGTCAATGTGACGGTCCAAGGGATACAGTAAACCTGCACTGTTGCATCGGAATCTAATACTTGTCTCCCAGGAGCCGCTCAAAGCACAAACTCTTAGAAGATTCACTCTTCTTGTACTTAAGTCCGCATTGTGCCTTTTATATTCAATTCCGATGCGATATCTGTGTTTCATCGTCAATGTGAAGGTCCAAGGGATACAGTACACCTGCACTGGTGCACCGGAATCCAAGACTGGTCTCCCAGGAGCCGCTCAAAGCACAAACTCTTAGAAGATTCACTCTTCTTGTACTTAAGTTGGTATTGTGCTTTTTATATTCAATTCCGATACGATTTCTGTGTTTCATCGTCAATGTGAAGGTCCAAGGGATACAGTAAACTTGCACTGGTGCATCGGAATCTAATACTGGTCTCCCAGAGGCCGCTCAAACCACAAACTCTTAGAAGATTCATTCTTCTTGTACTTAAGTCGGCATTGTGCCTTTTATATTCCATTTCGATGCGACTTCTGTGTTTCATCGTCAATGTGAAGGTCCAAGGGATACAGTAAACCTGCACTGGTGCATCGGAATCCAATACTGGCCTCCCAGGAGCCGCTCAAAGCACAAACTCTTAGAAGATTCACTCTTCTTGTACTTAAGTCGGCATTGTTCCTTTTATATTCAATTCCGATGCGATTTCTGTGTTTCATCGTCAATGTGAAGGTCCAAGGGATACAGTAAACCTGCACTGGTGCATCGGAATCCAATACTGGTCTCCCAGGAGCCGCTCACAGCACAAACTCTTAGAAGATTCACTCTTCTTGTGCTTAAGTCGGCATTGATCCTTTTATATTCAATTCCGATGCGATTTCTGTGTTTCATCGTCAATGTGAAGGTCCAAGGGATACAGTAAACCTGCACTGGTGCATCGGAATCCAATACTGGTCTCCCAGGAGCCGCTCACAGCACAAACTCTTAGAAGATTCACTCTTCTTGTACTTAAGTTGGTATTGTGCTTTTTATATTCTATTCCGATACGATTTCTGTGTTTCATCGTCAATGTGAAGGTCCAAGGGATACAGTAAACGTGCACTGGTGCATCGGAATCTAATACTGGTCTCCCAGCAGCCGCTCAAAGCTCAAACTCTTACAAGTTCAGTCTCCATGTACTTAAGTCGGCATTGTGCCTTTTATATTCAATTCCGATGCGATTTGTGTGTTTCATCGTCAATGTGAAGGTCCAAGGGATACAGTAAACCTGCACTGGTGCATCGGAATCTAATACTGGTTTCCCAGGAGCCGCTCAAAGCACAACTCTTAGAAGATTCACTCTTCTTGTACTAAAGGCGGCATTGTGCCTTTTATATTCAATTCCGATGCGATTTCTGTGTTTCATCGTCAATGTGAAGGTCCAAGGGATACAGTTAACCTGCACTGGTGCATCGGAATCTAATACTGGTCTCCCAGGACCCGCTCAAAGCACAAATTCATAGAAGAATCACTCTTCTTATACTAGAGTCGGCATTGTGTCTTTTATATTCAATTCCGATGCGATTTGTGTGTTTCATCGTCAATGTGAAGGTCCAAGGGATACAGTAAATCTGCACTGGTGCATCGGAATCTAATAATTGTCTCCCAGGACCCGCTCAAAGCACAAACTCTTAGAAGATTCACTCTTCATGTACTTAAGTAGGCATTGTGACTTCTATATTCAATTCCGATGCGATTTCTGTGTTTCATCGTCAATGTGAAGGTCCAAGGGATACAGTACACCTGCACAGGTGCACCGGAATTAAATACTGGTCTCCCAGGAGCCGCTCAAAGTACAAACTCTTACAAGAATCACTCTTCTTCTACTTAAGTTGGTATTGTGCTTGTTATTTTCAATTCCGATACGATTTCTGTGTTTCATCGTCAATGTGAAGGTCCAAGGGATACAGTAAACGTGCACTGGTGCATCGGAATCTAATACTGGTCTCCCGGAGCCGCTCAAACCACAAACTCTTAGAAGATTCACTCTTCTTGTACTTAAGTCGGCAATGTGCCTTTTATATTCAATTTCGATGCGATTTCTGTGTTTGATCGTCAATGTGAAGGTCCAAGGGATACAGTAAACCTGCACTGGTGCATCGCAATCCAATACTGGTCTCCCAGGAGCCGCTCAAAGCACAAACTCTTAGAAGATTCACTCTTCTTGTACTTATGTCGGCATTGTGCCTTTTATATTCAATTCCGATGCGATTTCTGTGTTTCATCGTTAATGTGAAGGTCCAAGGGATACAGTAAACCTGCACTGGTGCATCGGAATCCAATACTGGTCTCCCAGGAGCCGCTCAAAGCACAAACTCTTAGAAGATTCACTCTTCTTGTATTTAAGTCGGAATTGTGCCTTTTATATTCAATTCCGATGCGATTTCTGTCTTTCATCGTCAATGTGAAGGTCCAAGGGATACAGTAAACCTGCACTGGTGCATCGGAATCTAATACTGGTCTCCCAGGAGCCGGTCAAACCACAAACTCTTAGAAGATTCACTCTTCTTGTACTTAAGTCGGCATTGTGCCTTTTATATTCAATTCCGATTCGATTTCTGTGTTTCATCGTCAATGTGAAGCTCCAAGGGATACAGTAAACCTGCACTGGTGCATCGGAATCTAATACTGGTCTCCCAGAAGCCGCTCAAAGCACAAACTCTTAGATGATTCACTCTTCTTGTACTTAAGTCGGCATTGTGCCCTTTATATTCAATTCCGATGCAATTTCTGTGTTTCATCGTCAATGTGAAGGTCCAAGGGATACAGTAAACCTGCACTGGTGCATCGGAATCTAATACTGGTCTCCCAGGAGCCGCTCAAAAGCACAAACGCTCAGAAGATTCACTCTTCTTGTACTTATGTCGGCATTGTGCCTTTTATATTCAATTCCGATGCGGTTTCTGTGTTTCATCGTCAATGTGAAGGTCTAAGGGATACAGTGAACCTGCACTGGTGCATCGGAATCTAATACTGGTCTCCCAAGAGCCGCTCAAAGCACAAACTCTTAGAAGATTCAGTCTTCTTGTACTTAAGTCGGCATTGTGCCTTTTATATTCAATTCCGATGCGATTTGTGTGTTTCATCGTCAATGTGAAGGTCCAAGGGAGACAGTAAACCTGCACTGGTGCATCGGAATCTAATACTGGTCTCCCAGGAGCCGCTCAAAGCACAAACTCTTAGAAGATTCACTCTTCTTGTACTTAAGGCGGCATTGTGCCTTTTATATTCAATTCCGATGCGATTTCTGTGTTTCACCGTCAATGTGAAGGTACAAGGGATACAGTAAACCTGCACTGGTGCATCGGAATCTAATACTGTTCTCCCAGGAGCCGCTCAAAGCACAAACTCTTAGAAGATTCTTTCTTCCTGTACTTAAGTCGGTATTGTGCCTTTTATATTCAATTCCGATGCGATTTCTGTGTTTCATCGTCAATGTGAAGGTCCAAGGGATACAGTAAACCTGAACTGTTGCATCTGAATCTAATACTTGTCTCCCAGGAGCCGCTCAAAGCACAAACTCTTAGAAGATTCACTCTTCTTGTACTTAAGTCGGCATTGTGCCTTTTATATTCAATTCCGATGCGATATCTGTGTTTCATCGTCAATGTGAAGGTCCAAGGGATACAGTAAACCTGCACTGGTGCATCGGAATCCAATACTGGACTCCCAGGAGCCGCTCAACGCACAAACTCTTAGAAGATTCACTCTTCTTGTACTTAAGTCGGCATTGTGCCTTTTATATTCAATTCCGATGCGATTTCTGTGTTTCATCGTCAATGTGAAGGTCCAAGGGATACAGTAAACCTGCACTGGTGCATCGGAATCTAACACTGGTCTCCCAGGAGCCGCTCAAAGCACAAACTCTTGGAAGATTCACTCTTCTTGTACTTAAGTCGGCATTGTGCCTTTTATATTCAATTCCGATGCGATTTCTGTGTTTCATCGTCAATGTGAAGGTCCAAGGGATGCAGTATACCTGCACTGGTGCATCGGAATCTATTACTGGTCTCCCATTAGCCGCTCAAAGCACAAACTCATAGAAGATTCACTCTTCTTGTACTTAAGTCGGCATTGTGCCTTTTATATTCAATTCCGATGCGATTTCTGTGTTTCATCCTCAATGTGAAGGTCCAAGGGATACAGTAAACCTGCACTGGTGCATCGGAATCCAATACTGGTCTCCCAGGAGTCGCTCAAAGCACAAACTCTAGGAAGATTCACTCTTCTTCTACGTAAGTCGGAATTGTGCCATTTATATTCAATTCCAATGCGATTTCTGTGTTTCATCGTCAATGTGAAGGTCCAAGGGATACACTAAACCTGCACTGGTGCATCGGAATCTAATACTGGTCTCCCAGGAGCCGCTCACAGCACAAACTCTTAGAAGATTCACTCTTCTTGTACTTAAGTCGGCATTGTGCCTTTTATATTCAATTCCAATGTGATTTCTGTGTTTCATCGTCAATGTGAAGATCCAAGGGATACAGTAAACCTGCACTGGTGCATCGGAATCCAATACTGGTCTCCCAGGAGCCGCTCACAGCACAAACTCTTAGAAGATTCATTCTTCCTGTACTTAAGTCGTTATTGTGCATTTTATATTCAATTCCGATTCGATTTCTGTCTTTCATCGTCAATGTGAAGGTCCAAGGGATACAGTTAACCTGCACTGGTGCATCGGAGTCTAATACTGGTCTCCCAGGAGGCGCTCAAAGCACAAATTCATAGAAGAATCACTCTTCTTATACTTGAGTCGGCATTGTGTCTTTTATATTCAATTCCGATGCGATTTGTGTGTTTCATCGTCAATGTGAAGGTCCAAGGGATACAGTAAACCTGCACTGGTGCATCGGAATCTAATACTGGTTTCCCAGGAGCCGCTCAAAGCACAAACTCTTAGAAGATTCACTCTTCTTGTACTAAAGGCGGCATTGTGCCTTTTATATTCAATTCCGATGCGATTTCTGTGTTTCATCGTCAATGTGAAGGTCCAAGGGATACAGTTAACCTGCACTGGTGCATCGGAATCTAATACTGGTCTCCCAGGACCCGCTCAAAGCACAAATTCATAGAAGAATCACTCTTCTTATACTAGAGTCGGCATTGTGTCATTTATATTCAATTCCGATGCGATTTGTGTGTTTCATCGTCAATGTGAAGGTCCAAGGGATACAGTAAATCTGCACTGGTGCATCGGAATCTAATAATTGTCTCCCAGGACCCGCTCAAAGCACAAACTCTTAGAAGATTCACTCTTCATGTACTTAAGTAGGCATTGTGATTTTTTAAATTCAATTCCGATGCGATTTCTGTGTTTCATCGTCAATGTGAAGGTCCAAGGGATACAGTAAACCTGCACTGGTGCATCGGAATCCAATACTGGTCTCCCAGGAGCCGCTCACAGCACAAACTCTTAGAAGATTCATTCTTCCTGTACTTAAGTCGTTATTGTGCATTTTATATTCAATTCCGATTCGATTTCTGTCTTTCATCGTCAATGTGAAGGTCCAAGGGATACAGTTAACCTGCACTGGTGCATCGGAGTCTAATACTGGTCTCCCAGGAGGCGCTCAAAGCACAAATTCATAGAAGAATCACTCTTCTTATACTTGAGTCGGCATTGTGTCTTTTATATTCAATTCCGATGCGATTTCTGTGTTTCATCGTCAATGTGAAGGTCCAAGGGATACAGTAAACCTGCACTGGCGCATCGGAATCTAATAATTGTCTCCCAGGACCCGCTTAAAGCACAAACTCTTAGAAGATTCACTCTTCACGTACTTAAGTAGGCATTGTGACTTTTATATTCAATTCCGATGCGATTTCTGTGTTTCATCGTCAGTGTGAAGGTCCAAGGGATACAGTACACCTGCACTGGTGCACCGGAATCCAATACTGGTCCCCCAGGAGCCGCTCAAAGCACAAACACTTAGAAGATTCACTCTTCTTGTACTTAAGTTGGTATTGTGCTTTTTATATTCAATTCCGATACGATTTCTGTGTTTCATCGTCAATGTGAAGGTCCAAGGGATACAGTAAACGTGCACTGGTGCATCGGAATCTAATACTGGTCTCCCAGCAGCCGCTCAAAGCTCAAACTCTTACAAGTTCAGTCTCCATGTACTTAAGTCGGCATTGTGCCTTTTATATTCAATTCCGATGCGATTTGTGTGTTTCATCGTCAATGTGAAGGTCCAAGGGATACAGTAAACCTGCACTGGTGCATCGGAATCTAATACTGGTTTCCCAGGAGCCGCTCAAAGCACAAACTCTTAGAAGATTCACTCTTCTTGTACTAAAGGCGGCATTGTGCCTTTTATATTCAATTCCGATGCGATTTCTATGTTTCATCGTCAATGTGAAGGTCCAAGGGATACAGTTAACCTGCACTGGTGCATCGGAATCTAATACTGGTCTCCCAGGACCCGCTCAAAGCACAAATTCATAGAAGAATCACTCTTCTTATACTAGAGTCGGCATTGTGTCATTTATATTCAATTCCGATGCGATTTGTGTGTTTCATCGTCAATGTGAAGGTCCAAGGGATACAGTAAATCTGCACTGGTGCATCGGAATCTAATAATTGTCTCCCAGGACCCGCTCAAAGCACAAACTCTTAGAAGATTCACTCTTCATGTACTTAAGTAGGCATTGTGACTTTTATATTCAATTCCGATGCGATTTGTGTGTTTCATCGTCAATGTGAAGGTCCAAGGGATACAGTACACCTGCACAGGTGCACCGGAATTAAATACTGGTCTCCCAGGAGCCGCTCAAAGTACAGACTCTTACAAGAATCACTCTTCTTCTACTTAAGTTGGTATTGTGCTTGTTATTTTCAATTCCGATACGATTTCTGTGTTTCATCATCAATGTGAAGGTCCAAGGGATACAGTAAACGTGCACTGGTGCATCGGAATCTAATACTGGTCTCCCGGAGCCGCTCAAACCACAAACTCTTAGAAGATTCACTCTTCTTGTACTTAAGTCGGCAATGTGCCTTTTATATTCAATTCCGATGCGATTTGTGTGTTTCATCGTCAATGTGAAGGTCCAAGGGATACAGTAAACCTGCACTGGTGCATCGCAATCCAATACTGGTCTCCCAGGAGCCGCTCAAAGCACAAACTCTTAGAAGATTCACTCTTCTTGTACTTAAGTCGGCATTGTGCCTTTTATATTCAATTCCGATGCGATTTCTGCGTTTCATCGTTAATGTGAAGGCCTAAGGGATACAGTAAACCTTCACTGGTGCATCGGAATCCAATACTGGTCTCCCAGGAGCCGCTCAAAGCACAAACTCTTAGAAGATTCACTCTTCTTGTATTTAAGTCGGAATTGTGCCTTTTATATTCAATTCCGATGCGATTTCTGTCTTTCATCGTCAATGTGAAGGTCCAAAAGATACAGTAAACCTCCACTGGTGCATCGGAATCTAATACTGGTCTCCCAGGAGCCGGTCAAACCACAAACTCTTAGAAGATTCAGTCTTCTTGTACTTAAGTCGGCATTGTGCCTTTTATATTCAATTCCGATGCGATTTGTGTGTTTCATCGTCAATGTGAAGGTCCAAGGGAGACAGTAAACCTGCACTGGTGCATCGGAATCTAATACTGGTCTCCCAGGAGCCGCTCAAAGCACAAACTCTTAGAAGATTCACTCTTCTTGTACTTAAGGCGGCATTGTGCCTTTTATATTCAATTCCGATGCGATTTCTGTGTTTCATCCTCAATGTGAAGGTACAAGGGATACAGTAAACCTGCACTGGTGCATCGGAATCTAATACTGTTCTCCCAGGAGCCGCTCAAAGCACAAACTCTTAGAAGATTCTTTCTTCCTGTACTTAAGTCGGTATTGTGCCTTTTATATTCAATTCCGATGCGATTTCTGTGTTTCATCGTCAATGTGAAGGTCCAAGGGATACAGTAAACCTGAACTGTTGCATCTGAATCTAATACTTGTCTCCCAGGAGCCGCTCAAAGCACAAACTCTTAGAAGATTCTTTCTTCCTGTACTTAAGTCGGTATTGTGCCTTTTATATTCAATTCCGATGCGATTTCTGTGTTTCATCGTCAATGTGAAGGTCCAAGGGATACAGTAAAGCTGAACTGTTGCATCTGAATCTAATACTTGTCTCCCAGGAGCCGCTCAAAGCACAAACTCTTAGAAGATTCACTCTTCTTGTACTTAAGTCGGCATTGTGCCTTTTATATTCAATTCCGATGCGATATCTGTGTTTCATCGTCAATGTGAAGGTCCAAGGGATACAGTAAACCTGCACTGGTGCATCGGAATCCAATACTGGACTCCCAGGAGCCGCTCAACGCACAAACTCTTAGAAGATTCACTCTTCTTGTACTTAAGTCGGCATTGTGCCTTTTATATTCAATTCCGATGCGATTTCTGTGTTTCATCGTCAATGTGAAGGTCCAAGGGATACAGTAAACCTGCACTGGTGCATCGGAATCTAACACTGGTCTCCCAGGAGCCGCTCAAAGCACAAACTCTTGGAAGATTCACTCTTCTTGTACTTAAGTCGGCATTGTGCCTTTTATATTCAATTCCGATGCGATTTCTGTGTTTCATCGTCAATGTGAAGGTCCAAGGGATGCAGTATACCTGCACTGGTGCATCGGAATCTAATACTGGTCTCCCATTAGCCGCTCAAAGCACAAACTCATAGAAGATTCACTCTTCTTGTACTTAAGTCGGCATTGTGCCTTTTATATTCAATTCCGATGCGATTTCTGTGTTTCATCCTCAATGTGAAGGTCCAAGGGATACAGTAAACCTGCACTGGTGCATCGGAATCCAATACTGGTCTCCCAGGAGTCGCTCAAAGCACAAACTCTAGGAAGATTCACTCTTCTTCTACTTAAGTCGGAATTGTGCCATTTATATTCAATTCCAATGCGATTTCTGTGTTTCATCGTCAATGTGAAGGTCCAAGGGATACACTAAACCTGCACTGGTGCATCGGAATCTAATACTGGTCTCCCAGGAGCCGCTCACAGCACAAACTCTTAGAAGATTCACTCTTCTTGTACTTAAGTCGGCATTGTGCCTTTTATATTCAATTCCAATGTGATTTCTGTGTTTCATCGTCAATGTGAAGATCCAAGGGATACAGTAAACCTGCACTGGTGCATCGGAATCCAATACTGGTCTCCCAGGAGCCGCTCACAGCACAAACTCTTAGAAGATTCATTCTTCCTGTACTTAAGTCGTTATTGTGCATTTTATATTCAATTCCGATGCGATTTCTGTGTTTCATCGTCAGTGTGAAGGTCCAAGGGATACAGTACACCTGCACTGGTGCACCGGAATCCAATACTGGTCCCCCAGGAGCCGCTCAAAGCACAAACACATAGAAGATTCACTCTTCTTGTACTTAAGTTGGTATTGTGCTTTTTATATTCAATTCCGATACGATTTCTGTGTTTCATCGTCAATGTGAAGGTCCAAGGGATACAGTAAACGTGCACTGGTGCATCGGAATCTAATACTGGTCTCCCAGCAGCCGCTCAAAGCTCAAACTCTTACAAGTTCAGTCTCCATGTACTTAAGTCGGCATTGTGCCTTTTATATTCGATTCCGATTCGATTTGTGTGTTTCATCGTCAATGTGAAGGTCCAAGGGATACAGTAAACCTGCACTGGTGCATCGGAATCTAATACTGGTTTCCCAGGAGCCGCTCAAAGCACAAACTCTTAGAAGATTCACTCTTCTTGTACTAAAGGCGGCATTGTGCCATTTATATTCAATTCCGATGCGATTTCTGTGTTTCATCGTCAATGTGAAGGTCCAAGGGATACAGTTAACCTGCACTGGTGCATCGGAATCTAATACTGGTCTCCCAGGACCCGCTCAAAGCACAAATTCATAGAAGAATCACTCTTCTTATACTAGAGTCGGCATTGTGTCATTTATATTCAATTCCGATGCGATTTGTGTGTTTCATCGTCAATGTGAAGGTCCAAGGGATACAGTAAATCTGCACTGGTGCATCGGAATCTAATAATTGTCTCCCAGGACCCGCTCAAAGCACAAACTCTTAGAAGATTCACTCTTCATGTACTTAAGTAGGCATTGTGACTTTTAAATTCAATTCCGATGCGATTTCTGTGTTTCATCGTCAATGTGAAGGTCCAAGGGATACAGTAAACCTGCACTGGTGCATCGGAATCCAATACTGGTCTCCCAGGAGCCGCTCACAGCACAAACTCTTAGAAGATTCATTCTTCCTGTACTTAAGTCGTTATTGTGCATTTTATATTCAATTCCGATTCGATTTCTGTCTTTCATCGTCAATGTGAAGGTCCAAGAGATACAGTTAACCTGCACTGGTGCATCGGAGTCTAATACTGGTCTCCCAGGAGCCGCTCAAACCACAAACTCTTAGAAGATTCTCTCTTCTTGTACTTAAGTCGGCATTGTGCCTTTTGTACTCAATTCCGATGCGATTTCTGTGTTTCATCGTCAATGTGAAGGTCCAAGGGATACAGTAAACCTGCACTGGTGCATCGGAATCTAATAATTGTCTCCCAGGACCCGCTTAAAGCACAAACTCTTAGAAGATTCACTCTTCACGTACTTAAGTAGGCATTGTGACTTTTATATTCAATTCCGATGCGATTTCTGTGTTTCATCGTCAGTGTGAAGGTCCAAGGGATACAGTACACCTGCACTGGTGCACCGGAATCCAATACTGGTCCCCCAGGAGCCGCTCAAAGCACAAACACTTAGAAGATTCACTCTTCTTGTACTTAAGTTGGTATTGTGCTTTTTATATTCAATTCCGATACGATTTCTGTGTTTCATCGTCAATGTGAAGGTCCAAGGGATACAGTAAACGTGCACTGGTGCACCGGAATTAAATACTGGGCTCCCAGGAGCCGCTCAAAGTACAGACTCTTACAAGAATCACTCTTCTTCTACTTAAGTTGGTATTGTGCTTGTTATTTTCAATTCCGATACGATTTCTGTGTTTCATCATCAATGTGAAGGTCCAAGGGATACAGTAAACGTGCACTGGTGCATCGGAATCTAATACTGGTCTCCCGGAGCCGCTCAAACCACAAACTCTTAGAAGATTCACTCTTCTTGTACTTAAGTCGGCAATGTGCCTTTTATATTCAATTCCGATGCGATTTGTGTGTTTCATCGTCAATGTGAAGGTCCAAGGGATACAGTAAACCTGCACTGGTGCATCGCAATCCAATACTGGTCTCCCAGGAGCCGCTCAAAGCACAAACTCTTAGAAGATTCACTCTTCTTGTACTTAAGTCGGCATTGTGCCTTTTATATTCAATTCCGATGCGATTTCTGTGTTTCATCGTTAATGTGAAGGCCTAAGGGATACAGTAAACCTGCACTGGTGCATCGGAATCCAATACTGGTCTCCCAGGAGCCGCTCAAAGCACAAACTCTTAGAAGATTCACTCTTCTTGTATTTAAGTCGGAATTGTGCCTTTTATATTCAATTCCGATGCGATTTCTGTCTTTCATCGTCAATGTGAAGGTCCAAGGGATACAGTAAATCTGCACTGGTGCATCGGAATCTAATAATTGTCTCCCAGGACCCGCTCAAAGCACAAACTCTTAGAAGATTCACTCTTCTTGTACTTAAGTCGGCATTGTTCCTTTTATATTCAATTCCGATGCGATATCTGTGTTTCATCGTCAATGTGAAGGTCAAAGGGATACAGTAAACCTGCACTGGTGCATCGGAATCTAATACTGGTCTCCCAGGAGCCGCTCAAAAGCACAAACGCTCAGAAGATTCACTCTTCTTGTACTTATGTCGGCATTGTGCCTTTTATATTCAATTCCGATGCGGTTTCTATGTTTCATCGTCAATGTGAAGGTCTAAGGGATACAGTGAACCTGCACTGGTGCATCGGAATCTAATACTGGTCTCCCAGGAGCCGCTCAAAGCACAAACTCTTAGAAGATTCATTCTTCTTGTACTTAAGTCGGCATTGTGCCTTTTATATTCAATTCCGATGCGATTTCTGTGTTTCATCGTCAATGTGAAGGTCCAAGGGAGACAGTAAACCTGCACTGGTGCATCGGAATCTAATACTGGTCTCCCAGGAGCCGCTCAAAGCACAAACTCTTAGAAGATTCACTCTTCTTGTACTTAAGGCGGCATTGTGCCTTTTATATTCAATTCCGATGCGATTTCTGTGTTTCACCGTCAATGTGAAGGTACAAGGGATACAGTAAACCTGCACTGGTGCATCGGAATCTAATACTGATCTCCCAGGAGCCGCTCAAAGCACAAACTCTTAGAAGATTCTTTCTTCCTGTACTTAAGTCGGTATTGTGCCTTTTATATTCAATTCCGATGCGATTTCTGTGTTTCATCGTCAATGTGAAGGTCCAAGGGATACAGTAAACCTGCACTGTTGCATCGGAATCTAATACTTGTCTCCCAGGAGCCGCTCAAAGCACAAACTCTTAGAAGATTCACTCTTCTTGTACTTAAGTCGGCATTGTGCCTTTTATATTCTATTCCGATGCGATATCTGTGTTTCATCGTCAATGTGAAGGTCCAAGGGATACAGTAAACCTGCACTGGTGCATCGGAATCCAATACTGGACTCCCAGGAGCCGCTCAACGCACAAACTCTTAGGAGATTCACTCTTCTTGTACTTAAGTCGGCATTGTGCCTTTTATATTCAATTCCGATGCGATTTCTCTGTTTCATCGTCAATGTGAAGGTCCAAGGGATACAGTAAACCTGCACTGGTGCATCGGAATCCAACACTGGTCTCCCAGGAGCCGCTCAAAGCACAAACCCTTGGAAGATTCACTCTTCTTGTACTTAAGTCGGCATTGTGCGTTTTATATTCAATTCCGATGCGATTTCTGTGTTTCATCGTCAATGTGAAGGTCCAAGGGATGCAGTATACCTGCACTGGTGCATCGGAATCTAATACTGGTCTCCCATTAGCCGCTCAAAGCACAAACTCTTAGAAGATTCACTCTTCTTGTACTTAAGTCGGCATTGTGCCTTTTATATTCAATTCCGATGCGATTTCTGTGTTTCATCCTCAATGTGAAGGTCCAAGGGATACAGTAAACCTGCACTGGTGCATCGGAATCCAATACTGGTCTCCCAGGAGCCGCTCAAAGCACAAACTCTAGGAAGATTCACTCTTCTTCTACTTAAGTCGGAATTGTGCCATTTATATTCAATTCCAATGCGATTTCTGTGTTTCATCGTCAATGTGAAGGTCCAAGGGATACAGTAAACCTGCACTGGTGCATCGGAATCTAATACTGGTCTCCCAGGAGCCGCTCAAACCACAAAGTCTTAGAAGATTCACTCTTCTTGTACTTAAGCCGGCATTGTGCCTCTTATATTCAATTCCGATGCGATTTCTGTGTTTCATCGTCAATGTGAAGGTCCAAGGGATACAGAAAACCTGCACTGGTGCATCGGAATCTAATACTGGTCTTCCAGGAGCCGCTCAAAGCACAAACTCTTAGAAGATTCACTCTTCTTGTACTTAAGTCGGCATTGTGCCTTTTATATTCAATTCCGATGCGATTTCTGTGTTTCATCGTCAATGTGAAGGTCCAAGGGATACAGTAAACCTGAACTGGTGCATTGGAATCTAATAGTGGTCTCCCAGGAGCCGCTCAAAGCACAAACTCTTATAAGATTCACTCTTCTTGTACTTATGTCGGCATTGTGCCTCTTATATTCAATTCCGATGCGATTTCTGTGTTTTATCGTCAATGTGAAGGTCCAAGGTATTCAGTAAACCTGCACTGGTGCATCGGAATCTAATACTGGTCTCCCAGGAGCCGCTCAAAGCACAAACTATTACAAGATTCACTCTTCTTGTACTTAAGTCGGCATTTTGCCTTTTATATTCAATTCCGATGCGATTTCTGTGTTTCATCCTCAATGTGAAGGTCCAAGGGATACAGTAAACCTGCTCTGGAGCATCGGAATCTAATACTGGTCTCCCAGGAGCCGCTCAAACCACAAACTCTTACAAGATTCACTCTTCTTGTACTTAAGTCGGCATTGTGCCTTTTATGTTCAATTCCGATGCGATTTCTGGGTTTCACCGTCAATGTGAAGGTCCAAGGGATACAGTAAACCTGCACTGGTGCATCGGAATCTAATACTGGTCTCCCAGGAGCCGCTCAAAGCACAAACTCTTATAAGATTCACTCTTCTTGTACTTAAGTCGGCATTGTGCCTTTTATATTCAATTCCGATTCGATTTCTAAGTTTCATCGTCAATGTGAAGGTCCAAGGGATACAGTAAACCTGCACTGGTGCATCGGAATCTAATACTGGTCTCTCAGGAGCCGCTCAAAGCACAAACTGTTAGAAGACTCACTCTTCTTGTACTTAAGTTGGCATTGTGCCTTTTATATTCAATTGCGATGCGATTTCTGTGTTTCATCGCCAATGTGTAGGTCCAAGGGATACAGTAAACCTCCACTGGTGCATTGGAATCTAACACTGCTCTCCCAGGAGCCGCTCAAACCACAAACTCTTAGAAGATTCTCTCTTCTTGTACTTAAGTCGGCATTGTGCCTTTTGTACTCAATTCCGATGCGATTTCTGTGTTTCATCGTCAATGCGAAGGTCCAAGGGATACAGTAAACCTGCACTGGTGCATCGCAATCTAATACTGGTCTCCCAGGAGCCGCTCAAACACAAACTGTTAGAAGACGCACTCTTCTTGTACTTAAGTCGGCATTGTGCCTTTTATATTCAATTCCGATGCGATATCTGTGTTTCATCGTCAATGTGAAGGTCCAAGGGATACAGTAAACCTGAGATGGTGCATCGGAATCTAATACTGGTCTCCCAGGAGCCGCTCAAAGCACAAACTGTTAGAAGACTCACTTTTCTTATACTTATGTCGCCATTGTGCCATTCATATTTAATTCCGATGCGATTTCTGTGTTTCATCGTCGATGTGAAGGTCCAATGGATACAGTAAACCTGCACTGGTGCATGGGAATCTAATACTGGTCTCCCAGGAGCCGCTCAAAGCACAAACTCTAAGAAGATTCTTTCTTCTTGTACTTAAGTCGGTATTGTGCCTTTTACATTCAATTCCGATGCGATTTCTGTGTTTCATCGTCAATGTGAAGGTCCAAGGGATACAGTAAACCTGCACAGGTGCATCGGAATCTAATACTTGTCTCTCAGGAGCCGCTCAAAGCACAAACTCTTAGAAGATTCACTCTTCTTGTACTCAAGTCGGCATTGTGCTTTTTATATTCAATTCCGATACGATTTCTGTGTTTCATCGTCAATGTGAAGGTCCAAGGGATACAGTAAACTTGCACTGGTGCATCGGAATCTAATACTGGTCACCCAGGAGCCGCTCAAAGCACAAACTCTTAGAAGATTCACTCTTCTTGTACTTAAGTCGGCATTGTGCCTTTTATATTCAATTTCGATGCGATTTCTGTGTTTCATCGTCAATGTGGAGGTCCAAGGGATACAGTAAACCTGCACTGGTGCATCGGAATCCAATACTGGCCTCCCAGGAGCCGCTCAAAGCACAAACTCTTAGAAGAATCACTCTTCTTGTACTTAAGTCGGCATTGTTCCTTTTATATTCAATTCCGATACGATTTCTGTGTTTCATCGTCAATGTGAAGGTCCAAGGGATACAGTAAACCTGCACTGATGCATCGGAATCCAATACTGGTCTCCCAGGAGCCGCTCACAGCACAAACTCTTAGAAGATTCATTCTTCCTGTACTTAAGTCGTTATTGTGCATTATATATTCAATTCCGATTCGATTTCTGTCTTTCATCGTCATTGTGAAGGTCCAAGGGATACAGTTAACCTGCACTGGTGCATCGGAATCTAATACTGGTCTCCCAGGAGCCGCTCAAAGCACAAATTCATAGAAGGATCACTCTTCTTATACTTGAGTCGGCATTGTGTCTTTTATATTCAATTCCGATGCGATTTCTGTGTTTCATCGTCAATGTGAAGGTCCAAGGGATACAGTAAACCTGCACTGGTGCATCGGAATCTAATAATTGTCTCCCAGGACCCGCTCAAAGCACAAACTCTTAGAAGATTCAGTCTTCTTGTACATAAGTCGGCATTGTGCCTTTTATATTCAATTCCGATGCGATTTGTGTGTTTCATCGTCAATGTGAAGGTCCAAGGGAGACAGTAAACCTCCACTGGTGCATCGGAATCTAATACTGGTCTCCCAGGAGCCGCTCAAAGCACAAACTCTTAGAAGATTCACTCTTCTTGTACTTATGGCGGCATTGTGCCTCTTATATTCAATTCCGATGCGTTTTCTGTGTTTCATCCTCAATGTGAAGGTCCAAGGGATACAGTAAACCTGCACTGGTGCATCGGAATCTAATACTGGTCTCCCAGGAGCCGCTCAAAGTACAAACTCTTAGAAGATTCTTTCTTCCTGTACTTAAGTCGGTATTGTGCCTTTTATATTCAATTCCGATGCGATTTCTGTGTTTCATCGTCAATGTGACGGTCCAAGGGATACAGTAAACCTGCACTGTTGCATCGGAATCTAATACTTGTCTCCCAGGAGCCGCTCAAAGCACAAACTCTTAGAAGATTCACTCTTCTTGTACTTAAGTCCGCATTGTGCCTTTTATATTCAATTCCGATGCGATATCTGTGTTTCATCGTCAATGTGAAGGTCCAAGGGATACAGTACACCTGCACTGGTGCACCGGAATCCAAGACTGGTCTCCCAGGAGCCGCTCAAAGCACAAACTCTTAGAAGATTCACTCTTCTTGTACTTAAGTTGGTATTGTGCTTTTTATATTCAATTCCGATACGATTTCTGTGTTTCATCGTCAATGTGAAGGTCCAAGGGATACAGTAAACTTGCACTGGTGCATCGGAATCTAATACTGGTCTCCCAGAGGCCGCTCAAACCACAAACTCTTAGAAGATTCACTCTTCTTGTACTTAAGTCGGCATTGTGCCTTTTATATTCCATTTCGATGCGACTTCTGTGTTTCATCGTCAATGTGAAGGTCCAAGGGATACAGTAAACCTGCACTGGTGCATCGGAATCCAATACTGGCCTCCCAGGAGCCGCTCAAAGCACAAACTCTTAGAAGATTCACTCTTCTTGTACTTAAGTCGGCATTGTTCCTTTTATATTCAATTCCGATGCGATTTCTGTGTTTCATCGTCAATGTGAAGGTCCAAGGGATACAGTAAACCTGCACTGGTGCATCGGAATCTAATAATTGTCTCCCAGGACCCGCTTAAAGCACAAACTCTTAGAAGATTCACTCTTCACGTACTTAAGTAGGCATTGTGACTTTTATATTCAATTCCGATGCGATTTCTGTGTTTCATCGTCAGTGTGAAGGTCCAAGGGATACAGTACACCTGCACTGGTGCACCGGAATCCAATACTTGTCCCCCAGGAGCCGCTCAAAGCACAAACACTTAGAAGATTCACTCTTCTTGTCCTTAAGTTGGTATTGTGCTTTTTATATTCAATTCCGATACGATTTCTGTGTTTCATCGTCAATGTGAAGGTCCAAGGGATACAGTAAACGTGCACTGGTGCATCGGAATCTAATACTGGTCTCCCAGCAGCCGCTCAAAGCTCAAACTCTTACAAGTTCAGTCTCCATGTACTTAAGTCGGCATTGTGCCTTTTATATTCAATTCCGATGCGATTTGTGTGTTTCATCGTCAATGTGAAGGTCCAAGGGATACAGTAAACCTGCACTGGTGCATCGGAATCTAATACTGGTTTCCCAGGAGCCGCTCAAAGCACAACTCTGAGAAGATTCACTCTTCTTGTACTAAAGGCGGCATTGTGCCTTTTATATTCAATTCCGATGCGATTTCTGTGTTTCATCGTCAATGTGAAGGTCCAAGGGATACAGTTAACCTGCACTGGTGCATCGGAATCTAATACTGGTCTCCCAGGACCCGCTCAAAGCACAAATTCATAGAAGAATCACTCTTCTTATACTAGAGTCGGCATTGTGTCTTTTATATTCAATTCCGATGCGATTTGTGTGTTTCATCGTCAATGTGAAGGTCCAAGGGATACAGTAAATCTGCACTGGTGCATCGGAATCTAATAATTGTCTCCCAGGACCCGCTCAAAGCACAAACTCTTAGAAGATTCACTCTTCATGTACTTAAGTAGGCATTGTGACTTCTATATTCAATTCCGATGCGATTTCTGTGTTTCATCGTCAATGTGAAGGTCCAAGGGATACAGTACACCTGCACAGGTGCACCGGAATTAAATACTGGTCTCCCAGGAGCCGCTCAAAGTACAAACTCTTACAAGAATCACTCTTCTTCTACTTAAGTTGGTATTGTGCTTGTTATTTTCAATTCCGATACGATTTCTGTGTTTCATCGTCAATGTGAAGGTCCAAGGGATACAGTAAACGTGCACTGGTGCATCGGAATCTAATACTGGTCTCCCGGAGCCGCTCAAACCACAAACTCTTAGAAGATTCACTCTTCTTGTACTTAAGTCGGCAATGTGCCTTTTATATTCAATTTCGATGCGATTTCTGTGTTTGATCGTCAATGTGAAGGTCCAAGGGATACAGTAAACCTGCACTGGTGCATCGCAATCCAATACTGGTCTCCCAGGAGCCGCTCAAAGCACAAACTCTTAGAAGATTCACTCTTCTTGTACTTATGTCGGCATTGTGCCTTTTATATTCAATTCCGATGCGATTTCTGTGTTTCATCGTTAATGTGAAGGTCCAAGGGATACAGTAAACCTGCACTGGTGCATCGGAATCCAATACTGGTCTTTCAGGAGCCGCTCAAAGCACAAACTCTTAGAAGATTCACTCTTCTTGTATTTAAGTCGGAATTGTGCCTTTTATATTCAATTCCGATGCGATTTCTGTCTTTCATCGTCAATGTGAAGGTCCAAGGGATACAGTAAACCTGCACTGGTGCATCGGAATCTAATACTGGTCTCCCAGGAGCCGGTCAAACCACAAACTCTTAGAAGATTCACTCTTCTCGTACTTAAGTCGGCATTGTGCCTTTTATATTCAATTCCGATTCGATTTCTGTGTTTCATCGTCAATGTGAAGGTCCAAGGGATACAGTAAACCTGCACTGGTGCATCGGAATCTAATACTGGTCTCCCAGAAGCCGCTCAAAGCACAAACTCTTAGATGATTCACTCTTCTTGTACTTAAGTCGGCATTGTGCCCTTTATATTCAATTCCGATGCAATTTCTGTGTTTCATCGTCAATGTGAAGGTCCAAGGGATACAGTAAACCTGCACTGGTGCATCGGAATCTAATACTGGTCTCCCAGGAGCCGCTCAAAAGCACAAACGCTCAGAAGATTCACTCTTCTTGTACTTATGTCGGCATTGTGCCTTTTATATTCAATTCCGATGCGGTTTCTGTGTTTCATCGTCAATGTGAAGGTCTAAGGGATACAGTGAACCTGCACTGGTGCATCGGAATCTAATACTGGTCTCCCAAGAGCCGCTCAAAGCACAAACTCTTAGAAGATTCAGTCTTCTTGTACTTAAGTCGGCATTGTGCCTTTTATATTCAATTCCGATGCGATTTGTGTGTTTCATCGTCAATGTGAAGGTCCAAGGGAGACAGTAAACCTGCACTGGTGCATCGGAATCTAATACTGGTCTCCCAGGAGCCGCTCAAAGCACAAACTCTTAGAAGATTCACTCTTCTTGTACTTAAGGCGGCATTGTGCCTTTTATATTCAATTCCGATGCGATTTCTGTGTTTCACCGTCAATGTGAAGGTACAAGGGATACAGTAAACCTGCACTGGTGCATCGGAATCTAATACTGTTCTCCCAGGAGCCGCTCAAAGCACAAACTCTTAGAAGATTCTTTCTTCCTGTACTTAAGTCGGTATTGTGCCTTTTATATTCAATTCCGATGCGATTTCTGTGTTTCATCGTCAATGTGAAGGTCCAAGGGATACAGTAAACCTGAACTGTTGCATCTGAATCTAATACTTGTCTCCCAGGAGCCGCTCAAAGCACAAACTCTTAGAAGATTCACTCTTCTTGTACTTAAGTCGGCATTGTGCCTTTTATATTCAATTCCGATGCGATATCTGTGTTTCATCGTCAATGTGAAGGTCCAAGGGATACAGTAAACCTGCACTGGTGCATCGGAATCCAATACTGGACTCCCAGGAGCCGCTCAACGCACAAACTCTTAGAAGATTCACTCTTCTTGTACTTAAGTCGGCATTGTGCCTTTTATATTCAATTCCGATGCGATTTCTGTGTTTCATCGTCAATGTGAAGGTCCAAGGGATACAGTAAACCTGCACTGGTGCATCGGAATCTAACACTGGTCTCCCAGGAGCCGCTCAAAGCACAAACTCTTGGAAGATTCACTCTTCTTGTACTTAAGTCGGCATTGTGCCTTTTATATTCAATTCCGATGCGATTTCTGTGTTTCATCGTCAATGTGAAGGTCCAAGGGATGCAGTATACCTGCACTGGTGCATCGGAATCTAATACTGGTCTCCCATTAGCCGCTCAAAGCACAAACTCATAGAAGATTCACTCTTCTTGTACTTAAGTCGGCATTGTGCCTTTTATATTCAATTCCGATGCGATTTCTGTGTTTCATCCTCAATGTGAAGGTCCAAGGGATACAGTAAACCTGCACTGGTGCATCGGAATCCAATACTGGTCTCCCAGGAGTCGCTCAAAGCACAAACTCTAGGAAGATTCACTCTTCTTCTACGTAAGTCGGAATTGTGCCATTTATATTCAATTCCAATGCGATTTCTGTGTTTCATCGTCAATGTGAAGGTCCAAGGGATACACTAAACCTGCACTGGTGCATCGGAATCTAATACTGGTCTCCCAGGAGCCGCTCACAGCACAAACTCTTAGAAGATTCACTCTTCTTGTACTTAAGTCGGCATTGTGCCTTTTATATTCAATTCCAATGTGATTTCTGTGTTTCATCGTCAATGTGAAGATCCAAGGGATACAGTAAACCTGCACTGGTGCATCGGAATCCAATACTGGTCTCCCAGGAGCCGCTCACAGCACAAACTCTTAGAAGATTCATTCTTCCTGTACTTAAGTCGTTATTGTGCATTTTATATTCAATTCCGATTCGATTTCTGTCTTTCATCGTCAATGTGAAGGTCCAAGGGATACAGTTAACCTGCACTGGTGCATCGGAGTCTGATACTGGTCTCCCAGGAGGCGCTCAAAGCACAAATTCATAGAAGAATCACTCTTCTTATACTTGAGTCGGCATTGTGTCTTTTATATTCAATTCCGATGCGATTTCTGTGTTTCATCGTCAATGTGAAGGTCCAAGGGATACAGTAAACCTGCACTGGTGCATCGGAATCTAATAATTGTCTCCCAGGACCCGCTTAAAGCACAAACTCTTAGAAGATTCACTCTTCACGTACTTAAGTAGGCATTGTGACTTTTATATTCAATTCCGATGCGATTTCTGTGTTTCATCGTCAGTGTGAAGGTCCAAGGGATACAGTACACCTGCACTGGTGCACCGGAATCCAATACTTGTCCCCCAGGAGCCGCTCAAAGCACAAACACTTAGAAGATTCACTCTTCTTGTCCTTAAGTTGGTATTGTGCTTTTTATATTCAATTCCGATACGATTTCTGTGTTTCATCGTCAATGTGAAGGTCCAAGGGATACAGTAAACGTGCACTGGTGCATCGGAATCAAATACTGGTCTCCCAGCAGCCGCTCAAAGCTCAAACTCTTACAAGTTCAGTCTCCATGTACTTAAGTCGGCATTGTGCCTTTTATATTCGATTCCGATGCGATTTGTGTGTTTCATCGTCAATGTGAAGGTCCAAGGGATACAGTAAACCTGCACTGGTGCATCGGTATCTAATACTGGTTTCCCAGGAGCCGCTCAAAGCACAAACTCTTAGAAGATTCACTCTTCTTGTACTAAAGGCGGCATTGTGCCTTTTATATTCAATTCCGATGCGATTTCTGTGTTTCATCGTCAATGTGAAGGTCCAAGGGATACAGTTAACCTGCACTGGTGCATCGGAATCTAATACTGGTCTCCCAGGACCCGCTCAAAGCACAAATTCATAGAAGAATCACTCTTCTTATACTAGAGTCGGCATTGTGTCATTTATATTCAATTCCGATGCGATTTGTGTGTTTCATCGTCAATGTGAAGGTCCAAGGGATACAGTAAATCTGCACTGGTGCATCGGAATCTAATAATTGTCTCCCAGGACCCGCTCAAAGCACAAACTCTTAGAAGATTCACTCTTCATGTACTTAAGTAGGCATTGTGACTTTTAAATTCAATTCCGATGCGATTTCTGTGTTTCATCGTCAATGTGAAGGTCCAAGGGATACAGTGAACCTGCACTGGTGCATCGGAATCTAATACTGGTCTCCCAAGAGCCGCTCAAAGCACAAACTCTTAGAAGATTCAGTCTTCTTGTACTTAAGTCGGCATTGTGCCTTTTATATTCAATTCCGATGCGATTTGTGTGTTTCATCGTCAATGTGAAGGTCCAAGGGAGACAGTAAACCTGCACTGGTGCATCGGAATCTAATACTGGTCTCCCAGGAGCCGCTCAAAGCACAAACTCTTAGAAGATTCACTCTTCTTGTACTTAAGGCGGCATTGTGCCTTTTATATTCAATTCCGATGCGATTTCTGTGTTTCACCGTCAATGTGAAGGTACAAGGGATACAGTAAACCTGCACTGGTGCATCGGAATCTAATACTGTTCTCCCAGGAGCCGCTCAAAGCACAAACTCTTAGAAGATTCTTTCTTCCTGTACTTAAGTCGGTATTGTGCCTTTTATATTCAATTCCGATGCGATTTCTGTGTTTCATCGTCAATGTGAAGGTCCAAGGGATACAGTAAACCTGAACTGTTGCATCTGAATCTAATACTTGTCTCCCAGGAGCCGCTCAAAGCACAAACTCTTAGAAGATTCACTCTTCTTGTACTTAAGTCGGCATTGTGCCTTTTATATTCAATTCCGATGCGATATCTGTGTTTCATCGTCAATGTGAAGGTCCAAGGGATACAGTAAACCTGCACTGGTGCATCGGAATCCAATACTGGACTCCCAGGAGCCGCTCAACGCACAAACTCTTAGAAGATTCACTCTTCTTGTACTTAAGTCGGCATTGTGCCTTTTATATTCAATTCCGATGCGATTTCTGTGTTTCATCGTCAATGTGAAGGTCCAAGGGATACAGTAAACCTGCACTGGTGCATCGGAATCTAACACTGGTCTCCCAGGAGCCGCTCAAAGCACAAACTCTTGGAAGATTCACTCTTCTTGTACTTAAGTCGGCATTGTGCCTTTTATATTCAATTCCGATGCGATTTCTGTGTTTCATCGTCAATGTGAAGGTCCAAGGGATGCAGTATACCTGCACTGGTGCATCGGAATCTAATACTGGTCTCCCATTAGCCGCTCAAAGCACAAACTCATAGAAGATTCACTCTTCTTGTACTTAAGTCGGCATTGTGCCTTTTATATTCAATTCCGATGCGATTTCTGTGTTTCATCCTCAATGTGAAGGTCCAAGGGATACAGTAAACCTGCACTGGTGCATCGGAATCCAATACTGGTCTCCCAGGAGTCGCTCAAAGCACAAACTCTAGGAAGATTCACTCTTCTTCTACGTAAGTCGGAATTGTGCCTATTATATTCAATTCCAATGCGATTTCTGTGTTTCATCGTCAATGTGAAGGTCCAAGGGATACACTAAACCTGCACTGGTGCATCGGAATCTAATACTGGTCTCCCAGGAGCCGCTCACAGCACAAACTCTTAGAAGATTCACTCTTCTTGTACTTAAGTCGGCATTGTGCCTTTTATATTCAATTCCAATGTGATTTCTGTGTTTCATCGTCAATGTGAAGATCCAAGGGATACAGTAAACCTGCACTGGTGCATCGGAATCCAATACTGGTCTCCCAGGAGCCGCTCACAGCACAAACTCTTAGAAGATTCATTCTTCCTGTACTTAAGTCGTTATTGTGCATTTTATATTCAATTCCGATTCGATTTCTGTCTTTCATCGTCAATGTGAAGGTCCAAGGGATACAGTTAACCTGCACTGGTGCATCGGAGTCTGATACTGGTCTCCCAGGAGGCGCTCAAAGCACAAATTCATAGAAGAATCACTCTTCTTATACTTGAGTCGGCATTGTGTCTTTTATATTCAATTCCGATGCGATTTCTGTGTTTCATCGTCAATGTGAAGGTCCAAGGGATACAGTAAACCTGCACTGGTGCATCGGAATCTAATAATTGTCTCCCAGGACCCGCTTAAAGCACAAACTCTTAGAAGATTCACTCTTCACGTACTTAAGTAGGCATTGTGACTTTTATATTCAATTCCGATGCGATTTCTGTGTTTCATCGTCAGTGTGAAGGTCCAAGGGATACAGTACACCTGCACTGGTGCACCGGAATCCAATACTTGTCCCCCAGGAGCCGCTCAAAGCACAAACACTTAGAAGATTCACTCTTCTTGTCCTTAAGTTGGTATTGTGCTTTTTATATTCAATTCCGATACGATTTCTGTGTTTCATCGTCAATGTGAAGGTCCAAGGGATACAGTAAACGTGCACTGGTGCATCGGAATCTAATACTGGTCTCCCAGCAGCCGCTCAAAGCTCAAACTCTTACAAGTTCAGTCTCCATGTACTTAAGTCGGCATTGTGCCTTTTATATTCGATTCCGATGCGATTTGTGTGTTTCATCGTCAATGTGAAGGTCCAAGGGATACAGTAAACCTGCACTGGTGCATCGGTATCTAATACTGGTTTCCCAGGAGCCGCTCAAAGCACAAACTCTTAGAAGATTCACTCTTCTTGTACTAAAGGCGGCATTGTGCCTTTTATATTCAATTCCGATGCGATTTCTGTGTTTCATCGTCAATGTGAAGGTCCAAGGGATACAGTTAACCTGCACTGGTGCATCGGAATCTAATACTGGTCTCCCAGGACCCGCTCAAAGCACAAATTCATAGAAGAATCACTCTTCTTATACTAGAGTCGGCATTGTGTCATTTATATTCAATTCCGATGCGATTTGTGTGTTTCATCGTCAATGTGAAGGTCCAAGGGATACAGTAAATCTGCACTGGTGCATCGGAATCTAATAATTGTCTCCCAGGACCCGCTCAAAGCACAAACTCTTAGAAGATTCACTCTTCATGTACTTAAGTAGGCATTGTGACTTTTAAATTCAATTCCGATGCGATTTCTGTGTTTCATCGTCAATGTGAAGGTCCAAGGGATACAGTAAACCTGCACTGGTGCATCGGAATCCAATACTGGTCTCCCAGGAGCCGCTCACAGCACAAACTCTTAGAAGATTCATTCTTCCTGTACTTAAGTCGTTATTGTGCATTTTATATTCAATTCCGATTCGATTTCTGTCTTTCATCGTCAATGTGAAGGTCCAAGGGATACAGTTAACCTGCACTGGTGCATCGGAGTCTAATACTGGTCTCCCAGGAGGCGCTCAAAGCACAAATTCATAGAAGAATCACTCTTCTTATACTTGAGTCGGCATTGTGTCTTTTATATTCAATTCCGATGCGATTTCTGTGTTTCATCGTCAATGTGAAGGTCCAAGGGATACAGTAAACCTGCACTGGCGCATCGGAATCTAATAATTGTCTCCCAGGACCCGCTTAAAGCACAAACTCTTAGAAGATTCACTCTTCACGTACTTAAGTAGGCATTGTGACTTTTATATTCAATTCCGATGCGATTTCTGTGTTTCATCGTCAGTGTGAAGGTCCAAGGGATACAGTACACCTGCACTGGTGCACCGGAATCCAATACTGGTCCCCCAGGAGCCGCTCAAAGCACAAACACTTAGAAGATTCACTCTTCTTGTACTTAAGTTGGTATTGTGCTTTTTATATTCAATTCCGATACGATTTCTGTGTTTCATCGTCAATGTGAAGGTCCAAGGGATACAGTAAACGTGCACTGGTGCATCGGAATCTAATACTGGTCTCCCAGCAGCCGCTCAAAGCTCAAACTCTTACAAGTTCAGTCTCCATGTACTTAAGTCGGCATTGTGCCTTTTATATTCAATTCCGATGCGATTTGTGTGTTTCATCCTCAATGTGAAGGTCCAAGGGATACAGTAAACCTGCACTGGTGCATCGGAATCTAATACTGGTTTCCCAGGAGCCGCTCAAAGCACAAACTCTTAGAAGATTCACTCTTCTTGTACTAAAGGCGGCATTGTGCCTTTTATATTCAATTCCGATGCGATTTCTATGTTTCATCGTCAATGTGAAGGTCCAAGGGATACAGTTAACCTGCACTGGTGCATCGGAATCTAATACTGGTCTCCCAGGACCCGCTCAAAGCACAAATTCATAGAAGAATCACTCTTCTTATACTAGAGTCGGCATTGTGTCATTTATATTCAATTCCGATGCGATTTGTGTGTTTCATCGTCAATGTGAAGGTCCAAGGGATACAGTAAATCTGCACTGGTGCATCGGAATCTAATAATTGTCTCCCAGGACCCGCTCAAAGCACAAACTCTTAGAAGATTCACTCTTCATGTACTTAAGTAGGCATTGTGACTTTTATATTCAATTCCGATGCGATTTGTGTGTTTCATCGTCAATGTGAAGGTCCAAGGGATACAGTACACCTGCACAGGTGCACCGGAATTAAATACTGGTCTCCCAGGAGCCGCTCAAAGTACAGACTCTTACAAGAATCACTCTTCTTCTACTTAAGTTGGTATTGTGCTTGTTATTTTCAATTCCGATACGATTTCTGTGTTTCATCATCAATGTGAAGGTCCAAGGGATACAGTAAACGTGCACTGGTGCATCGGAATCTAATACTGGTCTCCCGGAGCCGCTCAAACCACAAACTCTTAGAAGATTCACTCTTCTTGTACTTAAGTCGGCAATGTGCCTTTTATATTCAATTCCGATGCGATTTGTGTGTTTCATCGTCAATGTGAAGGTCCAAGGGATACAGTAAACCTGCACTGGTGCATCGCAATCCAATACTGGTCTCCCAGGAGCCGCTCAAAGCACAAACTCTTAGAAGATTCACTCTTCTTGTACTTAAGTCGGCATTGTGCCTTTTATATTCAATTCCGATGCGATTTCTGTGTTTCATCGTTAATTTGAAGGCCTAAGGGATACAGTAAACCTGCACTGGTGCATCGGAATCCAATACTGGTCTCCCAGGAGCCGCTCAAAGCACAAACTCTTAGAAGATTCACTCTTCTTGTATTTAAGTCGGAATTGTGCCTTTTATATTCAATTCCGATGCGATTTCTGTGTTTCATCGTCAATGTGAAGGTCCAAAAGATACAGTAAACCTCCACTGGTGCATCGGAATCTAATACTGGTCTCCCAGGAGCCGGTCAAACCACAAACTCTTAGAAGATTCAGTCTTCTTGTACTTAAGTCGGCATTGTGCCTTTTATATTCAATTCCGATGCGATTTGTGTGTTTCATCGTCAATGTGAAGGTCCAAGGGAGACAGTAAACCTGCACTGGTGCATCGGAATCTAATACTGGTCTCCCAGGAGCCGCTCAAAGCACAAACTCTTAGAAGATTCACTCTTCTTGTACTTAAGGCGGCATTGTGCCTTTTATATTCAATTCCGATGCGATTTCTGTGTTTCACCGTCAATGTGAAGGTACAAGGGATACAGTAAACCTGCACTGGTGCATCGGAATCTAATACTGTTCTCCCAGGAGCCGCTCAAAGCACAAACTCTTAGAAGATTCTTTCTTCCTGTACTTAAGTCGGTATTGTGCCTTTTATATTCAATTCCGATGCGATTTCTGTGTTTCATCGTCAATGTGAAGGTCCAAGGGATACAGTAAACCTGAACTGTTGCATCTGAATCTAATACTTGTCTCCCAGGAGCCGCTCAAAGCACAAACTCTTAGAAGATTCTTTCTTCCTGTACTTAAGTCGGTATTGTGCCTTTTATATTCAATTCCGATGCGATTTCTGTGTTTCATCGTCAATGTGAAGGTCCAAGGGATACAGTAAAGCTGAACTGTTGCATCTGAATCTAATACTTGTCTCCCAGGAGCCGCTCAAAGCACAAACTCTTAGAAGATTCACTCTTCTTGTACTTAAGTCGGCATTGTGCCTTTTATATTCAATTCCGATGCGATATCTGTGTTTCATCGTCAATGTGAAGGTCCAAGGGATACAGTAAACCTGCACTGGTGCATCGGAATCCAATACTGGACTCCCAGGAGCCGCTCAACGCACAAACTCTTAGAAGATTCACTCTTCTTGTACTTAAGTCGGCATTGTGCCTTTTATATTCAATTCCGATGCGATTTCTGTGTTTCATCGTCAATGTGAAGGTCCAAGGGATACAGTAAACCTGCACTGGTGCATCGGAATCTAACACTGGTCTCCCAGGAGCCGCTCAAAGCACAAACTCTTGGAAGATTCACTCTTCTTGTACTTAAGTCGGCATTGTGCCTTTTATATTCAATTCCGATGCGATTTCTGTGTTTCATCGTCAATGTGAAGGTCCAAGGGATGCAGTATACCTGCACTGGTGCATCGGAATCTAATACTGGTCTCCCATTAGCCGCTCAAAGCACAAACTCATAGAAGATTCACTCTTCTTGTACTTAAGTCGGCATTGTGCCTTTTATATTCAATTCCGATGCGATTTCTGTGTTTCATCCTCAATGTGAAGGTCCAAGGGATACAGTAAACCTGCACTGGTGCATCGGAATCCAATACTGGTCTCCCAGGAGTCGCTCAAAGCACAAACTCTAGGAAGATTCACTCTTCTTCTACTTAAGTCGGAATTGTGCCATTTATATTCAATTCCAATGCGATTTCTGTGTTTCATCGTCAATGTGAAGGTCCAAGGGATACACTAAACCTGCACTGGTGCATCGGAATCTAATACTGGTCTCCCAGGAGCCGCTCACAGCACAAACTCTTAGAAGATTCACTCTTCTTGTACTTAAGTCGGCATTGTGCCTTTTATATTCAATTCCAATGTGATTTCTGTGTTTCATCGTCAATGTGAAGATCCAAGGGATACAGTAAACCTGCACTGGTGCATCGGAATCCAATACTGGTCTCCCAGGAGCCGCTCACAGCACAAACTCTTAGAAGATTCATTCTTCCTGTACTTAAGTCGTTATTGTGCATTTTATATTCAATTCCGATTCGATTTCTGTCTTTCATCGTCAATGTGAAGGTCCAAGGGATACAGTTAACCTGCACTGGTGCATCGGAGTCTAATACTGGTCTCCCAGGAGGCGCTCAAAGCACAAATTCATAGAAGAATCACTCTTCTTATACTTGAGTCGGCATTGTGTCTTTTATATTCAATTCCGATGCGATTTCTGTGTTTCATCGTCAATGTGAAGGTCCAAGGGATACAGTAAACCTGCACTGGTGCATCGGAATCTAATAATTGTCTCCCAGGACCCGCTTAAAGCACAAACTCTTAGAAGATTCACTCTTCACGTACTTAAGTAGGCATTGTGACTTTTATATTCAATTCCGATGCGATTTCTGTGTTTCATCGTCAGTGTGAAGGTCCAAGGGATACAGTACACCTGCACTGGTGCACCGGAATCCAATACTGGTCCCCCAGGAGCCGCTCAAAGCACAAACACATAGAAGATTCACTCTTCTTGTACTTAAGTTGGTATTGTGCTTTTTATATTCAATTCCGATACGATTTCTGTGTTTCATCGTCAATGTGAAGGTCCAAGGGATACAGTAAACGTGCACTGGTGCATCGGAATCTAATACTGGTCTCCCAGCAGCCGCTCAAAGCTCAAACTCTTACAAGTTCAGTCTCCATGTACTTAAGTCGGCATTGTGCCTTTTATATTCGATTCCGATTCGATTTGTGTGTTTCATCGTCAATGTGAAGGTCCAAGGGATACAGTAAACCTGCACTGGTGCATCGGAATCTAATACTGGTTTCCCAGGAGCCGCTCAAAGCACAAACTCTTAGAAGATTCACTCTTCTTGTACTAAAGGCGGCATTGTGCCTTTTATATTCAATTCCGATGCGATTTCTGTGTTTCATCGTCAATGTGAAGGTCCAAGGGATACAGTTAACCTGCACTGGTGCATCGGAATCTAATACTGGTCTCCCAGGACCCGCTCAAAGCACAAATTCATAGAAGAATCACTCTTCTTATACTAGAGTCGGCATTGTGTCATTTATATTCAATTCCGATGCGATTTGTGTGTTTCATCGTCAATGTGAAGGTCCAAGGGATACAGTAAATCTGCACTGGTGCATCGGAATCTAATAATTGTCTCCTAGGACCCGCTCAAAGCACAAACTCTTAGAAGATTCACTCTTCATGTACTTAAGTAGGCATTGTGACTTTTAAATTCAATTCCGATGCGATTTCTGTGTTTCATCGTCAATGTGAAGGTCCAAGGGATACAGTAAACCTGCACTGGTGCATCGGAATCCAATACTGGTCTCCCAGGAGCCGCTCACAGCACAAACTCTTAGAAGATTCATTCTTCCTGTACTTAAGTCGTTATTGTGCATTTTATATTCAATTCCGATTCGATTTCTGTCTTTCATCGTCAATGTGAAGGTCAAGGGATACAGTTAACCTGCACTGGTGCATCGGAGTCTAATACTGGCCTCCCAGGAGGCGCTCAAAGCACAAATTCATAGAAGAATCACTCTTCTTATACTTGAGTCGGCATTGTGTCTTTTATATTCAATTCCGATGCGATTTCTGTGTTTCATCGTCAATGTGAAGGTCCAAGGGATACAGTAAACCTGCACTGGTGCATCGGAATCTAATAATTGTCTCCCAGGACCCGCTTAAAGTACAAACTCTTAGAAGATTCACTCTTCACGTACTTAAGTAGGCATTGTGACTTTTATATTCAATTCCGATGCGATTTCTGTGTTTCATCGTCAGTGTGAAGGTCCAAGGGATACAGTACACCTGCACTGGTGCACCGGAATCCAATACTGGTCCCCCAGGAGCCGCTCAAAGCACAAACACTTAGAAGATTCACTCTTCTTGTACTTAAGTTGGTATTGTGCTTTTTATATTCAATTCCGATACGATTTCTGTGTTTCATCGTCAATGTGAAGGTCCAAGGGATACAGTAAACGTGCACTGGTGCATCGGAATCTAATACTGGTCTCCCAGCAGCCGCTCAAAGCTCAAACTCTTACAAGTTCAGTCTCCATGTACTTAAGTCGGCATTGTGCCTTTTATATTCAATTCCGATGCGATTTGTGTGTTTCATCGTCAATGTGAAGGTCCAAGGGATACAGTAAATCTGCACTGGTGCATCGGAATCTAATAATTGTCTCCCAGGACCCGCTCAAAGCACAAACTCTTAGAAGATTCACTCTTCATTTACTTAAGTAGGCATTGTGACTTTTATATTCAATTCCGATGCGATTTCTGTGTTTCATCGTCAATGTGAAGGTCCAAGGGATACAGTACACCTGCACAGGTGCACCGGAATTAAATACTGGTCTCCCAGGAGCCGCTCAAAGTACAGACTCTTACAAGAATCACTCTTCTTCTACTTAAGTTGGTATTGTGCTTGTTATTTTCAATTCCGATACGATTTCTGTGTTTCATCATCAATGTGAAGGTCCAAGGGATACAGTAAACGTGCACTGGTGCATCGGAATCTAATACTGGTCTCCCGGAGCCGCTCAAACCACAAACTCTTAGAAGATTCACTCTTCTTGTACTTAAGTCGGCAATGTGCCTTTTATATTCAATTCCGATGCGATTTGTGTGTTTCATCGTCAATGTGAAGGTCCAAGGGATACAGTAAACCTGCACTGGTGCATCGCAATCCAATACTGGTCTCCCAGGAGCCGCTCAAAGCACAAACTCTTAGAAGATTCACTCTTCTTGTACTTAAGTCGGCATTGTGCCTTTTATATTCAATTCCGATGCGATTTCTGTGTTTCATCGTTAATGTGAAGGCCTAAGGGATACAGTAAACCTGCACTGGTGCATCGGAATCCAATACTGGTCTCCCAGGAGCCGCTCAAAGCACAAACTCTTAGAAGATTCACTCTTCTTGTATTTAAGTCGGAATTGTGCCTTTTATATTCAATTCCGATGCGATTTCTGTCTTTCATCGTCAATGTGAAGGTCCAAAAGATACAGTAAACCTCCACTGGTGCATCGGAATCTAATACTGGTCTCCCAGGAGCCGGTCAAACCACAAACTCTTAGAAGATTCAGTCTTCTTGTACTTAAGTCGGCATTGTGCCTTTTATATTCAATTCCGATGCGATTTGTGTGTTTCATCGTCAATGTGAAGGTCCAAGGGAGACAGTAAACCTCCACTGGTGCATCGGAATCTAATACTGGTCTCCCAGGAGCCGCTCAAAGCACAAACTCTTAGAAGATTCACTCTTCTTGTACTTAAGGCGGCATTGTGCCTTTTATATTCAATTCCGATGCGATTTCTGTGTTTCACCGTCAATGTGAAGGTACAAGGGATACAGTAAACCTGCACTGGTGCATCGGAATCTAATACTGTTCTCCCAGGAGCCGCTCAAAGCACAAACTCTTAGAAGATTCTTTCTTCCTGTACTTAAGTCGGTATTGTGCCTTTTATATTCAATTCCGATGCGATTTCTGTGTTTCATCGTCAATGTGAAGGTCCAAGGGATACAGTAAACCTGAACTGTTGCATCTGAATCTAATACTTGTCTCCCAGGAGCCGCTCAAAGCACAAACTCTTAGAAGATTCACTCTTCTTGTACTTAAGTCGGCATTGTGCCTTTTATATTCAATTCCGAAGCGATATCTGTGTTTCATCGTCTATGTGAAGGTCCAAGGGATACAGTAAACCTGCACTGGTGCATCGGAATCCAATACTGGACTCCCAGGAGCCGCTCAACGCACAAACTCTTAGAAGATTCACTCTTCTTGTACTTAAGTCGGCATTGTGCCTTTTATATTCAATTCCGATGCGATTTCTGTGTTTCATCGTCAATGTGAAGGTCCAAGGGATACAGTAAACCTGCACTGGTGCATCGGAATCTAACACTGGTCTCCCAGGAGCCGCTCAAAGCACAAACTCTTGGAAGATTCACTCTTCTTGTACTTAAGTCGGCATTGTGCCTTTTATATTCAATTCCGATGCGATTTCTGTGTTTCATCGTCAATGTGAAGGTCCAAGGGATGCAGTATACCTGCACTGGTGCATCGGAATCTAATACTGGTCTCCCATTAGCCGCTCAAAGCACAAACTCATAGAAGATTCACTCTTCTTGTACTTAAGTCGGCATTGTGCCTTTTATATTCAATTCCGATGCGATTTCTGTGTTTCATCCTCAATGTGAAGGTCCAAGGGATACAGTAAACCTGCACTGGTGCATCGGAATCCAATACTGGTCTCCCAGGAGTCGCTCAAAGCACAAACTCTAGGAATATTCACTCTTCTTCTACTTAAGTCGGAATTGTGCCATTTCTATTCAATTCCAATGCGATTTCTGTGTTTCATCGTCAATGTGAAGGTCCAAGGGATACACTAAACCTGCACTGGTGCATCGGAATCTAATACTGGTCTCCCAGGAGCCGCTCACAGCACAAACTCTTAGAAGATTCACTCTTCTTGTACTTAAGTCGGCATTGTGCCTTTTATATTCAATTCCAATGTGATTTCTGTGATTCATCGTCAATGTGAAGATCCAAGGGATACAGTAAACCTGCACTGGTTCATCGGAATCTAATACTGGTCTCCCAGGAGCCGCTCATACCACAAACTCTTAGAAGATTCACTCTTCTTGTACTTAAGTTGGTATTGTGCTTTTTATATTCAATTCCGATGCGATTTCTGTGTTTCATCCTCAATGTGAAGGTCCAAGGGATACAGTAAACCTGCACTGGTGCATCGGAATCTAATACTGGTCTCCCAGGAGCCGCTCAAACCACAAACTCTTAGAAGATTCACTCTTCTTGTACTTAAGCCGGCATTGTGCCTCTTATATTCAATTCCGATGCGATTTCTGTGTTTCATCGTCAATGTGAAGGTCCAAGGGATACAGTAAACATGCACTGGTGCATCGGAATCTAATACTGGTCTTCCAGGAGCCGCTCAAAGCACAAACTCTTAGAAGATTCACTCTTCTTGTACTTAAGTCGGCATTGTGCCTTTTATATTCAATTCCGATGCGATTTGTGTGTTTCATCGTCAATGTGAAGGTCCAAGGGATACAGTAAACCTGAACTGGTGCATTGGAATGTAATAGTGGTATCCCAGGAGCCGCTCAAAGCACAAACTCTTATAAGATTCACTCTTCTTGTACTTATGTCGGCATTGTGCCTCTTATATTCAATTCCGATGCGATTTCTGTGTTTCATCGTCAATGTGAAGGTCCAAGGGATACAGTAAACCTGCACTGGTGCATCGGAATCTAATACTGGTCTCCCAGGAGCCGCTCAAAGCACAAACTATTACAAGATTCACTCTTCTTGTACTTAAGTCGGCATTGTGCCTTTTATATTCAATTCCGATGCGATTTCTGTGTTTCATCCTCAATGTGAAGGTCCAAGGGATACAGTAAACCTGCTCTGGAGCATCGGAATCTAATACTGGTCTCCCAGGAGCCGCTCAAACCACAAATTCTTACAAGATTCACTCTTCTTGTACTTATGTCGGCATTGTGCCTTTTATGTTCAATTCCAATGCGATTTCTGGGTTTCACCGTCAATGTGAAGGTCCAAGGGATACAGTAAACCTCCACAGGTGCATTGGAATCTAACACTGCTCTCCCAGGAGCAACTCAAACCACAAACTCTTAGAAGATTCTCTCTTCTTGTACTTAAGTCGGCATTGTGCCTTTTGTACTCAATTCCGATGCGATTTCTGTGTTTCATCGTCAATGTGAAGGTCCAAGGGATACAGTAAACCTGCACAGTTGCATCGGAATCTAATACTTGTCTCCCAGGAGCCGCTCAAAGCACAAACTCTTAGAAGATTCACTCTTCTTGTACTCAAGTCGGCATTGTGCTTTTTATATTCAATTCCGATACGATTTCTGTGTTTCATCGTCAATGTGAAGGTCCAAGGGATACAGTAAACTTGCACTGGTGCATCGGAATCTAATACTGGTCGCCCAGGAGCCGCTCAAACCACAAACTCTTAGAAGATTCACTCTTCTTGTACTTAAGTCGGCATTGTGCCTTTTATATTCAATTTCGATGCGATTTCTGTGTTTCATCGTCAATGTGAAGGTCCAAGGGATACAGTAAACCTGCACTGGTGCATCGGAATCTAATACTGGTCTCCCAGGAGCCGCTCAAAGCACAAATTCATAGAAGAATCACTCTTCTTATACTTGAGTCGGCATTGTGTCTTTTATATTCAATTCCGATGCGATTTCTGTGTTTCAACGTCAATGTGAAGGTCCAAGGGATACAGTAAACCTGCACTGGTGCATCGGAATCTAATAATTGTCTCCCAGGACCCGCTCAAAGCACAAACTCTTAGAAGATTCACTCTTCATGTACTTAAGTAGGCATTGTGACTTTTATATTCAATTCCGATGCGATTTCTGTGTTTCATCGTCAGTGTGAAGGTCCAAGGGATACAGTACACCTGCACTGGTGCACCGGAATCCAATACTGGTCCCCCAGGAGCCGCTCAAAGCACAAACACTTAGAAGATTCACTCTTCTTGTACTTAAGTTGGTATTGTGCTTTTTATATTCAATTCCGATACGATTTCTGTGTTTCATCGTCAATGTGAAGGTCCAAGGGATACAGTAAACGTGCACTGGTGCATCGGAATCTAATACTGGTCTCCCAGGAGCCGCTCAAAGCTCAAACTCTTACAAGTTCAGTCTTCATGTACTTAAGTCGGCATTGTGCCTTTTATATTCAATTCCGATGCGATTTGTGTGTTTCATCGTCAATGTGAAGGTCCAAGGGATACAGTAAACCTGCACTGGTGCATCGGTATCTAATACTGGTTTCCCAGGAGCCGCTCAAAGCACACTCTCTTAGAAGATTCACTCTTCTTGTACTTAAGTCGGCATTGTGCCTTTTATTTTCAATTCCGATGCGATATCTGTGTTTCATCGTCAATGTGAAGGTCCAAGGGATACAGTACACCTGCACTGGTGCACCGGAATCCAATACTGGTCTCCCAGGAGCCGCTCAAAGCACAAACTCTTAGAAGATTCACTCCTCTTGTACTTAAGTTGGTATTGTGCTTTTTATATTCAGTTCCGATACGATTTCTGTGTTTCATCGTCAATGTGAAGGTCCAAGGGATACAGTAAACTTGCACTGGTGCATCGGAATCTAATACTGGTCTCCCAGGAGCCGCTCAAACCACAAACTCTTAGAAGATTCACTCTTCTTGTACTTAAGTCGGCATTGTGCCTTTTATATTCAATTTCGATGCAATTTCTGTCTTTCATCGTCAATGTGAAGGTCCAAGGGATACAGTAAACCTGCACTGGTGCATCGGAATCCAATACTGGCCTCCCAGGAGCCGCTCAAAGCACAAACTCTTAGAAGATTCACTCTTCTTGTACTTAAGTCGGCATTGTTCCTTTTATATTCAATTCCGATGCGATTTCTGTGTTTCATCGTCAATGTGAAGGTCCAAGGGATACAGTAAACCTGCACTGGTGCATCGGAATCCAATACTGGTCTCCCAGGAGCCGCTCACAGCACAAACTCTTAGAAGATTCATTCTTCCTGTACTTAAGTCGTTATTGTGCATTTTATATTCAATTCCGATTCGATTTCTGTCTTTCATCGTCAATGTGAAGGTCCAAGGGATACAGTTAACCTGCACTGGTGCATCGGAATCTAATACTGGTCTCCCAGGAGCCGCTCAAAGCACAAATTCATAGAAGATTCACTCTTCTTGAACTTAAGTCGGCATTGTGCCTTTTATATTCAATTCCGATGCGATTTCTGTGTTTCATCGTCAATGTGAAGGTCCAAGGGATACAGTAAACCTGCACTGGTGCATCGGAATCTAATAATTGTCTCCCAGGAGCCGCTCAAAGCACAAACTCTTAGAAGATTCACTCTTCTTGTACTCAAGTCGGCATTGTGCTTTTTATATTCAATTCCGATACGATTTCTGTGTTTCATCGTCAATGTGAAGGTCCATGGGATACAGTAAACTTCCACTGGTGCATCGGAATCTAATACTGGTCTCCCAGGAGCCGCTCAAACCACAAACTCTTAGAAGATTCACTCTTCTTGTACTTAAGTCGGCATTGTGCCTTTTATATTCAATTTCGATGCGATTTCTGTGTTTCATCGTCAATGTGAAGGTCCAAGGGATACAGTAAACCTGCACTGGTGCATCGGAATCCAATACTGGCCTCCCAGGAGCCGCTCAAAGCACAAACTCTTAGAAGATTCACTCTTCTTGTACTTAAGTCGGCATTGTTCCTTTTATATTCAATTCCGATGCGATTTCTGTGTTTCATCGTCAATGTGAAGGTCCAAGGGATACAGTAAACCTGCACTGGTGCATGGGAATCCAATACTGGTCTCCCAGGAGCCGCTCACAGCACAAACTCTTAGAAGATTCATTCTTCCTGTACTTAAGTCGTTATTGTGCATTTTATATTCAATTCCGATTCGATTTCTGTCTTTCATCGTCAATGTGAAGGTCCAAGGGATACAGTTAACCTGCACTGGTGCATCGGAATCTAATACTGGTCTCCCAGGAGCCGCTCAAAGCACAAATTCATAGAAGAATCACTCTTCTTATACTTGAGTCGGCATTGTGTCTTTTATATTCTATTCCGATGCGATTTCTGTGTTTCATCGTCAATGTGAAGGTCCAAGGGATACAGTAAACCTGCACTGGTGCATCGGAATCAAATAATTTTCTCCCAGGACCCGCTCAAAGCACAAACTCTTAGAAGATTCACTCTTCATGTACTTAAGTAGGCATTGTGACTTTTATATTCAATTCCGATGCGATTTCTGTGTTTCATCGTCAGTGTGAAGGTCCAAGGGATACAGTACACCTGCACTGGTGCACCGGAATCCAATACTGGTCTCCCAGGAGCCGCTCAAAGCACAAACTCTTAGAAGATTCACTCCTCTTGTACTTAAGTTGGTATTGTGCTTTTTATATTCAATTCCGATACGATTTCTGTGTTTCATCGTCAATGTGAAGGTCCAAGGGATACAGTAAACTTGCACTGGTGCATCGGAATCTAATACTGGTCTCCCAGGAGCCGCTCAAACCACAAACTCTTAGAAGATTCACTCTTCTTGTACTTAAGTCGGCATTGTGCCTTTTATATTCAATTTCGATGCAATTTCTGTGTTTCATCGTCAATGTGAAGGTCCAAGGGATACAGTAAACCTGCACTGGTGCATCGGAATCCAATACTGGCCTCCCAGGAGCCGCTCAAAGCACAAACTCTTAGAAGATTCACTCTTCTTGTACTTAAGTCGGCATTGTTCCTTTTATATTCAATTCCGATGCGATTTCTGTGTTTCATCGTCAATGTGAAGGTCCAAGGGATACAGTAAACCTGCACTGGTGCATCGGAATCCAATACTGGTCTCCCAGGAGCCGCTCACAGCACAAACTCTTAGAAGATTCATTCTTCCTGTACTTAAGTCGTTATTGTGCATTTTATATTCAATTCCGATTCGATTTCTGTCATTCATCGTCAATGTGAAGGTCCAAGGGATACAGTTAACCTGCACTGGTGCATCGGAATCTAATACTGGTCTCCCAGGAGCCGCTCAAAGCACAAATTCATAGAAGATTCACTCTTCTTGAACTTAAGTCGGCATTGTGCCTTTTATATTCAATTCCGATGCGATTTCTGTGTTTCATCGTCAATGTGAAGGTCCAAGGGATACAGTAAACCTGCACTGGTGCATCGGAATCTAATAATTGTCTCCCAGGAGCCGCTCAAAGCACAAACTCTTAGAAGATTCACTCTTCTTGTACTCAAGTCGGCATTGTGCTTTTTATATTCAATTCCGATACGATTTCTGTGTTTCATCGTCAATGTGAAGGTCCAAGGGATACAGTAAACTTGCACTGGTGCATCGGAATCTAATACTGGTCTCCCAGGAGCCGCTCAAACCACAAACTCTTAGAAGATTCACTCTTCTTGTACTTAAGTCGGCATTGTGCCTTTTATATTCAATTTCGATGCGATTTCTGTGTTTCATCGTCAATGTGAAGGTCCAAGGGATACAGTAAACCTGCACTGGTGCATCAGAATCCAATACTGGCCTCCCAGGAGCCGCTCAAAGCACAAACTCTTAGAAGATTCACTCTTCTTGTACTTAAGTCGGCATTGTTCCTTTTATATTCAATTCCGATGCGATTTCTGTGTTTCATCGTCAATGTGAAGGTCCAAGGGATACAGTAAACCTGCACTGGTGCATGGGAATCCAATACTGGTCTCCCAGGAGCCGCTCACAGCACAAACTCTTAGAAGATTCATTCTTCCTGTACTTAAGTCGTTATTGTGCATTTTATATTCAATTCCGATTCGATTTCTGTCTTTCATCGTCAATGTGAAGGTCCAAGGGATACAGTTAACCTGCACTGGTGCATCGGAATCTAATACTGGTCTCCCAGGAGCCGCTCAAAGCACAAATTCATAGAAGAATAACTCTTCTTATACTTGAGTCGGCATTGTGTCTTTTATATTCTATTCCGATGCGATTTCTGTGTTTCATCGTCAATGTGAAGGTCCAAGGGATACAGTAAACCTGCACTGGTGCATCGGAATCTAATACTGGTCTCCCAGGAGCCGCTCAAAGCACAAACTGTTAGAAGATTCACTCTTCATGTACTTAAGTAGGCATTGTGACTTTTACATTCAATTCCGATGCGATTTCTGTGTTTCATCGTCAGTGTGAAGGTCCAAGGGATACAGTACACCTGCACTGGTGCACCGGAATCCAATACTGGTCCCCCAGGAGCCGCTCAAAGCACAAACACTTAGAAGATTCACTCTTCTTGTACTTAAGTTGGTATTGTGCTTTTTATATTCAATTCCGATACGATTTCTGTGTTTCATCGTCAATGTGAAGGGCCAAGGGATACAGTAAACGTGCACTGGTGCATCGGAATCTAATACTGGTCTCCCAGGAGCCGCTCAAAGCTCAAACTCTTACAAGTTCAGTCTTCATGTACTTAAGTCGGCATTGTGCCTTTTATATTCAATTCCGATGCGATTTGTGTGTTTCATCGTCAATGTGAAGGTCCAAGGGATACAGTAAACCTGCACTGGTGCATCGCAATCCAATACTGGTCTCCCAGGAGCCGCTCAAAGCACAAACTCTTAGAAGATTCACTCTTCTTGTACTTAAGTCGGCATTGTGCCTTTTATATTCAATTCCGATGCGATTTCTGTGTTTCATCGTTAATGTGAAGGTCCAAGGGATACAGTAAACCTGCACTGGTGCATCGGAATCCAATACTGGTCTCCCAGGAGCCGCTCAAAGCACAAACTCTTAGAAGATTCCCTCTTCTTGTACTTAAGTCGGAATTGTGCCTTTTATATTCAATTCCGAAGCGATTTCTGTCTTTCATCGTCAATGTGAAGGTCCAAGGGATACAGTAAACCTGCACTGGTGCATCGGAATCTAATACTGGTCTCCCAGGAGCCGCTCAAACCACGAACTCTTAGAAGATTCACTCTTCTTGTACTTAAGTCGGCATTGTGCCTTTTATATTCAATTCCGATTCGATTTCTGTGTTTCATCGTCAATGTGAAGGTCCAAGGGATACAGTAAACCTGCACTGGTGCATCGGAATCTAATACTGGTCTCCCAGAAGCCGCTCCAAGCACAAACTCTTAGATGATTCACTCTTCTTGTACTTAAGTCGGCATTGTGCCCTCTATATTCAATTCCGATGCAATTTCTGTGTTTCATCGTCAATGTGAAGGTCCAAGGGATACAGTAAACCTGCACTGGTGCATCGGAATCTAATATTGGTCTCCCAGGAGCCGCTCAAAAGCACAAACGCTCAGAAGATTCACTCTTCTTGTACTTATGTCGGCATTGTGCCTTTTATATTCAAATCCGATGCGGTTTCTGTGTTTCATCGTCAATGATAAGGTCTAAGGGATACAGTGAACCTGCACTGGTGCATCGGAATCTAATACTGGTCTCCCAGGAGCCGCTCAAAGCACAAACTGTTAGAAGACGCACTCTTCTTGTACTTAAGTCGGCATTGTGCCTTTTATATTCAATTCCGATGCGATTTCTGTGTTTCATCGTCAATGTGAAGGTCCAAGGGATACAGTAAACCTGAGATGGTGCATCGGAATCTAATACTGGTCTCCCAGGAGCCGATCAAAGCACAAACTGTTAGAAGACTCACTTTTCTTATACTTATGTCGCCATTGTGCCATTCCTATTTAATTCCGATGCGATTTCTGTGTTTCATCGTCGATGTGAAGGTCCAATGGATACAGTAAACCTGCACTGGTGCATCGGAATCTAATACTGGTCTCCCAGGAGCCGCTCAAAGCACAAACTGTTAGTAGACTCACTCTTCTTGTACTTAAGTCATCATTGTTCCTTTTATATTCAATTCCGATGCGATATCTGTGTTTCATCGTCAATGGGAAGGTCCAAGCGATACAGTAAACCTGCACTGGTGCATGGGAATCTAATACTGGTCTCCCAGGAGCCGCTCAAAGCACAAACTCTAAGAAGATTCTTTCTTCTTGTACTTAAGTCGGTATTGTGCCTTTTATATTCAATTCCGATGCGGTTTCTGTGTTTCATCGTCAATGTGAAGGTCCAAGGGATACAGTAAACCTGCACTGTTGCTTCGGAATCTAATACTTGTCTCCCAGGAGCCGCTCAAAGCACAAACTCTTAGAAGATTCACTCTTCTTGTACTCAAGTCGGCATTGTGCTTTTTATATTCAATTCCGATACGATTTCTGTGTTTCATCGTCAATGTGAAGGTCCAAGGGATACAGTAAACTTGCACTGGTGCATCGGAATCTAATACTGGTCTCCCAGGAGCCGCTCAAACCACAAACTCTTAGAAGATTCACTCTTCTTGTACTTAAGTCGGCATTGTGCCTTTTATATTCAATTTCGATGCGATTTCTGTGTTTCATCGTCAATGTGAAGGTCCAAGGGATACAGTAAACCTGCACTGGTGCATCGGAATCCAATACTGGCCTCCCAGGAGGCGCTCAAAGCACAAACTCTTAGAAGATTCACTCTTCTTGTACTTAAGTCGGCATTGTTCCTTTTATATTCAATTTCGATGCGATTTCTGTGTTTCATCGTCAATGTGAAGGTCCAAGGGATACAGTAAACCTGCACTGGTGCATGGGAATCCAATACTGGTCTCCCAGGAGCCGCTCACAGCACAAACTCTTAGAAGATTCATTCTTCCTGTACTTAAGTCGTTATTGTGCATTTTATATTCAATTCCGATTCGATTTCTGTCTTTCATCGTCAATGTGAAGGTCCAAGGGATACAGTTAACCTGCACTGGTGCATCGGAATCTAATACTGGTCTCCCAGGAGCCGCTCAAAGCACAAATTCATAGAAGAATCACTCTTCTTATACTTGAGTTGGCATTGTGTCTTTTATATTCAATTCCGATGCGATTTCTGTGTTTCATCGTCAATGTGAAGGTCCAAGGGATACAGTAAACCTGCACTGGTGCATCGGAATCTAATAATTGTCTCCCAGGACCCGCTCAAAGCACAAACTGTTAAAAGATTCACTCTTCATGTACTTAAGTAGGCATTGTGACTTTTATATTCAATTCCGATGCGATTTCTGTGTTTCATCGTCAGTGTGAAGGTCCAAGGGATACAGTACACCTGCACTGGTGCACCGGAATCCAATACTGGTCCCCCAGGAGCCGCTCAAAGCACAAACACTTAGAAGATTCACTCTTCTTGTACTTAAGTTGGTATTGTGCTTTTTATATTCAATTCCGATACGATTTCTGTGTTTCATCGTCAATGTGAAGGTCCAAGGGATACAGTAAACGTGCACTGGTGCATCGGAATCTAATACTGGTCTCCCAGGAGCCGCTCAAAGCTCAAACTCTTACAAGTTCAGTCTTCATGTACTTAAGTCGGCATTGTGCCTTTTATATTCAATTCCGATGCGATTTGTGTGTTTCATCGTCAATGTGAAGGTCCAAGGGATACAGTAAACCTGCACTGGTGCATCGGAATCTAATACTGGTTTCCCAGGAGCCGCTCAAAGCACAAACTCTTAGAAGATTCACTCTTCTTGTACTAAAGGCGGCATTGTGCCTTTTATATTCAATTCCGATGCGATTTGTGTGTTTCATCGTCAATGTGAAGGTCCAAGGGAGACAGTAAACCTCCACTGGTGCATCGGAATCTAATACTGGTCTCCCAGGAGTCGCTCAAAGCACATACTCTTAGAAGATTCACTCTTCTTGTACTTAAGGCGGCATTGTGCCTCTTATATTCAATTCCGATGCGTTTTCTGTGTTTCATCCTCAATGTGAAGGTCCAAGGGATACAGTAAACCTGCACTGCTGCATCGGAATCTAATACTGGTCTCCCAGGAGCCGCTCAAAGTACAAACTCCTAGAAGATTCTTTCTTCCTGTACTTAAGTCGGTATTGTGCCATTTATATTCAATTCCGATGCGATTTCTGTGTTTCATCGTCAATGTGACGGTCCAAGGGATACAGTAAACCTGCACTGTTGCATCGGAATCTAATACTTGTCTCCCAGGAGCCGCTCAAAGCACAAACTCTTAGAAGATTCACTCTTCTTGTACTTAAGTCGGCATTGTGCCTTTTATATTCAATTCCGATGCAATATCTGTGTTTCATCGTCAATGTGAAGGTCCAAGGGATACAGTACACCTGCACTGGTGTACCGGAATCCAATACTGGTCTCCCAGGAGCCGCTCAAAGCACAAACTCTTAGAAGATTCACTCCTCTTGTACTTAAGTTGGTATTGTGCTTTTTATATTCAATTCCGATACGATTTCTGTGTTTCATCGTCAATGTGAAGGTCCAAGGGATACAGTAAACTTGCACTGGTGCATCGGAATCTAATACTGGTCTCCCAGGAGCCGCTCAAACCACAAACTCTTAGAAGATTCACTCTTCTTGTACTTAAGTCGGCATTGTGCCTTTTATATTCAATTTCGATGCAATTTCTGTGTTTCATCGTCAATGTGAAGGACCAAGGGATACAGTAAACCTGCACTGGTGCATCGGAATCCAATACTGGCCTCCCAGGAGCCGCTCAAAGCACAAACTCTTAGAAGATTCACTCTTCTTGTACTTAAGTCGGGATTGTTCCTTTTATATTCAATTCCGATGCGATTTCTGTGTTTCATCGTCAATGTGAAGGTCCAAGGGATACAGTAAACCTGCACTGGTGCATCGGAATCCAATACTGGTCTCCCAGGAGCCGCTCACAGCACAAACTCTTAGAAGTTTCCCTCTTCTTGTACTTAAGTCGGAATTGTGCCTTTTATATTCAATTCCGAAGCGATTTCTGTCTTTCATCGTCAATGTGAAGGTCCAAGGGATACAGTAAACGTGCACTGGTGCATCGGAATCTAATACTGGTCTCCCAGGAGCCGCTCAAACCACATACTCTTAGAAGATTCACTCTTCTTGTACTTAAGTCGGCATTGTGCCTTTTATATTCTATTCCGATTCGATTTCTGTGTTTCATCGTCAATGTGAAGGTCCAAGGGATACAGTAAACCTGCACTGGTGCATCGGAATCTAATACTGGTCTCCCAGAAGCCGCTCCAAGCACAAACTCTTAGATGATTCACTCTTCTTGTACTTAAGTCGGCATTGTGCCCTCTATATTCAATTCCGATGCAGTTTCTGTGTATCATCGTCAATGTGAAGGTCCAAGGGATACAGTAAACCTGCACTGGTGCATCGGAATCTAATACTGGTCTCCCAGGAGCCGCTCAAAAGCACAAACGCTCAGAAGATTCACTCTTCTTGTACTTATGTCGGCATTGTGCCTTTTATATTCTAATCCGATGCGGTTTCTGTGTTTCATCGTCAATGATAAGGTCTAAGGGATACAGTGAACCTGCACTGGTGCATCGGAATCTAATACTGGTCTCCCAGGAGCCGCTCAAAGCACAAACTGTTAGAAGACGCACTCTTCTTGTACTTAAGTCGGCATTGTGCCTTTTATATTCAATTCCGATGCGATTTCTGTGTTTCATCGTCAATGTGAAGGTCCAAGGGATACAGTAAACCTGAGATGGTGCATCGGAATCTAATACTGGTCTCCCAGGAGCCGCTCAAAGCACAAACTGTTAGAAGACTCACTTTTCTTATACTTATGTCGCCATTGTGCCATTCCTATTTAATTCCGATGCGATTTCTGTTTTTCATCGTCGATGTGAAGGTCCAATGGATACAGTAAACCTGCACTGGTGCATCGGAATCTAATACTGGTCTCCCAGGAGCCGCTCAAAGCACAAACTGTTAGTAGACTCACTCTTCTTGTACTTAAGTCATCATTGTTCCTTTTATATTCAATTCCGATGCGATATCTGTGTTTCATCGTCAATGTGAAGGTCCAAGCGATACAGTAAACCTGCACTGGTGCATGGGAATCTAATACTGGTCTCCCAGGAGCCGCTCAAAGCACAAACTCTAAGAAGATTCTTTCTTCTTGTACTTAAGTCGGTATTGTGCCTTTTATATTCAATTCCGATGCGGTTTCTGTGTTTCATCGTCAATGTGAAGGTCCAAGGGATACAGTAAACCTGCACTGTTGCATCGGAATCTAATACTTGTCTCCCAGGAGCCGCTCAAAGCACAAACTCTTAGAAGATTCACTCTTCTTGTACTCAAGTCGGCATTGTGCTTTTTATATTCAATTCCGATACGATTTCTGTGTTTCATCGTCAATGTGAAGGTCCAAGGGATACAGTAAACTTGCACTGGTGCATCGGAATCTAATACTGGTCTCCCAGGAGCCGCTCAAACCACAAACTCTTAGAAGATTCACTCTTCTTGTACTTAAGTCGGCATTGTGCCTTTTATATTCAATTTCGATGCGATTTCTGTGTTTCATCGTCAATGTGAAGGTCCAAGGGATACAGTAAACCTGCACTGGTGCATCGGAATCCAATACTGGCCTCCCAGGAGCCGCTCAAAGCACAAACTCTTAGAAGATTCACTCTTCTTGTACTTAAGTCGGCATTGTTCCTTTTATATTCAATTCCGATGCGATTTCTGTGTTTCATCGTCAATGTGAAGGTCCAAGGGATACAGTAAACCTGAGATGGTGCATCGGAATCTAATACTGGTCTCCCAGGAGCCGCTCAAAGCACAAACTGTTAGAAGACTCACTTTTCTTATACTTATGTCGCCATTGTGCCATTCCTATTTGATTCCGATGCGATTTCTGTGTTTCATCGTCAATGTGAAGGTCCAAGGGATACAGTAAACCTGCACTGGTGCATCGGAATCTAATACTGGTCTCCCAGGAGCCGCTCAAACCACAAACTCTTGGAAGATTCACTCTTCTTGTACTTAAGTCGGCATTGTGCCTTTTATATTCAATTCCGATTCGATTTCTGTGTTTCATCGTCAATGTGAAGGTCCAAGGGATACAGTAAACCTGCACTGGTGCATCGGAATCTAATTCTGGTCTCCCAGAAGCCGCTCCAAGCACAAACTCTTAGATGATTCACTCTTCTTGTACTTAAGTCGGCATTGTGCCCTCTATATTCAATTCCGATGCAATTTCTGTGTTTCATCGTCAATGTGAAGGTCCAAGGGATACAGTTAACCTGCACTGGTGCATCGGAATCTAATACTGGTCTCCCAGGAGCCGCTCAAAGCACAAATTCATAGAAGAATCACTCTTCTTATACTTGAGTCGGCATTGTGTCTTTTATATTCTATTCCGATGCGATTTCTGTGTTTCATCGTCAATGTGAAGGTCCAAGGGATACAGTAAACCTGCACTGGTGCATCGGAATCTAATAATTGTCTCCCAGGACCCGCTCAAAGCACAAACTGTTAGAAGATTCACTCTTCATGTACTTAAGTAGGCATTGTGACTTTTATATTCAATTCCGATGCGATTTCTGTGTTTCATCGTCAGTGTGAAGGTCCAAGGGATACAGTACACCTGCACTGGTGCACCGGAATCCAATACTGGTCCCCCAGGAGCCGCTCAAAGCACAAACACTTAGAAGATTCACTCTTCTTGTACTTAAGTTGGTATTGTGCTTTTTATATTCAATTCCGATACGATTTCTGTGTTTCATCGTCAATGTGAAGGTCCAAGGGATACAGTAAACGTGCACTGGTGCATCGGAAACTAATACTGGTCTCCCAGGAGCCGCTCAAAGCTCAAACTCTTACAAGTTCAGTCTTCATGTACTTAAGTCGGCATTGTGCCTTTTATATTCAATTCCGATGCGATTTGTGTGTTTCATCGTCAATGTGAAGGTCCAAGGGATACAGTAAACCTGCACTGGTGCATCGGAATCTAATACTGGTTTCCCAGGAGCCGCTCAAAGCACAAACTCTTAGAAGATTCACTCTTCTTGTACTAAAGGCGGCATTGTGCCTTTTACATTCAATTCCGATGCGATTTGTGTGTTTCATCGTCAATGTGAAGGTCCAAGGGAGACAGTAAACCTCCACTGGTGCATCGGAATCTAATACTGGTCTCCCAGGAGCCGCTCAAAGCACATACTCTTAGAAGATTCACTCTTCTTGTACTTAAGGCGGCATTGTGCCTCTTATATTCAATTCCGATGCGTTTTCTGTGTTTCATCCTCAATGTGAAGGTCCAAGGGATACAGTAAAGATGCACTGCTGCATCGGAATCTAATACTGGTCTCCCAGGAGCCGCTCAAAGTACAAACTCTTAGAAGATTCTTTCTTCCTGTACTTAAGTCGGTATTGTGCCTTTTATATTCAATTCCGATGCGATTTCTGTGTTTCATCGTCAATGTGACGGTCCAAGGGATACAGTAAACCTGCACTGTTGCATCGGAATCTAATACTTGTCTCCCAGGAGCCGCTCAAAGCACAAACTCTTAGAAGATTCACTCTTCTTGTACTTAAGTTGGTATTGTGCTTTTTATATTCAATTCCGATACGATTTCTGTGTTTCATCGTCAATGTGAAGGTCCAAGGGATACAGTAAACGTGCACTGGTGCATCGGAATCTAATACTGGTCTCCCAGGAGCCGCTGAAAGCTCAAACTCTTACAAGTTCAGTCTTCATGTACTTAAGTCGGCATTGTGCCTTTTATATTAAATTCCGATGCGATTTGTGTGTTTCATCGTCAATGTGAAGGTCCAAGGGATACAGTAAACCTGCACTGGTGCATCGCAATCCAATACTGGTCTCCCAGGAGCCGCTCAAAGCACAAACTCTTAGAAGATTCACTCTTCTTGTACTTAAGTCGGCATTGTGCCTTTTATATTCAATTCCGATGCGATTTCTGTGTTTCATCGTTAATGTGAAGGTCCAAGGGATACAGTAAACCTGCACTGGTGCATCGGAATCCAATACTGGTCTCCCAGGAGCCGCTCAAAGCACAAACTCTTAGAAGATTCCCTCTTCTTGTACTTAAGTCGGAATTGTGCCTTTTATATTCAATTCCGAAGCGATTTCTGTCTTTCATCGTCAATGTGAAGGTCCAAGGGATACAGTAAACCTGCACTGGTGCATCGGAATCTAATACTGGTCTCCCAGGAGCCGCTCAAACCACAAACTCTTAGAAGATTCACTCTTCTTGTACTTAAGTGGGCATTGTGCCTTTTATATTCAATTCCGATTCGATTTCTGTGTTTCATCGTCAATGTGAAGGTCCAAGGGATACAGTAAACCTGCACTGGTGCATCGGAATCTAATACTGGTCTCCCAGAAGCCGCTCAAAGCACAAACTCTTAGATGATTCACTCTTCTTGTACTTAAGTCGGCATTGTGCCCTCTATATTCAATTCCGATGCAATTTCTGTGTTTCATCGTCAATGTGAAGGTCCAAGGGATACAGTAAACCTGCACTGGTGCATCGGAATCTAATACTGGTCTCCCAGGAGCCGCTCAAAAGCACAAACGCTCAGAAGATTCACTCTTCTTGTACTTATGTCGGCATTGTGCATTTTATATTCAAATCCGATGCGGTTTCTGTGTTTCATCGTCAATGATAAGGTCTAAGGGATACAGTGAACCTGCACTGGTGCATCGGAATCTAATACTGGTCTCCCAGGAGCCGCTCAAAGCACAAACTGTTAGAAGACGCACTCTTCTTGTACTTAAGTCGGCATTGTGCCTTTTATATTCAATTCCGATGAGATTTCTGTGTTTCATCGTCAATGTGAAGGTCCAAGGGATACAGTAAACCTGCACTGGTGCATCGGAATCCAATACTGGCCTCCCAGGAGGCGCTCAAAGCACAAACTCTTAGAAGATTCACTCTTCTTGTACTTAAGTCGGCATTGTTCCTTTTATATTCAATTCCGATGCGATTTCTGTGTTTCATCGTCAATGTGAAGGTCCAAGGGATACAGTAAACCTGCACTGGTGCATGGGAATCCAATACTGGTCTCCCAGGAGCCGCTCACAGCACAAACTCTTAGAAGATTCATTCTTCCTGTACTTAAGTCGTTATTGTGCATTTTATATTCAATTCCGATTCGATTTCTGTCTTTCATCGTCAATGTGAAGTCCAAGGGATACAGTTAACCTGCACTGGTGCATCGGAATCTAATACTGGTCTCCCCGGAGCCGCTCAAAGCACAAATTCATAGGAGAATCACTCTTCTTATACTTGAGTCGGCATTGTGTCTTTTATATTCTATTCCGATGCGATTTCTGTGTTTCATCGTCAATGTGAAGGTCCAAGGGATACAGTAAACCTGCACTGGTGCATCGGAATCTAATAATTGTCTCCCAGGACCCGCTCAAAGCACAAACTGTTAAAAGATTCACTCTTCATGTACTTAAGTAGGCATTGTGACTTTTATATTCAATTCCGATGCGATTTCTGTGTTTCATCGTCAGTGTGAAGGTCCAAGGGATACAGTACACCTGCACTGGTGCACCGGAATCCAATACTGGTCCCCCAGGAGCCGCTCAAAGCACAAACACTTAGAAGATTCACTCTTCTTGTACTTAAGTTGGTATTGTGCTTTTTATATTCAATTCCGATACGATTTCTGTGTTTCATCGTCAATGTGAAGGTCCAAGGGATACAGTAAACGTGCACTGGTGCATCGGAATCTAATACTGGTCTCCCAGGAGCCGCTCAAAGCTCAAACTCTTACAAGTTCAGTCTTCATGTACTTAAGTCGGCATTGTGCCTTTTATATTCAATTCCGATGCGATTTGTGTGTTTCATCGTCAATGTGAAGGTCCAAGGGATACAGTAAACCTGCACTGGTGCATCGGAATCTAATACTGGTTTCCCAGGAGCCGCTCAAAGCACAAACACTTAGAAGATTCACTCTTCTTGTACTAAAGGCGGCATTGTGCCTTTTATATTCAATTCCGATGCGATTTGTGTGTTTCATCGTCAATGTGAAGGTCCAAGGGAGACAGTAAACCTCCACTGGTGCATCGGAATCTAATACTGGTCTCCCAGGAGTCGCTCAAAGCACATACTCTTAGAAGATTCACTCTTCTTGTACTTAAGGCGGCATTGTGCCTCTTATATTCAATTCCGATGCGTTTTCTGTGTTTCATCCTCAATGTGAAGGTCCAAGGGATACAGTAAACCTGCACTGCTGCATCGGAATCTAATACTGGTCTCCCAGGAGCCGCTCAAAGAACAAACTCCTAGAAGATTCTTTCTTCCTGTACTTAAGTCAGTATTGTGCCATTTATATTCAATTCCGATGCGATTTCTGTGTTTCATCGTCAATGTGACGGTCCAAGGGATACAGTAAACCTGCACTGTTGCATCGGAATCTAATACTTGTCTCCCAGGAGCCGCTCAAAGCACAAACTCTTAGAAGATTCACTCTTCTTGTACTTAAGTCGGCATTGTGCCTTTTATATTCAATTCCGATGCAATATCTGTGTTTCATCGTCAATGTGAAGGTCCAAGGGATACAGTACACCTGCACTGGTGTACCTGAATCCAATACTGGTCTCCCAGGAGCCGCTCAAAGCACAAACTCTTAGAAGATTCACTCCTCTTGTACTTAAGTTGGTATTGTGCTTTTTATATTCAATTCCGATACGATTTCTGTGTTTCATCGTCAATGTGAAGGTCCAAGGGATACAGTAAACTTGCACTGGTGCATCGGAATCTAATACTGGTCTCCCAGGAGCCGCTCAAACCACAAACTCTTAGAAGATTCACTCTTCTTGTACTTAAGTCGGCATTGTGCCTTTTATATTCAATTTCGATGCAATTTCTGTGTTTCATCGTCAATGTGAAGGTCCAAGGGATACAGTAAACCTGCACTGGTGCATCGGAATCCAATACTGGCCTCCCAGGAGCCGCTCAAAGCACAAACTCTTAGAAGATTCACTCTTCTTGTACTTAAGTCGGGATTGTTCCTTTTATATTCAATTCCGATGCGATTTCTGTGTTTCATCGTCAATGTGAAGGTCCAAGGGATACAGTAAACCTGCACTGGTGCATCGGAATCCAATACTGGTCTCCCAGGAGCCGCTCACAGCACAAACTCTTAGAAGTTTCCCTCTTCTTGTACTTAAGTCGGAATTGTGCCTTTTATATTCAATTCCGAAGCGATTTCTGTCTTTCATCGTCAATGTGAAGGTCCAAGGGATACAGTAAACCTGCACTGGTGCATCGGAATCTAATACTGGTCTCCCAGGAGCCGCTCAAACCACAAACTCTTAGAAGATTCACTCTTCTTGTACTTAAGTCGGCATTGTGCCTTTTATATTCAATTCCGATTCGATTTCTGTGTTTCATCGTCAATGTGAAGGTCCAAGGGATACAGTAAACCTGCACTGGTGCATCGGAATCTAATACTGGTCTCCCAGAAGCCGCTCCAAGCACAAACTCTTAGATGATTCACTCTTCTTGTACTTAAGTCGGCATTGTGCCCTCTATATTCAATTCCGATGCGGTTTCTGTGTATCATCGTCAATGTGAAGGTCCAAGGGATACAGTAAACCTGCACTGGTGCATCGGAATCTAATACTGGTCTCCCAGGAGCCGCTCAAAAGCACAAACGCTCAGAAGATTCACTCTTCTTGTACTTATGTCGGCATTGTGCCTTTTATATTCTAATCCGATGCGGTTTCTGTGTTTCATCGTCAATGATAAGGTCTAAGGGATACAGTGAACCTGCACTGGTGCATCGGAATCTAATACTGGTGTCCCAGGAGCCGCTCAAAGCACAAACTGTTAGAAGACGCACTCTTCTTGTACTTAAGTCGGCATTGTGCCTTTTATATTCAATTCCGATGCGATTTCTGTGTTTCATCGTCAATGTGAAGGTCCAAGGGATACAGTAAACCTGAGATGGTGCATCGGAATCTAATACTGGTCTCCCAGGAGCCGCTCAAAGCACAAACTGTTAGAAGGCTCACTTTTCTTATACTTATGTCGCCATTGTGCAATTCCTATTTAATTCCGATGCGATTTCTGTGTTTCATCGTCGATGTGAAGGTCCAATGGATACAGTAAACCTGCACTGGTGCATCGGAATCTAATACTGGTCTCCCAGGAGCCGCTCAAAGCACAAACTGTTAGTAGACTCACTCTTCTTGTACTTAAGTCATCATTGTTCCTTTTATATTCAATTCCGATGCGATATCTGTGTTTCATCGTCAATGTGAAGGTCCAAGCGATACAGTAAACCTGCACTGGTGCATGGGAATCTAATACTGGTCTCCCAGGAGCCGCTCAAAGCACAAACTCTAAGAAGATTCTTTCTTCTTGTACTTAAGTCGGTATTGTGCCTTTTATATTCAATTCCGATGCGGTTTCTGTGTTTCATCGTCAATGTGAAGGTCCAAGGGATACAGTAAACCTGCACTGTTGCATCGGAATCTAATACTTGTCTCCCAGGAGCCGCTCAAAGCACAAACTCTTAGAAGATTCACTCTTCTTGTACTCAAGTCGGCATTGTGCTTTTTATATTCAATTCCGATACGATTTCTGTCTTTCATCGTCAATGTGAAGGTCCAAGGGATACAGTAAACTTGCACTGGTGCATCGGAATCTAATACTGGTCTCCCAGGAGCCGCTCAAACCACAAACTCTGAGAAGATTCACTCCTCTTGTACTTAAGTCGGCATTGTGCCTTTTATATTCAATTTCGATGCGATTTCTGTGTTTCATCGTCAATGTGAAGGTCCAAGGGATACAGTAAACCTGCACTGGTGCATCGGAATCCAATACTGGCCTCCCAGGAGCCGCTCAAAGCACAAACTCTTAGAAGATTCACTCTTCTTGTACTTAAGTCGGCATTGTTCCTTTTATATTCAATTCCGATGCGATTTCTGTGTATCATCGTCAATGTGAAGGTCCAAGGGATACAGTAAACGTGCACTGGTGCATGGGAATCCAATACAGGTCTCCCAGGAGCCGCTCACAGCACAAACTCTTAGAAGATTCATTCTTCCTGTACTTAAGTCGTTATTGTGCATTTTATATTCAATTCCGATTCGATTTCTGTCTTTCATCGTCAATGTGAAGGTCCAAGGGATACAGTTAACCTGTACTGGTGCATCGGAATCTAATACTGGTCTCCCAGGAGCCGCTCAAAGCACAAATTCATAGAAGAATCACTCTTCTTATACTTGAGTCGGCATTGTGTCTTTTATATTCTATTCCGATGCGATTTCTGTGTTTCATCGTCAATGTGAAGGTCCAAGGGATACAGTAAACCTGCACTGGTGCATCGGAATCTAATAATTGTCTCCCAGGACCCGCTCAAAGCACAAACTGTTAGAAGATTCACTCTTCATGTACTTAAGTAGGCATTGTGACTTTTATATTCAATTCCGATGCGATTTCTGTGTTTCATCGTCAGTGTGAAGGTCCAAGGGATACAGTACACCTGCACTGGTGCACCGGAATCCAATACTGGTCCCCCAGGAGCCGCTCAAAGCACAAACACTTAGAAGATTCACTCTTCTTGTACTTAAGTTGGTATTGTACTTTTCATATTCAATTCCGATACGATTTCTGTGTTTCATCGTCAATGTGAAGGTCCAAGGGATACAGTAAACGTGCACTGGTGCATCGGAATCTAATACTGGTCTCCCAGGAGCCGCTCAAAGCTCAAACTCTTACAAGTTCAGTCTTCATGTACTTAAGTCGGCATTGTGCCTTTTATATTCAATTCCGATGCGATTTGTGTGTTTCATCGTCAATGTGAAGGTCCAAGGGATACAGTAAACCTGCACTGGTGCATCGGAATCTAATACTGGTTTCCCAGGAGCCGCTCAAAGCACAAACTCTTAGAAGATTCACTCTTCTTGTACTAAAGGCGGCATTGTGCTTTTTATATTCAATTCCGATGCGATTTGTGTGTTTCATCGTCAATGTGAAGGTCCAAGGGAGACAGTAAACCTCCACTGGTGCATCGGAATCTAATACTGGTCTCCCAGGAGCCGCTCAAAGCACATACTCTTAGAAGATTCACTCTTCTTGTACTTAAGGCTGCATTGTGCCTCTTATATTCAATTCCGATGCGTTTTCTGTGTTTCATCCTCAATGTGAAGGTCCAAGGGATACAGTAAAGATGCACTGCTGCATCGGAATCTAATACTGGTCTCCCAGGAGCCGCTCAAAGTAAAAACTCTTAGAAGATTCTTTCTTCCTGTACTTAAGTCGGTATTGTGCCTTTTATATTCAATTCCGATGCGATTTCTGTGTTTCATCGTCAATGTGACCGTCCAAGGGATATAGTAAACCTGCACTGTTGCATCGGAATCTAATACTTGTCTCCCAGGAGCCGCTCAAAGCACAAACTCTTAGAAGATTCACTCTTCTTGTACTTAAGTCGGCATTGTGCCTTTTATATTCAATTCCGATGCGATATCTGTGTTCCATCGTCAATGTGAAGGTCCAAGGGATACAGTACACCTGCACTGGTGCACCGGAATCCAATACTGGTCTCCCAGGAGCCGCTCAAAGAACAAACTCTTAGAAGATTCACTCTTCATGTACTTAAGTTGGTATTGTGCTTTTTATATTCAATTCCGATACGATTTCTGTGTTTCATCGTCAATGTGAAGGTCCAAGGGATACAGTAAACGTGCACTGGTGCATCGGAATCTAATACTGGTCTCCCAGGAGCCGCTCAAAGCTCAAACTCTTACAAGTTCAGTCTTCATGTACTTAAGTCGGCATTGTGCCTTTTATATTAAATTCCGATGCGATTTGTGTGTTTCATCGTCAATGTGAAGGTCCAAGGGATACAGTAAACCTGCACTGGTGCATCGCAATCCAATACTGGTCTCCCAGGAGCCGCTCAAAGCACAAACTCTTAGAAGATTCACTCTTCTTGTACTTAAGTCGGCATTGTGCCTTTTATATTCAATTCCGATGCGATTTCTGTGTTTCATCGTTAATGTGAAGGTCCAAGGGATACAGTAAACCTGCACTGGTGCATCGGAATCCAATACTGGTCTCCCAGGAGCCGCTCAAAGCACAAACTCTTAGAAGATTCCCTCTTCTTGTACTTAAGTCGGAATTGTGCCTTTTATATTCAATTCCGAAGCGATTTCTGTCTTTCATCGTCAATGTGAAGGTCCAAGGGATACAGTAAACCTGCACTGGTGCATCGGAATCTAATACTGGTCTCCCAGGAGCCGCTCAAACCACAAACTCTTAGAAGATTCACTCTTCTTGTACTTAAGTCGGCATTGTGCCTTTTATATTCAATTCCGATTCGATTTCTGTGTTTCATCGTCAATGTGAAGGTCCAAGGGATACAGTAAACCTGCACTGGTGCATCGGAATCTAATACTGGTCTCCCAGAAGCCGCTCCAAGCACAAACTCTTAGATGTTTCACTCTTCTTGTACTTAAGTCGGCATTGTGCCCTATATATTCAATTCCGATGCAATTTCTGTGTTTCATCGTCAATGTGAAGGTCCAAGGGATACAGTAAACCTGCACTGGTGCATCGGAATCTAATACTGGTCTCCCAGGAGCCGCTCAAAAGCACAAACGCTCAGAAGATTCACTCTTCTTGTACTTATGTCGGCATTGTGCCTTTTATATTCAAATCCGATGCGGTTTCTGTGTTTCATCGTCAATGATAAGGTCTAAGGGATACAGTGAACCTGCACTGGTGCATCGGAATCTAATACTGGTCTCCCAGGAGCCGCTCAAAGCACAAACTGTTAGAAGACGCACTCTTCTTGTACTTAAGTCGGCATTGTGCCTTTTATATTCAATTCCGATGCGATTTCTGTGTTTCATCGTCAATGTGAAGGTCCAAGGGATACAGTAAACCTGAGATGGTGCATCGGAATCTAATACTGGTCTCCCAGGAGCCGCTCAAAGCACAAACTGTTAGAAGACTCACTTTTCTTATACTTATGTCGCCATTGTGCCATTCCTATTTAATTCCGATGCGATTTCTGTGTTTCATCGTCAATGTGAAGGTCCAAGGGATACAGTAAACCTGCACTGGTGCATCGGAAACTAATACTGGTCTCCCAGGAGCCGCTCAAAGCTCAAACTCTTACAAGTTCAGTCTTCATGTACTTAAGTCGGCATTGTGCCTTTTATATTCAATTCCGATGCGATTTGTGTGTTTCATCGTCAATGTGAAGGTCCAAGGGATACAGTAAACCTGCACTGGTGCATCGGAATCTAATACTGGTTTCCCAGGAGCCGCTCAAAGCACAAACTCTTAGAAGATTCACTCTTCTTGTACTAAAGGCGGCATTGTGCCTTTTACATTCAATTCCGATGCGATTTGTGTGTTTCATCGTCAATGTGAAGGTCCAAGGGAGACAGTAAACCTCCACTGGTGCATCGGAATCTAATACTGGTCTCCCAGGAGCCGCTCAAAGCACATACTCTTAGAAGATTCACTCTTCTTGTACTTAAGGCGGCATTGTGCCTCTTATATTCAATTCCGATGCGTTTTCTGTGTTTCATCCTCAATGTGAAGGTCCAAGGGATACAGTAAAGATGCACTGCTGCATCGGAATCTAATACTGGTCTCCCAGGAGCCGCTCAAAGTACAAACTCTTAGAAGATTCTTTCTTCCTGTACTTAAGTCGGTATTGTGCCTTTTATATTCAATTCCGATGCGATTTCTGTGTTTCATCGTCAATGTGACGGTCCAAGGGATACAGTAAACCTGCACTGTTGCATCGGAATCTAATACTTGTCTCCCAGGAGCCGCTCAAAGCACAAACTCTTAGAAGATTCACTCTTCTTGTACTTAAGTTGGTATTGTGCTTTTTATATTCAATTCCGATACGATTTCTGTGTTTCATCGTCAATGTGAAGGTCCAAGGGATACAGTAAACGTGCACTGGTGCATCGGAATCTAATACTGGTCTCCCAGGAGCCGCTCAAAGCTCAAACTCTTACAAGTTCAGTCTTCATGTACTTAAGTCGGCATTGTGCCTTTTATATTAAATTCCGATGCGATTTGTGTGTTTCATCGTCAATGTGAAGGTCCAAGGGATACAGTAAACCTGCACTGGTGCATCGCAATCCAATACTGGTCTCCCAGGAGCCGCTCAAAGCACAAACTCTTAGAAGATTCACTCTTCTTGTACTTAAGTCGGCATTGTGCCTTTTATATTCAATTCCGATGCGATTTCTGTGTTTCATCGTTAATGTGAAGGTCCAAGGGATACAGTAAACCTGCACTGGTGCATCGGAATCCAATACTGGTCTCCCAGGAGCCGCTCAAAGCACAAACTCTTAGAAGATTCCCTCTTCTTGTACTTAAGTCGGAATTGTGCCTTTTATATTCAATTCCGAAGCGATTTCTGTCTTTCATCGTCAATGTGAAGGTCCAAGGGATACAGTAAACCTGCACTGGTGCATCGGAATCTAATACTGGTCTCCCAGGAGCCGCTCAAACCACAAACTCTTAGAAGATTCACTCTTCTTGTACTTAAGTGGGCATTGTGCCTTTTATATTCAATTCCGATTCGATTTCTGTGTTTCATCGTCAATGTGAAGGTCCAAGGGATACAGTAAACCTGCACTGGTGCATCGGAATCTAATACTGGTCTCCCAGAAGCCGCTCAAAGCACAAACTCTTAGATGATTCACTCTTCTTGTACTTAAGTCGGCATTGTGCCCTCTATATTCAATTCCGATGCAATTTCTGTGTTTCATCGTCAATGTGAAGGTCCAAGGGATACAGTAAACCTGCACTGGTGCATCGGAATCTAATACTGGTCTCCCAGGAGCCGCTCAAAAGCACAAACGCTCAGAAGATTCACTCTTCTTGTACTTATGTCGGCATTGTGCATTTTATATTCAAATCCGATGCGGTTTCTGTGTTTCATCGTCAATGATAAGGTCTAAGGGATACAGTGAACCTGCACTGGTGCATCGGAATCTAATACTGGTCTCCCAGGAGCCGCTCAAAGCACAAACTGTTAGAAGACGCACTCTTCTTGTACTTAAGTCGGCATTGTGCCTTTTATATTCAATTCCGATGAGATTTCTGTGTTTCATCGTCAATGTGAAGGTCCAAGGGATACAGTAAACCTGCACTGGTGCATCGGAATCCAATACTGGCCTCCCAGGAGGCGCTCAAAGCACAAACTCTTAGAAGATTCACTCTTCTTGTACTTAAGTCGGCATTGTTCCTTTTATATTCAATTCCGATGCGATTTCTGTGTTTCATCGTCAATGTGAAGGTCCAAGGGATACAGTAAACCTGCACTGGTGCATGGGAATCCAATACTGGTCTCCCAGGAGCCGCTCACAGCACAAACTCTTAGAAGATTCATTCTTCCTGTACTTAAGTCGTTATTGTGCATTTTATATTCAATTCCGATTCGATTTCTGTCTTTCATCGTCAATGTGAAGTCCAAGGGATACAGTTAACCTGCACTGGTGCATCGGAATCTAATACTGGTCTCCCAGGAGCCGCTCAAAGCACAAATTCATAGGAGAATCACTCTTCTTATACTTGAGTCGGCATTGTGTCTTTTATATTCTATTCCGATGCGATTTCTGTGTTTCATCGTCAATGTGAAGGTCCAAGGGATACAGTAAACCTGCACTGGTGCATCGGAATCTAATAATTGTCTCCCAGGACCCGCTCAAAGCACAAACTGTTAAAAGATTCACTCTTCATGTACTTAAGTAGGCATTGTGACTTTTATATTCAATTCCGATGCGATTTCTGTGTTTCATCGTCAGTGTGAAGGTCCAAGGGATACAGTACACCTGCACTGGTGCACCGGAATCCAATACTGGTCCCCCAGGAGCCGCTCAAAGCACAAACACTTAGAAGATTCACTCTTCTTGTACTTAAGTTGGTATTGTGCTTTTTATATTCAATTCCGATACGATTTCTGTGTTTCATCGTCAATGTGAATGTCCAAGGGATACAGTAAACGTGCACTGGTGCATCGGAATCTAATACTGGTCTCCCAGGAGCCGCTCAAAGCTCAAACTCTTACAAGTTCAGTCTTCATGTACTTAAGTCGGCATTGTGCCTTTTATATTCAATTCCGATGCGATTTGTGTGTTTCATCGTCAATGTGAAGGTCCAAGGGATACAGTAAACCTGCACTGGTGCATCGGAATCTAATACTGGTTTCCCAGGAGCCGCTCAAAGCACAAACACTTAGAAGATTCACTCTTCTTGTACTAAAGGCGGCATTGTGCCTTTTATATTCAATTCCGATGCGATTTGTGTGTTTCATCGTCAATGTGAAGGTCCAAGGGAGACAGTAAACCTCCACTGGTGCATCGGAATCTAATACTGGTCTCCCAGGAGTCGCTCAAAGCACATACTCTTAGAAGATTCACTCTTCTTGTACTTAAGGCGGCATTGTGCCTCTTATATTCAATTCCGATGCGTTTTCTGTGTTTCATCCTCAATGTGAAGGTCCAAGGGATACAGTAAACCTGCACTGCTGCATCGGAATCTAATACTGGTCTCCCAGGAGCCGCTCAAAGAACAAACTCCTAGAAGATTCTTTCTTCCTGTACTTAAGTCAGTATTGTGCCATTTATATTCAATTCCGATGCGATTTCTGTGTTTCATCGTCAATGTGACGGTCCAAGGGATACAGTAAACCTGCACTGTTGCATCGGAATCTAATACTTGTCTCCCAGGAGCCGCTCAAAGCACAAACTCTTAGAAGATTCACTCTTCTTGTACTTAAGTCGGCATTGTGCCTTTTATATTCAATTCCGATGCAATATCTGTGTTTCATCGTCAATGTGAAGGTCCAAGGGATACAGTACACCTGCACTGGTGAACCTGAATCCAATACTGGTCTCCCAGGAGCCGCTCAAAGCACAAACTCTTAGAAGATTCACTCCTCTTGTACTTAAGTTGGTATTGTGCTTTTTATATTCAATTCCGATACGATTTCTGTGTTTCATCGTCAATGTGAAGGTCCAAGGGATACAGTAAACTTGCACTGGTGCATCGGAATCTAATACTGGTCTCCCAGGAGCCGCTCAAACCACAAACTCTTAGAAGATTCACTCTTCTTGTACTTAAGTCGGCATTGTGCCTTTTATATTCAATTTCGATGCAATTTCTGTGTTTCATCGTCAATGTGAAGGTCCAAGGGATACAGTAAACCTGCACTGGTGCATCGGAATCCAATACTGGCCTCCCAGGAGCCGCTCAAAGCACAAACTCTTAGAAGATTCACTCTTCTTGTACTTAAGTCGGGATTGTTCCTTTTATATTCAATTCCGATGCGATTTCTGTGTTTCATCGTCAATGTGAAGGTCCAAGGGATACAGTAAACCTGCACTGGTGCATCGGAATCCAATACTGGTCTCCCAGGAGCCGCTCACAGCACAAACTCTTAGAAGTTTCCCTCTTCTTGTACTTAAGTCGGAATTGTGCCTTTTATATTCAATTCCGAAGCGATTTCTGTCTTTCATCGTCAATGTGAAGGTCCAAGGGATACAGTAAACCTGCACTGGTGCATCGGAATCTAATACTGGTCTCCCAGGAGCCGCTCAAACCACAAACTCTTAGAAGATTCACTCTTCTTGTACTTAAGTCGGCATTGTGCCTTTTATATTCAATTCCGATTCGATTTCTGTGTTTCATCGTCAATGTGAAGGTCCAAGGGATACAGTAAACCTGCACTGGTGCATCGGAATCTAATACTGGTCTCCCAGAAGCCGCTCCAAGCACAAACTCTTAGATGATTCACTCTTCTTGTACTTAAGTCGGCATTGTGCCCTCTATATTCAATTCCGATGCGGTTTCTGTGTATCATCGTCAATGTGAAGGTCCAAGGGATACAGTAAACCTGCACTGGTGCATCGGAATCTAATACTGGTCTCCCAGGAGCCGCTCAAAAGCACAAACGCTCAGAAGATTCACTCTTCTTGTACTTATGTCGGCATTGTGCCTTTTATATTCTAATCCGATGCGGTTTCTGTGTTTCATCGTCAATGATAAGGTCTAAGGGATACAGTGAACCTGCACTGGTGCATCGGAATCTAATACTGGTGTCCCAGGAGCCGCTCAAAGCACAAACTGTTAGAAGACGCACTCTTCTTGTACTTAAGTCGGCATTGTGCCTTTTATATTCAATTCCGATGCGATTTCTGTGTTTCATCCTCAATGTGAAGGTCCAAGGGATACAGTAAAGATGCACTGCTGCATCGGAATCTAATACTGGTCTCCCAGGAGCCGCTCAAAGTACAAACTCTTAGAAGTTTCTTTCTTCCTGTACTTAAGTCGGTATTGTGCCTTTTATATTCAATTCCGATGCGATTTCTGTGTTTCATCGTCAATGTGACGGTCCAAGGGATACAGTAAACCTGCACTGTTGCATCGGAATCTAATACTTGTCTCCCAGGAGCCGCTCAAAGCACAAACTCTTAGAAGATTCACTCTTCTTGTACTTAAGTTGGTATTGTGCTTTTTATATTCAATTCCGATACGATTTCTGTGTTTCATCGTCAATGTGAAGGTCCAAGGGATACAGTAAACGTGCACTGGTGCATCGGAATCTAATACTGGTCTCCCAGGAGCCGCTCAAAGCTCAAAATCTTACAAGTTCAGTCTTCATGTACTTAAGTCGGCATTGTGCCTTTTATATTAAATTCCGATGCGATTTGTGTGTTTCATCGTCAATGTGAAGGTCCAAGGGATACAGTAAACCTGCACTGGTGCATCGCAATCCAATACTGGTCTCCCAGGAGCCGCTCAAAGCACAAACTCTTAGAAGATTCACTCTTCTTGTACTTAAGTCGGCATTGTGCCTTTTATATTCAATTCCGATGCGATTTCTGTGTTTCATCGTTAATGTGAAGGTCCAAGGGATACAGTAAACCTGCACTGGTGCATCGGAATCCAATACTGGTCTCCCAGGAGCCGCTCAAAGCACAAACTCTTAGAAGATTCCCTCTTCTTGTACTTAAGTCGGAATTGTGCCTTTTATATTCAATTCCGAAGCGATTTCTGTCTTTCATCGTCAATGTGAAGGTCCAAGGGATACAGTAAACCTGCACTGGTGCATCGGAATCTAATACTGGTCTCCCAGGAGCCGCTCAAACCACAAACTCTTAGAAGATTCACTCTTCTTGTACTTAAGTCGGCATTGTGCCTTTTATATTCAATTCCGATTCGATTTCTGTGTTTCATCGTCAATGTGAAGGTCCAAAGGATACAGTAAACCTGCACTGGTGCATCGGAATCTAATACTGGTCTCCCAGAAGCCGCTCCAAGCACAAACTCTTAGATGATTCACTCTTCTTGTACTTAAGTCGGCATTGTGCCCTATATATTCAATTCCGATGCAATTTCTGTGTTTCATCGTCAATGTGAAGGTCCAAGGGATACAGTAAACCTGCACTGGTGCATCGGAATCTAATACTGGTCTCCCAGGAGCCGCTCAAAAGCACAAACGCTCAGAAGATTCACTCTTCTTGTACTTATGTCGGCATTGTGCCTTTTATATTCAAATCCGATGCGGTTTCTGTGTTTCATCGTCAATGATAAGGTCTAAGGGATACAGTGAACCTGCACTGGTGCATCGGAATCTAATACTGGTCTCCCAGGAGCCGCTCAAAGCACAAACTGTTAGAAGACGCACTCTTCTTGTACTTAAGTCGGCATTGTGCCTTTTATATTCAATTCCGATGCGATTTCTGTGTTTCATCGTCAATGTGAAGGTCCAAGGGATACAGTAAACCTGAGATGGTGCATCGGAATCTAATACTGGTCTCCCAGGAGCCGCTCAAAGCACAAACTGTTAGAAGACTCACTTTTCTTATACTTATGTCGCCATTGTGCCATTCCTATTTAATTCCGATGCGATTTCTGTGTTTCATCGTCAATGTGAAGGTCCAAGGGATACAGTAAACCTGCACTGGTGCATCGGAATCTAATACTGGTCTCCCAGGAGCTGCTCAAACCACAAACTCTTAGAAGATTCACTCTTCTTGTACTTAAGTCGGCATTGTGCCTTTTATATTCAATTCCGATTCGATTTCTGTGTTTCATCGTCAATGTGAAGGCCCAAGGGATACAGTAAACCTGCACTGGTGCATCGGAATCTAATACTGGTTTCCCAGGAGCCGCTCAAAGCACAAACTCTTAGAAGATTCACTCTTCTTGTACTAAAGGCGGCGTTGTGCCTTTTACATTCAATTCCGATGCGATTTGTGTGTTTCATCGTCAATGTGAAGTTCCAAGGGAGACAGTAAACCTCCACTGGTGCATCGGAATCTAATACTGGTCTCCCAGGAGCCGCTCAAAGCACATACTCTTAGAAGATTCACTCTTCTTGTACTTAAGGCGGCATTGTGCCTCTTATATTCAATTCCGATGCGTTTTCTGTGTTTCATCCTCAATGTGAAGGTCCAAGGGATACAGTAAAGATGCACTGCTGCATCGGAATCTAATACTGGTCTCCCAGGAGCCGCTCAAAGTACAAACTCTTAGAAGTTTCTTTCTTCCTGTACTTAAGTCGGTATTGTGCCTTTTATATTCAATTCCGATGCGATTTCTGTGTTTCATCGTCAATGTGAAGGTCCAAGGGATACAGTAAACGTGCACTGGTGCATCGGAATCTAATACTGGTCTCCCAGGAGCCGCTCAAAGCTCAAAATCTTACAAGTTCAGTCTTCATGTACTTAAGTCGGCATTGTGCCTTTTATATTAAATTCCGATGCGATTTGTGTGTTTCATCGTCAATGTGAAGGTCCAAGGGATACAGTAAACCTGCACTGGTGCATCGCAATCCAATACTGGTCTCCCAGGAGCCGCTCAAAGCACAAACTCTTAGAAGATTCACTCTTCTTGTACTTAAGTCGGCATTGTGCCTTTTATATTCAATTCCGATGCGATTTCTGTGTTTCATCGTTAATGTGAAGGTCCAAGGGATACAGTAAACCTGCACTGGTGCATCGGAATCCAATACTGGTTTCCCAGGAGCCGCTCAAAGCACAAACTCTTAGAAGATTCCCTCTTCTTGTACTTAAGTCGGAATTGTGCCTTTTATATTCAATTCCGAAGCGATTTCTGTCTTTCATCGTCAATGTGAAGGTCCAAGGGATACAGTAAACCTGCACTGGTGCATCGGAATCTAATACTGGTCTCCCAGAAGCCGCTCCAAGCACAAACTCTTAGATGATTCACTCTTCTTGTACTTAAGTCGGCATTGTGCCCTATATATTCAATTCCGATGCAATTTCTGTGTTTCATCGTCAATGTGAAGGTCCAAGGGATACAGTAAACCTGCACTGGTGCATCGGAATCTAATACTGGTCTCCCAGGAGCCGCTCAAAAGCACAAACGCTCAGAAGATTCACTCTTCTTGTACTTATGTCGGCATTGTGCCTTTTATATTCAAATCCGATGCGGTTTCTGTGTTTCATCGTCAATGATAAGGTCTAAGGGATACAGTGAACCTGCACTGGTGCATCGGAATCTAATACTGGTCTCCCAGGAGCCGCTCAAAGCACAAACTGTTAGAAGACGCACTCTTCTTGTACTTAAGTCGGCATTGTGCCTTTTATATTCAATTCCGATGCGATTTCTGTGTTTCATCGTCAATGTGAAGGTCCAAGGGATACAGTAAACCTGAGATGGTGCATCGGAATCTAATACTGGTCTCCCAGGAGCCGCTCAAAGCACAAACTGTTAGAAGACTCACTTTTCTTATACTTATGTCGCCATTGTGCCATTCCTATTTAATTCCGATGCGATTTCTGTGTTTCATCGTCAATGTGAAGGTCCAAGGGATACAGTAAACCTGCACTGGTGCATCGGAATCTAATACTGGTCTCCCAGGAGCCGCTCAAACCACAAACTCTTAGAAGATTCACTCTTCTTGTACTTAAGTCGGCATTGTGCCTTTTATATTCAATTCCGATTCGATTTCTGTGTTTCATCGTCAATGTGAAGGTCCAAGGGATACAGTAAACCTGCACTGGTGCATCGGAATCTAATACTGGTTTCCCAGGAGCCGCTCAAAGCACAAACTCTTAGAAGATTCACTCTTCTTGTACTAAAGGCGGCGTTGTGCCTTTTACATTCAATTCCGATGCGATTTGTGTGTTTCATCGTCAATGTGAAGTTCCAAGGGAGACAGTAAACCTCCACTGGTGCATCGGAATCTAATACTGGTCTCCCAGGAGCCGCTCAAAGCACATACTCTTAGAAGATTCACTCTTCTTGTACTTAAGACGGCATTGTGCCTCTTATATTCAATTCCGATGCGTTTTCTGTGTTTCATCCTCAATGTGAAGGTCCAAGGGATACAGTAAAGATGCACTGCTGCATCGGAATCTAATACTGGTCTCCCAGGAGCCGCTCAAAGTACAAACTCTTAGAAGTTTCTTTCTTCCTGTACTTAAGTCGGTATTGTGCCTTTTATATTCAATTCCGATGCGATTTCTGTGTTTCATCGTCAATGTGACGGTCCAAGGGATACAGTAAACCTGCACTGTTGCATCGGAATCTAATACTTGTCTCCCAGGAGCCGCTCAAAGCACAAACTCTTAGAAGATTCACTCTTCTTGTACTTAAGTTGGTATTGTGCTTTTTATATTCAATTCCGATACGATTTCTGTGTTTCATCGTCAATGTGAAGGTCCAAGGGATACAGTAAACGTGCACTGGTGCATCGGAATCTAATACTGGTCTCCCAGGAGCCGCTCAAAGCTCAAAATCTTACAAGTTCAGTCTTCATGTACTTAAGTCGGCATTGTGCCTTTTATATTAAATTCCGATGCGATTTGTGTGTTTCATCGTCAATGTGAAGGTCCAAGGGATACAGTAAACCTGCACTGGTGCATCGCAATCCAATACTGGTCTCCCAGGAGCCGCTCAAAGCACAAACTCTTAGAAGATTCACTCTTCTTGTACTTAAGTCGGCATTGTGCCTTTTATATTCAATTCCGATGCGATTTCTGTGTTTCATCGTTAATGTGAAGGTCCAAGGGATACAGTAAACCTGCACTGGTGCATCGGAATCCAATACTGGTTTCCCAGGAGCCGCTCAAAGCACAAACTCTTAGAAGATTCCCTCTTCTTGTACTTAAGTCGGAATTGTGCCTTTTATATTCAATTCCGAAGCGATTTCTGTCTTTCATCGTCAATGTGAAGGTCCAAGGGATACAGTAAACCTGCACTGGTGCATCGGAATCTAATACTGGTCTCCCAGGAGCCGCTCAAACCACAAACTCTTAGAAGATTCACTCTTCTTGTACTTAAGTCGGCATTGTGCCTTTTATATTCAATTCCGATTCGATTTCTGTGTTTCATCGTCAATGTGAAGGTCCAAGGGATACAGTAAACCTGCACTGGTGCATCGGAATCTAATACTGGTCTCCCAGAAGCCGCTCAAAGCACAAACTCTTAGATGATTCACTCTTCTTGTACTTAAGTCGTCATTGTGCCCTCTATATTCAATTCCGATGCAATTTCTGTGTTTCATCGTCAATGTGAAGGTCCAAGGGATACAGTAAACCTGCACTGGTGCATCGGAATCTAATACTGGTCTCCCAGGAGCCGCTCAAAAGCACAAACGCTCAGAAGATTCACTCTTCTTGTACTTATGTCGGCATTGTGCCTTTTATATTCAAATCCGATGCGGTTTCTGTGTTTCATCGTCAATGATAAGGTCTAAGGGATACAGTGAACCTGCACTGGTGCATCGGAATCTAATACTGGTCTCCCAGGAGCCGCTCAAAGCACAAACTGTTAGAAGACGCACTCTTCTTGTACTTAAGTCGGCATTGTGCCTTTTATATTCAATTCCGATGCGATTTCTGTGTTTCATCGTCAATGTGAAGGTCCAAGGGATACAGTAAACCTGAGATGGTGCATCGGAATCTAATACTGGTCTCCCAGGAGCCGCTCAAAGCACAAACTGTTAGAAGACTCACTTTTCTTATACTTATGTCGCCATTGTGCCATTCCTATTTAATTCCGATGCGATTTCTGTGTTTCATCGTCAATGTGAAGGTCCAAGGGATACAGTACACCTGCACTGTTGCATCGGAATCTAATACTTGTCTCCCAGGAGCCGCTCAAAGCACAAACTCTTAGAAGATTCACTCTTCTTGTACTCAAGTCGGCATTGTGCTTTTTATATTCAATTCCGATACGATTTCTGTGTTTCATCGTCAATGTGAAGGTCCAAGGGATACAGTAAACTTGCACTGGTGCATCGGAATCTAATACTGGTCTCCCAGGAGCCGCTCAAACCACAAACTCTTAGAATATTCACTCTTCTTGTACTTAAGTCGGCATTGTGCCTTTTATATTCGATTTCGATGCGATTTCTGTGTTTCATCGTCAATGTGAAGGTCCAAGGGATACAGTAAACCTGCACTGGTGCATCGGAATCCAATACTGGCCTCCCAGGAGCCGCTCAAAGCACAAACTCTTAGAAGATTCACTCTTCTTGTACTTAAGTCGGCATTGTTCCTTTTATATTCAATTCCGATGCGATTTCTGTGTTTCATCGTCAATGTGAAGGTCCAAGGGATACAGTAAACCTGCACTGGAGCATGGGAATCCAATACTGGTCTCCCAGGAGCCGCTCACAGCACAAACTCTTAGAAGATTCATTCTTCCTGTACTTAAGTCGTTATTGTGCATTTTATATTCAATTCCGATTCGATTTCTGTCTTTCATCGTCAATGTGAAGGTCCAAGGGATACAGTTAACCTGCACTGGTGCATCGGAATCTAATACTGGTCTCCCAGGAGCCGCTCAAAGCACAAATTCATAGAAGAATCACTCTTCTTATACTTGAGTCGGCATTGTGTCTTTTATATTCTATTCCGATGCGATTTCTGTGTTTCATCGTCAATGTGAAGGTCCAAGGGATACAGTAAACCTGCACTGGTGCATCGGAATCTAATAATTGTCTCCCAGGACCCGCTCAAAGCACAAACTGTTAGAAGATTCACTCTTCATGTACTTAAGTAGGCATTGTGACTTTTATATTCAATTCCGATGCGATTTCTGTGTTTCATCGTCAGTGTGAAGGTCCAAGGGATACAGTACACCTGCACTGGTGCACCGGAATCCAATACTGGTCCCCCAGGAGCCGCTCAAAGCACAAAAACTTAGAAGATTCACTCTTCTTGTACTTAAGTTGGTATTGTGCTTTTTATATTCAATTCCGATACGATTTCTGTGTTTCATCGTCAATGTGAAGGTCCAAGGGATACAGTAAACGTGCACTGGTGCATCTGAATCTAATACTGGTCTCCCAGGAGCCGCTCAAAGCTCAAACTCTTACAAGTTCAGTCTTCATGTACTTAAGTCGGCATTGTGCCTTTTATATTCAATTCCGATGCGATTTGTGTGTTTCATCGTCAATGTGAAGGTCCAAGGGATACAGTAAACCTGCACTGGTGCATCGGAATCTAATACTGGTTTCCCAGGAGCCGCTCAAAGCACAAACTCTTAGAAGATTCACTCTTCTTGTACTAAAGGCGGCATTGTGCCTTTTATATTCAATTCCGATGCGATTTGTGTGTTTCATCGTCAATGTGAAGGTCCAAGGGAGACAGTAAACCTCCACTGGTGCATCGGAATCTAATACTGGTCTCCCAGGAGCCGCTCAAAGCACATACTCTTAGAAGATTCACTCTTCTTGTACTTAAGGCGGCATTGTGCCTCATATTCAATTCCGATGCGTTTTCTGTGTTTCATCCTCAATGTGAAGGTCCAAGGGATACAGTTAACCTGCACTGGTGTATCGGAATCTAATACTGGTCTCCCAGGAGCCGCTCAAAGCACAAACTGTTAGAAGATTCACTCTTCATGTACTTAAGTAGGCATTGTGACTTTTACATTCAATTCCGATGCGATTTCTGTGTTTCATCGTCAGTGTGAAGGTCCAAGGGATACAGTACACCTGCACTGGTGCACCGGAATCCAATACTGGTCCCCCAGGAGCCGCTCAAAGCACCAACACTTAGAAGATTCACTCTTCTTGTACTTAAGTTGGTATTGTGCTTTTTATATTCAATTCCGATACGATTTCTGTGTTTCATCGTCAATGTGAAGGTCCAAGGGATACAGTAAAGGTGCACTGGTGCATCGGAATCTAATACTGGTCTCCCAGGAGCCGCTCAAAGCTCAAACTCTTACAAGTTCAGTCTTCATGTACTTAAGTCGGCATTGTGCCTTTTATATTCAATTCCGATGCGATTTGTGTGTTTCATCGTCAATGTGAAGGTCCAAGGGATACAGTAAACCTGCACTGGTGCATCGGAATCTAATACTGGTTTCCCAGGAGCCGCTCAAAGCACAAACTCTTAGAAGATTCACTCTTCTTGTACTAAAGGCGGCATTGTGCCTTTTATATTCAATTCCGATGCGATTTGTGTGTTTCATCGTCAATGTGAAGGTCCAAGGGATACAGTAAATCTGCACTGGTGCATCGGAGTCTAATAATTGTCTCCCAGGACCCGCTCAAAGCACAAACACTTAGAAGATTCACTCTTCATGTACTTAGGTAGGCATTGTGACTTTTATATATTCAATTCCGATGCGATTTCTGTGTTTCATCGTCAATGTGAAGGTCCAAGGGGTACAGTACACCTGCACAGGTGCACCGGAATTAAATACTGGTCTCCCAGGAGCCGCTCAAAGTACAAACTCTTATAAGAATCACTCTTCTTCTACTTAAGTTGGTATTGTGCTTGTTATTTTCAATTCCGATACGATTTCTGTGTTTCATCGTCAATGTGAAGGTCCAAGGGATACAGTAAACGTGCACTGGTGCATCGGAATCTAATACTGGTCTCCCAGGAGCCGCTCAAACCACAAACTCTTAGAAGATTCACTCTTCTTGTACTTAAGTCGGCAATGTGCCTTTTATATTCAATTCCGATGCGATTTGTGTGTTTCATCGTCAATGTGAAGGTCCAAGGGATACAGTAAACCTGCACTGGTGCATCGCAATCCAATACTGGTCTCCCAGGAGCCGCTCAAACCACAAACTCTTAGAAGATTCACTCTTCTTGTACTTAAGTCGGCATTGTGCCTTTTTTATTCAATTCCGATGCGATTTCTGTGTTTCATCGTTAATGTGAAGGTCCAAGGGATACAGTAAACCTGCACTGGTGCATCGGAATCCAATACTGGTCTCTCAGGAGCCGCTGAAAGCACAAACTCTTAGAAGATTCACTCTTCTTGTACTTAAGTCGGAATTGTGGCTTTTATATACAATTCCGATGCGATTTCTGTCTTTCATCGTCAATGTGAAGGTCCAAGGGATACAGTTAACCTGCACTGGTGCATCGGAATCTAATACTGGTCTCCCAGGAGCCGCTCAAACCACAAACTCTTAGAAGATTCACTCTTCTTGTACTTAAGTCGGCATTGTGCCTTTTATATTCAATTCCGATTCGATTTCTGTGTTTCATCGTCAATGTGAAGGTCCAAGGGATACAGTAAACCTGCACTGGTGCATCGGAATCTAATACTGGTCTCCCAGAAGCCGCTCATAGCACAAACTCTTAGATGATTCACTCTTCTTGTATTTAAGTCGGCATTGTGCCCTCTATATTCAATTCCGATGCAATTTCTGTGTTTCATCGTCAATGTGAAGGTCCAAGGGATACAGTAAACCTGCACTGGTGCATCGGAATCTAATACTGGTCTCCCAGGAGCCGCTCAAAAGCACAAACGCTCAGAAGATTCACTCTTCTTGTACTTATGCCTGCATTGTGCCTTTTATATTCAATTCCGATGCGGTTTCTGTGTTTCATCGTCAATGTGAAGGTCTAAGGGATACAGTGAACCTGCACTGGTGCATCGGAATCTAATACTGGTCTCCCAGGAGCCGCTCAAAGCACAAACTCGTAGAAGATTCAGTCTTCTTGTACTCAAGTCGGCATTGTGCCTTTCATATTCAATTCCGATGCGATTTGTGTGTTTCATCGTCAATGTGAAGGTCCAAGGGTGACAGTAAACCTGCACTGGTGCATCGGAATCTAATACTGGTCTCCCAGGAGCCGCTCAAAGCACAAACTCTTAGAAGATTCACTCTTCTTGTACTTAAGGCGGCATGGTGCCTTTTATATTCAATTCCGATGCGATTTCTGTGTTTCACCGTCAATGTGAAGGTCCAAGGGATACAGTAAACCTGCACTGGTGCATCGCAATCTAATACTGGTCTCCCAGGAGCCGCTCAAAGCACAAACTCTTAGAAGATTCTTTCTTCCTGTACTTAAGTCGGTATTGTGCCTTTTATATTCAATTCCGATGCGATTTCTGTGTTTCATCGTCAATGTGAAGGTCCAAGGGATACAGTAAACCTGCACTGTTGCATCGGAATCTAATACTTGTCTCCCAGGAGCCGCTCAAAGCACAAACTCTTAGAAGATTCACTCTTCTTGTACTTAAGTCGGCATTGTGCCTTTTATATTCAATTCCGATGCGATATCTGTGTTTCATCGTCAATGTGAAGGTCCAAGGGATACAGTAAACCTGCAGTGGTGCATCGGAATCCAATACTGGACTCCCAGGAGCCGCTCAACGCACAAACTCTTAGAAGATTCACTCTTCTTGTACTTAAGTCGGCATTGTGCCTTTTACATTCAATTCCGATGCGATTTCTGTGTTTCATCGTCAATGTGAAGGTCCAAGGGATGCAGTATACCTGCACTGGTGCATCGGAATCTAATACTGGTCTCCCATTAGCCGCTCAAAGCACAAACTCTTAGAAGATTCACTCTTCTTGTACTTAAGTCGGCATTGTGCCTTTTATATTCAATTCCGATGCGATTTCTGTGTTTCATCCTCAATGTGAAGGTCCAAGGGATACAGTAAACCTGAGATGGTGCATCGGAATCTAATACTGGTATCCCAGAAGCCGCTCAAAGCACAAACTCTTAGAAGATTCACTCTTCTTGTACTTATGTCGGCATTGTGCCTCTTATATTCAATTCCGATGCGATTTCTGTGTTTCATCGTCAATATGAAGGTCCAAGGGATACAGTAAACCTGCACTGGTGCATCGGAATCTAATACTGGTCTCCCAGGAGCCGCTCAAAGCACAAACTATTACAAGATTCACTCTTCTTGTACTTAAGTCGGCATTGTGCCTTTTATATTCCATTCCGATGCGATTTCTGTGTTTCATCCTCAATGTGAAGCTCCAAGGGATACAGTAAACCTGCTCTGGAGCATCGGAACCTAATACTGGTCTCCCAGGAGCCGCTCAAACCACAAACTCTTACAAGATTCACTCTTCTTGTACTTAAGTTGGCATTGTGCCTTTTATGTTCAATTCCGATGCGATTCTGTGTTTCACCGTCAATGTGAAGGTCCAAGGGATACAGTAAACCTGCACTGGTGCATCGGAATCTAATACTGGTCTCCCAGGAGCCGCTCAAAGCACAAACTCTTAGAAGATTCACTCTTCTTGTACTTAAGTCGGCATTGTGCCTTTTATATTCAATTCCGATGCGATTTCTGTGTTTCATCGTCAATGTGAAGGTCCAAGGGATACAGTAAACTTGAACTGGTGCATTGGAATCTAATAGTGGTCTCCCAGGAGCCGCTCAAAGCACAAACTCTTAGAAGATTCACTCTTCTTGTACTTATGTCGGCATTGTGCCTTTTATATTCAATTCCGATGCGATTTCTGTGTTTCACAGTCAATGTGAAGGTCCAAGGGATACAGTAAACCTGCAGTGGTGCATCGGAATCTAATACTGGTCTCCCAGGAGCCGCTCAAAGCACAAACACTTATAAGATTCACTCTTCTTGTACTTAAGTCGGTATTGTGCCTTTTATATTCAATTCCGATGCGATTTCTAAGTTTCATCGTCAATGTGAAGGTCAAAGGGATATAGTAAACCTGCACTGGTGCGTCGGAATCTAATACTGGTCTCTCAGGAGCCGCTCAAAGCACAAACTGTTAGAAGACTCACTCTTCTTGTACTTAAGTTGGCATTGTGCCTTTTATATTCAATTGCGATGCGATTTCTGTGTTTCATCGTCAATGTGAAGGTCCAAGGGATACAGTAAACCTGCACTGGTGCATCGCAATCTAATACTGGTCTCCCAGGAGCCGCTCAAAGCACAAACTGTTAGAAGACGCACTCTTCTTGTACTTAAGTCGGCATTGTGCCTTTTATATTCAATTCCGATGCGATTTCTGTGTTTCATCGTCAATGTGAAGGTCCAAGGGATACAGTAAACCTGCACTGTTGCATCGGAATCTAATACTTGTCTCCCAGGAGCCGCTCAAAGCACAAACTCTTAGAAGATTCACTCTTCTTGTACTTAAGTCGGCATTGTGCCTTTTATATTCAATTCCGATGCGATATCTGTGTTTCATCGACAATGTGAAGGTCCAAAGGATACAGTAAACCTGCACAGGTGCATCGGATTCTAATATTGGTCTCCCAGGAGCCGCTCAAAGCACAAGCTCTTGGAAGATTCACTCTTCTTGTACTTAAGTCGGCATTGTGCCTTTTATATTCAATTCCGATGCGATTTCTGTGTTTCATCGTCAATGTGAAGGTCCAAGGGATACAGTACACCTGCACTGGTGCATCGGAATCTAATACTGGTCTCCCATTAGCCGCTCAAAGCACAAACTCTTAGAAGATTCACTCTTCTTGTACTTAAGTCGGCATTGTGCCTTTTATATTCAATTCCGATGCGATTTCTGTGTTTCATCCTCAAATTGAAGGTCCAAGGGATACAGTAAACCTGCATTGGTGCATCGGAATCTAATACTGGTCTCCCAGGAGCCGCTCACAGCACAAACTCTTAGAAGATTCACTCTTCTTGTACTTAAGTCGGCATTGTGCCTTTTATATTCAATTCCAATATGATTTCTGTGTTTCATCGTCAATGTGAAGGTACAAGGGATACAGTAAACCTACACTGGTGCATCGGAATCTAATACTGGTCTCCCAGGAGCCGCTCAAAGCACAAACTCTTAGAAGATTCACTCTTCTTGTACTTAAGTCGGCATTGTGCCTTTTATATTCAATTCCGATGCGATTTCTAAGTTTCATCGTCAATGTGAAGGTCCAAGGGATACAGTAAACCTGCACTGGTGCATCGGAATCTAATACTGGTCTCTCAGGAGCCGCTCAAAGCTCAAACTGTTAGAAGACTCACTCTTCTTGTACTTAAGTTGCCATTGTGCCTTTTATATTCAATTGCGATGCGATTTCTGTGTTTCATCGTCAATGTGAAGGTCCAAGGGATACAGTAAACCTCCAATGGTGCATTGGAATCTAACACTGGTCTCCCAGGAGCCGCTCAAACCACAAATTCTTAGAAGATTCACTCTTCTTGTACTTAAGTCGGCATTGTGCCTTTTATATTCAATTCAGGTGCGATTTCTGTGTTTCATCGTCAATGTGAAGGTCCAAGGGATACAGTAAACCTGAGATGGTGCATCGGAATCTAATACTGGTCTCCCAGGAGCCGCTCAAAGCACAAACTGTTAGAAGACTCACTTTTCTTATACTTATGTCGCCATTGTGCCATTCATATTTAATTCCGATGCGATTTCTGTGTTTCATCGTCGATGTGAAGGTCCAATGGATACAGTAAACCTGCACTGGTGCATCGGAATCTAATACTGGTCTCCCAGGAGCCGCTCAAAGCACAAACTGTTAGTAGACTCACTCTTCTTGTACTTAAGTCATCATTGTTCCTTTTATATTCAATTCCGATGCGATATCTGTGTTTCATCGTCAATGTGAAGGTCCAAGCGATACAGTAAACCTGCACTGGTGCATGGGAATCTAATACTGGTCTCCCAGGAGCCGCTCAAAGCACAAACTCTTAGAAGATTCTTTCTTCTTGTACTTAAGTCGGTATTGTGCCTTATATATGCAATTCCGATGCGATTTCTGTGTTTCATCGTCAATGTGAAGGTCCAAGGGATACAGTAAACCTGCACTGTTGCATCGGAATCTAATACTTGTCTCCCAGGAGCCGCTCAAAACACAAACTCTTAGAAGATTCACTCTTCTTGTACTTAAGTCGGCATTGTGCCTTTTATATTCAATTCCGATGCGATATCTGTGTTTCATCGACAATGTGAAGGTCCAAGGGATACAGTAAACCTGCACTGGTGCATCGGAATCTAATACTGGTTTCCCAGGAGCCGCTCAAAGCACAAAATCTTAGAAGATTCACTCTTCTGGTACTTAAGTCGGCATTGTGCCTTTTATATTCAATTCCGATGCGATTTCTGTGTTTCATCGTCAATGTGAAGGTCCAAGGGATACAGTAAACCTGCACTGGTGCATCGCAATCTAATACTGGTCTCCCAGGAGCCGCTCAAAGCACAAACTGTTAGAAGACGCACTCTTCTTGTACTTAAGTCGGCATTGTGCCTTTTATATTCAATTCCGATGCGATTTCTGTGTTTCATCGTCAATGTGAAGGTCCAAGGGATACAGTAAACCTGAGATGGTGCATCGGAATCTAATACTTGTCTCCCAGGAGCCGCTCAAAGCACAAACTCTTAGAAGATTCACTCTTCTTGTACTTAAGTCGGCATTGTGCCTTTTATATTCAATTCCGATGCGATATCTGTGTTTCATCGACAATGTGAAGGACCAAGGGATACAGTAAACCTGCACTGGTGCATCGGAATCTAATACTGGTCTCCCAGGAGCCGCTCAAAGCACAAACTGTTAGTAGACTATCTCTTCATGTACTTAAGTCATCATTGTTCCTTTTCAATTCCGATGCGATATCTGTGTTTCATCGTCAATGTGAAGGTCCAAGGGATACAGTAAACCTGCACTGGTGCATGGGAATCTAATTCTGGTCTCCCAGGAGCCGCTCAAAGCAGAAACTCTTAGAAGATTCTTTCTTCTTGTACTTAAGTCGGTATTGTGCCTTTTATATTCAATTCCGATGCGATTTCTGTGTTTCATCGTCAATGTGAAGGTCCAAGGGATACAGTAAACCTGCACTGTTGCATCGGAATCTAATACTTGTCTCCCAGGAGCCGCTCAAAGCACAAACTCTTAGAAGATTCACTCTTCTTGTACTTAAGTCGGCATTGTGCCTTTTATATTCAATTCCGATGCGATATCTGTGTTTCATCGACAATGTGAAGGTCCAAAGGATACAGTAAACCTGCACAGGTGCATCGGAATCTAATATTGGTCTCCCAGGAGCTGCTCAAAGCACAAGCTCTTGGAAGATTCACTCTTCTTGTACTTAAGTCGGCATTGTGCCTTTTATATTCAATTCCGATGCGATTTCTAAGTTTCATCGTCAATGTGAAGGTCCAAGGGATACAGTAAACCTGCACTGGTGCATCGGAATCTAATACTGGTCTCTCAGGAGCCGCTCAAAGCTCAAACTGTTAGAAGACTCACTCTTCTTGTACTTAAGTTGCCATTGTGCCTTTTATATTCAATTGCGATGCGATTTCTGTGTTTCATCGTCAATGTGAAGGTCCAAGGGATACAGTAAACCTCCAATGGTGCATTGGAATCTAACACTGGTCTCCCAGGAGCCGCTCAAACCACAAACTCTTAGAAGATTCACTCTTCTTGTACTTAAGTCGGCATTGTGCCTTTTATATTCAATTCAGGTGCGATTTCTGTGTTTCATCGTCAATGTGAAGGTCCAAGGGATACAGTAAACCTGAGATGGTGCATCGGAATCTAATACTGGTCTCCCAGGAGCCGCTCAAAGCACAAACTGTTAGAAGACTCACTTTTCTTATACTTATGTCGCCATTGTGCCATTCATATTTAATTCCGATGCGATTTCTGTGTTTCATCGTCGATGTGAAGGTCCAATGGATACAGTAAACCTGCACTGGTGCATCGGAATCTAATACTGGTCTCCCAGGAGCCGCTCAAAGCACAAACTGTTAGTAGACTCACTCTTCTTGTACTTAAGTCATCATTGTTCCTTTTATATTCAATTCCGATGCGATATCTGTGTTTCATCGTCAATGTGAAGGTCCAAGCGATACAGTAAACCTGCACTGGTGCATGGGAATCTAATACTGGTCTCCCAGGAGCCGCTCAAAGCACAAACTCTTAGAAGATTCTTTCTTCTTGTACTTAAGTCGGTATTGTGCCTTATATATGCAATTCCGATGCGATTTCTGTGTTTCATCGTCAATGTGAAGGTCCAAGGGATACAGTAAACCTGCACTGTTGCATCGGAATCTAATACTTGTCTCCCAGGAGCCGCTCAAAACACAAACTCTTAGAAGATTCACTCTTCTTGTACTTAAGTCGGCATTGTGCCTTTTATATTCAATTCCGATGCGATATCTGTGTTTCATCGACAATGTGAAGGTCCAAGGGATACAGTAAACCTGCACTGGTGCATCGGAATCTAATACTGGTCTCCCAGGAGCCGCTCAAAGCACAAAATCTTAGAAGATTCACTCTTCTGGTACTTAAGTCGGCATTGTGCCTTTTATATTCAATTCCGATGCGATTTCTGTGTTTCATCGTCAATGTGAAGGTCCAAGGGATACAGTAAACCTGCACTGGTGCATCGCAATCTAATACTGGTCTCCCAGGAGCCGCTCAAAGCACAAACTGTTAGAAGACGCACTCTTCTTGTACTTAAGTCGGCATTGTGCCTTTTATATTCAATTCCGATGCGATTTCTGTGTTTCATCGTCAATGTGAAGGTCCAAGGGATACAGTAAACCTGAGATGGTGCATCGGAATCTAATACTTGTCTCCCAGGAGCCGCTCAAAGCACAAACTCTTAGAAGATTCACTCTTCTTGTACTTAAGTCGGCATTGTGCTTTTTATATTCAATTCCGATGCGATATCTGTGTTTCATCGACAATGTGAAGGACCAAGGGATACAGTAAACCTGCACTGGTGCATCGGAATCTAATACTGGTCTCCCAGGAGCCGCTCAAAGCACAAACTGTTAGTAGACTATCTCTTCATGTACTTAAGTCATCATTGTTCCTTTTAAATTCCGATGCGATATCTGTGTTTCATCGTCAATGTGAAGGTCCAAGGGATACAGTAAACCTGCACTGGTGCATGGGAATCTAATTCTGGTCTCCCAGGAGCCGCTCAAAGCACAAACTCTTAGAAGATTCTTTCTTCTTGTACTTAAGTCGGTATTGTGCCTTTTATATTCAATTCCGATGCGATTTCTGTGTTTCATCGTCAATGTGAAGGTCCAAGGGATTCAGTAAACCTGCACTGGTGCATCGGAATCTAATACTGGTCTCCCAGGAGCCGCTCAAAGCACGAACTTTTAGAAGACTCACTCTTCTTGTACTTAAGTCGGCATTGTGCCTTTTATATTCAATTCCGATGCGATTTCTGTGTTTCATCGTCAATGTGAAGGTCCAAGGGATACAGTAAACCAGCACTGGTGCATCGGAATCCAATACTGGTCTCCCAGGAGCCGCTCAAAGCACAAACTGTTACAAGACTCACTCTTCCTGTACTTAAGTCGGCATTGTGCCTTTTATATTCAATTCCGATGCGATTTCTGTGATTCATCGTCAATGTGAAGATCCAAGGGATACAGTAAACATGCACTGGTGCTTCGGAATCTAATACTGGTCTCCCAGGAGCCGTTCAAAGCACAAACTCTTAGAAGATTCACTCTTCTTGTACTTAAGTCGGCATTGTGCCTTTTATATTCAATTCCGATGCGATTTCTGTGTTTCATCTTCAAGGTTAAGGTCCAAGGGATACAGTAAACCAGCACTGGTGCATCGGAATCCAATACTGGTCTCCCAGGAGCCGCTCAAAGCACAATGTCTTAGAAGATTTACTCTTCTTGTACTTAAGTCGGCATTGTGCGTTTTATATTCCATTCCGATGCGATTTCTGTGTTTCATCGTCAATGTGAAGGTCCAAGGGATACAGAAAATCTGCACTGGTGCATCGGAATCTAATACTGGTCTCCCAGGACCCGCTCAAAGTACAAAGTGTTAGTAGACTCACTCTTCTAGTAGTTAAGTCGGCATTGTGCCTTTTATATTCAATTCCGATGCGATTTCTGTGTTTCATCATCAATGTGAAGGTCCAACGGATACAGTAAACCTGCACTGGTGCATCGGAATCCAATACTGGTCACCCAGGAGCCGTTCAGAGCATAAATTCTAAGAAGATTCACTCTTCTTGTACTTAAGTCGGTATTGTGCATTTTTTATTCAATTACGATGCGATTTCTGTGTTTCATCGTCAATGTGAAGGTCCAAGGGATACAGTAAACGTGCACTGGTGCATCGGAATCTAATACTGGTTTCCCAGGAGCCGTTCAAAACACAAACTGTTAGAAGACTCACTCTTCTTGTACTTAAGTCATCTTTGTTCCTTTTATATTCAATTCCGATGCGATATCTATGTTTCATCGTCAATGTGAAGGTCCAAGGGATTCAGTAAACCTGCACTGGTGCATCGGAATCTAATACTGGTCTCCCAGGAGCCGCTCAAAGCACGAACTTTTAGAAGACTCACTCTTCTTGTACTTAAGTCGGCATTGTGCCTTTTATATTCAATTCCGATGCGATTTCTGTGTTTCATCGTCAATGTGAAGGTCCAAGGGATACAGTAAACCAGCACTGGTGCATCGGAATCCAATACTGGTCTCCCAGGAGCCGCTCAAAGCACAAACTGTTACAAGACTCACTCTTCCTGTACTTAAGTCGGCATTGTGCCTTTTATATTCAATTCCGATGCGATGTGTGTGTTTCATCGTCAATGTGAAGGTCCAAGGGATACATTAAACCAGCACTGGTGCATCGGAATCCAATACTGGTCTCCCAGGAGCCACTCAAACCACAAACTGTTAGAAGACTCACTCTTCTTGTATTTAAGTCGGCATTGTGCCTTATATATTCAATTCCGATGCGATTTCTGTGTTTCATCGTCAATGCGAATGTCCAAGGGATACAGTAAACCTGCACTGGTGTTCGGAATCTAATAGTGGTCTCCCAGGAGCCGCTCAAAGCACAAACTGTTAGAAGACGCACTCTTCTTGTACTTAAGTCGGCATTGTGCCTTTTATATTCAATTCCGATGCGATTTCTGTGTTTCATCGTCAATGTGAAGGTCCAAGGGATACAGTAAACCTGAGATGGTGCATCGGAATCTAATACTTGTCTCCCAGGAGCCGCTCAAAGCACAAACTCTTAGAAGATTCACTCTTCTTGTACTTAAGTCGGCATTGTGCTTTTTATATTCAATTCCGATGCGATATCTGTGTTTCATCGACAATGTGAAGGACCAAGGGATACAGTAAACCTGCACTGGTGCATCGGAATCTAATACTGGTCTCCCAGGAGCCGCTCAAAGCACAAACTGTTAGTAGACTATCTCTTCATGTACTTAAGTCTTCATTGTTCCTTTTAAATTCCGATGCGATATCTGTGTTTCATCGTCAATGTGAAGGTCCAAGGGATACAGTAAACCTGCACTGGTGCATGGGAATCTAATTCTGGTCTCCCAGGAGCCGCTCAAAGCACAAACTCTTAGAAGATTCTTTCTTCTTGTACTTAAGTCGGTATTGTGCCTTTTATATTCAATTCCGATGCGATTTCTGTGTTTCATCGTCAATGTGAAGGTCCAAGGGATTCAGTAAACCTGCACTGGTGCATCGGAATCTAATACTGGTCTCCCAGGAGCCGCTCAAAGCACGAACTTTTAGAAGACTCACTCTTCTTGTACTTAAGTCGGCATTGTGCCTTTTATATTCAATTCCGATGCGATTTCTGTGTTTCATCGTCAATGTGAAGGTCCAAGGGATACAGTAAACCAGCACTGGTGCATCGGAATCCAATACTGGTCTCCCAGGAGCCGCTCAAAGCACAAACTGTTACAAGACTCACTCTTCCTGTACTTAAGTCGGCATTGTGCCTTTTATATTCAATTCCGATGCGATTTCTGTGATTCATCGTCAATGTGAAGATCCAAGGGATACAGTAAACATGCACTGGTGCTTCGGAATCTAATACTGGTCTCCCAGGAGCCGTTCAAAGCACAAACTCTTAGAAGATTCACTCTTCTTGTACTTAAGTCGGCATTGTGCCTTTTATATTCAATTCCGATGCGATTTCTGTGTTTCATCTTCAAGGTTAAGGTCCAAGGGATACCGTAAACCAGCACTGGTGCATCGGAATCCAATACTGGTCTCCCAGGAGCCGCTCAAAGCACAATGTCTTAGAAGATTTACTCTTCTTGTACTTAAGTCGGCATTGTGCGTTTTATATTCCATTCCGATGCGATTTCTGTGTTTCATCGTCAATGTGAAGGTCCAAGGGATACAGAAAATCTGCACTGGTGCATCGGAATCTAATACTGGTCTCCCAGGACCCGCTCAAAGTACAAAGTGTTAGTAGACTCACTCTTCTAGTAGTTAAGTCGGCATTGTGCCTTTTATATTCAATTCCGATGCGATTTCTGTGTTTCATCATCAATGTGAAGGTCCAACGGATACAGTAAACCTGCACTGGTGCATCGGAATCCAATACTGGTCACCCAGGAGCCGTTCAGAGCATAAATTCTAAGAAGATTCACTCTTCTTGTACTTAAGTCGGTATTGTGCATTTTTTATTCAATTACGATGCGATTTCTGTGTTTCATCGTCAATGTGAAGGTCCAAGGGATACAGTAAACGTGCACTGGTGCATCGGAATCTAATACTGGTTTCCCAGGAGCCGTTCAAAACACAAACTGTTAGAAGACTCACTCTTCTTGTACTTAAGTCATCTTTGTTCCTTTTATATTCAATTCCGATGCGATATCTATGTTTCATCGTCAATGTGAAGGTCCAAGGGATTCAGTAAACCTGCACTGGTGCATCGGAATCTAATACTGGTCTCCCAGGAGCCGCTCAAAGCACGAACTTTTAGAAGACTCACTCTTCTTGTACTTAAGTCGGCATTGTGCCTTTTATATTCAATTCCGATGCGATTTCTGTGTTTCATCGTCAATGTGAAGGTCCAAGGGATACAGTAAACCAGCACTGGTGCATCGGAATCCAATACTGGTCTCCCAGGAGCCGCTCAAAGCACAAACTGTTACAAGACTCACTCTTCCTGTACTTAAGTCGGCATTGTGCCTTTTATATTCAATTCCGATGCGATGTGTGTGTTTCATCGTCAATGTGAAGGTCCAAGGGATACATTAAACCAGCACTGGTGCATCGGAATCCAATACTGGTCTCCCAGGAGCCACTCAAACCACAAACTGTTAGAAGACTCACTCTTCTTGTATTTAAGTCGGCATTGTGCCTTATATATTCAATTCCGATGCGATTTCTGTGTTTCATCGTCAATGCGAATGTCCAAGGGATACAGTAAACCTGCACTGGTGTTCGGAATCTAATAGTGGTCTCCCAGGAGCCGCTCAAAGCACAAACTCTTAGAAGATTCACTCTTCTTGCACTTAAGTCGGCATTGTGCCTTTTATATTCAATTCCGATGCGATTTCTATGATTCATCGTCAATGTGAAGATCCAAGAGAAACAGTTAACTGCACTGGTGCATCGGAATCTAATACTGGTCTCCCAGGAGCCGCTCAAAGCACAAACTGTTAGAAAATTCACTCTTCTTGTACTTAAGTCGGCATTGTGCCTTTTATATTCAATTCGGATGCGATTTCTGTGTTTCATCTTCAAGGTTAAGGTCCAAGGGATACGGTAAACCTGCACTGGTGCATTAGAATCTAATACTGGTCTCCCAGGAGCCGGTCAAAGCACATACTCTTAGAAGATTCTTTCTTCTTGTCCTTAAGTCTGTATTGTGCCTTTTATATTCAAGTCCGATGCGATTTCTGTGTTTCATCGTCAATGCGAATGTCCAAGGGATACAGTAAACCTGCACTGGTGCATCGGAATCTAATAGTGGTCTCCCAGGAGCCGCTCAAAGCACAAACTCTTAGAAGATTCACTCTTCTTGTACTTAGGTCGGCATTGTGGCTTTTATATTCAATTCCGATGCGATTTCTGTGTTTTATCGTCAATGTGAATGTCCAAGGGATACAGTAAACCTTCACTGGTGCATCGGAATCTAATACTGGTCTCCCAGGAGCCGATCAAAGCACAAACTGTTAGTAGACTCACTCTTCTTGTACTTAAGTCGGCATTGTGCCTTTTATATTCAATTCCGATGCGATTTCTGTGTTTCATCGTCAATGTGAAGGTTCAAGGGATACA